>NC_142065.1:99896253-100521253 GCF_059756535.1 Pantherophis guttatus | reverse complement strand
AGGAGAAGGAGAACCCATAGACAAAAGAATGATCTGGGAATGATCACAGTGTTGTGACATTGTACATAACCTTTTTTTCTGTTTCACCATTAAAAAGGAAATATGCCACATCGGAGAATAATGCTATATTGGTGTTTTTTTCTATCCTTGTCATTTGGCTACTGCTGGGATAAAAAAAACAAGGCTAGCAATTGCTCCAGATGTTGGTATGCTGGATGTTGCAGTATTTTTTGTTGACTTTTTGCAAGCCAAACCACTATAATATACAAAACTTATTTCTTAATCAAAGAACCTTATTTCTGAATATTTCATGTATTATGTAATAAAATAACACTATATTTGTCAGAAGAGGTGATGTTAAAGCACAGTGTGTACTTTCACATAAACCAATTTTAGTTTCCAAATGTCAGTAGAAGAGTTGATCTTCCTTCAACCCACAAAGCATTTAAAGCATCTCGTAGCCTGTTTCTGGCAATGTTTAAGAAGGAATTAAAATAGCTCAGGCAACATTCCACATGGCAGATCACTTCGGAACAATTCTGTCAGATACATTGAAAAAATATATAGATCTATTTGGATTTGGTCCCGGTCTTTCATTCTAGAACTGCTTAGCCTATCAGATATGTCTGTCTGCCCATGTTTTTAAAGCAGTGTAAGTCACCTTCATTGATATTTCCTGAAGTAAACTCATAAAGTATAGAGAACATCGGATATATGTAAATTAGTAGCAGGGTTTTGGGCTTGTGCTCATATACTTGCTTTTCCTTAGTTTTGCCACATAATACACCCTATTAATCCATTGCAAACACAATTGCCACATGAGATCACACATCAAACTAAGCCATTGTTTGCTTTAAGCATGCTTTGTGGAACAAACAACACTGGTCTAGTGGGTTTAGAGAAGAGTCCTAATTAATAAAGCATGGTGAATATACCACAGCAACTAAGCCAAAATTGAACAAATCATGCAATGGCTTAGCATGATAAATAAATTCAGTCCCTGTGACACGTCATTGTTTTTTAACCCTTTTTAAACAAAATGTAAACCAAATGTTTGAGTCTCTGGACACTGAAATGTTCTGGATTAATTACTTATTTGTGTACCATATGTCAACAATGGAACAACACAGATTAACTGTTAATTTTTAATATAAACCAACATCTACTAGACTTATTTACTCATTCTCTATCTGTGAATTGGGGAGATTAGTGATGTCTTCTCAGGAAATCCTTATTATTTCCAAGTTAGCTCATGGATTAATAGTTGATTCAATGAACTGAATCAACTATTACATAAAATACACTAAAATCAAACTTTTTACCACTGTACGCCGTTCAAACCAATGTCCCTGTTACCAAAAAAGATTATGTTTTCTGGAAATATGTAGATGAACGTTGGGAAATTGATATTCCCAGAACTTTAGTGAAAGCCCTTAAAGGAAGCCATTAGGAACTTAGTGAAAAGAATTCTTCCTGAAACTTATTTTCTTTTGGCACTGGCACAAATGAATGCAGATGGAACTCTCAAATGAATCTCAAGGTGAAAAAAATGCTTTGAGATATGAAATACAATATTCTTACTGTGTTGGATTAATATAGGATGAATTTAAAACAGTTACCTTGGTGACTTCCAAGGGAGCTATAGGTTCCTTTTAGATTGTCTAAAATACAGGCTTCATTTCCTTCTGATGGCACAGGTGAGCCTTTTTTTAAAAAAAATAAGAGTAGGCAGTAGGGAATTGGTTGGATTACCAGTCTCATACAGATCAGTGGTGAAATTTTTTTAACTACCGGTTCTGTGGGCGTGGCTTGGTGGGCATGGTGTGGCTTGGTGGGCATGGCTTGGTAGGCGTGGCAGGGGAAGGATACTGCAAAATCCCCATTCCCATCCTACCCTGGGGCCAGCCAGAGGTGGTATTTGCTGGTTCTCTGAACTACTCAAAATTTCCACTACAGGTTCTCCGAACTGCTGAAAATTTCCGCTACCAGTTCTCCAAAACCTGTCAGAATCTGCTGGATTTCACCCCTGATACAGATGCATTAATGTGATAAAATTGTTTCTGGATTTCAAGTTATAAGCATGGGAATTATATAAAATTTTCATGTATGCAGAACAATGGATGCAAGGTGAAATGGCTTGGAAAATCATCAATAATCAATCTGTGTTCTATTTTATTTAATAGAGCCCCCCAAAGTTATTGTATCATCCAAGAATCAATCATTTACTGAAGGGTCTGAAGTATCTATCAGTTGCTCTGCAACAGGTTACCCAAAGCCAACTGTGGTGTGGACACATAATGACATGTTCCTTATGGCATCTAACAGGTATGTTCAGGGTCTTTCTCCCCCTACTCACCAGCAATCACTGCCATCACTCAGAGAAAAAATGAATGAAATTCTTTTATCAACAATTTATGTCTATTATGAAATGTAATAAGGAGAGGTCCTTATTGTACAATTTCAGAACTTTGCTGGCCTGCCAGAAAATACATAGACACTTCAAAGTGTGTTATTTTTTTTTAAGGATCATGGAATGTGTTACCTGATAATTTGCATTGTCTGAATTTATATGTCTTTCACCCCTGCAAAGCCTATCTGAACAAACATGGGAAGGACCCATAAGCAGAAATGGCATGTAAATAGTTCTCAAGTTGTATGGCTAAAACAATAGGCAATAAGGGAATAGGATGGTGTTACAACAGAGCTGGTCAGGAGTGAGGTGAACCAGAATGAACCCCACCAAGTGACAATGTTAAAACAGGGGCAAAGCATCAGAGTGGAGTAGACAGTCTGGCGTCCTAAGTATTTTTAAAAATCTTCTCTCTCTTTAGTCTTAACCAGCACAGCCAGTGATAAGGGCAAGGGAAATTATGTCTGAAATATTTCAAGGATCTAGGCCAGGGGTGTCAAACTCACATCATCATGGCATTGTCACGTATTGGAACTTTCCCCCACACTTCGCTAAACTGAGCATGGGTGTGGCTAGCAAGTGATGCATCCGCCCCACGGGCCGGGAGTTTGACAGCCCTGATCTAGGCTATGTAATTGGACTTACGCATTTATCTTTTTCTTTTGCTGTGATGATTGACAATCTAAACACTAAGCAGTCTTGAGTCTTTTTCAAACATCAACAAGAGTCGTTTTCTAAAAATTGCTCTGTACATTATTTCATATAATATGAAATAGGCACATCTGCCCTTTACTCAGAATGGTGTTTGCAGAAATGAAAACTGCACTGTTTCAAACTGTTATGATGGTATTATTCTTTCTTTTTTTAAAATAATAATGAGTATCAGATTGACCCACCGATTTCTTATTAACAGGTACAGGTTAACTCCTGGAGGTACTTTAATTATAAAAAACACAGTACCCAAGGATGAAGGGGTCTATGGTTGTTTGGCTAGCAATGCAGCTGGAACGGTCAAAGGAACAGCTGGTCTCATGTACATTGGCAAGTATAAAGAACAAAATAAATAAATAAATAAATCACAGAGTGTAGTTGATTATTTCCTTTATTTGTTGCAAATTTCAATGGATCAGAATGTTTGTGGATGCCAGTGATCAGTATGATCAGTGTATGATTATTTGAACACTAAGGCAGATATTCACTAAGAACCCCAGAACAGCAGCTCAGTTACTGAGTGGTTTTATTTTTTTATCAGCCTGAACAACTAATGGTTGAAAATATTACATGAAAAAAAAATGGGATTCAAGATTTGTTTATTTTCAAGGCAACTATCTACCCAAGTATTCCGAAATTATTTCACAAGGGACTAATTCTAAGAATAGGCTGTAGGATATGTAAAAGATGTGTTGTGTTACTCTACTTCCTGTTTAAACTTTTTTAATTCTAGGAAAACTGGGAATCTGATCTGGAATCACCGTTGCTAGGTGATGGCAATACAGACATACAATGTATGAATGAGAAAGTTTAGATGAATCCTTCCATTGGCAACAAAAAAAGTTTTGACTCAAGAGAGCCGGTTTCATCCTCCATTAGTTAACTTTCGGCCAGCCACTCTCAACCAAACCTGCTTCATAGGATTGTTATAAAATATCAATTTATTTATATCCTTCCGGCTTCCTGGAAGTAAAGTAGAATATACATATGGTAGCTTCAAACTGTTCATAAAAAAGAGTGGGTCTCCATTAATTTAGCTGCCCCAATGCATAAAAACTATATCCTGAACCAGCAATGCTAAATTAGAATATCAATAAAGGAGAATATTTGTAGCTCAGGGTTGAAATGAGGGGTTCTTGGTGCTCTCTGAGCTTGCTTGGACGTTTCATTACCCTAAGTAGGTAACATCATCAGTGCTAGTCACAAGCAAACTCAGAGAGCACCAAGGACCCCTCAAATTAGAATATAGATTGTACAATTTAAAAAAAAAATGAAAAAAATGAATCAGGCATCTACATCTCTAATGCTTCTTTTCTTGCTCCTTGTAGAAGTCCCTAGGGTGACTGTAGTACAAAATGAACTTCTGATTGCCCTTGGAGACACCTCTATAATGGAATGCAAAAGTACTGGAGTCCCACCTCCATTGATTAAATGGTTTAAAGGTAAGTGAAGGAAACTGAACTAATTTTAAAATGTATCTATCGACAATGTGATGACTCCGTATCTTGTTTTGTTGTTTAAATGCATTTACCTATTTCACATAAATTAAAAATTATAGTATCTATGGACAACTTGAAATTGACATCATAAATTAGCTAACATGAGGAGAAGCCTTCTTAAATATCTAGGAAAGAGGAAATGAGCATGCGTGATGGGAAGAAAAGCTTTAAAAGCTACCAGTTCTACAGAGTACACATTGGCTCATATTCAATTTTTTTTCCCCTCAGGGAAAGTTTGATATAAACTCCATTGTAAACTTTAGAGAGATAATATCACTGTATTTTATGAGTGCTTGTTTTCAACAGATTGGCAGATAGCAAAGTCTCCTGGACATTTATAAAACAATAGAACCATTATTCTGGCTCTAAGGAAGCTATTTAATTTCCTGAGTAGGTGTTTATTATTATGATTTAAACAAAAATTTCATTATTCTTTCCCTGGGTCTAGGGGATTTAGAGCTGAGGGCAACAGAATTTCTTATTATTGACTTCTCTCGGGGCACTCTGAGAATTCAGGAAACACAAGATCTGGATGCTGGTGATTATATGTGTGTTGCCACAAATGTTGCAGGATCTGCATCTGGTAAAATAACTCTGGATGTTGGTTGTAAGTATGATACTAGAACAAAGCACTCAAATTAGATATTTTGTAAAAGATGTGATCCATCTACTCTATTGTAATTTATTCAGTGAAGGATAATATTACATGAATATTATTTGCTATTATTATTGTCATCATATTAATTGATAGTCTTTGGTATTAATGTTATATTATTTAATATTATTGGATATTACTAATTATTGTATTAGTATTATTTGATACTATATGAATTTACTTTGTGTAGATGGAAAGTGATTCCCCACTGCTAGGAATGATTCCAGGTTTTCTTGTATCCTACTGCGCTGCTTCGGAGGATTTGCTAACTTTCAGGGTCATCTTTGAGAAAGAAAGCACATTCTACAAAGTATAAAGCAGAAACAATGTGTATGACCATGCAGCATGCATGTCTGTATAGTACCCCACTTTCTCCAAATACAGTGTATATTGGAGGAGTACACAATGTTTATAAGCATGTTAGAAAGTGCATTGAATTCTCAAATGTTCCTTCAGAATAATCCTGGAACCATGAGATTAAGATGATAGTATCTTCGACAGGGTTAGGGGTAATGATGAAGAGACAAGATGAGGCCAGAGTTCATGCCTGATGGGAAACTACCCATCTCACAACTCTAGCAGTAATGTTGCAGATCTATTCTCAAAACATTTTAGCCAGCCCCCAAATTAAGTTAGAAGTAATCAAACAGACAATCAGCCATATCATGAGAACATGACGATATTGTGCCAATAAACCTAGACAAAGGCAAATGATTTATGTGCATGGGCTCTGAGTCAGTATTAAAGATTTGGGGTCCCTTATCTGATTTTAATTAAAAATACATTAAAATTGTATGGACAATTCTATGATTTTTGTCTTCCTCTGTATTCCTTTTATAGCTCCTCCAGTTTTCACACAAGAACCTAGTGATGTATCTATGGACATTGGCTCAAATATAACATTGGCTTGCTATGTTCAGGGTTATCCAGAACCGAAGGTGAAGTGGCAGCGGTTGGACGGCACCCCACTTTTCTCAAGACATTTTGCAGTTAGCTCTGTCACTCAACTCAGAACAGGAGCTCTTTCTATTCACAGTATGTAGACACCATCTTATGTATTAAGAAATACATAAGACTGTTTGTGGGCTCATTCAAACATCTGTGATAGTGTAGTTTCCTCCCATCCCTGAGTGCCTGTAGAGGAAAACTTATTGGTATGAAAAGCACTCCCTCCAAAACCTACCTCTGCTAGTTACTATTGCTGCCTACACATACTACAATATGGTGTAGATGCAGGGCAGTAATTGATAGAATCCATACTAGCCTTTTCCCTTCAACCAAGTACCAATTACTGAGGAGAAAATAAATCATCAATGGCTCTCCTGGGATGGGGTGGAGTCTATGATCTCCTCCCTCCAATTGAAATGAGCCTTCCTGTGAATACTGTTTGAGCCTGCTTCCTCTTATTTTTGATGTTTATCCTATGGTGCAGAGTGGGTTGCTACCGGTTTGCCCCAGATCTGGTGAACTAGTAGCGGTAGTGGTGGGGAGCTCCACCCACAAGTGAGCCAGTAGCGACAAGTTTTGAAACCTGCCCCTGCTATGGTGCTACTACATATACAGCATTTATTTTAGAATAGACATTTCCATATCTGTGCTGCTTCTCTATTGAGGGGGCACTTAAATCTCAAGAAATGCAACTGATGGAATAATAGAATGATTCAGTTTATGTTAATCAGATGGAGAGAGGAAGAATATTTTATACTTCCACCATAGAATTGCCTGCTAAATCCCTGAGGTCAGGAAATCACACAGCAAGCCTCCTTTTAATATGCATATACTCCCAAACTGAACTTCCTTGAATTCACCTTGACTTACTCTGAAGTCCTGGCCAAAAATGATAAGAATGGTTTGTCTACATCTGTCTATGTACTCTTTCTATTCAAAAAGGGAAAAAGATTAAGGAGCTGCGGTGGCACAGTGGTTAGAATGTACTATTGCAGGCTAACTCTGCCCATAGTGAGGAGTTTGATTCTGACCAGTCCTTCTAAGGTTGGTAAAATGAGGAACCAGATTGTCTTAAGTGCTATTGCTATTAAGATCTGCCTTTTTAGTTTTGCTTATCAATGGGCACGTTGATCTCCTATGATTGATGTTACATAAGGCAGATATTTTTATGTTGGAACCCTTCCAATATATGAAAAATAACAATAGGCTATTGTTCCAATTGTACCAGCCATAGCAAAAACGGCCATGGAGATGCAAAATCTTCCAGCTAGAGATAGATTTGCACTGAACCACTGGAGCTCAGCAAATTGTGAATCTCCAAAGACTTCTCACTGTCTTAACAGAATGTCTACACTGGAAGTCACCTGCTGAATTAGCAGGGAAAATGCTACTTTCAGAATGGAACACCTTAAACTAGCCTCAGCCTGACTCAGCATCTGCCTGGCAATCAACTAATAATGCAAAGGCTTGTCCTTTGTAGATGATTAGAGGGACATCTTCATAACCCAGGAAAATAATTCTGGAACAACTCTGTAATTGCTTTGAGGCTGTTAAAATGATGTGACCTATGTTTAGGTTTAGCTTAACATAGCTGGAAAAATAATATTTATTTTATATATTTATTTATTGGAATTTGTCAAACAAAAATGAGAACAAGAATAAGAGGATAAAAATACAATGATTCCAAGGGAATGTATATTTTCAGATGTATTTGTTTAAGGATAATGTTTTTAATACAAAATACTTAATGCTTGTTTTTTTTTCCTTTTAAAACTTCTATACAATTTTAGATTTATGGGTTAATGATGAAGGAACATATGTCTGTGAAGCTGAAAACCAGTTTGGAAAGATTATCTCAAACCCAGCTACAGTTACTGTGACGGGACTTGGTAATGAATTGATAATATGAGATTTTGGCAATATTTAGCATAGAAATAAAGTGTTCTCCACTGGCTTTAGTGCTTATAGTGTGTGAAACAACAGCATGCTCTGACGTTATGTTTAAAATCCCATTTATGTTAAATCCAAACAGAATTTTATTTCTTTGATAAATCATTTATTGACAAATCAGAGCAATAATTGAACAAATAAATAATAAATAAATCCACATTAGATTTCTTTTTGAGGAGCATTGGAATACGTATATATTTAATTTTAAATATAACGTATATGAGCTTGAAACCTTTTCATGAATATAAAGCAATTGTCCTTCCTTCCTTCCTTCCTTCCTTCCTCCCTCCCTCCCTCCCTCCCTCCCTCCTTCCCTCCCTCCCTCCCTTCATGAAAAGTTGGTTAATAATTTTATTAAGAATAATAAAGTGTGTAGTTGAAAAGGAGAAAGTGTGGATAATTGACGTAGCAATATCCAGTTGTAATAGAATTGAAGATTAAAGCATTGGAAAAGATGATAAAGTATCAAATTATGAAAATCAAAATTATGGCATAAACCAGTTATAAGGTCTCAGCACTTATCAGTACACTGGGTGCTATACCAAAAAGTCTTGGACTGCACTTAGAAAATCACTTAGAAAATCTGCACATTGGCAACATTTCCATCTTTCTACTCTGCTTGGATCTGCACACGTACTATGCTAATACATTACAATATCCTAGGTTCTTGGGAAGAAATCGATGTCTATGAAGGCCAACATCATCTGTAGAACTGGCAGCTGTAATTTCACATTGAGTGTATATTATAATAATAATAATAATAATAATAATAATAATAATAATAATAATAATAATAATAATAATAATAATAATAATAATAATAATAATAATGAACCAAGTCCTTGGGAAGGACTTGATAGTATGGATAAATGCCAAATCCAATCAAAACATCTGTTTGACTGTGTGACCAACCATAATAAACAACCAAATAAAAATGGAAGTAACACATTGTAATAGATAATAGATTATTTTGGGATTCATGGTCTCCATACAGTATGAATATAATCAGTGGTTCAGTAGATTTATTTATAATTCAAGGTTAAAGTAAACCATTTTAAAGAAAAGTTTTGCAGTCTCGGATTTTTCTTAACTCCCTTGAGAAGATGGATTTTTTTTATTGAAAAGTTTTTTTAAAAAGTTTACACATATTTTCCTCCCTCCCGCCCCCCCCCCGGACTTCCCAGAGCAAATACAGGGTATGACATTTAACAAACATAAAAAAAAAACATAAGCTAACTATCTATAGATTTATCTCCCTCTTGCACTTTAAATCCCCTTATTCATATATAATTTTAACTATTTAAACCAATTATTGCTTGAAAGTAATCAATCCAACTTCGTTCTTGTCCGTTCTTCAATAATAAGCAAGTCTTCTTTCTTCCAGCATTACACAATCAGAGCCCAGTTACAGTTAACCATCAGATCTCCAACCCTTACATATATTAACACCTTAACAAAATATTTTAACCAATCTCAAATAAAATATATTGTAAAAACCTTATTTTTATTTTTTACCCCATAAACTTATATTAATTCTTCCTGAAAACATTCCTTGCTTAATAGCTTTGCATAAACTTATTCATCTTATTCTCTACAAATCCACTACGTATAATCAAATAACATCTTCACTATTTAATATCTATATAAAATATTGTCAAAAACCTTCCCTCAACCCTTGCACCACTTATATTTTCCTTATATCCCACAAGTTTATATTTATTCTTCAACAAAGCATTCTTTAATATAGTATTAATGTAATTTACAACAAAGTATCAAGGTTTAAATAATAACAATATTTTTCTTTTAACCCATAAACTTATATAAATTCTTCACCAATTCATAACAATTCAACCATAACATTATTTAATATAACTTTTCAGAACAAATCATGTCCCTAAATATAAGTAAATCATTCATTTTCACTATAATATAACTTTTCAAAACAAATCATATCTCTAAATACAGGTATAATCATTCATTTTCACTATTACTATCCTCCCCAAGAAAGAGGATTGTAATTTTTCCTTCTCCATTTTTTCCTGACTTTTTTGTGAACCTTCTGCTTCAGTCTTTTTCCTTCACCTTCTTTTATTTTTATAAATTTTTTTTTATTTGATTTATATGCTGCCCTTCTCCGGAGATTCAGGGCGGCTTATAGTGCGTTAAGCAATAGCCTTCATACATTAAGCAATAGCCTTCATTCTTGAATTTTTAACTGAAGTTGCTGAACCTCACAATCCTGTTCTCTTCGCAAAGTAATTCCTTTCAGTAAAAACACCTCTCCAACTGTGATTGGGAATCCATTTTTGTAAAAAAATTGTAAAGTTCCACTTTGAATCTTCCTTCTTATATAAGAAATCCCAACGCCTCCTGACAATTTTCCAGTTGTCTGTATCAAAGCCTCTGAAGAAGTGTCTCTCAATACTTCCCGGTTATGCTCCTTCAAGCCTCTCTGCCTTTCCTTCTTAATTTGAAAAGCCTCCATTTCATTTTCCAAAGGCACATCAGACTGGATTGTTTCATCCGCCTCTTCATTCAACAACTCATTATTGTTTGACAACTGAAATGATACAGTATCTTCACTTGTATCTTTGTTTTGAATTTGTGTAAAATTCTTCTTGAAAAACCCTTCCATTCTTTACACAAACGCGGAGGTAAATGATTCTAAAATTTCTTCAAAGAGATCCACAGTCAGTATTTGTGTATTTGCTGATGTATGTAATGGTGAGCCTTCATCACTTTCAGAAAAGCCAGCCATTTTTTTCCCCAATAAAACTTTCACTTTGTACTTTTCCAGCAACTAGATCAATTATTCCAATCTTTAAGTGGCACAAGTCTTTTTTATTTTTTTTTAGAAATGATTTTTAAATCTTTCTCCTTTTAAAATAAAATCCTCTTCTTTTAAAACAGGGGCTTTCAGCACCACATAATACTTTGTATCTAACTTTAACTTCTCCACGCCCCACTAGAATCAAACGCCATCTTACTTTCCCTTTCTCCCATAGAAATTCAGAGGGAAGTGATAGACTTTTCGGAGTTAAAGTTTAGTACTTGCAATTTTAGTTTCTCCTGTATTGCTCTGCCAGCTTTCAAGTCCAAAATTTTTTTTCTTTAAAGTTGAGTTGCTGGGGTGGTCGCGACGTCTAGTTCTGCTTAAAGCCGAAACGTCCCAGGTCCGGAGCAATGACGGGCTTCCGGGGAGCTCTCACCCTTTAAGCCCCAGATTTAAGAAAAAACCTGGGGCTCTTGGGGAGCTCTACCCATACCCGTTGGCTCTCTTTCCCCCCTTCTCCCAGGGGGAAAGTTTTCAAGCCGCTAAACAGCTGATTTTAGCTGTTCTAGCGGCTCTAACGGAATCCTGGGGCTGGCACTCACAAAGGAGCGTCTTTCGGCGTCGGCGGAGCCACCGGAAGTCGAGAAAATGGATTTTTTTGATGCAGTTTTATAGGAACATAAACCATCCTTGTGTTATGATCATTTTTTTCTTTTCCTGTCTCTCTTTGATATAGTTGCACCTCTAATTGCAATGAGTCCTGCAACAGCTAATGTCATTGAAGGACAGCAACTGACACTGTCATGTATACTGCTGGCAGGGAACCCAATCCCAGAGCGAAAATGGATTAAAAGTAGCATGGTGGTAAGATAATTTTGAATATCCTTTAAAGTTTTCTACTTACTTAAGTTTAAGTACCACCTCTGTTTGATGGTGAAACAGTACCAAAAACATGAACTCTTATGAATAACAGCATTTCATTTCATTATTTCATTTCATAAGCAGGTGGGACATAACTTACAGTATTGCGTGAAGACTGTTTTCTGATTCAATGAAATTACCTGCTAGATGACTTGGGAAAGTCAGTTTAGGCTAACCACTAGATACTTGTCCAAGTACATTTGGCAGGGACAGACATCTCGAGAAGCAGGAAATAACTCTTATGGGACTCCCCAGAGTTCTTGCAAATTTGGAAAAATTTTATATAATAAATTATCATGATATCCCTAGGTTTTCTGTAGTTGTAATGTGATGCCTGCATTTTTGTGTTTGCTAATTTGCTATTTGACACCCATAAATTAACACCATCTGGAAATTATTTCATTTGAATTGTGCAAAACTCTGTTTCTGGAAAAAGATTTGTGATTACTTATCTATATATAGGAGTGCGATGACTCAGCAGTTAAGAAGCTGAGCTTGTCAGCGGGAAAGCTGGCAGCTCCGTTTTGAGACCCAAGCACTGAATGACGGGGCAAACTCCCATTCTTGTCCCAGCTCCTGCCCACTTAACAATTCAAAAGCATGAAAATGCAAGTAGATAAATAGGTACCACTTCAGTGGGAAGGTAACAGCATTCCGTGTTTCACGCCACACTCTATGCTGCGGTGTGATGCTATTCTGACCACATGACTGTGGAAAGATCTTTGGACAACTCTGGCTCCCTTGGCTAAGTAACGGAGATGAACACTGCCCCCTAGAGTCAGACACAACTGGACAGGGGAAATTTTTACTTTTACCTTATCTATATATATTATTGCTTTTTGATGCTGCAGTGAAGAAAGGATAAATATCTGAACTACAGCTTTGGTTTAAATTTGTCTCCAAGTGAGTAACTTTACCAGTTAGAGGTAAAGATAAGCAGAAATATATTGTTTCATTAAGCTTCCTTTCAGCTGCAGTTGTAATGGAGGATTTCTAATCAATTTTAAGATTCATGTAGAAGTAGTTTAACTTAATCTGTAGACTATAATCATGTTTTCCTTTCAGGAGAATCATTGGTGTAGATAGTTTTACATATATAAAAATATAACTTAATCTCCCATAGAATGGTTTGTTATAGGCTTGTGCGGATAAGCAGAAGTTTTATTACAATGCATGAACATTGCAAAATGTATTTTTGCCTATAATTTCTAGGATAAAAGAATGGAAAGTTGTGAAGAAAATAAGCTACACATTCCAGTTGCCCTGACAAAGACAGGAAACTCATTTTAAATATGTACTGATCATTAATTCAGTGAAACTATGCTACAACCAGAAACAAGGAAATCTGAACCATACGCTCCAGGAAAGTCTACAGACTTCAAAGGGAGATAATTCCATATGCAGCCCTTAGACTGAATCACTCTTTTTATACCCTTTTGTATTCTTTTATGGAAGCCATGAAAGGAGTAGAACTTTTGCTATATTCCAGTTGAAAAAGTCAAGCTTTACATATGATTTGAAGCCATTTATTGCTTCTTTCACTTTCCCAAGCCCTCATGTCTTTCATTTAGAGGAGAAAGAGGAAGACTGAAGTAAAAAGCACTTCCTGAACTCTGGATGATCCTGTATCTAAATGATGCAAAATGGCTCTAGGTCGTCTAGGTGCAAGAAAGAGGTAGTCATATGGGCTTCTTTATCTTCAAAGGTTGAAAAAAAACAAAACTCCAAGCAAATTCAAAATCCCGCAAGAATGCTCTCATTTAAGTCGCCTTGGAAAACATTGGTTAATTAAAAAACAAACAAACAAACCAGAATATGCCAGGTGTAAATGACCAGACTAAGTGGAGAATGGAGATAAGTCTTATCTGCCTTCCCCATTCCAACTCTAGGTGGTCCAGACTCCCTATATCAGCCTCCGGAGTGATGGGAGTCTTCACCTTGAAAGAGTTCGACTACAGGATGCCGGAGGCTACACTTGCATGGCTAACAATGTTGCTGGGACAGACAACAAAACAACTGCTGTCAATGTCTTTGGTGAGTGAAAAATTTAAAGTTATCCTTACTTTTCAGTGTTAAGAATTCACTAGTACTCTATTCATCCTGTGATGATAGGTAGACTGTCACTGAAATTGCACACTAAGTTTAAAACCTCTGCAAATGATCAGTTCAGATGACCGAGCAATGGCCTGTTCCTATAATCTGCCAGTTCCCAGTAGTCTGCTAGTTGTTGAGGAACAAGATCTGACATTACCAGGAGCAAGAATTTAATCCTTGAGAGATTTTATTTATTTATTTATTTATTTATTTATTGGACTTATATGCTGCCCTTTCTCCACAAGGACTCAGGGCGGCTCACAGCAATAAGCAACAACAAGTCCAAATTAAAATTCAAACAATAAAAGAATCTAAAATTCCCATTAAAACCCCTTCAGTCCAGGCCAACCTTAAAACATGGACTTAAAACCATGTTTTAAGATTACGGCGGAAAGAGCAAAGGTCGGGGGCCACCCAGAGCTCCAAGGGGAGCTGATTCCAGAGGGTAGGTGCGCCTACCGAGAAGGCTTGCTCTCTAGGAGCCGTCAGCCAACATTGCTTGGCCGACAGAACCCCAAGTAGGCCCTCTCTGTGTGAGCGCACCGGATGATGGGGAGGTGTTGCTGGCTGCAGGTGATCCGCTAGATACCCAGGCCTAAGCCATGTAGGTCTTTATAGGTAATCACCAACACCTTGAACCTCACCTGGAGGGCAACTGGTATAGCCAGTGCAGGTCACGCAGGAGGGGTGTGACATGGGAGCATCAGGACACTCTCATCACTACCCGTGCGGCCGCATTCTGCACCAGCTGAAGCCTCCGAGTGGTTTTCAAGGGCAGCCCCATGTAGAGAGCGTTGCAATAGTCAGTCCGGGAGGTGACGAGTGCATGGATGACCGTGCGTAAGGCATCTCAGTCCAGGTAGCGGAGCAACTGGCGCACTAGACGAATCTGGGCACATGCCCCCCTAGTCACGGTCGTGACATGGTCTTCTAAGGTCAACCGTGCATCCAGGAGGACGCCTAAGTTGTGCGCCCTATCCACAGGGGGCAACACCTCTCCCCCTATGACCAAGATGGAATATTCCCTTGGAACCGAGATGCCAGTACCCACAGCCACTCTGTCTTGGCAGGGTTGAGTCGGAGCCTGTTCCTCCCCATCCAGAGCCGCATCGCCTCCAGGCATCGGGACATGACGCTGAGGGCATCACTGGGCTGATTCGGGGTGGATATAAAAAATTGGGTATCATCAGCATACTGATGATAACCCACCCCAAAACCACGGATGATCTCCCCCAGCGGCTTCATATAGATGTTAAACAGGGGAGAGATGTTAAGCAGGGGAGAGAGAACCGACCCCTGGGGAACCCCACATGTGAGGGGCCTCGGGGTTGACCTCTTCCCCCCGCCAACACTGCTTGCGAGCGTCTAGAGAGGTAGGAGGAGAACCACCGTAAAACAGTGCCTCCCACTCCCAACTCCTCGAGGCGCTGCAGCAAGATACCATGGTCGATGGTATCAAAAGCCGTCGAGAGATCTAACAGGACCAGGGCAGAGGAATATCCTCTGTCCCTAGCCCTCCAGAGATCATCCACCAGTGCGACCAATGCTGTCTCGGTGCTGTACCTGGGCCTGAAGCCCTACTGGTACGGGTCTAGGTATGATGCTTTATCCAGGACCAGCAGGAGCTGACATCCCACCACACTCTCAAAAACATTTGCAATAAAGCGAAGGTTGGAGACAGGATGAAAATTGTTTAAAATAACTGGATCCAAGGTGGGCTTCTTGAAGAGGGGCTTCACCACTGCCTCCTTCAAGGCAGTGGGGAAACTCCCCTCAGCCAATGATGCAGTGACCACCTCCTGGATCCAGCTACGTGTAACCTCCCTGGCCGAATAAACAAGCCAGGAGAGACACGGGTCCAACAAACACGTGGTGGTGCTCAGCTTCCCCATGATCCTGTCCACTTCCTCGGGATTGCTTTCAAGTGAATACAGAAATGAATAGAACTGCCGTCATGCAGTGCATCAAAGTGCATGTTTTTACTCAATCCATCCTCTGCTTAGTGTTTTCTACAATGTTCATAGGATAATAAAAGAGAGAAACAATCAGTTGAAATGGAAAGCAAAATTTCCACTCCCACATTCTGCAATTTTGTCTCCTTCAGTTGGTTCCCTGTTTGCTATCTTTCTACTTTATTCTTTTGCCCTCAAAGAGCAAAAGAAATACATTAAACATCATTCATGAGAACTATAGTTTATGGTCATGTCTTTTTCTTATATTCATCATCATAATAAGTAGTGTTCTGCTGATCTTTGACTATAAAAATGATTTCATTTGATTAGTGAGGGATAGTTTGTGGAGTAAAGAAATAAAATCTTCAAATACATTCTGTGTTTTCAATTACAAATAGATCCAACACAACATATATTATGTAAATTTCCCATTTCATACGGCAAGTATACCTAAGGAGTTTTGTTGGAATGCTGAAGGTAATAAACTGGTTCCAGCTGCTCATGAAAGGCAGATGAGATGTGTATGTGTGTTAAAGTTCTTATGTATACAGAATGTGCTAAACAGCTATGTGAAAGAAAAGTCCTTTGTATCCAAAAATGGTCGTCTGAACACAATTTTTCCAGTGAAAGATCCATTGCATGAATTGCTTCAAAGTGGAAGAAGACATCTGTGTCTCACCCAGTGTGTAAGATGTTTTGATCGTACAATGTTCTGGATAAACAGAACATGCGAATAAAAATGCCATCCAAAAATAGGTCTTTTCTATATGAATGTTTTGAAGTAATAATTGTTTCTGCAGACATACTTATTTTTTAATAAAACAGAGGCAGATGAAAGAATTATCCAAATACAGTTTAAAAGGTTTGATCAAGGATTAAAAAGAAGAAGCCAGTGAATGGGGTTTAAAGAAACAACTAGTATATTTTTAAAAAACTGCTATACTGATCACACTAAGCACAGTGGATTTGGTTTGTAATGTCCCACCTTTTTTCAGTAGCCTCATTCATCATAATTTTTAAAAAATCTGTGTAAAATTAAGAGATGAACACTTGAAACAACCAATAAAATGCTGTCTTTTCTGCCTAACAAGGAGACAGCAAGTTATTTTTCGTACGTTTTTGCAATTGAAGATTGTTTTTGGTAGCATGTTGGGATTTTAAGAACTGATAAAGTTGTGATAACTATTCAAAATATCAAAGACAAGAAGATTTTGAGGTAGAGATCAAATCTGCATATTTATACTATTAACACAGAGATCCTTCAACAAAAGGAATAACAGCTGACAAGCTTATTTGAAACATTTTTTATTTTTCAGGCATCAGAAGATCAGCAGGTGGATATTAACTTCCATCCTTATCTTGCTGCAAAAGTTTTCTGCAGATCATTATGTAGTCTGTGAATGGGTAGCAATAATGTTCCATCCTTAAGATGCCTTATAATAAACAGCAACATCACACATGTAAAATAACATGTCATAAGAAATAATTTGTAAGATACTTGTATATTTGTGTTTTCAGTTCCACCCATAATTCAGCATGGACAACAGATCTTCAGTACTATAGAAGATGTCCCAGTTACATTGCCTTGCAAAGCCAGTGGAGTTCCTAGGCCATCTATAGTATGGTCCAAGGTAATTGCAATGTTTTGATCAACTGAACTTAATGAATTGGTTGTATTTATGTACTTAAAATATTGATAGCCTACACTCTAGCCCCTCCTCAAGAAACCTGCCTTGGATCCAGCTACTTTGAGCAACTTCCGTCCGGTCTCCAATCTTTGCTTTCTTGTGAAGGTTGTTGAGAGTGTGGTTGCACGTCAGCTCCTGGTGGCCCTGGATGAAGCAGAGTACCTAGATCCATGCTAATCGGGTTTCAGGCCCGGATACAGCACAGAGACGGCATTGATCGCGCTGGTGGATGATCTCTGAAGGGCTCGGGACAGAGATTATTCCTCTGTTCTGGTCCTATTAGATCTTTCAGCGGCTTTTGATACCATCGACCATGGTATCCTGCTGTGACGCCTCGAGGGGTTAGGAGTGGGAGATACTGTTTTGCGGTGGTTCTCCTCTTACCTCTCAAGTCGTACGCAAGCGGTGTTGGGGGGGCAGAGGTTGGCCATGAGGCCCCTCACTTGTGGGGTGCCCCAGGGGTCGGTCCTCTTGCCTCTTCTGTTCAACATTTATATGAAGCCGCTGGGAGAGATCATCCATGGTTTAGGGGTGAGGTATCATCAGTATGCTGATGATACCCAACTTTTTATATACACCCCGAACCAGCCCAGTGATGCCCTCAACGTGATGTCCCGGTGCCTGGAAGCGGTACGGGTCTGGATGGAGAGGAACAGGCTTCGGCTCAATCCTGCCAAGACCGAGTGGCTGTGGGTACCGGCATCTCGGTTCGATCAAGAGGTTCCATCTTTGGCTATAGGGGGCGAGGTGTTACCCCCTGTAGACAGGGCACACAACTTGGGCATCTCCTGGACTCATGGTTGAGCTTAGAAGATCATATAACAACCATGACTAGGGGGGCGTTTGCCAGGTTCGCCTGCTGCGCCAGTTGCGCCCCTATTTGGATCGGGATGCCCTACGCACAGTTACTCATGTGCTAGTCACCTCCCGTATTGAGTACTGCAATGCTCTCTACTTGGGGCTTCCCTTGAAGACCACTCGGAGGCTTCAGCTGGTGCAGAATGCAGCCGCGCGGGTTGTGATGGAAGGATCCCGATACGCCCATGTCACACCCCTCCTGCGTGACTTGCATTGGCTGCCGGTTGCCCTCCGGGTGAGATTCAAGGTGCTGGTGATGACCTATAAAGCCTTACATGGCTTAGGCCAAGGATATCTGTCAGACCATCTGCAACCAGCAACAGCTCCCCATCATCCGGTGCGTTCTCACAGGGAGGGCCTACTCAGGGTGCTGTCGACTAGACAATGTTGGCTGGCGACCCCCAGAGGTAGAGCTTTCTCTGTGGGCGCACCCACCCTTTGGAATCAACTCCCCTGGGGGCTCCGATTGGCCCCTGACCTTCGCACTTTCCGCCACGAACTAAAAACATGGCTGTTTAAATTGCCCAGCCTGGACTGATGGGGTTTTGATTTTTAATGTATTTTAATATGCGTTTAATATGTATTTTAATATGTTTCTTACTTGGATTGAGATTATATATCTTAATTGTTGTGAGCCGCCCTGAGTCCTATGGAGATAGGGCGGCATATAAATCTAATTAAAATTAAAAAAAAAAACTGTCTAGACAGTGTATGCCACCATTTAATAATCTCAACACATTGAGAATGCATAATGGTCAGGAATGCTTTCTTAAGGCATCTAATTAAGTTTTCTGCCTCCAAATTAGGGCTGCAAATTAGGACAATGGTGCAAGATTTCAGATTAAGTTTGTCTAATTGTTAAATGTAGTTTAGCAGGTACTTTTCAGAGCTATAGATTTAAAACAGTGTAAAAGGAAGGATAATACTCAAAGGAACAGTTGAGACTAACTCTTAATGTAAACTGAGCCATAATAGCAAACTCTGTAAAAGAAAACAGCAATGACACTATGACTTTGAAGCAAGCTGTGAAGATGCTGAGTTACAGAGGCCATTATTAAGATATGCTCTGGCAGTTTTTACTTCATCTTCCATAAAAAAAACCTTCATTTTTATTTTACTCTCTTTTTACAGAAAGGAGAAGTTATTCCTCCCAGCAGTTTAATGTTTTCTGCTGGGTCTGATGGAAGTCTTTATGTGGTTTCTCCAGGAGGTGAGGAGTCTGGGGAATACCTCTGCACTGCAACTAATGCAGCAGGTTATGCCACACGGAAAGTACAGCTGACAGTCTATGGTAAATAAAAATGAAAGTGCGAGAACGAAGTAGTGGGGCTCAATCTAAAATCTCAAGTCTGCAAATAGCATTTGAAACCAGGAGAACAGAACCAACTAGAACAGGGGTGGGTTCTAGTTTACTACCTTTACTACCGGTTCGCAAAGGGATCGCGCGTGCGAGCGAAGCGATGCGTGCACGCCTTGCTTCTGCGCATGTGCAGATTGCTTATGATGACATCCAGGGCAGTGGGCAGGGCCTCCCGCCGGTTTTACATCCATTCTTGCGAACTGGTCCAAACCGGGGACAACCCACCACTGATCTAGAAGTTGTAAACAAACAAGAGGCAATGGGGAATTTATTATAGTTTCTAATCAAATTATAATGTTAAATTTAAATGCAAGTTAAGACCCTTCTAATTGTTGCTCCAACCCAGTTTTTTTTTTTGTCCTGGCCTGCCTATTTTTGTAACATCACTTTTAGTATGCCGGTCAAAAGATAAGTATGGCTCTCAGCCTTAAAAAATTGGGCATCCCTATTTTATACAGAACTGCCAATATCAGTAATAATTTGGGGCTAAAATGTGTCACAAGAATCGTGATAACTCTGCTTCCTGTTCATTCAACCGGTTGATGTGACTTAGCTGCAATGGGTATAGGCCAGTGGTGGGTTTCAAATTTTTTTACTACCCGTTCTGTGGGTGTGGCTTTTTGGGCATGGCATGGCTTGGTGGGCGTGGCTTGGTGGGCAGGATACTGTAAAATCTCCATTCTACCTCACTCCAGGGGAAGGTTACTGCAAAACCCCCATTTCCTCCCGATCAGCTGGGACTTGGGAGGCAGAGAATAGATGGGGGCGGGGCCAGTCAGAGGTGGTATTTACCGGTTCTCCGAACTACTCAAAATTTCCACTCCCAGTTCTCCAGAACTTGTCAGAATCTGCTGAAACCCACCTCTGGTATAGGCCTCTTTCCCTACTATTCTGCTATAACTTTTGTTGCATATTACAGCTCTCCCTATAATGTTTATTATGATAAAAAAAACTTTTTATAGGTTATCACTGCATAAGCAGGATCCCTTTCAGAAAACCATTCTGTAGGATAACTGTGTGGTTTACCCCTCCTTCCTTCCTACATTTATTCCACTCTGAGAGTAAGTGTCCATACTAACAGGAAGTTTTGACTGGAGTTTAGGTTTGGGGTTAGATTCATTGAGGTGACTTTGGAACAATAAATAGTATTTCATCTTATCTTCCCATGTGCTGTGTCTGACCGCAACTGCTTTTTGTAATAATGTCCACATTTATCAGGAATGTTCTGTTGGCACAGGAACTGTGATTTCAGAAAAATATCCTCTCTCCTCTTGTACTGGAATTGTATACAACATATCCTCCTCTGTTAAAAGAGGACTTGACCCTTTGGAAAGTTTATCTTGTGTAAGTAGAAGGGGGGACAGAAGGATGGAAAGTGTGAGCTGTTTTGCTTACTGAAACAATTGGAGTTAACCCACTAACCTGAAATGAGATATTATTGCAAGAGCGAGTTAATAACATAATGTGCATGTTTCATTTTAGTAAAACCAAGAGTTTCCAGACCTGGAAATCAGCAAGGAAGTTCGTCAGATAACCCAATTGAGATGTCAGTAGCAGCTGGGGAAGAAGTGACACTTCCCTGTGAAGTGAAAAGTTTGCCACCCCCAGTCATCACCTGGGCTAAAGAAATGCAGCTTATCTCTCCATTTTCTCCACGGTAACTTTTATATCATTTCTTAGTTTACTTTGTTTGAATTTCTATACAGATTGTCTCACTGATGTGATCAGAGGCTGCTAGATAACTCTGGCCTTTGTATGGATTATTAATATAAACCAAGAATTGAATATTACACTTTGATGCAGTCCCTACCTTTTAAACGATAATGGAAATTTAATATGTTAGTATATTGTCAGTATCCTATGCAATCATTTGGAGCCTTTTCACAACATGATGGTGTGCTAAATTGTAGTTTCCATATATTCTAGACCAGGGGTCTCCAACCTTAGCAACTTTAAGACTTGTGGACTTCAACTTTCAGAATTCCTCAGCCAGCTTTGGCTGAATTCTGGGAGTTGAAGTCCACAAGTCTTAAAGTTGCCAAGGTTGGAGACCTCTGCTCTAGACTGTAATTTTCATCATCCTTGTAATCCATCACATTATAAGATGAATACTAAATAGATATAATAGAAACATTTATCAAGAATGTGTTTTCAGAGTTATATCCTTTGTATGACTCCCTTTGAAAATACTTACCCTGTTTCTCTGAAAATAGGACCCAACTAGAAAATGGATCCTAGCATGATTTTTCAGAATGCTCGTAATATAAGCCCTACCCTCCAAAATAAGTCCCAGTTAAGATTATCGGCCAGAGGATGCATTTAGTACCGCATTTCCCCTCCCCCAAATAAGACCTAACCAGAAAATAAGCCCTAATGCGTCTGTGGAGCAAAAATTAATATAAGACCCAGTCTTATTTTCAGGGAAACACGGTAGGTTTTTTTTTTCTGGTAAAGAATATCTTTGTGAGGAAGCATCAAAAGGCCTGGAGTTTTGGCTTATCTCAGAAATCCAAAACAAAGCCATGTATCTTGCTGGTATCTTGCCTTATTGTTGAGTCTTTAAACAGCACATCCATTGTAAGAACTGGGTTACTAAAGGAATGATTAGAAGTTACCTCTACTGTTGGCATGTCTTACTTCTCCCTCTTTCTTATCTTGAATCCTTTAAGATAGAGGTCAGTCTGGAAATGAGAGAGGACTGAGTTTGACAGCATCAATGTTGGTAGTCACTGATAGGCAATTAATTTGATTAAGGCATTAATGGATTCTACCTGTTCTATCTTGCAGGATTGATGGGAGTTTTTGTCACGTACTGTTCCCTTTTGGTACTAGATAAGAGTTAATGAAATTCAAGAGAGATTGGATTTAGATCATTTGTGAGAATCTAGCCTGATTCCTCTTTTGACACTCTCTCCCCCAGACTCTGCCAATCCTTCTCCTCCCACAAAACTAGAAAGCTTTCTGGGTCTTTCTTCACCAACCCAGTCTCCACAGCGACAGTGTAATCTGCATTTATTGACTTACAATATTTATACACCACTTTTCATTATAAAAGAAGCATTGCAGTTGACAGAAACATGGTAGTCTTCATTTGTCTTTATGAGTACACACAGGTTTTGCCCTAGTTCTTCACTTTATTATCTTTAGATTTAATAAAATATGCATTGATTTGAGAATACATGAGGATCCATTAAATTTATTTGTCATTAGATTTTTATTTTTTTTTTGGTTGCTATTATTGGTTAACAGAAATATGCACAGAATACAGTGAGCACTTGGAGTATTGCCACAGCATTCAATGATTAAAAGTAAGCGGATACAGTAAACTATTTTAAAATTATCAAAAATAACACAAAACCACGATAAAAATAAAATAGTATAAATAATATTTTGGAATGAATTCTGCAGGCCAGAGAGTATCATCCCAAAGGCACCATTTCTGATTGTTTTTTTTTTTTTTGTTTTTTTTTTTTGATAGGGACCATCAGAGCAAGTTTTGAATTCCTAACACATATACTGTTTTGGTATCTTTGAGGGATGCATTTTTTTAAAAAAAATGTAAAAGAGGGTAGAAAATGCCTCCAATTTGGTTGTTAACTGGATTCGAAATGGAAGTCTGCAGACTGTTGACTCTTACTTCATTCCTCAACTATGCAGAATGAAGAAGTCAGAGGGCAAGAGCAATTAAGGGAAAAAATGGAAGATCAGTCTGTACAAAAGTAATACTGAACAGATGCTCTTTGATGTGCAACATTTATTATTAATGCTCCTGTAAGAGACTTTCATGTTCTTATAAATATTTATAGTCATCTGTATTTCCTGTGGGTTTTTTTCCCACCTCCCCCCCCCCACCCCCCAGACATACCTTACTCTCTTCAGGCTCAATGAAGATCACTGAGACATTGGTATCAGACAGTGGCCTGTACATCTGTGTGGCCACAAATATTGCTGGAAATGCAACCCAAAAAATAAAACTAAATGTACACGGTAAGAATCCTCTGCTTTCAATAATAAATATTGAATTAAATTAATAATGGGTATTGAATGAATTAGTAACTCAAATAATATTAACTTAATTAATATTAAGGTTAATTAAGGTTACTGGCATCAGATTCAAATTGGATTGGGGGGTGAGGGAGTCCCGAGGGTGTACTTTATTTATTATGTACTGTATGTGTTTATGGGAGAAGATTAATAAGTAATAGTATCAGAACTTTATTTTTAAATATTTTTTCAATCTGTCTTTTGGCCCAGTAAATCTATTTAGAGTCTGTTTGCAACACAAAATTATGCAATGGAGAGTTAATTTTTAAAAACATTTCTCAGTGCAATACACTACTTTCCCACTGCCTGCACCATTGATACCCGCAACCCACTCACAGGTACCATTATCTTTCTTAATTTTCCCCTTCCACAAGGCTACAGAAACTACCTATTGCTTCTAATTGCTGACATCCTGAATCTTCTTGTGTAACATAATAGCTTCTCATAGATCTCAACAGCCTAAATAAGACTTGCTGCTTGGCCACAATTTACAGGAACGATCTATGCTCATTAAATGAAAAGGATCTGCTGCACCTCTTTATAATAATATGTATTTTTCAAAAGATAATCATTTAAAATGGGAATGCCATGGCTCAATGGTTAAAGATGCTGGAAAGATGACAGCCTGGGCCCTAGACCTGAGCCCTGCACAATGGGGTGAGGTCTCATTCCTTGCCCCAGTTCCTGCCCACCTAGCTGTTTGAAAGCATGCAAATGTGAATAGGTTAACAGGTATCACTTTGATGGGAAAGTAACATAATTTATCTTTTAGCATGCTATGTTGTGTTCTTCGTGTTTTACTGAATGATCTTCTAAAATCTTTCTGTATTTAATTTATTATTATTATTGTTATTTTTTATTTAGTTCCTCCAAAGATACAACATGGGCCTCGTGTGATTAAAGCAAAGGCTGGTAATAGAGTTGATCTACATTGCAGTGCTCAAGGAATCCCATCTCCAACAATTACTTGGTTTAAAGATCAACAACCCCTATTGATAGACAACAAACAATATGCTTCATCTCTGGATGGAACACTGAGTATCATCAAAGTTGTGCTTTCAGATGCTGGAATCTATAAATGTGTGGCAAGTAATATTGCTGGTCATGATGAAGCTGAGATAATGATCCAAGTTCAAGGTAATGTTAACATTATAGTGAAAAAGTGCATAAGAAGAATTATCATTTTTTAAAAGAGGTTATGTTTACACCTACAGCAAATAATTGGATTATAAGAGTTTTTTTGTTTTTATTGAGAGTATTCAAACACATACGAATAACCTTGAGGGAGAATATCCTACTGCACGTATATATACAATCAGGTACAGAGGTTCCTTTTCAGCCAGTCAAATGTCTATATATCTCTGTCTCTGTCTCTGTCTCTGTCTCTATACATACATACATGCATACATACATGTGTGTGTGTGTATATATCTTCCCAATATATTATTTATTATCGTGAATCTCATGGGAAACTTTAAATGACATGGAATTCACTTTTTCCATTGGTTCAAAAATGCAAAATTAGATATGTTAACTCTGTTTTGAAATTTTTTACTTATAGCAATTGAATTATAATTTTTAAACCACCAACTAATCCTGAAGTATCTTTATTTAATTTTTTAATGTTGATTTCTTTTCCATTCTGTAGTCTAAAAATCATTAATAAAACGTAAATAAAGTAAAAGGAAATTGACAACATAAGCTTAAAACTAACAGGAGTTCATGTTTCCTAGAATTCAATACAATTGTTTGTAGAATATAAGAAAATTTACAGTTGCATTAAAGCAGGTGAACTGGACTAGTAAATGAGAGGTATCTTTCTTGGAAGATGAACTATTGATATTGGGAATTATATCAGACACAGGCAATTTCATACAGTCAGACTACCGCTTTACCTAATGCTATCTACCCTTAGTTGCTTTCTCCAAGTTTCAGTGGAAGTTTTTATTGCACCCTGAAGCAAATTGTGTGAGTAGTTACAAGAGAAGAGAAGGATGGCCATCATCATATATATGTTTTATTGAAAAAAATACTTTATTTTTGATGTCAGTAAGGGTAAAATCAAGGCAAGTATAAAAATATGTAACATTTCACTTTAGCAGGAAAGGAAGTTCAGGTATCTAAATCTGACTAGTTGATAGGAATAACAGAGGGGTATCATTGCTTCTCTGATTTGCTAATCAGTAGATTGCAACAGAAAGGCACAAATCCAGTTTGTGAGAAAATTCTTAATTTATATCCAAATATACTGAGGAATATAGCAGTGAATTACGACTTACCTGATGTTGCTTCTGTTTCTTCCTGATATTTGTACACAGAAAAGTTTTTTTCTCAGAGTTTCCTTAGCATACCATGAAGCCTCTGAACCAAGTAAACAAAAATGTAATACATTATATGTAATTTATAATAAAAATTTAGCATATATACATATATACATATATATATATATATATATATACATACATACATGTATGTATATATGTATATACTATGTTTTCCCAAAAATAAAAACCTGTCTTATATTTTTTGAACCCCGAAATAAGTACTTGGCCTTATTTTTGGGGAGAGCTTATTATTTTGGGGTGCGTGGAGCAAGATGGGGTTCCTCTTGCAGTCTTACCTGATTTCCAGCTCTGTCTCCCCAACCAGAGTAAATGGCGGGGACCAGCTGCGCATGCGTTTAAATATTTTTTGGGAGGGCTTATTTTGGGGGGGGCTTATTTTAGCGCATGCGCTCAAAAGCCCAATTGGGCTTATTATCAGGGGATGTCTTTGTGTGTGTCTGTAAATTTATGCCATTTTGAGAATTTCAAAGGTTTATAAACTGGAATTTGGGAAACCTACCCAATAGTATAAATAAAGTTCATATTCCATTCATTTTGTATTAGAACCTCCAACTGTTGGAGCACTTGATCCACCATACAACTCTCCATTTCAAGAAAGAATAGCAAAAGAACAAATTGCCTTCCCATGTCCAATCAAAGGTACAGAGCATAATAAATTGCTGAGTGGAGACTTTCCATTTTGGAGAATGTTGACTTTTGTAAACTGATGATTCTATTATTTCTCGCTTAATTAAATTTATTAGCTACTCAACTTTAATGGACTATAGATGGCGTACAAAGAAGGGAAATATAAAAACAACTGAAAACAACTGACCCATACAGACAACCCAGACTAAATCATTCAGAATAAAGTAATCTAATAGACAGCATAAACAACCACCACCACCATTACAACACTAACAAAAACAGACGCAATTGAACAAATATAAAGATCAACTCCGGGCCAATTTCAAAATTTTGAAATCAGGTTTTCAAAACATTTCTGGAACCCCAGCAGAGAGGGCATCCTTATCTCTGGGTGCATGCTGTTCTACATGGTGAGGCCATAATAGAGAAGGCATGCTTCCTAGACCCTACAAGAAGACAATGGGGCCTGGACCGCAGCCATGCTGTTGGAACATACTAAGCAGGCAGAAATAGTTGAGATAAATGGGTTTTTTAAATATTCAGGTCCTATGCCATGCAGGGTTTGATAGGTAATAACCAGCACTTTGAATTAAATAACCAGCAGTTCACCAGTCTCTGGAATGGGAGGATTAGGCCTTCCATCTTTTATAATAATCACTTGACTGCGATGGTGGTGTTATTATTTTTTAAATAGTAAATTAATACTACCCTGCAGACAGAAGCCAAACTTTAGATCACACCACCAAAGTTTGGTATTTTCCAATATTTTAAAGCTGATTTGCTGTGGCTGTGTTAATAGCCAGTTTGCTATAGTGGAAAAATGTATATTTGAGTATACAGTAGTGGCCAAGATTGTGGAAACCTTTCGGGAAAAGAATATTTTTGAGGTTTGATGGCTAATAACACCACTTTTTCTTTCTTTTTTTTTTGAGTTTCAAGATAATCATATTCCACTGCTGAATGGCCTGGGAATAGCCTAAACCTTAATCCAATTGAAAATCTGTGGAGCCAGCTAAAGAAACTTGTTAGTTGGAAGTCACCCAGCAATAAAACCCAGTTACTGTAATAGAAGCAATCATTCAATCTTGGTTTCACATTATAACAGCTGCAGAACTAAAAAACTTGGTTCACTCCATGGGAAGACGTTGTAAGGCCATAATTCATGCTAAAGGTTACCCAGTACGCTCGCACAGAGAGGGCCTCCTCAGGGTGCTGTCGGCCAAGCAATGTCAGCTGGCGGCCCCCAGGGGGAGAGCCTTCTCTGTGGGGGCACCCAACCTGTGGAATGAGCTACCTCCTGGAATACGACTGATCCCGGACCTCCGCGCTTTCCGAAAGGCCCTGAAGACTTATTTATACCAGCAAGCTGGCTAGCTTAAAATGGTTTTAATGGGGTTTTTAAATTTTCGATTTTATTGATTCTGGGTTTTAAATTGGGAACTTTTCGATTTTGTGGATCTGGGATTTTAAATTGGAAATGCTGATGATTTAATTTATTTTTAGTTTTTTCTTAACTTTTGTACTATATGTGTTTTAAGTTTGGCTGTTCACCGCCCTGAGGCCCCTTGGGGAGAAGGGTGGTATACAAGTTGAATGAATGAATGAATGAATGAATGAATGAATGAATGAATGAATGAATGAATGAATGAATAAATAAATAAATAAATAAATAAATAAATAAATAAATAAATAAATAAACAAACTAAGTATTAACTGACGTGATAATTTTTGTAAATCTCATTTTTTCTATGTGTTTCACTTTTCATCTTTATACTGTAACTGCTACTCTAATAGCAAATCCTTCATAAATGTTATTGCATTACAGTCTTGATTAAATTATCTTTCCATTGATATATAATTTTATGGTACTACTAAAAAAAGTGCTCTTATTAGCTAGTTTTAGAAAATACACTTTTCCCAAAAGGTTTCCACAATTTTGGCTACTACTGTATGTAGCATCTGTGCTATTGTCTTCTTGAAAATGTTTCCCACATGGTGCTACTTGAAATAAACAGCTTATATATTAATGATATCAGTCCTTCCTATAATGTTGGAATTGTTTGTTTTATTTGGCTAGCAGGCTGCAAGAGGCTTGTGTTGTTGTTTTTGGCCGTCTTTTGCTTAGGGAAAATGACATCTTAGACTTCCCTTTTTGCCTCCAGGTAGATGGGTTAAACAAAGTCAGTTTCCTCTTCTGAAAAGGATTTTCAGAATTTTTAAAAACACATTTCATGGGAGGTGATAGGAAGTTATAAGGCTTGCCAGCCAATCTGCTTAAAGGCAGGTCTAAATCAAATAAGGATAAATAAAGTCAAAAGCCTCTTGAACCACATCTCGTCTATGTATCTCCATGTATGTATTAGTATGTAAGATTATGGCTACATGGAGATTTCTTTGTAATTAAGGGGAAGGTTGTATATATAAGTATGGGAAGGTATACATAGAGAAGAAAATTTGTTTAGATGCATGCTCATGTTTAAGTGTATATAAGTAATAAGTGAACCTATCAAGTCTGCCTGGTCTTCATATGACTGCCCTATTGCAGAATACTATGGATCATTTGGGGTAGTAGCAGGATAAAGAAAGACATCTTGGGGTATAAAAGAAGGAGATATTCTGCTGCCTCTGATAATAATGAGTGCCACTTGTTTAAATAACAAATATAATGCAGAATGTAGAGAGAGAATGTGTAGACAATTCTATCTGCTATTTCAACCATAAAACAATGAAGAGTTTTTGGGGAGGAGGGTCTATGCCAGTTCAGAGGCTCTTGAATAGGGTGCATATGTCGTTAAAAATTACGAAATACTTTATTCTGAAATGCAATCTATTTTTTTTGAACTTCAAATTAAGTGGAATCCTTTGTTTTATAATATAGGTACCCCAAAGCCTATGATAAAATGGCTATATAACAATAGGGAGCTTATGGGCAGTGAACCTGGGCTTTCAATTTTGGAAGATGGAACTTTGCTGGTCATTGCCTCTGCCACACCTTACAACAGTGGAGAATATATCTGCACAGCAATCAATGAAGCTGGGAACACAGAAATAAACTACAGTCTGAAAGTTTATGGTAAACTAACCGTTTTGCTGGGAGTTAATGTTACTTCATTCTAAATTTTCGAAAGTGGTAATTGAGGTATAATTACCGTAGATATTAACATTAGCTGTGTTAAAATAAAAATTAGAAACGAACTAATTCGAACTTGCACGTGTAAAAGCCAAATAACTAAAAGGGCTGAGAATATTGAAATAAAATCAATTATACAAATAAGTCACTTTGTTTAAATATTTACTTATTTGATTGCAGTTCCACCTGAAATCAAAGATCAGGACAAAGTGACCAATGCATCTGTGGCCATTAACAAGCCTTTAGGTCTGTTCTGTGAAGTATCTGGTGATCCTTTTCCAGTCATCACTTGGTATAAAGATGATGTGCAGGTACACTAACATATTATCTATTTTTTTCTTAGATCAAAAATGAAATTAGGCTGAAAGCATGTGATAAAAATTATGAATATTTTGTAAGTTTTTGATATGTTATGAGGCTGGCAGCATTTCAAACATGTATGAAGAAAACCAGACTGAGTTTCACATGAGTGGATTATTATTTTGATGCAATCTCATATAGGAATAATACTGAAAATAATGTTCAACCTCTTTTCTTCCTATAACCCTGACTAATGCAGTATAAAAATACATTCCCATCAAAGTTGCAGGCTTTCCATCCAAAAAAGGATCCTCCCTCCCCCCCCCAAAAAAAAATAGTTGGAGGCAAAACAAAATTCAAGTACCTAAAGTGTGGATCTTGGTTCCAACTTCTGCTAACCATGAAGTTCTCTGCATTAATGGACATTTTCCTAAACTCATTTTGGAATCTCAAGGGTAGGTTGAAGCAGGGGTGGGTTCTACTTACCTTTACTACCAGTTCGCAATGGGAGCGCACACAGGCGCTTCTGCCATGCGCAGAAGTTTCTGCTCATGAGCAGATTATGACGTCCGGGCAGGTGGGCGGAGCCTCTTGCTGCTTTTACTACTGGTTCGCAAGAACCGGACAGAATCAGGAGCAACCCACCACTGGGTTGAAGGGATTAGAGGGGTTGCTGTAACTCCAAACAGTAATAGTCTCTTCAGACTGCTGCCTTCATACCTATCCCATTAAAAGAGCAATACAAGAGGCACTGAATTAGACAACTCTCTTCTTCATTCACTTCGGCTTCCCCAGAAGAATCTATCCTGTCAAAGTCCAGAAGTTTATGGTAATTTCCAAAGTAGGAATTGTTATTTAGTTCCTATTATTACTCCTGGTTGCAAGGTATGCTATAAAACTTATCTAATTAAGCACAAACAGTGATCTGATATATTTAGAAGATATAACCTCAATTATGCCTGAATCTTTTCAGGTTCTGGAGGGCAGCAGTTTGCAAATTTTGGAAAATGGAAAGTTGTTGAAACTTCTTAAAATTGCAACTGATGATGCTGGCCAGTATTCATGTAAAGCCACCAGTATAGCTGGGAGTTCAGAGAAGTTTTTCACTCTAGATGTGCAAGGTTGGTACACTTAACTATGATTATGATATAAAATTAAATATGAAGTGCCCTTGGCATTTCAGAAATATATGCTTAGATATGTAATACATGCATGGAATACTCAGTAGTAAATTAACTCTCATACAGTCTTTAAGAAGGGACGTGGTGGCTCAGTGGCTAATACGCTGAGCTTGTCAATTGAAAGGTCGGCAGTTCAGTGGTTCGAATCCCTAGTGCCGCATAATGGGGTGAGCTCCCATTACTTGTCCCAGCTTCTGCCAACCTAGCAGTTTGAAAGCACATAAAAAATGCAAGTAGAAAAATAGGAACGGTGGGAAGGTAACAGCGTTCCGTGTGCCTTAGTCATGCCAGCCCCATGACCACGGAGACATCTTTGGACAGCACTGGTTCTTTGGCTTTGAAACGGAGATGAGCACTGCCTCCTAGAATCGAGAATGACTAGCACATATGTGCGAGGGGAACCTTTACCTTTACCTTTACCTTACAGTCTTTAAAATATATTATAAATAACTGACTAACCTTATTATCTTGCATTATTATTTTGATGTGATATGGACCCATTAAAAGGACAAGAGAGCAAGAAAACAACACATTTAAACCTAAGAGAATTATTCAGGACTCCAGATTATTTGTACTTGCTTTGTCTAGTTTTTAACCCTGGATATTTGAAATGATATGAACCTTGAAGTAGCGTTATTTAGGCTTTTAGGTTATTTAATGCTCTATTAATCATTCCTAAAACTCTAAAAATAGCCAGCTCTGTGAACTACTTTTCCTGGTTCACTGCTCCAATTCATTCTTTTAATTAATGATGCTGTGTGTCTCACTTTTAAACAACCAGTACAAACCTCTCATTGCAATTAATCCCAAAATTATCTTTATTCAAATGTCAACCTAGTATGAAAATAGCTTTATATTGCAGATTTCCTCAGTGAAATGCTAATATGGGTACTATAACTATTTAATATGTATTTCGGGTGTGAAAAGAAAGGAGCTTATTTCCAGGATTAGCCTCCATTTTTCGTTTCCTAAAAGCACTTTGCAGTATTTTAATAGGACTTCCCATTTAATTGTCGCTCCTTGTTGTCTCCTTCCTATAGTTCCACCCATTATAAGAGATGCTGGACCCAATGAATTTTCAGTCATCCTCAGCCAACAGGCAACTTTAGAATGCAAAGTCAGTGGGTCTCCTTTTCCTATGATCCAGTGGTTCAAAGATGGCAAGTAAGGGCTAATTCATAAACCTTTCTAACATGACTTATAGACGAAAAAGCTTGCTTCCTCTCAATATAGTAAATGCAGTGTCCTTTTCTTTGACTTTGTATCATGTCTTAAGAATTAATTTAAGTAAAAAGAAATTAATATGAAGCAATGGTGGGATTCAAATTTTATTACTACCGGTTCTGTGGGCATGGCTTGGTGGGTGTGGCAGGGGAAGGATACTGTAAAATCTCCATTCCCTCCTGATCAGCTGGGACTCAGGAGGCAGAGAATAGATGGGGGCAGGGCCAGTCAGAGATGGTATTTACTGGTTCTCCGAACTACTCAAAATTTCTGCTACCGGTTCTCCAGAACTGGTCAGAATCTACTGAATGCCACCTCTGATATGAAGATAACAAGTCTTGGAAACCTGTTAGTTTTTATGCATAGGGTACTTTCTTCACATTATCATTTTCTAGATGAATTGTTAATGAAACTGAAAGAATCTTGTATATTCTGTTCTATATTTCCCCAAAAAATGAATTACTCAGGATTTCCCACAGTGTAATTTTTGATATTATTTTATTTTGCAGCGTACCTGTCCTTATGTAAGCTTTATTTACAAACATTTTATTAAATTGATGCCATTTTAAGGTGTTTTTTTTCCCCTCCCTCCCAGGCCTCTCTTTTTAGGTGATCCTAATATTGAGGTTTTGGACAAAGGGCAAATTCTTCAAATAAAGAGTGCTCGAAGAGTTGACAAAGGACGCTATCAATGCAGTGCAACCAATTCTGCAGGCAAACAGTTTAAGGAACTCAAACTCATAATCCACAGTAAGTTATTGCAAAAATACATTACACATCTGTTTAAGGTGTGGTGATAATAAATATGACAGAGATCTCTGTACCCCAATTTCTTGTGTTCCCACAAAAAATAAATCAAAAAGTTCCTTCAGCTTACAACATTTATTTATTCATTCATTTGTGCCTTTACATTCTTTTTTATTGTAAAATTGATCACTATAAGAAATAATGCTTAAAAGAAAAATACAGTTATTGATAAACATGCTAATTGTTATACCAGAGGTTCTATTGCTATAATGGATCTTTAATCTAAATTTTTTCATTGGGAAAAATTGGAGTTGGAACTTCAGAAATAGATTTCTCAGAGTGGATTTTATCCCTTTTTTGGTCGTTTGTTTCACTCCCAGTTAGTGGAAGGGAGTTTTCTTCTTCGATTAAAGGTGGAAATTTGAAATTAACCCATTTGTCCTCTGGACTGTCCTCTTCATGACCAAGTTGCAGAAATGAAGGTTTCCCTGATTGACTGAAGAACTGAGTGACTGGAAGGGGTGGGTCTTCCATCACATTTGCAACTGTGTGTTGCGTAAATTTATGGACATTAGTACTATTCTTTCTCATTTCTAATACATTTTTTGGATTACAATTTCTTCTTCAGTTAAACAGAGATTTTCTCCAGGTACAGATAAGTGTTTCTTTTTGGTGATTTAAAGAATTTCTGGAATTATAATGTTTAGAAACATTTGAGCATTTTACTGATTTTTGTTTACCTTGCAAAAAGCTGAGGAACTAAAGAGATTAAAATCTTTAAAGGGAAAGAAATAGCTTTTCTTTTTGAAAGAGTGAATAGAAAGATCCTTGTGTGGGAAAGCTGTCTTGTTTACATAACAATTGTAAAACAAAATCTTGAGGGTGGATTAGCAGAGCACAAGAGGAAATGAGAAAAAATATTTGATTTATAGACCTGTGAAATGCTTGAATTTTTTAACTCTTTACTGGAACCAGAAGTTATTTTTGAAGATGAATAAATCCCTGTGGAGACAATTGAGATGGATTCACTGGATTTATAAATGCAAAATGTCTAATGGGATAATTGATTAATTTTTTGATATCTAAATAAGTGATTATTTTTGGTAATTTTTAATTGTTTTAAATTTCTTTTTTGCAATGTTTAAAGAGAAAGATTAATATATTGTAGGCCTAATGGAAAAGTGGGCTATATATCTATGTCAGTAAGTATTTTTGTAATTTACTGGATCTTTGTTGATTAATAAGGAGAATTGAGGATTTAGAGATGGGTTTATAGAACATGGGGGAAAGTATGAAATGAAAATATCCTATTTTAAGAGAGAGTAATGAGTTGTTAATGAAGCTATGTCAGAAAGTGGGATTTAATAATATAATTATATGGAATTATAAGTAGCATAGACCATTGTTGATTTTAAAATAAGAATTTGCTGCAGTTTTTATCTGTACTTTTACCAAAGAAAGTTGAAAGCAATTCTTTTTCTTTTTTCACATTTTTATGTGAATTTCCATTTTTCTTGCTGGTTTACTTTTTATTCACATTTTTGAAATTTAATAAAATTAAATTAAACATTTAGATATATATCTCTTTATTTGAATCTAGGAAACAATGCACTCACTGTGTCTAAAACACTGCTTCAACCCCAGTTATTAATTTGTTACTTGACTACAGCTATTTCCTTTGCAAATCTTTTTGAAAAAATAAAAAAAAATGTTGAAGCTGGAGAAGAACTAAGTTGAATTTTGACATGTTGTCACTAGCAACATTTCACCTTCCCATTTTGTCAATCAATTCACTTTTATATATACTTATACAGTATACTTATTACATAAGTATAGAGCAATTAAATATGGACTAATATCATTTGGGCAAAATCACATTTGATTTATGGATCATGCAATGCAGCCATAAGAATTGTGGATATGAATTGAACCTATGATATTAAGGCACAAGAAGAATGTTTAATACTTCACCACAATCTGAAATGCTTGCATGTGGATTTTTTAAAAAAACTTGGATCCCAATAATGCCAGGAACAGTGATGAAGATAATTTTTGGTAGGGGTAGACAAAACTTAGTAACAACTGGGTAAAGTACATGAAGACTACCACATCATTATGGTGATTCTTTAAAGTTACTCTGTTTCTCTTAGTCTTAGTCCTGTATCCTTTTCTAGGTTGAATTTTACTGAAAGCAAAGCTTTATCTTCCTTTTGTGATTAATGAAAGATTGAAGTGGATTGGTAGATCCCCATGATTAGTGAGCATAACCTGAAAAAGAAAGGCTGGCAGAAGAGAATAGCAGAAATGCACGGTACCTGTTGTTTGGCTATGATAGAACATTTTGAATCTTGTATAGTCATTGAAACAAGAGACCAGTGATGGACTGCCAGAATAATGAAGGATAGACCATAACTGACATTATGCATGAAGGCTTTATGGAAGTATGGAGAAATAAATGAAAGACAGAGAACAAAATGGGAAATAATTTGTAGGGGAGAAAGTCTATGTAATGCAACTGACCATATGTCACAGGACTTAAAAATAGAACTAAACTTGGATGAGGTTGTGTTTCCAATTACTTTCCCCAGTGTCTTCAACTCCAAATACAGCCATTCAGAAATTATCTGAGACCCAGATAATTATCTTTGTTTTGTTAGCTGCCTTCAAAATTCATATTCAAATTTATTTATTACATCTCTGGTCCCTGAGACCAGATACAAACAAAGAAATAAAAGAGAAAGAATTTTCAATATTAAATAGCAAGTAACTCTGCTGTTACATTTATATGTGATATAATAGACGGGGCTACTTTAAACCATTTAATTCCCCTTCAAATAATATCTACAAAATGCAGCATTCTGAATACATGTGAATTAATAAAAGCTATTTGGAAGTGCTCAACTTCAAGCTCTTTTTCACTCACATTTCTCTTAAAAATCTGTTCCTTTCTGCATCAGAGTAAATGATGAAGATCTGTTCAAATCAGGTATGGAAGTTGGAAAATTGCTTAGATTAGTAGGCTAAAGTATTCCCTTACATTGGAGTGCATTCATGATTTCTTTGCCATTCAATATGCCTGAAATTACATTTTTAGTGTATGTTATCTTTGAAACCCATCGCAGGTTGGATTTTATTCATTCTGGCAGCATAGGTTGTATGTTGGCATGAATACATCTCCACCATCACCAATCACATTTAGAAACTTGTTTATTACACCATATGAGTGCGCTGTGAGTGTCATTTATAAGCACCTGCAAAAGATTAGTTTACAATCATTATTATAGGCTTGAAGAGTATATATTTGCCTGAAGAGCAAGGGTTTCAAGTTTTGAGTTTCAAAACATATTGAAATCATCTATGTGCTGAAGTGATACTTCTGGTTTTTAAAGTCACAGGAGGTTTCTTGGGTGAAATTTAAAGTCTTTAATAAAGACTTTAAAGTAAAGCTGTTTTCTTTTTAAGGTACTGAGTTGGCTAACAATGCAGTGACTATCAAGACAACTTTTTTCTTTTAATTTAAACTGCTTTTACATGTGTATATGTTCTTACAGTCCTAGGCCCTTATAATTAGAAAGATATCATGTTTGGCCAACTGGAGCTCATAAAAAGATCTCAAATCTCTACCCTAAATTTTATGAAGATCTTTAAATATATGACTTCTCCAGGGATGTGTGTGCCATGTTTCTTTCTCATTGCTCTCACTCAGTTACATATACATGCAGTTTAAGGAGGGCATGGATTTGCAATGCTTCCTGAATTGGACATTTCATGTTGATGGGGCAAAGATAAAAATAAGCATGGCCAAACCAGAAACCCCCAAATGGGTATGATGAAAGTGAAAATCTTTAAAGATTGATTGATTTATTGATTGATTGATTGATTGATTGATTTATTATTTATTGGATTTATATACCGCCCTACTCCCGAAGGACTCAGGGCAGTGAACAGCCACAGAATAAAACACATAAATACAAAATTAAAAAAAAACAAAATAAAACCGAATTAAACAATTTGGCTGAGACAAATTTAAAACACCCAATAATTTTAAAAACAAATTAAAATTTACATTTTAAAGGGGAAAGATTTAGGCCAGGCCAGCTTGATGGAATAAAAAAGTCTTGAGAGCGCGACGGAAGGTGCGCAGATCCAGGATCCTCCGTATCTCCGGGGGGAGCTCATTCCAGATAGTAGGTGCCCCCACAGAGAAGGCTCTCCCCCTGGGGGCCGCCAGTCGACATTGTTTGGCCGACGGCACCCAGAGGAGCCCCTCTCTATGAGAGCGTACCGGCCGGTGGGAGGCTATTGGTGGTAGCAGGGGGTCCTGTAAATAACCAGGTCCTAAGCCAGGACCTGATGCATGGGATCTTTTTTTCGATAACTTGGTTTACCTTCCATTTATCATCCTTAATCTTAAAACAACTGTGTTTATTTCAATTGATTTACTGAGAATTGGAGGTAATTGAATGAAACTTTGGGATCCCCATGAAGATCTAGTTGCTATTGCTTATATGCTGTGTAAGCAGCTCCAATTCTTGTTTTGCAGCTCCAGCCTCTAAATCCTTCACCGGTAAACAGATTGTTATAGTTTAGGGCTGCAGAAATCTAGATGACCACTATATGGCAATAATCCAAACTCTAATTCTTAGCTGTGACCTGGTAGCCATATAGATTTTTGCAGCTAAATTGGTTGCCCTTTGTTAGATGGACTTTAAAATATTTTGAACATAAAACCCATAATGAATAGCTAGCTACCAGATCAGAGAGGCAAGAATCTGAATAGCCATTATATGGATTTAAGGAATTAGAATTTTTATTAATACCTTGTTATTTAATGGTTGTCCAGATTTTTGCAATCTACATAGGCAGCCCTAAATATAAATAAATATGAATATTCTGGAATTCCTGTCCTTGCATATGTTATAGGGCTATGCATTATGAAACTGATTCGGAAGAAGCATTTTGGGCCATATGTAAGGATAGCATCTGCAGCATCTCTGCTCTAATTGTTAAAGCATCTGTATCTTTTCTACGTTTTTCATGGGCCTGATACAACCGGTTTAAAGGTCATTTCATAGAATCAGCTCCTTAAGCAGTGGCCTCTTTTTACAGGCTCTCATCAGGAGTGAAATCTACTTACCTTCCCTACTGGTTTGGAAGTGCGCCCACCAATCGTCAGGTCCGATTTTTGAATCTCTGTGCATGTGCAAAGCCTTCTGCACATGCACAGAATGTCAAAAATGGGGTATGTCCTGGTTAAAACCAGGAAGTAATAATGTCCGGGTGGGTGGGCGGAGCCTTATGCTGCCGCCGCTACTAGTTCACCAAACCACGTGCTGCTGCCGCTACCGGTTCACCAAACCACATGCCACCCCCGCTACCAGTTCGCGCAAGCTGGACTGAACTGACAGGATTTCACCACTGGCTCACATGGAATTCTCAAAAAGGTTGTGGCTCTTTTAATTAGCAGGAATAGTGTTGAGCTTGCAGAACAACTGAAGTGCTTCTTCCAGTTCACTCTTGAAATGTGCACAGACCTAATACCTAAGTTGCATTTTAAGAATAAAGTTAATTTTCAGTGCTTAGCTTTCAATATTTGATTATTTTTAAAGAAATATGTGTCCCACTTTCCTTTGAAGAAAGGAGTCTCAGACTACCTCACAAAATGTTAAAACTACATAAAACACAGTAATCACGTATTTTAAGAGAAAATCAATATCTAAAGTTAAAATGCAAAGGATTGGCATTAACTGTCAAACAAAATTAATCAAAAGCAGAATCAAAGGTTTGAAAATGAACTGAAAAATACATATTTGAAGAAAAATTCCCCTTATAAAACATTTATTGCATAATGTGTCCGAAGTAGGATAATTTGAATCTGGTCATTTGTGTTTCAAGTGAGAACTCTCGGTTGATTTGTTTAACATTCCATTTGTTTGTTTTCTTTGCTAATAGGGTATTTTGTATATTTGTTTTTGCATCTTACTGTTCGTTTTTCTGTTCCTTTTCTACAAAGTTCCACCTACAATTAAAGGAGAAAATATTACCACTGAGGTGTCAACACTGCTATATACCATCTTAAAGCTGGAGTGTGAAGCAAGAGGAATTCCAGTTCCCACAGTAACGTGGTATAAAGATGGAAGCCCAATTATTTCTGGACCCCAAGCCCTTTATTTGGAAGATGGACAATTTCTCCAGATTCCTCATGCTCAAGTCTCTGATTCAGCTCAATATACCTGCCAGGCAACCAACGAAGCTGGAATGTCTGAAAAAATATTCCAAGTAGATGTCTATGGTAGGAAGTGATATCACCATATGCTATTTGTCTGTATGCCGCTTTTTCCAGTTGCAGTGCTGGAGGTTGATTTGTGAAACCTGGCAATTTCTGGTCTTTTAAATGTTCTGGTCTCCTCTTGGCTGGTGACTTTTTTGCACCTTGTTTTTGCTTTAAGCTATCAGCAGGGTTGATCCACATTCAAGTGAGAACAGTAACAATAGTATAACATGGGTAAGAAAGAGGAGGAAGAAACTAGTTGTCCTCTATCGTTTTTCTCACCTGGAGAATGAATTCCATCATTGATGAGCATTCCTGTAAAAAAGTGCCAATGAGCTCTTTTCTCTCTCTTGGCCATCCATGTTATGCTGTCTATTTTCCTTTCTCAAGAGGTTATCATAGGCATCCACATGAGAGGAGAAGGGCGAAAAACTGACCTAATGTGCATCATGATGTATAATTTGTAGCTTTCATACTTCACATCAATGACAACATTGCTCTTGTGTCATCATTTTTGAAGGAATCAAAAGATTTATTGAAGATGCTGATGACTTTGGCAGCCTGGTTCTTCTTCTACAGCTATTATATATATATCTAAATTAGCCTTAAACAATGTAAACCAGTTTAACTAAAAGAAGATATCTACAGTACAGCGTATGGATCCATGGAGAAAATATATCACCTTTAGCATAAAAGAAAATTCCTGAGGAAAGAAGATAATCAATTGTAACAATGCTTGCTTGTGGGGGGAAAACCCCTCTTTTTTTTCCTTTTCTTCCAGTACCACCAGTTATTGAGGGTGTCAGTGAAACCATCCAAAACAAGCAAGTCGTTGTTGGAAGTTCACTTATATTGGAATGTAAGGCAGCTGGCAATCCCCCTCCCCTGTTAACCTGGCTGAAGGATGGAGTTCCTGTTATAGCAAGTGACAACCTCCATGTTGTGTCTGGTGGAAAGAAGCTGGAGATCCTGAATGCTGCTGTGACTGACCATGGCCAATACGTGTGTGTAGCTACCAGCATAGCTGGGGAACAGGAGATCAAATACGATGTGGAAATCCTCGGTGGGTAGAAACCATGGAATTCAGCATTATATTTTATTTTAGGACTCCTGGTGGCACAGTATTGCAGGCTTACTCTGCCCATTAACAGGAATTTGATCCTGACGGGGCTTGAAGTTGATTCAGCTTCCCATCTTCTGAGGTCAGTAAAATGAGGACCCAGATTGTTGGGAGCAATAAGCTGATATTGTAAACCACTCAGAGAGCGTTGTAAAGCACTATATGGTGACATATAAATCTAAGCACTATTGCTATTTGGTTTTCTTTGTGTTTTCAAAGAATGTGAAAGTTACATACAGTATTTATATTAGCACTTAGATTTATATACAGCTTCATAATGCTTTAAGCAGTTTACAAAGTCAGCCTATTGCTCCCAACAACCTGGGTCCTCATTTTACTGATCTTGGAAGGGTGGAAGGATGGGTCAATCTTGAGCCAGTGAAAATCAAACTGCTGGCAGTCAGCAGAATTAGCCTGCAATACTGCATTCTAACCACTGCACCACCACGGCTCTTTGTATACAATTTCTGCATTTCCAATCCGTATGATATTTGAGATGACAATTGCATAGTGACTGATGTTTCTTTTCCTTCTTTACATATATCTAAAGTACCACTGAAATGCTTTTGCAAACTTTGTAGAAATATTGCAGTTGGTATTTTCAAGCCAGGTTAAACAAAAGTTTAAAGGGTAACTTGTTTGGAATTTAGAAAAGGAATAAAATAAATATTATTAGATGGTGATCTGATATTGTCTTGAAATTGGTTCCAATTTTACCTATAAATATGTTGATTAATATATAAAAAGAATAGTATTAGACTATTAGACCAACACAGTTTCAACATGAGTTTTGGATTTTTCCCTACAGCTGCAGAGTTACAATCTTGTAATATTTTTAATTAATCAGGAAAAAAATTTATTAGGGAAGGTATAATAGGATGTAGGGATAACCTTGAGTGACAGAGGGAAGAGTTACAGGCTAGATAGTGGTCTGATAAACAAAATCTGAGTGGATGAGGGCAGATAAAGCATATCAGAAAGGACCTTTCCTAGTTTTTAGGACACTAAAAGTACTTTCAGACTTTCAATTTTTTTTTAATTTGATTTATATGCCGCCCTTCTCCGGAGATTCAGGGTGGCTTACAAGGCGTTAAGCAATAGCCTTCATACTTTTGTATATTTTATACAAAGTCAGCTTATTGCCCCCACAATCTGGGTCCTCATTTTACCTACCTTAGAAAGGATGGAAGGCTGAGTCAACCTTGAGCCTGGTTAGATTTGAACTTGCAGTAATTGCAGGCTGCTGATGTTAATAACAGTGCTTTAGTCTGCTGCGCTACCAGGGCTCATTTTCTGACTGTAACCTTATAATAAAGGTAGTGTTTTTATCCACAGTTGTTATTTCTTCCCTGGTCTACTGTACCTCAAAGTGGGGAGTGGGGGGAGTGGAAAAATAAACATTGATGTGAGCCAGAACAAGGGAAATCCTAGTCTTGTTCTTTCAGCGTTTGGCATGTTAACAAGTCTCTGTCCCATTCTGATAAACATGTTCACAAGAAAATGACCCCTGCTGCAGATAATGACGATTGAGTGTAGGTGCTCTAAGCCTGAATGCACAAACAATTTGTTCTAGGAAACACCGTAACACATCAGAAAGAGCGAGTTTAATAGAAAAGATATTTGAAGATTATTTTAAAACCTGTAAATATATTTTGAAAATATTTCTACCTAGGATTCAGTTTCCCTGTCTCCCTCCCCTTCTCTCTTCCGCCTAGTTCCACCAAGTTTGGAAGGAAGAAATGAATCTTCAGACCACACTGTGATTCTCCACGGCCACCTAGAGTTGGAATGCCCAGCAATAGGAAAACCCCCGCCAACCGTCACGTAAGACATTAAAACTCAATTTTTAAAAAAAGTTCACACAGGAAACTTGGATGAAAGTAAAGTTACCAAGAAAGTTGAAGTGATAAAACCATATGATATTTCATAAAAGATTTTTTTAAAATAAAAAATTCCTACAGGAAATTTAATTGCCACATGTAGGGTTACCTCCTGATGGATATTTCTCATGACTGGTGACATTTGATGGGAGGGCAAAGCAACTCTGGGGAATCTATCATTTGTTTTCCTTAACCTAGGAAACAGGAGAACAATTTATTCCACAATGCTATTCTCCTGTGTCAAGAACTGAATGGAGAAAAATCAGACAATCAGTCACATATTAGCTAAAATTAGCTGTGATTATCTGTTGTTTCTCTGCAAATACTAGAGATTCTCAGTGCACAATTGTCTTCAGTGCCCTGGTAACTTCAGTAGTCTTAGCAGTGCAGTTATATTCTGCTCTGTTTCAAAAGTAAAAAAGAAGAAAAATTAGCCAACTGAAAGAGTTATCATCTAGAAGTGCCTTTAAGCCTTCCAGTTAATCTTGAATATTCAATTTTTTGGTCGTTGCTCAGTTTTTGTTTCCCTTGCTGCAATTATACAGTGTTACTATAGATGATGAAAATACCTTGGGTGTTATGCCTTTACTCTCTAATGAGTTCTTTCTTCTCCTTCCTGCTGTTATTTTATTGTCTAGAAAAGGTGAAAGAGCTTTTTTGGAAAAGTAATGAAATCCGTCCCTGGGTAAAATGGATTGAATGTATACCGTGCAGAATGAACTGCTCAACTCACTAGCAAGGACAGATGGAAATTAATTTCCATAGACCTGACCAATTCAGGGGTTCATACAACTGCCACCCCATTTCCTTCTATATTACAATGAAGTTCTAAAGTCAAAAGATGAGCTAGTACTTTCAAATAAGATTTTATTGTAATATCTTTGCCTGATGCACACTTCTGTCTTCCCCCCCACTATTGCTGCTAGCATGTTTCTTTCCAGAAAAAATAGATTAAAGTAGAATTATAGTATGGTGCCTTTTTAATGATAGTCCTAGAGCAGGGCCGTCAAACACCTGGCCAGCAGGCCAGATGCATCATGCGCTGGCCACGCCCAGTTTAGCAAAGGGGAAAAAAGTTCCAATATGGCATGTGATGTCACCATGACAATGTTAACCTGACACCCCTGTCCTAGGGGATATATGGCAGCACCCATAAATCAGCATCATTTACTAGATGGCAATCCAATTTCTCAGTTCTGTAACAACTGTAATCTTGACACGTGGAACTGTAAACATTCTCATTTATGCCTCACAATCTCTTCTTTATACAAAATAAAAATTTTAAAGATCTGCTTTTCTCCCACCAGATGGTTCAAAAATGGCCAACCTATTGAAGGAGGAGTTGGATATAAAATTTTGCTCAATGGACGCAGGTTTCTCATCTCTCGGGCTGAAGTATCTGATGCAGGCCATTATCAATGTATAGCGACCAACAAGGCGGGAGAAAGCAAGAAAGAATTTGATGTGATTGTGCATGGTGTGTTATTTCTGTAGGAAAGGAAAAAAAAGGGAAATGTTCGGGTTATACCTTTCTGTGAACCATTTTAAATATGTTATGGTTTGATGAGGACATAACAAAAGAATTTCAGGATTTGAAATGGATTTAGAAGCTTTGTGATATTTATGAAAAAAATAGAAGCCACGTTATTCAAGTATATGCTAATTGTCCTAGGCTACTTTAGCACACAAATATTAAACCCATTCCTGCATTGCTCTATTAATCTTTTCAGGCAAACTTTTATTAGGCATTTGGATATTGAACAAAACTTGGCTATCTTTCTAGTCTTTCCTTCTTGCTATTATTTCTTTCTGCTGCTGCTCCATGGATTCATCCAATGTGCCGGTGTTTCTTAACTTTGGCAACTTTAAGGTGTGAGGATTTCAGCGCCCAGAATTCTCCAACCATCAAGGTTGACTGGGGAATTCTGGGAGCTGAAATCCACAGGTCTGAAAGTAGCCAAGGTTGAGAAACTCTGCACTATACTCTATTGTCAAAACTGTCATTTTCCCATTAGTATCATGCTGTTATAGGGCAGGGAAAGAATATGTTCTGGGATGTGACAAAGGAAAATAAATACCTAGTTGCTATTTTTTGAGTAATTACTGCATATTTAGTGAATATTTTGTCTTGGACCATTGTTTGCTAATTAGAAAAAGATTGCTTTCACTGGTTCCTGTATAGATAGCTGGATAATTCATAATAATTCATTCAGAGAAGTAAAGTATATTGTATAAACTTCTTGGCTTTCAAACTTATGAACATATGAAGAAGCTTCATGGCTAGCTTCTGCATAAAATTCTGTCTTGATTTTTTTTGCACAGTCTCTCCAACCATCAAAATGAGTGGTCCTTCTGAAAGATTTGTGGTGATACACAAACCAGTAACCCTGCAGTGTATTGTTAATGGCATACCAATCCCTTCTATCACATGGCTAAAAGATAATCAGCCTATAAATACTGCTAGAGAAAACTTTGGAGTAAGTAAAAAGACTGAAATCATTTCACAGTGTTAAATAATATTGTAAAGGAAAAACATTTGCCAGTGTTTATCTTTTGAAGAAGATACTGTATTTGATTTGACATGATCAAAACTCTTCTGAAGTAGTTTTTTCGCCCTTTCTTTTTTCTGAAAACATAAAAAGAAAATCAGCTGTTCAGAATTCTTTGTGGCAAGATCCCAATTGACTAATACATTTCCCCCCTCCTAACCAATATGTGCATCTCCTATAGCAGTGATGGCTAAACTTTTTGTAATCACTTGCCAGGAGCCGGGGGGGGTATCGCGTGTGCGCATGCCCACACCCATAATTCTATGCGCCTTGCCCCCGCACATGCGTGCATGACTCCCCACACTCCTGGCACGTGATGGCATGATAGGCCCGTTTTTTGCTCTCCCCAGCCTCCAGAGTCTTTCTAGAGGCAGGAAACAGCCTGTTTCCCTACTTCTGGTGGGCCCAGAAGGCCTAAAAGTCAGCTGGCCAGCGTGCACATGCGTGCCAGAGCTGAGCTCACGTGCCCACCAATATGGCTACGCATGCCATAGGTTCACCATCACGGTCCTATAGGATCAGTTATACATCTGTTTTAGTTCAGCAAGCCTTTGGCCCCACTGGATGAATGGAAGGATAGAGGGATGGGTCAATTGACTGAAGGCATTCTTGCAGGAAGAGAGGCCAAGAGCAAGTATTTTATGCGTGCATGCTTGTGAAGGAAATGACTTCAGACTGGCAGTCAGATTAATAGACAAAGAGGGCATACAAAGTAAATCCTTAATCTTTATTAACCTACTGCCCCTTGTGGCCAATAGGTCATGAGATGCTGAAGAGTCAGTGTTACTGGATTGTATATCCAACAACTGCACATGTAACTGCTATGAATGCCTTTATAGTTTGAAAGAAGATACCAGTGTTTATTGTTTTTGCTTATATTATGATAGAAATCTCATTGGTTTGTTCATCATAATAGAGAAATCTTGCTGTTTCTTTTTGTTTTGCTTTTGTTCTGGAGCAGCTGGAATCTTTAGGGCGCATTTTGCAGATTGTCAAGACCTTAAAAGAAGATGATGGCAAATACACCTGTATAGCAACAAATGCAGCTGGTGAAGCCCAGCAATCCATTTATCTGCATGTATATGGTAATGACTTCTCATTGGCAGTTCAGTATTGCCTGTTGATTGCTAATTATACCCATCATGCTATGTTCCCAATTTCATGCTCAATTTTAGTATTCTGTAAGTATCCAGAGCAGGTAACTTATTTGGGCATCAGATGCCATAGAATAGTCTTATCTGATGGTTGGAGTCTTCCCTCAGCTAATTATAAAAAATGCCTTGAAATGTCTCCAGAGCATCAAAGTTCAAAGGGTTTTCAATGATTAAAGTCCAAGCCAATAAAATTTTGAGATGTATTACCTTTATTATTAATGTATATAATTTAAACCCTAACTTATTGCCCATAGGGCATTCAAAACTATATAAACATACATTGTATATTATACATGTATGCATCCTTTTTTAAAAACCTGATAATCAAAAAGTTAAAATCCCTGTGAAGACCAAATCCAGTTAAGTAGTGTGTCTGAAGAAATCTAGCTTGAGGTTTTGATCCCAGAGTTTAGGAGACCTGGTATAAGAAAGTAAAAAGTTTGTATCAGGAATCTTTTAGGGAAAGGCAGGTACCAGAAAACTTTTAAAGTATCAAGGAGGGAAAGAATCAGTATATTGATTGTCCAAGAAGTTATGATTAAAAATATAAGACAGGGGGTGTCAAACTCAAGGCCTACGGGCTGGATCTGGGTGCTTAAATCTGGCCTGGAAATATCAAAGGACTGACCCACAGTGCCTCTTCTGGCCAAAATGGGTCCGATGCGGCCCCTGCGTGGCCCGTTTTCAGCCTCCCCTACCTCCTGCAGCACTCTGCCGACCACAAACGGGTGATGCACCCATCCCGTCTCCCCCCCACTCCCTGTCCCCCCCCCGGCCCGTGGGGGAGAACTACAATGCTGATTCAGCCCTTGAAGAAATCCAGTTTGGCACGCCTGGTATAAAATGTAAACAAATTGGTTAGCATATAGTCTTTGATGCTTTAGTATTGCTAATATTCCAGTAGATCAGCTCTTATTGGGTAATGCACTGAAGTAGAATGTGCTAACCTTAAGTAGAAGATAATTTTATTTATTTATATTTTATTTTTCTAGATCACTCATATCTTTCAATTTTACTTTTAAACATTTGTCAGCTAAGCCTTAGTAAATTCTGTCAGTTACTTAGCAATATCTACTTTTGTTTAGACTTGAACAAATCATGTCAGGAATCTTGTCTCTCAGTTCAGTAATTCTTAAATCCAATAAATAAAGTCCAAGATGAATTTTTGCCATCCGTCAGAGTGTTCTGATTCTGAAGTACAAAACTAGGCATTGGGAGATGTAAGGCACCACAATTTTAGAAAAATCCCAGAGAAGAAAAGGAGAAATCACTGCATTATTATGGCTACTCTGTAATTAGAAACACATTGCTTTATCTGTAGATCATATCTAGGCTATTCTTTGAGTCATAGTAATCTTTTATTGTAGATTGTATGAATGGACATACATCTATGCTGGAAACATGTAAACTAAGTACAGAGAAAGCCTGAGTATGATACATCTAAATAAAAGAAACCATAATTTTCTCTTCTTTTTTTCAGAGCCACCTAGTCTGAAGGATGCAGGAATGGTAAGAAATGAGACTGTAATTGTAAACAATCCAATACAACTAGAATGCAGAGTGTCTGGAAATCCTTTGCCAGGTATATATATTCTGCCTCCTCTCATAATGAAAATCGGTCATGCAGAAATTTTCCACCTATTGTCTTTTCATTGAACACTATATAGAACAGCACACCTCTTTCTTGCAAGGATCTTAACTTTGATGCTTAACTGAACTGTTCTAAATATGCATGTTTTTCTCATTAAGTAAAAATTCTGAATTTGCTTGGAATATAGCTTGTTATAGGTTTAACAATAATTTTAAAAATCCGTATGTTTTATAGACAAAAGACATTTTGCAAAGGAAGCTGAATCATGTGAAAGAACATGTTATCTGAAAGAAGACTGATTAGGAGAAAAACATGAGCTCTCTGAGATGTACTTTCAACTGGCATGCTGCCGTCATGCATTCATGCAGAAGCTACATTAATTAATTGCTTAATTCCTTAATTCCATGTTAAGGAAACTTTCAAAATAGAATCATTACTCAGTATGTGGAGTGGCCTGGACGTTTTTTTTTTTTTTTAACTTTATGCAATCTAATGAAGAAGTTCAGGAATGAGCTTGAAAGAAAGCTATTGGTTGCTCTGATTGCTTTGGCAAAGATTAATATCTAATATTTCTAATATATAATATATAACATATAATATATATATAATATATATTATATAATATATATAATATATATCTAATATTAAGAGCCTGTAGTACAGTGGACTAAAGCACTGTTATTAACATCTGCTGCTTGCAATTACTGCAAGTTCAAATCTCACCAGGCTCAAGGTTGACTCAGCCTTCCATCCTTTCAAAGATAGGTAAAATGAGGACCCAGATTGTGGGGGCAATAAGCTGACTTCGTATAAATATACAAAAGTATGAAGGCTATTGCTTAACGCATTGTAAGCCGCCCTGAGTCTCCGGAGAAGGGCGGCATATAAATTAAAGAAATATATATATATATATATATATATATATATATATATATATATATATATATATATATATATATATATATATATATATATATATATATATATATATATATATATATATATATATATATTTCAATTTGTGAGCTAAATCCATTACTATAGCAGTGAATTGTATTGTCCATGGGATTTGATCTATAATGATGACTCATCTTCATATGCAAGTTATTATTTAATGCTATAAAGCACTTGTGCTCCCTTTAAGTTTGTCTTCAACTCCACATCTTTCCTGAGAGAGAGGAGGGAAAGCTGCATTTCACCTGAAATTTAATAGTATCTTGCAACAACCTTGAGTGATATGGTAGCAGCTTACGTGGGCTGTCCTATAAATATTACTCCACAACATCCAAATGAAATAAGAAGGTATTGAAGAAGAGCGCAAGAATAGGTGGACCATGAAGAATGCTTTAATGGGCCATATTGTAGGCAGTTAGTGTCTACCCTGTAACTGTTTGCAACTTGAGAGTGAAAAAGAATTCCTCTTTAATTTTGTCTTCCTCACCGTGCTCACATGTTGGAGTGGAGTAAGCAAGAAATACCTTTTGATCCCTCACTTTTCTTAATATTCCTCCAGCTCTAAACTATGAAGTTTCTTTATCTGGGCATCTGTCAACAATGTAAGTGGTATTGGAATAAAAAGTACTGTAACTTGAATGTTTCCTTCCAATAAATTCTTTTATAGCTTAGTACCAAATATCTCTTATTTTATTTCGCAGTTGTCACATGGTACAAAGATAACCTTCCTCTCATCAATATTGCTGGCATCACTTTCTTGAACAGAGGGCAAATTGCCCAGATAGATGCAGCCCAGATCTCTGACACTGGGATTTATAAATGTGCGGTGACAAATGCAGCAGGAGTAGCTGAATTATTCTACAATCTTCAGGTCCATGGTAAATCCTGCTTCTCATAACAAAGTCAGTTTGGTCAGAAAAGATGTATCTGCTTTTCAACTGTACATTTCAGGTTTATTACATGTATTTAGTTACTTTTTAAGGTCATTTTTCGTTGCTGATTTGAGAAAAGAGTGGTTCTTTGCGGTATTTGAATAATTCAACAATGGGAAGGCTTTTAATTTTGAAGTGTTTGCTTGACGGGGCTGCCATGCAATTAGATTTGGAAGACAGGTCTCACTGTCTCTATTTCATCAAACTGACAGAAGTATTTAAGTGTTGTTATTGTAGAAATCACAAAGCCCACAGTAATTTCAGACCAACTCACAGAGCCAGGTTTTAAGAAAATGATGTAAATCTAAACCCCAACATTTTTAGATTCCCATCATTTTTTTTTTAAACCTGGCCCTGTGACTGGATATGGCTTGTCAATTACAGAGTTGACAAGATCAAATTTTTTGTCAGGCAGAACAACAAGGTCTTTAAATTTATGTTCTACCTTTCAGTTTTGTTGACCAAAGCTGATTCCTCTGTATACAATTGAGATGGGGACAATAATGTTATTGTCAATGTTGACTCGCAAGGTGCTTCTTTCTTTCCGCAACTTGACAAACAAGTTAGGGGAGAGGGGCATGGGTATAACTGGAATGTGTGGGAAGCTGGGAGGAAGAAAAGAAATTACGTGAACGATTGGCAGTTTGAGAAGATCTTGCATCTCCAAAGTCAAACCTTGAAGACTTTTGAAAGGTGCAGACTGTTTTCCCAAAATAAAATGTTTGACCTGGATTAGTGGACAATGGGCACTGGGTGGCCTAGGAAAGAAAAGGGGAATTTTACTATGTTGCATTTTGCACCAAAACCTTAGAACTAGCTTTGCTTCTTCTTCTGGTGCCTTCATGGATCTGTCAGTAGTTTTAAGAAAATGTCCCAGGAGTTTCTTTTGCATGTCAACGAGATGGTTGACAGTTATAAATTAACTTCTGTTTTTTTTCTCTTACTGTCAAAACTCAATTTCTCTCATATTTATTGCAAAAATATTTATCACTACTAGTGTTACAATATAATTGATGTAGATAAAGATCTGCAAAGATCCAAAGATATATCTACTGTATGTTTGCAGGCAATATTATTTGCAAAATTATAGATTGGAAGTAGCAATCAGCACATCTGCTTGAACAATATTTCACTTTTTTCTTTTTTTTCTAGTTCCTCCCTCCATTTCAGGAAATAATGAAATGGTAACTGTTGTAGTTAATGATCAGGTGAGGTTGGAGTGTGAAGCTCGTGGAATTCCTGCTCCTATTCTAACCTGGTTGAAGAATGGCAGTCCTGTTTCTAGTGTTTCTAGTGGACTCCAGGTAATTTCTTAGTAGCATGAAAGACATTTACCCACAATTTAGAGAAGGGATTTCACCATGGAACCTGTCTCTTTAAATTTTGGATGATAAATTGTATTAATTAATACTTCAAATTCACCTATTATGTGGAAGCAATTTTATTTGTGTTAATTCATAAATAAAAATCCAAAATCCAATCCCAGAGTTATAGGGGCAGCCTATAAATAATAAATTAAATAGCCTATAAATAAATAAATTAAAAATCCATAGTTGGATAATATTTTGATTAGGATCATCAACAAAGCCAGCATTAGAATTATTGCTAGAATTAAAATCAGAATTCTCTAGAATTATTCATTAGACAAGACATTACCAAAAAAAATGGAACAGAGCAGGGAACAAGAAAAATGTAAGCAGTGAAAATAATGTTAGAGATTTCTTGGCTGATGCAAGAACTTTTCACATCAGGAAAATTGTATTATGTGAATAATGAAAGTTAATACTCTAACACTGTCTGATTCAACCTATGTGCCATTTAAAAAAATAACAATTCCAATCTTTTTTTAGATTCGTTCTGGAGGTCGTATCCTGGCACTGACTAGTGCTCAGATTAGTGATACTGGAAGGTACACATGTGTTGCAGTAAATGCAGCAGGAGAAAAACAAAGGGATATTGATCTCAGAGTTTATGGTAAGAATATAAGTAAAGTTTATACCAAAAACTGCAGAAGGTTGAGAGGTATCTTGAGGGATTACAATAGCTTTCCCCAACAAGCTGTCTTGAAATTTTATAGAACTGTTGTCCTAACAGATGAGCCGTGGTTGTGATGCTTGATTAGATTTCTAAAATGACCCATGGCATTTTTATTGTACCACACATTACAGATTGATCTTCTCACTTCCTTTCAATCTGAAAGTAATATCCTACATTTATTTTAATAGAATGGACTTCATAGGTTTCATAGGAATCTAACATGCCCTGTCATGGGAAAGTCATATTCAAATGAAAACAATGTTTCTTTGGGACAAGTAGATAATAATTTAGATGGTAATCATTTTCTTCAATTACTGAAAATTTGCACTTAAAATTAAGAACAAAAAATCTTTAGATGTTTGCTTAAAATGATGATGAGGCTTTGCATATTGTCTTGAGGCATTTTAGCAGAACTGTTCTTCAGAGCTGCTTTTATAAGTACATTCCTGATTTCTAAAAAAAAACAACAAACTATGAAACTACAGTTACAATGCATGAAAAATAAAGTTTTACAAACAATGGTTTAGCTGGATTAATCAGAGAATTCTAATTAGCTGCAATATTTTGTTAATGCATACTTGGTTGTAAAAATAGTGGTATGCAAAGCACTTGAAATTTGAAACTCTCTGCTTTGAATTTGAGACAGTGTTTCAACTTTACAAGTGTTCTAATGCTAATCCAACTATTCTGGAACTGTTCCAACTTCCAAACAACCAGGGACATTTTGAGTTTGGAATACTTCCAAAATGATTGGAACAATGCTAAAATCCTTTCAGTAAGTTTAGAACAAGCCATTGCATCTTAAAACAATACATAAGAGCTGAGAATGGGGCTCAAAACAAAATGTTTTGCATTTGAAATATTTTGCACTCAGTATAATTGTAAGCACATTCTAGGATCTCTAAAATGCCCCCCTTCATAACCCGTTCATAACTTCATAACTCTAGAGCAAGAATGGTAACTAACCTTTGAAAATGCCGTTAGGATGAAATTAAAGTATTAAGTAATATATGATGAAGAATTGAATACAAATGGAAATTCATATGGGATCAGGTTCTGTATGTGTTGAATTTATACTATTTCACAAACATTTTTAGGTAAAACTGAATTATGCTCCTCTTTACAAATGAAGAATGGAAAATCACTGTTGGGGCAGTGATTCTACCAAGGATGGGAAACATATGAAGCAGATCATTTAGTTCTTCAACATTTACTCTGGAGCACAGCTGTCAAACTCACAGCATCACATTGCTGTCACATGAGCTTTCATGGCATTTTTCCCATTTGCAGAGCGGGGTAGATATGGTCTGGGTATGATGCATCTGGCCTGCAAGCCGCCAGTTTGACACCCCTGCTCTGGAGCATTCAATGTATACTTTGGGCAGTTTCATATACTGTCCTAGTAATGCTGCCAATATTTCTGAGAAAGGTTAACTGATGTAAATGTAATACATTTAACGCTGACATCAGACAGTGACTGCTTCACAGAAAGTGGGTGGCTTCATTCACCTTAGTGAAAAGAGATAAAACTAATTACTAAAGTGATGTTTATTCAGTTCCACCTAATATTATGGGAGAGGAACAGAATGTCTCTGTGGCCATGGGAGAACATTTGGAACTCCGCTGCCAAAGCGATGCTATCCCTCCGCCCACACTTCAGTGGCTGAAGGATGGTCAGCTCCTGCAGAAGAAGCTGGGACTCACCATTACCGAAGGTGGAAGTATACTGAAGGTAAATATTATAATGACTCAGATTTCTTCCATGAATCTTGCTCATGTTTAGGGTTCTTGACATTAATAACTTAAAAGACTATCCCTTTGCATTTCTGAATGGCATTGAAACAACTTCTTTCTTCTGCTGGAGGAAGGAAAAGCTGTGCTGTTTTTGATGTGTTCTCCCAAAGCATATCCAGCATTGGTGAATAAATCCTGCTTGAACATTGCGGGATAGTTAGGGATTATATTGTGGGCAATCAGCACTAATGATTAGGGATTAAAAAGAACTCTGGCATGGATCTTGCTGGAAACAAATTCGAATGAGTGATAAATGTGACCAGGAACAAAAACTGGCTAGTGTTGGTTTTTCCCCAAGGTGGGGAGTGGAAAAGAAATATTGGGGTGGAGAAGATTGTTTTGTACTTGATTTTCTAAAAGATATAATAGGGCTGGTGTAACTTTCCAAGCTTTAATTGCTGTGCTCTTGTAGAAGGGCTGCAACTGGGAATACAGTTTTGGCCCAAGTGAATAGAAATTTAATGGGCCAGAATATGCAATATCCAAAAAATATTCCCATCCTGGTACTAAGGTATTCAGTATTAAAGAAAATATCTTAGAGCCTGTAAAGTAGAAAAATAATACTTGAAATAAATCTTTCCCACACAGAGAATGACTTCCTTTACAGAAATCAAAATAATGTATCGGGTGGACAAGTAATAATGCACAGTGATGAGTACCAAAGGTATTGCCAAAAATAAGTTTGCTGATTTGTTTCTTACTAGATTGAACAAGCACAGGTGCAAGACACTGGACGCTATACTTGTGAAGCAACAAACATTGCTGGGAAAATGGGAAAAAACTACAATGTCAATGTATGGGGTAAGAACAAGATTAAAGCATCAGCATTAAGGGTAATCCTAGAAATGTCACTATTGATTTGCCTGTGAAAATCATATGGGACTGACTGTTAAGAAATATATTCTTTGTTTGGTCATGGAATCAGAAGCAGTGTTGGACAGTTTTTGGTGTCTACATTTAAGAAAGCTGTCTACCTAAATTAACATCATTCTGTTCCTCAGAGTACCTAGAATTCCAAAAGCTGGAAATATTCAGCAGTCGTGAGGGCTTTATTTTTTTGGAAATTCTAGTGAGTTTACTAATTCCATGGGGAAAAAAATGAAATAGGAGTTGGAAATAATATTATGCACTATACCAGTGATGGCTAACCTTTTTGCCATCACTTGCCAGGGCGGAGGTGGGGGAGGTTCACATGTGTGTGTGCCCACACCCATAATTCTATGCGGCCTGCCTGCACATGCGCGCACAGCCCCCAGTCGCCCCCCGCTCCTGGCACGCGATGGCCCGGTAGGCCTGTTTTTCTTTCTCACCTGGCTCCAGATCCTCTCTATGCATCTGGGAAGGGCGAAAACAGCCTTCCCCACCCCCTTGGAGGCCCTCCGGAGGCTTGAAACTGTCCATTTCCCAACTCCCGGTTGGAAGGAAGTGACATTTTTTGCTGTCCCCAGCTCCAGAGCCTCTCTAGGATTCACTTCCTGTCCAACCGGGAGTTGGGAAATGGGCCATTTCAGGCCTCCGGAGAGCCTCCGAGGGGTTGGGAAGGCCGTTTTCACCCTCCCCAGATGCAGAGAGAGGTTCTGAAGCCAGGTGAGAAAGAAAAACGGGCCTTCCCCACCTCCCCAGGCCTTCCGGAGGCAGGAAACAGCCTTTTTCCCTACTTCTGGTGGGCCCAGAAGACCCAAAAATTACCTGGCTGGGTGCACATGCGTGCCAGAGCTGAGCTCACGTGCCCACAGATATGGCTACGTGTGCCACCTGTGGCAGCGTGCCATAGGTTCACCATCACGGCACTATACAATCCAATTGCTAAAACGTAGGGATCTTTTTGATGTTTAAAGTTCCTAATTTTCAGGCTGTCCAAATATTTTAAATAAACTAAGAAATGCATTTGCATTTGTTGTTTAACCTATGAGAATATTAATGCTTGAAACAAAGATTTGTGTTGAGAATTTTACTTACATTTTCTTCTTTCTCTTCTGATTTTAATACATTTAATTTCTTTATAGGTTGTATTAACCTATAGGAGGTGATTATTTGTTTCTGATATTTTCCTTCTCTAGTGCCATCAAGTATTTACAGCTCAGACACAATGACTCAGCTGACTGTGACTGAAGGGAACCTCATCAGCATGATGTGTGAATCCAGTGGAATTCCACCACCCATTCTTGCATGGAGGAAGAATGGTAAGGATTTCTTTGTGAAGACTAATCACAAACCCTGTTAGTCCTTTTAGTTTTGTTGAGACCTGTTTATCTCACTGGGTTACAGAACAGAACCTAAATTAATCATTCTGCTAGATTTTTAGAAATCAATATTGTTGGGTTGATCAGCAGTACCTACTGCAGATTTCAGCATTTGATTCTAAAAGTGTATTTTGTTTCAGTAGAAAGGGTTTCAAATACGCTGGATTATTTTTGATTTAAGCTTACTGTGGCAGTGACTTGAAATGCTTAGATCAGGGATCCCCAACCCCTGGTCCGTGAACTGGTACCAGGCCGTGGCATGCCAGCAACCGGACTGCACAAACAAGCTAAGCCCCATCCGTGGAATGCAGGCAGCATGAAAACCCTTTCAGTCTGCAGAAAAATCTTTTTCCATGGAACAGGTCCCTGGTGCCCAAACGTTTGGGAGCCATTGGCTTAGATGAAGAAACTTGATGAGATAGAGTCTTTAAACCATATTTACACAAAGCTGCTTTGTGCTTCCATCTAATTTCCCCCCTTCTTATTTGTCTTAATGCAAACAAGTGTTTCCTTGCCTGTGTGAGTTCCCAATTTGCATTGTGATTAGTCATTCTGGGATTAGCAGTCCCAACACATCTGGAAAATTCAGAAATTAGGGGTTACAGAAATTAGGGGTTACAGAAATTAGGGGTTACATACTGTCTTTTAAGAATATTAAATGCATTGAGAAAAGATGTTTTCTGCACATTGTTGTAAATCAATGATTTTTCTGAAGCATTAAAGCAGCTGCATCTTTTACAAGGGCTACATTGCTGCTCTCTTCACATACATATGCACAGGGGCTTCCCTTTGCTGGCAGAAGTGCTGTCTGTGCAAGCCCATGCACCTGGAGACAACCAGATGATCCTTGCAAAAAAAAGATGCCATAATTCAGGCAGAATTTATAGAATGTAATTCACCTTGAATTTGTGCCAATGTCTCATTGTCCAAAGTGTAATGGAAGTAACACTTGATGCTTATGGGACTTTGTTGCACTTTAGTTGACCTAGCTGACAGGAAATATGTCTGGAACAGAATGAATACATAAAAAAAACCTCTAGTGTAAATGGGTCCCTTGCATTTGCCTGCAGCCAAATTGTTCTTGCCTTTCCCCACGTAGTAAATATGCAACAAAGCTGTGATTAATCATATGGTGCATATGCACAGTCCCTTTTTTAATCTATTAGGTTTAGTCATGGCTAACAGGTAATCAAAGAAACTACTATTTGCTGAGCCCAATCCTCCTTGACCACTGTACCAATAGGTCTTGGCAGCTACTAGTTTCCCCTACTTAAAATCTTAATAGAAACACACGACACCCCAAAACAAGTGGAAGATTTGTATGGAAGAAAGGAGACTAATTATTATCTTAGATATTTTTTTACCTTAAGGAAACCTCTGGATGTCTTTTGAGGGAGCCAGGGCAAGATGAAGAGATGCTATTGTGGGAATAATTGTTTCCCAAAATACCATCTATCTCACCTATAGAATATCACCTATAGAACAGAAGAGGAAGTTAATTTATTTAATTCTGTACTCAGAGGACACAATACCCTTTACTGACATAAATAATATTACTGGAGCAACCTGTTGAGACTGTGGAATAGACACAGCATAGTTTGTGCATGAAGTTGAAGTTAATTCCTGCCTTCGGTTATTCAGCTAAACTAATTATCCAAATAATGCATATCTAGTTTCAAAGACTTTGAAGAATGTGTACACATATTTTATATTTTAAATTTTTTATCTGAAAATATTTCTTTTATAGGTTCTCCACTGCTAGTTGACCCTTCAGGGAGAGTCAGAATCTTATCTGGAGGAAGACAACTGCAAATTTCTGTTGCTGAAAATTCAGATTCAGCCTCCTATACATGCATAGCTTCAAATGTAGCTGGAGTAACAAAGAAAGAATATAAGTTGTTAGTGTATGGTAAGTCGCTGGCAATGTTTCTCAGTTTGGAAACGAATACTATATAAGACCTTCACAAATGAGCTTTGGAACAAATAAAACATGTCACAGGAAAGCAATAACTAGATTTCTCATTTTCTTCTAATAGCAATTGGAAGGATTTTTAAAAACATTTTCTGGATACTGTGATGCTCCTGAACCCAGTATTAATTTTGAGATAGGGACCATGCAGGCACAGTACAAGTACACACATATTTTTGGTGTTGCTTTTAACAGAAATGTAGAAACTAGACTTGCACTTTGTAATGCTTATGTCCCCAATAGAGATGTCCCAGTGGTGGGATTCAAATTTTTTTACTACTGGTTCTGTGGGCATGGCTTGGTGGGTGTGGCAGTGGAAGGATACTGTAAAATCTCCATTCTCTTCCCACTCCAGGGGAAGATTACTGCAAAATCCCCATTTCCTCCCAATCAGCTGGGACTCGGGAGGCAGATAATAGATGGGGGTGGGGCCAGTCAGAGGTGGTATTTACCGATTCTCCAAACTACTCAAAATTTCCACTACCAGTTCTCCAGAACTGGTCAAAACCTGCTGGATACCATCTCTGAGATGTCCCTCTTGGTGACAGCATCTTACTGCCCTGCTGGCCTTCTAAAGCTAAACTGGCTAGGAATTGAGTAATGCTGAGAAGAACAGCCACCATTCACTTTCAGGGGAGTAAACCGGACTGGTAATTTGAAAAAAGAAAGTCTCAGAAGTAGAAGAGCGACAACAGGAAGATGACTGTGGCAACTGTCATTGCTGAGAAACACTATATCATTGCTGAGAAACACTAAATGTGCCCATGTAGTCACCCGGACATGAATTTGATTTGAGTTAATCTTACTGTTAAAATACAAATCCACACTCCACCCCAGTTCTAAAGAGCTGAATTTATTCAAAAGTGTTTTGCCGGTAGAAATAAAGACAGAGCCCAGATATTTGCCTCAGTAAGCTTTATGCGTTTATTCAGTTGAATAAAGATGGGCCCCTCAAAGCAAGAGGGAATCCTGAAGACACTTGGACACTCATATTTGTATGTTTGCTACATTGTCAACCTCATCACCCAAAAGGACTGGCACACTCCACCCAGACAAGCTGGCACACTCTAGAGCAGGGGTCTCCAACCTTGGCAACTTTAAGACTTGTGGACTTCAACTCCCAGAGTTCCTCAGCCAGCAAATCGTCTTAAAGTTGCCAAGGACCCCTGTTCTAGATAACATTACAAAGTACAGAAATAGTTATTCACCTCTCTTGGAGGTCTTCTAAGGACATTGGGTAGCACCTCAGGGACATTGGGTGTTTTCTGAGGAACTTTCCATGACATTGAAGGACTGCTGAGGCAATGGTGCCATCTGCACATATGCTCCCTCAAGACTGTCAATATAATTATTAGATTCTTGGTCAACAAAAAGAAATTCAGCCAGGAATTCTGTTCACTTATTGCTGTGTCTCATGGAGTTTGGGGCTAAAGTGTTGAACCTGAAATGTTTCTTTGAACAGTTCGTCCAACTATTCGGGACAATGAGAATATACAATCGGATGTCATTGTAACTCAAGGGAATGATATTTCACTTGAATGCCAAGCGGATGGCATTCCACAACCAACTGTCACCTGGATGAAAGATGGTCAACTGTTAGCCAATGAAAGACGAGTTGAAATACTAAAGGAAGGGTATTGTCTTCAACTTAAAAATGCACAGGTGTCGGACACTGGTCGCTATGTATGTGTTGCTGTGAATGTGGCAGGACTGGCTGACAAGAAATATGATCTAAGTGTTCATGGTAAGTAAAGGAAATCTGTGTAAGAGAAAATACACAAGGTGCACGCCCAGAATAAGAAAGCACTGGACTCTTCTGTTACCTGTGGAATAGCTGTATAATTTGATTTAGTCTAAGTAGGACAAAAGCAGCAGCTATGGATTAATATGTAGTTATATATATACTATGGAGACAACAGAAAGGAAAAAAATATAACTTTATTTATTTATTGTGCCACCCATCTCAATATTCAAGACACCCAATCTGGGTGGCTTACAATACATAGTAACCAAACAAATACGTAAGAGAACATACTTTACTATTTTCCCAAAGTGTATTTTACTTTTTCCTTTCGTTGCGTTTGTCCTTTTGTCACACCATTTTCTTGATACATTTCAAGAGAAAGGTTTTTAAACTAATTCAGAAAGCCTCTGAACTTGTTTAAAACCTAGCAAAAATACAGGGTTTTGTTAAATATTGAATGTAAACTTTCATAAGCTCTTTCAGCTCCCAAGAAAGTCATCTGATCATCTTGTTGCTTAAAAACAAAAGCAAAAGCAATGGATCAACTCAATAAGTAATTCCATAACATTGGAGAAGCTTAGCATTCTGAAGTATTGCAGAACGATTTATTTTGCCTCTTGCTTTATAAGAATGATTGAAGGAGCAGATAAAATTAATACTAATACAGAAAAGAGCTGCAATTCTGCACATAGGTTTCAATTCTCATCAGATAAGCAACTGTGTGCAGAATTATAGAGTCTTTAATTAAATAATTCAACTTATTGTGGCACAAGAGATAGAAAGTGTATTTTTTCCAAATAACAACAACAACAACAAAATGGTTTTCTCAACCCTAACTAGTAATTTATTCAGAGTTTGACTTAGGGCTCCTTAATTATTTCAACAGCAAAAACACATTGGATGTTTATATTGCAACATTGTGGAGATCAATTAAGAGATCTCTAAAGCAAGAGTTTAGAAGGAGTTTAGTCCACTAAATTCCAATTTCTTTGTGTCAAGGAATCCGCATTACCACTAGAAAAGAAATTATAGTTATTTTTTTAAGTCATAAAGAGGGAGGGAAAACATTTTAATAGAAGTAAAGAATCTCAGTATTGCATATGATTGTTTCTAAATTCTTTTAAATAAATGTAGCTGGCCTTCCTTCATCACAGAATAATGTTTAATCTGCCCTGCTACTCTTTTTTGGTAGTCCCCCCAAGAATTATGGGTAATCTGGAGCAGCCAGAAAATGTCAGTGCTGTGGAGAAAAGCCCTGTCACCCTGATTTGTGAATCTTCAGGAATTCCCCATCCATCAATAATGTGGTTAAAGAATGGACAGCCGGTTTCTTTAAGTAACTCTGTGAGAATCCTATCAGGTAAGAGGGAGCATATTAAAGTGAAAAGATGTTATTTTTACAATTAAACAGAAAAAATATTCTATAGTATGCGTGATAAAACAAGCACATGGAAAGGGTCCATTAAACCTAACATATGGCTTATCCACCCACCTCAAGCTGAAATATTTAGTGATATGTGATATCAGTTACAGATACAGTTAAAGTAAGTAATTACTCTGCATGTAAAATATTACTCTCTTAAGCTATTCAGGCATAATTGCCTTATTTTCTCCCTGCAGAGAATTATTTTGTTGCTGTTGTGGATAGTATTAGACTATGATGCTGAGAACTATTAAATTTAGATCATGGTGTAACTTGGTTACCATTGTGTAAATGATTATTTCTTAGTCATAACTCCATATTTCTCCAAGTTATTAAGAGGCTAAAAGAAATACATTTTTGGGTAATGGGCCATCTTGCTGCTTTATTGCAAATTTCATTTAATTTTCAGTGACATAATATATTCCACAGAAGACTGAGATTTCAGTAGGCTGCCAGTTATTTTGAACTTCTATTTCATTCTGCTTCTATACTAACAACTCAAAATTGAGAATTAGGTTTTATTATAATATGCAAGCTTTATGGCTCTTCTGTTTAGGTGGCAGGATGTTACGTCTGATGCAGGTGAAAATGGAAGACTCGGGTCATTATATCTGTGTAGTAACTAACATTGCAGGAGAAGTCAGGAAAAACTTTGAACTTTCAGTTTTAGGTGAGTATGTGCAACCTATTTTTAAAAAGCCAACATATCAGATTTTTCTTCCTAGTGTATTCTATAGTCCCTGTGTTTAGAAATTGAAGGGATGACTGAAAAAATAATGTAGCCAATGGGTAGCTTTCTGAATTGGATAATATAAGCTGGCAGCTGTTCCAGTGTAAAACAGAAGGATGCTTTATGTGCCTTGGAAAATGATAATATCAAAAACAGGAGAATGTAGTTATGTTTTCTCCTTCCTTCCTCCCTGAAAATTCTTCAAATTTTAATAACCATTCTTTAAAAAAAAAAACCTAGTGCGCCACACAATCTTATTTGATAATATAATGGACATGATATTGTAATTCCACTGCATCTTATACCATCCAAGTATGTCAGGAAAAATCTGGAAAATAGTGAAATTTAGTTTCCACAGAAGCAGCCATGTTATTCTTGCAGGAAAAAAAGAAATAGTCTTGCAACATCTTAGATAAACTAAGAATATATAAGTGCCTTGGTTTAAATAGTTACTTTTGTGACTTTTTCAAAAGAAGAAGCAACACTATTCATTCTAGGAACCAAGACCATAAGGGAAAACCAAAGGGAATTATGCTCCTTTGTTTCATCTGAAACTATCTGAAAAAGTCTTATCTGATTTCAGCCTCAATATTTTAAATGAATGTACTTCAGATTTCACATATTTTTATCAAAGTCATGACATTTCTCACATGCCCACCACAACACAACATCCATACAAATATATATTGAAGACGTGGTTCCTGAAAATGGAAAAGCATATTTTGTGATGATGAATGCAAATAAAGATACAACCCTTTTGTATTCTTATATAATTCTTTTCCTTCTTTCTTTGTTTTGACAATGTAAAAGTACCTCCAAGCATTGTAGGAGAAAATAACCTGGAAGATGTAAAAGTAAAAGAAGGGCATGGCATTACGCTGACATGTGAAGTCACAGGTAAGCTTCTGGTTAGAGGTGGTTTGGCTGCAACATAAAGGCCAATCAATGGCTATGATTTTAAGCAAGTAAACATTCATATTCAATCTCTCTCTCTCCCTCTCTCCCTCTCTCTCTCCCCCCCCTCTCTTTCTTTTTCCTGGATGGTGCTACTACAGGTAGTCCTCAACTTAAGTCCATTTGTTTAACTAAAAAGTTATGATACCACTGAAAAAGTGACTTACAACCAATTCTCACACTTACAACTGTCTCCTTGTTCCTGTAGTCACTTGATCAAAATTCATATGCTTAGCAACAAGCATGTATTTATGATTTATATATAGTACGTGCACATACACACACATATACATCACCAAAAAGTATCATATATTGCCTTCTGGTTTCCTCTGAGATAGAATATCATGTTGCATTTTACTTTTAAAGACTTAACAAAGAAGAAAATTTAAAAGGGCAATTTTCACAAGTTATTCATATTTGCATTTGTTCTCAAAAAGGGAATCCTATTCCAGAGATCACTTGGTTAAAAGATGGGCAAACTCTTCTACAAGATGATGGCTATCAGTTCATGTCTAGTGGACGTTTTCTTCAAATTACAAATGCCCAAGTTGCTGACACAGGGAGATATACCTGTGTTGCCTCCAATACAGCCGGAGACAAAAGAAAAAGCTTCAGTGTTAACGTACTTGGTAAGATTTATTGAGTAATCAATAGAAGTGTTTGGGTTCCTTTGAAGAAGATACATCTGCCTGGATTGAAAAATATAATCAGTAAATCTACTATGTATACGTATATATCTGAAGTTGCAAAGTTGTTGATAAAACTTTGGAGGCTTGGTGTTAAGACACTGAAAGAGGGAAGTTGTGTGAATGATATCACTATGGCAAGTACCAAAAGTGTTGTCTCCAAGTCACTGAAGGCTTAGTGGTTATATGCAACTTCCAAGAACCTTCCCAATATTTCGTACACTTAGATATATAGCATTTCATGTGATATTGTCTCTCTCCCTCTACAAAAATGAAGAAACAAATGGGTTACTGAAAAACAGTGGTGGGATTCAAGTAATTTAACAACTGGTTCTTTGCCCTAATGATTTCTTCCAACAACCAGTTTGCCAAACTGCTCAGAAAGTTAACAACCGGTTCTCCCGAAGTGGTGCGAACTGGCTGAATCCCACCACTGCTTAAAAACCTCTTCCAAGCATTTAAAATGCCTCTCACCAAAAGATTCTCAGCTACTTGTATCTCCTGTGTAAAATAGTTGTAAAAGGAACGGGCTTAAGAAGTCCTCCTCCAGCTTTCAATTCCTTCCTTTACTTCAGTGATAGATAACTAGATAATATTCTATCTGGATTGTGTTTCTTATTTTCCTTGATTGGTGGAATCCCCATCTTTCTTTTAACCCCCATACTTCTGAAAAAAAAAGAAAAGAAATAAATAAAACTCCAGAGAATCCCCATTTTTCCTTTTATTTGGCATAGATTATGCTATGAAGGAGCGTGTTTTAAAAAGTCATTGTTAGATTGTTCCATTAATGAACTTGTAAAAAAAAGAGCCCCATTTTCACTATTCAAACGAACGTATAAAGAAGAAGAAAAAAAGAATTATAAACATAAGAAATCTTTTTTAAAAAATAAAATAAGGAAAATTGTTTTCTGATGGTCAAATTGAGTCTGAGGCTTCAAAATAGATTATTTTTTTTAGTTTGAATGCAATATCAGTGCTTCAGTGGTTTGAATCAAAGCAGTGCTTCTACATGAAGTAGTACATGAAAACAGTGCTTCTACATGTTTCTGGGAAACAAGTGTCATATGTATTTTGGCTCTTAATTTGCTCAATATGTGCCCTTGGATTAACCTGCAGGTATATCAGATGGCCAAATATTTTCCCCATAAGTAGTTCTTTTAAAAGTGCAAATGATAATCACAATTATCAGGATTATTTTAAAACAATACTCTCTTTTTTTTCTGAACTTGCTCAGTGTCTCCATCCATTGTGGGTGCAGATAATGACGGAGATGCAGAAGAAGCCACGGTCATTTTAAATAACCCAACCTCCTTAGTTTGTGAGGCTTATTCATATCCACCAGCCACAATCACCTGGTTGAAAGATGGAGCTCCCATAGAGTCAAATAAGAACATCAGGGTTTTGCCAGGTAATTATTTGAATGCCTCTATTATTAAAATAAATTTGGAATCAGTTGGATTGATATGGGTGGCTATAGAGTTGTGATGGCGCAATGGTTAGAATGCAGTATTGCAGGCTCACTCACTGCTCTCTGTCAGGAGTTTGACTCTGACTGGCTCGAGGCTGACTCAGCCTTCCTTTCAGGCTCAGTAAAATGAGGATCCAGATTGTTGGGGGCAATATGCTGACTCTGTAAACTGCTTAGAGAGGACTGTAGAACAGTATGAAGCAGTATATAAGCCTAAATCTAAAATTCCTATTGCTATTGCTATAGAAATTAAATGAATGAATGAATGAATGAAATTGTATCCTATTTTTTTACATTTATTAATAAGCTTTGGTATACTTTCTGAAGATGACTGAGTAGAGATTAACTATTACAATTATTATAATTGTTGGGAATAAATTTGCATATTTTGGCTTCCCACTTGTGGAACTTAACAATGTACCAAATCTTAGGTTTTGTCTCCTACTACTAACCAGAGTAACAATGGCTTGAAAGACTTACTTTTCTGTGTGAAGTAGTAGAGTTCACTTGCAAATCACAGGCAGGGAATACGTAACTTGGAAGGGCCTTTCAACTTCTTTCAGTCTTTGGCATAATTAGAATGCTGATGATACGGCACTAGTGTTTGAAAAGGCATTTTATTTTTGCTTCTTTCTAGAGTTCTTTCCCAAACTCCAGTTTTAATGTGTTCTGAAATCAGAATAATTGTAGTTCCTTCTTTCAATGGGACAATGTCTAAATTCATATGGTTCCTGCTCAGTTCAGAAGAAAACATACAAAGGGAACCAGGTAAAATATAACCTGACTTTTGTCCTTTTTTATAGGTGGTCGAACTTTACAGATTCTGAATGCCCAGGAGGACAATACTGGTAGATATACTTGTATAGCTACAAATGAAGCAGGGGAAACATTAAAACATTATGAGGTGAAAGTTTATAGTAAGTTTTAAAGCATCATTTCTTGCTGAAATTCATGATGTATTGTTTGATTCTCTACCATCTCTTTGTTTTATACAACTCCTACTTTAGTTCAGTGGTGATTTTCAAAATTTTTTACTATCGGTTCTGTGGGTGTGGGTTGGTGGGTGTGGCATTGCTTAGTGGGCTTGGCAGGGGAAGGATACTGTAAAATCTCCATTCCTACCCCACTCCAGGGGAAGGTTACTGCAAAATCCCCATTTCCTCCTGATCAGCTGGGACTTGGGAGGCAGAGAATAGATGGGGGCAGGGCCAGTCAGAATTTTTACTACCGGTTCTCCGAACTACTCAAAATTTCCACTAGTGGTTCTCCAGAACTGGTCAGAACCTGCTGAAACCCACCTCTGCTTTAGTTGCATATTTTAAAGTATGTATATACATTCCACTGTTTGCTTTGCTGCATTCACATCAGGCTAGTGAGGCCAAATGTCATTGCATATGAGATTCTTCTGAATAGCTTTAAAGAAAGTGGCTGTATAGCTACACATTTAAAAACAAAACAAAACAAAACAAAAACCCATTTATTTCTTCACAGTAATTGGGGTTACTGTTGGGGATTTTCAGCAGGATAAGAATAAGCATTCTCGTTAGCCATGTTATTTTTTTTTTAAATCCCAGGGCCTGCTATAAAAAAGCTGTATAAAATTTCAGGAAGCTAGCCTAGTTTTGAAAGGCTAGCTTCCTGAAATTATAAATTCTTCCCCATAGTAATAGACTTCCTAGTTGAATTAAATCAAGACATACATGAAAAGCCACTGTTTGGTTTGTAGATAGGATAATGGCCCATTGTTGGCTGCTTGAAATGGCTGGGACACTCGATATCTCAGGCCAATATCCCAGGTCCTTGGGAAGGACCTGATAGGTGGACAAAATGCCAATCCAACCTAAAGATCTGGCTGACTGTGTGATGAACTATAATGATGATGATGATGATGATGATGATGATGATGATGATGATGATGCCGCTTCCTGCAATAACACCAGCGGAACTGCAAAAAACTGTGCTACTCAGAACATCATATATTTTAAGAAGGTACTTGGTTGATACCTAGGATGCTGGTAGCAACCCGTATCAACCATTAGCACCAGTCAATGGTATTTATGACACATTTTTAAATGTTCAGTTGACTGAGTTTCATGTTTAATGAATAAAAGATATAATAATAATAATAATAATAATAATAATAATAATAATAATAATAATAATAATAATATATTAAACTTGTGTGCCACCTTCTTTAAAAGAAGGTGCAAAAGATTAAATCTTAAGTATTGTTGAGTGCATTATTATTAGCTGTTAAAAGACTACAGCTCTTTTGAATCATCTCTAGGCAGCATTTTAGCAAGGTGAAAGAACATTATTCATACAATTAAGTAAGTATTCTAATTGGTACAAATTTTAAAGATAAATACCCCTAGAGACTGTATCTTGATTTATTTCAAATTTTTGTCTTTTGAGAAAGCAGTGATATGGTTTATCCAGAGGTTGCTGAGCTCCCACTTCTACCAGACACACCCACCATGGGGATGATTGGAGTCTTGCAACATTGAGTAATAAAGAATATAGATTCCCATCTCTCTCATAAATAATGAAGGCAGCACAGAAAGCCTCACATTAGTATTGGTTTGTTTTGTTTATTAATTTATTTAGAAATAAAGAACTCCCAAATGTCACCAGATAATGTAACTCTTGTTTATTATATGTTATTGTAATCTTCTATCAATTTTCATTCTCTTGTGCAAGTTGCAGGTTTGCTTAGGAATAAATGATACCAGGGTGCTAAATGCTTTGGTATCATCATCCATCCTTCAGTTTATGTCACCCAGTGAAGAGTTTGCTTATTTGAATTGACTTTACAGGTCTACTTATATTTCTGTCTATTTTGTGAATTATTGTGTGTAACTAACCAGCAACTGCTACTTAGCTGTGTGACTTGATAAGCGATTGCTGATGTGATTTGGCCTAAAAAGCAGGTCAATGCTTTTTTGCTTCTTTTGCTTTTTAATTTATATGCCGCCCTTCTCCAGAGACTCAGGGCGGCTTACAATGCGTTAAGCAATGATTTCTGATATACTGTAAAATGCCTTTTTTCCAACAACATTGTGAGTGTCAAAATGAGAAATCCCATTTCAGTTTGGTGGCTTTATTTTTATATTTATCTTTTTTTGGCAGTTCCTCCTACAATAAGCAGAGAGGATTTATCAGGTTTGGGCTTGTCCCCTAAGGAGGTGAAAATCAGAGTAAACAACAGTCTTACCCTGGAATGTGAAGTCCATGCAATTCCTGCTGCTGGCATCAGATGGTACAAGGATAGACAGGCCAGTCATAAAGATAATTCCTTACAGCAAATATTTGTTTTAGAGAAACCAGGAAACTTCTTTACAGCAATGTCTCTTCTCCCTTTCATCAATTTTTCCAAAACACAAAGCTATAGGAAATCCTGTTCTCTTTCAGCAATTATTATTATTATTTGTTAAACTTATTAGCCATCTATCTTGTCATGAGGTTACACAATAATCCGTAATTGCAGGATGTTGAAGGATGTATCCATTGCATTCTGCTTTGTCACTTGCAATTTTGAACTGCTTTTCTAGATTTCAGTTAGGAAATGCAATTCTTTCCAGTTCTGAATTTCTTCTCTTTACACTTCCCTATCAGCATTTTAATACTTGTGAAGTATTTTTCATATTATTTATTACCTAGTATACTTCATACACTTTTCATATTTTTGCTCTCCTTGAATCTTTTGGTATGTGGAATATTATTTTTGGCTGTCAATATTTTATTGAAACTAACAAGAAAGCATGTCTCATTCTTTCATCCATTCATTCATCCATTCATCTCAGACCAAGTGACTTTGGGCAGTTATAGACATTGACTATATAAACAAAAATAGTAATTTTTTAGAAATTCTAAGTAATGTAATTTTTTTTTCAAAATTTGCCCTTTGGTAATTTAGAATTCCTATGAATAATAAGTACATTAATAGGGATATTGATTTTAATTCTTTTGACAAAGAAAAGGAAAGTATAATACAATTTTATTTAAATTTTATGTTCTTAAATATTTTTAACTTGCCAATCGGCAAAAATGTATAACTTTGCAATGTTCTCAACTGTGGAATGGAAGCAATAGGAAAAAACAACAACCCTTAAATCTCTGTATATTGCATAACTTGAGATACGTGTGTAGCTTACCAGTCGAATGTACCTTTCTCTCTGTAATACTGCAATAAAATAAGGGAAATGGATGTGTTTCAAGCATCTCTCAATAGAAGGCTCCAACTGTTCAGAAATAGATATTTCATATCTGATCTTGCTTTATAATTATATAAAATACAATTTGATTTTTTGCGGGGCGGGGGGGCTTCAAATCTCTTGCCAAAGCAGACAGGACACAAATGCATTGCTGAGTTTGGCTTAATTGACAATGCATGCCTATGTATACTTTATTTGTACATTATAGAAAATTCTCATGTATCCTTTTGGATAATTCCATCACAGCCTATTACATCAGATGACCATCTAACAATCCAAGGTGGTGGACGCATCCTTCAAATTAAGGCAACTCAGATATCTGACACTGGCCGATACAGTTGTGTTGCTTCAAACATAGCTGGCGAAGATGAGCTGGAGTTTGATGTTAGCATACAAGGTATTGCTTTGACTATTTATAAAGATCAGTCTTTTCCAACCTGGTGACCTCTAGCTAATCACAACTTCTGTGTAGTTACTATAAATTTACAAATAGTTATTTATACCATTAATTAGTAAAATGGATTGCTAACATGATACATTTGGAGAAAAAGAGGACACTATGAAAATGGTTTTTAAGGTGCAAATGAACATATTGTCATTTTGTTGGGCCTGTTGTCTCCCCAAATTTACCCCTAGTAAAATTAGTGACAATATCAAGTAAAAAGTATTATTAATCTTTCTTGGGATATTGGTAGCATGAACTGCATGCAGTTATGATTTCTTAGGAAGTTGAGCTTGAGAAGTGTGTTCAAGAATAACTTTCCAACTGTTTTAATGGCCAGTCATCACAATGGTTACCGTGTTTCCCCAAAAATAAGACCCTGTCTTATATTTTTTTGAACCTTGAAATAAACACTTGCCCTTATTTTCGGGGAGGCCTTATTATTTTGGGGCACGTGGAGCAAAATGGGAATCCTCTTGCCATCTTAACTGATTTCCAGCTCTGTCTCCCTAAGCTTAACCAGAGGAAATGGTGGGGACCAGCTGCACATGCATTTAAATATTTTTGGAGAGGGCTTATTTTGGGGGAGAGTTTATTTTTGGGGGAAGTCTTATTATCAGGGGAGGTCTTATTATCAGGGGAGGTCTTATTTTGGGGAAACACGGTAAATGTGGATCCAAGTTATTTTGGACTTTTGGGTGAGGTATGGGGAATTGAAGATGTCTCTGCTAAGGCGGAGCTGATGACTTCAACAAAGACCAAGGAACTGGTGAATAGATTGGTTCCTTGGAAATATTTTTGGATAAGGAGAGGATGGGAGATCCACATGTGCTCTGGAGAGTGGCTCTCTGGAAACTAAAAACAGTAGTTTTTCGTGGATTGGAGCACTGAGTAACAACAGGATTAGCCATCTTGCTTGCAATTGCAGCAGAGATTTTTAAAGTTTGCAAACCTCAATTTCCAATCATTTTTGGAAATTGCTCATTAACTATTTCTATGCTATCAAAGACATTCATAATGAAGTCTGAAAATGCCAGGTGGGACTGCCTTTAATTCTGAATAAAGGAAAATAGTAATCATTAAGATTAATTTAAACAATCTGAAATAAGAAAGAAAAGGGTAAATAAGATTTTGATCCTAGAAGGATTTGTTGTGGCTCCGTTACCTGAGCCTGTGTCATCGGCAGGAGAGGACTCCGAGAGTGAAGGAGAGGAGTTGGCAAGACCTCCCTCTCCAGGACCCTCCTCTCTGGCAATGCTTTTGGCGTTCGCCGAAGGGCAAGAGATAGGGCCGGGGCCAAGCACGTCCACGCAGCCATAGGTGGACAGTGATGAGGGTAATGAGTCTTGGCTGGATCCACGCCAGCGTCACAGAGATAAGCACGCGCAACAGAAGAAAAGGTGTGCCGGAGATTAGGCCGAGTCACTGGACCACACCCCACAAGGTATAAAAGGGAGCGTGGTGGCCAGTCAAACCTTGTGATGAACAAAGCTGAAAGCTTCCACGCCATTCTGCATTGCCGGACTTTTGCTATAGACTTTGCTGGATTATCTCTGGACTTGATTGACTCTGTAATTATTGAGCTGTTTCTTTTGATGTACCAGAAGTGGGGAGAAGTTATCTCTCCTCTTCGTAAGTAATAAACTCTTGGCAGGCAGCCACTAGGTTGTTGCCAAGTTCCGGTTATCATAAGGAAAAGGATTTTGCCAGCTGGTTTGGTCTTTAACTCTTGAACTGTCTGTTGGTGTGTGTGCATGTGGGACGGGGACAGAACAGGATTCTAACTGATAGGCCAGACAATAATTTAGAAAATATTGTTTCACTGGATCTACAAAAAAAAAAAAATGGTGGAGGTTTTAAAATTTAAAAGAGAAATGTAACAAACCAAGCAAATGAGTCACTGGATAATTTTTTTCTTACTGGATTTATAAAAAAAATGTCTGTTAAAGGCTTGAAGAGCTCTGTGCAATGAAGCAAAGAAAAAATAAAGAGAAATAAAATCCTACAACAATATTTGAATAAATTAAAAAGTAAGAATGTTAGAAGTAGACACAAGGAAAGCAAAGTTGATTTATTTGATCAAAGTTAAAGTAAGATATGTTGTTACTTTTGGCTATGGACATTCTACTGATAACAGGAGTGAAAGAATAATAACTTTATGGATTTGTTATAGATAAGAGATGGTACACGGCAGTGGTGGGCTTCACTTACCTTTGCTACCGGTTCACGCGCATGCGCACCACTTCTGCACATGCATAGAGGCTTCTGCGCGTGCGCAGAGTGTATTTGATGACATCTGGGTGGGTGGGTGGAGCCTTCCGCTGATGCTACTACTGGTTTGCCCGAATCGGGGTGAACTGGTAGCAACCCACCACTGGTACATGGGATGAAGAGATAAATGTTTGTAACTTGAGAGGGTGAAGAATCACTAAATTTGTTAATACTTCTTGTGAAGAAGATTGGAAAAGCCTTATACTTATTCTTCATTTTTAATCTGAGGCCTATATATTACAGTTCCTCCTAGTTTTCGAAAACCATTTGGATTCTGGGAAGATGGAAATGTGCTAAGTAGAAGTCAAAGAGGAAGAGCCAAAGATGTGATTGTAAACAATCCCCTGTCTTTATACTGTGAAACTAATGCCGTGCCCCCTCCAGTACTTACATGGTATAAAGAGGATTTTCCATTGAGTTCCAATGATAAAGTACTGATACTTCCAGGTCTGTATTAAGCAGAATAATATTTATGAATATAATAAAATACTTCTTTTTTATCCTTTGGGATTTTTTTTTCATATACACTTGAGTGTTTTAAATAGCCTGCCCAAAATGCACACTGCAAACAAGATAGCTCTGACCCACACAACCCTTGGAATAAATATTTTATTTTAAAATAAGAATAAATATTCTCCATTCTCTGGAATACAGTTGAAAATGGATGCTCCTAATGGGCATTATTAAAAATTCCTGGTCCAAGCAATGTAATATGAGTTCCTCTAAAAGCTATTGTATTCATAAATAGGTACGAATGAATTTCTTGGATATATACATTCCTGTTTTTTGGGGAGCAAATTTTACTAATTCATATATGTTGCCTATGCTTATAATGACATTGAGAACTCTGTAAAGAACTGTCAGAATCAGGCAGTCGTAACAATTGAATATAATTATACCCTTATATTTTTATTTATTTAGAAAATTTATATAGCTCTCTGCTCATTCACAGTGACTCTAGGAAGCTTACAAACAATGATATGAATATAAAATATTTCCTTCATGTGACTAATGGTAAACATGGAGAGGAACAGCCATAGAGGAGAGAAAGTTCATCTGCACAAGTTAACTGCAAATTATGGCCAAATATTCCCTAAAAGAATTAATTATGATTACATTATATAAATCTTCTACTGCAGCAGTCCCCAGTCTTTCCTGCTCTGCAGACCACCGGCACCGATGGTGGCAGCGGCAGCGGCAGAGAGATGGGATGGTTTTGTGCATGGATGTGTGCTACTTGCATGGTCTAGTACTGGGCCATGGACCAGGCCCAGTACTTGTTCTATGTTTTAAGACTTCATGCTTTAATTCTAGGCAAATTCAAAGAGATTCTTTAAGACTAGAGTAGACTAGAGTAGACTAGAGTAGAGTAGACTAGACTAGACTAGACTAGACTAGATTAGAAGTTTCTTTAAAATTCAATCCTTCAATATTTGAGCCCTTCAGAAAAATAATTTCCTCCATTATATTTGCAGCTTGATCTTTCAATGATTAACAGGCCATATCCTATGAGCTGACAATTTGTCTCCAGAATCCATATAATCTGTATTATAGACATGTTTTCAGTGTTCAGTGTACAGCCATGAAGCTTTCTGACTCTGGACATAATGGCGATAAGATACCTTCTTCCTGATATTTAAGCTTTAAGCTTTTTAACCACCCTAAAACTTCAGAAGTAGGTTGAAAATATGAGGCCTATCAAGCTCCTTCTTTCTAATTGTGAATCAAGTGTATCTATTTATCTTAGAGCAACCCATGATCTGTGTTTAGAAGGATGGCAAGTTCATTCTTATTTTACTCTAGGAGGTCGTGTGTTGCAGATTCCTAGAGCTCAGAGTGAAGATGCTGGACAATATACCTGTGTGGCCATTAATGAAGCCGGAGAAGATTCTATCCAATATGATGTCCGCGTGCTTTGTGAGCTTACTTGATGTTTTTTGAGTTTGCAAATAATACATATTTTTCTTTTAAATGGCTGGCCTCACTTGGTTTCATTCTATATAATTTACTGTGTGCTAATATTAATGTCTAATAAATATAAATATTAAGATACTAAGGCTACAACAAGAGACATAGCAAGTAGAAAATTATACTAATGGGATACATTAGATTCCCTTCTGAGTAAGAAAATATCTAATATTTTCCCCTTCAAATAAAAATGCATCATGCTGTTTCTTGAAGGGTCATTTGTGATAATGGCAAATGCATCTCTGATAATACCTGAAAAAAATGTTATGAATGAAAATTGTTCTGTAGCTTTCTAATTTACGTTTTTTGTCTTCTCAACAATGTTATGAAGAAATCAAAGGGTACAAAACTGTTCTCCTTAATCTTTCTGTTTAGTGCCACCATACTTTAATGGTGCCAGCGGTGATGTGACTGAGGAGTTGACTGTACTTCTGTCCAAGATGGCAATGATGGAATGTATAGCAGAGGGCAGTCCTCCTCCAAGCATAATCTGGAAGAAAGATGGACAGCTAATAGTTGAAGATTCCCATCACAAATTCCTACTGGATGGAAAAACTCTTCAGGTAAGTTTGTGAAGTGGACTAGGTTCTGCAGATTAGATGCTGTATGTCTCAGTTTCACTCCCGCATCCTATCACAAGAGGCTGAGACAATTGTGAACCCATCAAAATCCCGCAATTCCAATTGTAGAAGAATATGCAAGCTTGTATCTCTTCTTTTTAATTTTTTTGCTAGGGAAGAGGGGACATGGAAAATATTGAGTGAGTCTACAATAAAACAGTTTTTAATTTTTAAACATTTTATTGTCTAGCCAGTTTATTTTACCATTCACTATAGTTTCTCTAGTATCTTTTGTTAGTATTTTTCCATGAAAAGACAATATCTGCATATTGATTACTCCTGTTTTGTTATTCCTGTTACTCTTTGTGCTGCAACTATATCATCTGTTTAAAAGTCTTGAGAGCACCCAAAATATATGAAAGATTTATGCCATGAAGACATTGAACCAACACAGAATAGAGGTTCTGGTCAAATAATCAATTCCAAAGAGTAAAGCATTATATATTATAAATCAATATATTTACTTATTTGCCAAATGAAAATTTAACAATGTGTATATGAAGTCAATTAAAAAACTCAGATATTTGATATTTACAGTGTATCTTTTTTTATATAGATTCACAATGCTCAAATAGCAAATACAGGCAGGTATGTCTGTTTTGTGGAGAACATAGCAGGACGTGCCAGAAGATATTTTAATCTTAACGTCCATGGTAAGATTGTTATTTTCTAAAGTAATGACTCATAAAATGGCCAGCTGAAAAAATATTCTGCACTTGACTCTTATTTAATCTTTGCAAAAGGACAAATGAGCATCACATTTGTTTTATATGTTCAAATAATAAATATTTTGATATGTTCCATATGTATGCTGAATATATAAATATTCACTGCTACTAGAAAGTATAAAAATTCCTATTTTGATTTATGCCAAATCTTAGGATATTTTAAAAAACTTATTTCACCATTTGGAAAATTCTCCAGAGGACTTGGGTCTCAAGTATGTTAATCAATATTTGTTTATTACTTTCAATTGCCATCTGTAATTTTATCAGTATTTTTAGTTGATCCCATCTCACTGTTAAAATTATTTTTATAGAAAATTAATATTTGGTTAGAATTTCTCTGTAAAAAAATATTATTGAGGAACTCATGGGAGCCACCAAGTTATGGCTGTGAAGAAAAAACAACAACATTCACATATATGAATTACCAGTATTTCCCTACAATGCCAAAAAAGCTGAAGCATTCTTGCCACTTTTCTGCTTGATTTTTTAAAAATTTTAAATAATAATAATAACAACAACTTTATTGTCATTGTACGTATATACACAGTATACCCATACAACGAAATTCACTTAACACCCAAAGACCAGGTCCAACACACATAACAATCCCCAAACACCCCCCCCACCCACCACAAATTCCCTACCCCTAAACCACCCAAACATCCACACAACAGACCAAGTAATGCTGTCTAACAGCTCACTGATGGTGGCCCTTTAGTCCATTGTTGAGTGCAATTATAGCTCTGGGATAAAAACTATTCAGAAAACATGTGATCCGAGTTTTAATTGTTCTGTATCTCCTGCCAGAAGGCAACAGTCCAAAAAGATTGTAAAAATATCCAATTGTCCTTAAAAAATAACACCAATAACGAGAAAATTGGAACATATGTTCTGAATCCTTTGGATTTTTTCTGTTCTTTTATTTCTAATGCTCTATCATTTTCCTCTCATCTTAAATGACTTTGTGAAAGCCCATCTACCTCTAATCAAATAATAAATGCAACTATCCCTTCTCCATTTCCCTTTCGTATATTTCTGTTTTACTTCTCATAGATCTGATTGTCTACTCACCATCACAAACTCAGTGTCTTCAATACTGAATTAGTCATTCCTCCCAAGTTCTTCATCTTGTTTATCTTTTTATGCTTTCCTTGCAGAGTTAGCATTCATGTTGACTTTTTTTGTTCTCCATATATAAGAAATTATGCAATTATGGATCTTCATTCTGACCATGAAGGCTGCTTTTTGTGGTATTAAACCATTTGGATGAGCTTCATCATCCTCACAAGAGTCAAGAGACGAGAAGTGATTTGACAAACTATACCAATTTGTTATCTCATTTAAGCTTGAGAGAGAGCAATCCCATTGAAAAAAATGGTGCATAAACCTAACAACTGTTGGAAAATATTAAATTGCAAGCAGAAGAATGGCACACATTTATGGTTTTTATGATTTGTGATGTTTAAGAAAACATTTCTAAAAAGATAGATTTGTGAATTGATGCTGCTATTGAATAAAAAATGTGCAGGACAGGACATATGAAAAAATGTCACAGTTGATATGGGTGTTTTAACTACTCCAAAAGGACTAGCTCAGGTGTTTGTTCCACCAAATGCTGCATCGGCTATGAGATATAAGACTACTTTTAGTTTTAATGAATTTGTTGACTGAACACGAAGTAGTTCCCCAAAATAGTGGTACTGGTTCATTTAGAGAGATGGCCAATGAAATAAGTGTTCAATAAAGCTCCTGGTCACTGCTTGATAAGAGCCATGCTGGCGCAGTGGTTAGAATGCAGTACTGCAGGCTACTTCTGCTGATCACCGGCTGCCAGCAGTTTGGCAATTCGGGTCTCACCGGCTCAAGGTTGACTCAGCCTTCCATTCTTCTGAGGTTGGTAAAATGAGGACCCAGATTGTTGGGGGCAATATGCTGACTCTCTAAATTGCTTAGAGAGGGCGGTAAAGCACTGTGATGCGGTATATAAGTCTAAGTGCTATTGCTATTAATATGGCTGTTCCATGTGTTCCATATTGAGAACAAAATGCTTGTGTTCCAATTGTTTTAAACTGGAAGAAAGCCTACTTATTCTACACTTAGATCAACAAATCTTGGTTGTTTCAAACAATGTTCTTTCAAGTATTGCCCTAAAACTGTGATTTCATTTTCTAAGTTGTGATGATATTTATTTTATTTTTAAACTTTTTAGCCTAGCCAATACAATAGCAGTAACATGTTATCTTCATTTCAATTGGCTTAGACTATATTTTGATTTATGATTATTTGTGTACATGAATCCATATTTTATGTGTGTGTATGTATGTGTGAATTGAACATATATGTTTAAGAAAAATCTGATCGCATAAACCACAGAGCTCTGAAAGAGAGCAGTTTGTTTCTTACAAAAGAACTAGCTCACTAATTCAAAACAGACATCAGAGGAATTAGAATCACACATAAACTGAGAATGTTACTAAATTAGGAGAATTAAAATCATACAGTAAACATAAAAGTGATGGAAAATAATACAGTATGATTTGGTACAATAGTTATAAAGTCTGAGTAGAAAAGATGAGGAAAGAGAAATCTAGAAATTTAAACTAAGAATGCAGAATTATTCTGGATTATTATTTGGAAATGATTCCTAGAGGATGGCACTGAAAAATAATGTCAGATGCAACATTTGAGAGGGCTTTTAGAATTTGGTTCTGTGATGAGAACAAGAAAAATCTTCTCTGATCTACATTGACCAATAAAGAAGAATATTCGTAACTCGGGGTTCAAATGAAGGGTCCTTGGTGCTCTCTCAACTTGATTGTTTTCTGGCAGACATTTCATTACACAAACTAGGCAAGACTATCAGTGCTAGTAAAGAATGGGTTCTTCTCAATTTATATACTAGTGCAGGGGTGGGCAAATATGGCCCCTTTATGACCTGTGGACTTCAACTCTCAGAATTCCTGAGCCAGCTTGGCTGTCTCAGAAATTCTGGGAGTTGAAGTCCACAGGTTGTAAAAGGGCTACAGTTGTCCACCCCGGAACTAGTGGTTTTACTTGTCAGTGTTGATGGAAGTGATCGTGGAGGTTCTTTGGTTGGGCTATTTACTGTTAGCTTATTTGGCAGTTCCTTGATTGGGTATTGTTTAGTTCTTGATTGTTGGTCTGATCTTCATTGAATTTAGAATCATAAACATGAACAGCATTTTTACTCTTCTGTTCAGTACATTTTCCATTCTAATGGTTTAATCACTGAAAGAGTTGCTTAAATGCAGTTGAGTGATGTCCAATTTTATCACTTGGCAAGAAACACTGGACTAGTTTGCACTAAACAATAAGAAGCCTGTTAGCTCCTTTTTTGGAACAGAGAAATACATCTGTAGTGTTGTGTTAGTGTGTTTAAGTTTATGGTTGCTGCATTCCTTGTAAGCCAGAACTGCAACATGTCTTGTGTTTCCTGATTTATTTGAAAGCATCAGGCCAGGACCTGTGATTTATTTAGAAGTTAAAATAGCAGCAAGCTTGAAAGCAGGAGCCAAAAAAAAAAAAAAAACCCTCAGATTTTTTTTTCTTTGTTTGTATGTTTTGAGTTGCTAAGCTGACAGAAGGAAAATAGCTAGGGATAAAGACCAGAAAGATAAAGGTTACCCAGCATAAATTAGGGCAAAAGTTTAGTTAATATCTTCTTTGAATATAGGTAGCAGTCATCTATAAATCTAAAATGAATTTGATTGACAGAAAATTATCCAAATAATTATTGTCCAAATATTTTTTTCAGAAAACCACCAATACCAAATTAAACATGTACTAGACAAAGATATAAAACTTAGGTAATTTAACTACCTGTAAAAGAGTAAGTGACTAGTAGATTTTACGAATTTCAGGTGGTGGTGCTCATCTCTGTTTCATAATGTCACGGAGTGCTGTTACTTTCCCACTGAAGTGATATTTATTTATCTACTTGCATTTGCATGTTTTCGAACTGCTTAGGTTGGCAAGAGCTGTGGCAAGAACGGGAATTCACCCCGTCACACATTCAGGTCTTGAACCTGGGTTACCAGCTTTCCAGATGACAAGTCCAGTGTCTTAACCACTGAGCCACTGCACCACTCAAAAATTACCTGTAACAAGAATTAATTCTGTTCTCGTCGACCAGAACACTGTTGTAGAAGTGAATCATGCTCCTTGTATGACTATTATAACATTCTGATTCTAAATCTCATTTTTGTGTTGGTTGGTCTTCTGCCTTGTATGATACATCAGGACTAACAAATGTCCTCTTCAGTGCTTTGCTCTCACCGTCCCAAACTCTTTGCTTTTTCCTTGAATGAACTCCATTGACTTTTAATTGTTTCTTGTTTTATTTATTTATTAATCAAATTTATATAGCCACCTCTCTCAATATATGACTCTGGATGATTTTAATGTTAAAAAATACTAAAAATAGTAAACAATACAGCAAATTAAACATAAAGCCTCCACCACCCCTCATGTGGAATCATTCCATCTCTCCTCCCACCATGCCCCCACCAGTCTGCAAAGTCGGAAAAGTTAGAGACCATTGGTATAGTCAACCTGGAAAACATTTTTGGTATATATTTTTATCACTTTTTTGCGTGAAGCGATTTATGGGATTCAAAAACTCTTAAGAACTCTAATGCCTGCCTGCCTGCCTGCCTGCCTCTCTCTCTCTCTCTCTCTCTCTCCATCATCTATGTAAATAAACAGTGATTCAAATAAAACAAATTGCAAGCCATTAAGCTGAATATTATTCAGAAATAGTTAAGAGCAATTATAAAGACATCATTATTTTCTTTTCAAACTGGTGTGCTAGCCTGATTACCTAAGAACAGTTATTTGAAAATAAATGATTTTTAGATAGTACAGAATAAAATAATCAACTGCTGATTTTACTCAACTTTAACTCATAGATTCATTAATAAGAATGGTACTGAAACTTTATAATGTCACCGTGATCATTATTATTATTCACTTTCCTTTTAGTGCACTTTCCACAATCTTTTACCTATTGTTCTTGCCTATTACCCTATATATGCCTAATATACAGAGAAAGTATAAGATTTACCACCCAATAGTGTTTGTTTGTGTGAACATGTTGGCAACTATTTAAATATGTTGGCACCGTATTCTGTTCCACCTAGATTGAAAAGAAAGACACAGTCATTTTATTTTGGTCATTGATTAAAAAAAAACACCCAAATCTTTGAAAAAAGAAGTGATGGGGGGAAAAGAAAATGTGGCAGGATAGAAATCTTGCTCCATATTCTCCCTTAATTCTTTTCATCTCCCCAGTAGAAGAATCAGCTGAAGCTTGGGAAGCTGATACTGTAATGTTTTAATTTGCAACTGGATCTGAAAGAACCTTTAATAAATGAGACTGCAAAATGTGGACATGGTTATGTTTTAACAGTTCCTCCCAATATTATTGGAATTAATCCTGAGAACCTAACTGTTGTGGTGAATAACTTAATCTCATTGACATGTGAGGTCACTGGCTTCCCACCTCCTGATCTCAGTTGGCTCAAGGATGGAAAACATCTCAGCTTGAACACAAATATTCTCATTGTTCCTGGTAAGCAATCTCTGGCTGGGTTGTTTTTATAGAGTAGTTCTTTTCTTTTCTCAATATTTCAACAAGGGTGTTAGAAAAAATAGAGCAAAATGTGTGTGTGTGTGTGTGTGTATATAAAAAAATAATTTTGTGGAGCTGTTTTTTCCATAGAATATTGCAATAATTTGGAATGATCAATTATATACGGTATTTTTCGGAGTATAAGACACACTGACTATAAGACACACCTACCTTTTTTGGTGAGGAAATGAAGAAAAAGAAATCTGCCTCTGCCTCTGCCTCTGAGCAATTTTGCCTCATTGCAGCAAACAGCAAACAGCCTGCTTTACTTTCAGTTCCGTTTTCAACATAGCTTGATTAGCACAAGGGGAAAAAAAAAATCTGCTCCAGCAATTTACCTCCTTGCAGCAAGCAGCAGAGGCTTGCGCAAAACAGCTGAGAGCAAAACATCTGAGAGTTGGGAGGCTGATCCAATCAACTTGTGCTAATTAGGCTGTGCTGAAGCAGAAATGAGCTGTTTCTTCTTGCTGCTTGCTGCAAGGAGGTAACTGCTGGGAGGCAGAGGCCAAAGGGTGGGGGCCAGTGGGTGGGCGGGGCTACGTTTGGTGTATAAGACTCACCTAAATTTTCATCCCCTTTTGGGGGGGGGAAAGGTGTGTTTTATACTCTGAAAAATACGGTACTTCTCATCCACTTAAAGTGGAATAGTTAATTGTGATTTGTTTCTTTCCTTCTCCAGTGTTCTTTGAAGGTTTTTGTACAGTAGTTGGACATTTTTGTACTTCAAAACAGAAAAGTCTCCAGTGGTGTGCTTAATTCATTCTAAGCAGTGAACATTCGTGTCCCTATTTTTATTTCTGAAGCTTCTCTTAGAATCCCATACAAATTCAGTGTATAATGTGATGATGGTCCAGTAATTCACTTGAACCATTTTGTTGTCTTGATTTTAGGTGGTCGCACACTGCAAATTCCTAGGGCACGTTTATCTGATGGTGGTGAATATGTCTGCATAGTCAGAAATAGTGCTGGAGAAAGCACCAAGAGGACTTTCCTTACTATTCATGGTGTGTTTTTGCATATTTAAAATAGAACATTTTTCCATTGTCAGTATTAACATCTAACAGTTCTTCTTAACATAGCACTTCTTTGGGAAAAGTCAAAGAAAAATATTTTTTCTTATGTTCCCCTACTCCAAAGTTCCTCCAAGTATTAAAGGCCAGAGCAGCACACCTCCTGCAATAGTCAATGTGAGAGTTGGAATGTCAGTGACATTAGAGTGTGAGTCCAATGCTGTTCCACCTCCCAGCATCACCTGGTACAAGAATGGCCGTATGATCTCAGTCTCATCCAATGTGGGGATTGTAGCAGATGGACAGACACTCCATATCAAGATGACTGAGGTATACAAATATGTCTTGTTTCTGTACTTTTAACAGTCTAGCTCAAACTTCACATAACTGTGGTCTTCAAAATGACACACATCATATATAAAAACCTCTATGATTAATGATTAATGATTAATAAAAGATGAAGCTGGAAAAATGTAAACAGGCTTATTACTGCTTTGTATTCCAACAAACTAATTGTTATACAGGTAGGCCTCACTTGTCAACCACATTTGGAGGGGTAACTCTATTGCTAAGCGCTGAGGTTGTTAAGTGAAAAATTACATGGCTGTGCCATCAGATCTGTTTTCATTGTTAAGCAAATCTCCAAAGTTCTTAAGCAGGGCATCACATGACCGCAACATGTGATTTCACATTCATATTCTTTATTAATTCTGCTTGTTGGAAACTGGTTGTAAAGCTCATAAATTGCAATCATATGACCTCAGGATGCTGCGATGGTTATAAATATGTCAGTTGCGACAAATGGAGACCATGTGATTATAGGACTCTGCAATGGTTATAAATGTGAGGTTTGGTCACAAAGCTATTTTTTATAACCATTGTAACTTCAAACGGTGGTTAAACAAGACAGCTGGTAAGCGAAGATTGCCTGTAAAGGGTTTGCTTATTCATTTACAGTATTTCAACAATTGAACTACAAAGAAACCTACTCCAATATTTACTGACTTTTTAATTTTATTATATTCTGTCCTGAATTTTATATTATGACATTCTCCTAGCATTTAAATTTACTTTTTAAAATTAGTAAAATGGTAATTGCATATCACTTTTTGCTTACATTCACAGGTATCTGATACAGGCCAGTATGTATGCAAAGCCATAAATATTGCAGGACGTGATGACAAAACTTTCCATCTTAATGTTCATGGTAAGCTTTTAATAGACGGAATAAAGTGAATCAAACTGAACAGAGACAAGATAGATAGTTACTTATGTTCAAATCTTTATTTCTTAATACTTCCTGTTGCATAACAGGAAGCTGTGGTGGCAGTTAGGAGGAAGGGATAAGGTACAGACTCTATCAAGACCATTTGTTTTTTTTCCATAATCCATTATTGGTAATTTGGTGCATGTATCAACCTGCTGTCTTCATTCACAGTACCGCCTACCATTGAAGGCCCTCAGCAAGAGTGGATCAATGAAACCATCAGCAACCCTATAACTCTTACCTGTGATGCTACTGGAATTCCTCCACCAGCAATAACTTGGTTTAAGAATGGAAAACCCCTTGGTAATGTTTGCTCATGTAACATTAGTTACTATCAGCTGCTCGTTGGATTTTCTAAGATCCAAAATGGGGAATAGGTTCAGATAAAATTGTTGTAAGCTCAAAACAGAAATGCATTTCTGTCTCTTCCACCCCTAAAGTATCTAGATAGCTAATACCCAAAAAGGCAAGTATTAAGCTAATGTTGGTAATACTGAGGATGGAAAAACCGAGCTTAAAATATAAGGCTCAGTGAAGTGAAAGAATAGCGTGTTATGTGTGATCAAAGATTAGGCAGTACTAAATAGGAAGGAAAAAATATGTGAACTTCTCCTGCTTGCTGGAAGAGAAAACAGAAGCACAGTTTCATGTAAAATCAATGTAAGTTATATGAAATGAATTCTCTCTCAAAAAGCTGGACAAATCACTACTGCATGCAGCCCCCAGCACTTCTTTTACAGCCTTCAAAACACCCACCTGGGGGAAGGAATGGGGTACAATGCAGAATTGGTATATAAAGTCTCTGTAAGATAAGCCTACCTTTCTTGAACTGCTGAACTTGTTTTTTTAAAGGAATTTTTCTTTTGATCTGTCATGTGCTGGTTTTTTCAAGGTTGGGAAACGTTGCTGAGTGCTTTGGGGTGGGGGCTAATGGTGATCAATGATATCTGCAAAAATGTTTGCTTTTATCACAAGGATGAAAAGAAAATTGCACTATAAATACTATATATATATATATCCATTACAATGCCTACAAAAGGGAAAGTGTTTTTGGGCAATGCAGCTGTCATCATTTATCCCTCTGATGGATGCTTTGAATAGTGGTAATACATTCCTTTCTCAAAGGAACAGCCTGTACCTTCTCTTACAGTTTCCCATTCTTATGGATTTGGGAAACCTAATCAAACAAGTGATCTGTGCCTTATATTCCTTTCTTCTGAAATTCTTTAAGCTGATAGAGTAGAATATTTGTAGCTCAGTGTTGAAGTGAGGGGTCCTTGGTGCTCTCTGAGCTTGGTGGTTTTCTTGTAGATGTTTCATTATCCAACTAGGTAGCAATAACAATAGCACTTAGATTTATATATCGCTTCACAGTGCTTCACAGCCCTCTCTCAGTGGTTTATTGTGTCAGCATTTTGCCCCCAACAATCTGGGTATTCATTTTACTGATTTTGGAAGGATGGAAGGCTGAGTCAACCTTGAGCCAGTGAGACTCAAACTGCTGAACTACTGGCAGCTGGCAGTCAGCAGAAGTAGCGGTACTGCATTCTAGTCACTGTGCCACCATGGCTCATAGCACATTAGTGCTGATGATGTTATTTAGTTGGGTAATGAAATGTTTGCAAGCTCAGGGAGCACCAAGGACTACACAATTCTTTAAGCTTTCAGATAGTAACTGATCTCAAAGCATGGACATGGAACTAAAATGAAAGTTAACCAGCTTGTTGGTTAACTTGAATATTCTGATTTCTTCATATTTGTTTATATTTAGAAAATTCTGCTACCCACAAGTTGCTTATTTTGTCAGGAGGAAACAAGCTGCAAATTGCTAGACCTGACTATTCTGATAATGGAAATTACTCCTGCATTGCTTCAAATGTAGAAGGAAAAGCTCAGAAATTTTATGTCCTTTCTGTTGAAAGTATGTATGCATGTTTTTATGTTTTTTTAAAACTGAAAAATATATGTAAAATAACTCCTGTAGTTCCAGAACTACTTATATATCAGTATCTAATGTAACAACAAACAAACAAATTCTGTACAGTGAATTCAACAGCTTCAGGTGCTACTATCTATTATTACTAAATGTTTGTTATCTCCTAAATTAAGTTTCTGAAATCCTTAAGGTAATTTGAACGGAAGTAAGAATGATTGGAGATGAAGATGTAGAAGTGTTCAGGAGCTTTTTTTCCCCAAGAAGCTTTACTTTTCCAAGAAGGCTCAGTGTTTCAATAAATTGTGCTTTTATTGTATCTTCCTCTCTGTTTTATGCAGTTATTATTGATAGATATTTTTTATTCTGAAGTTCCTCCAGTTATTGCTGGTTCTGAAATGCCAAGTGAAGTCAGTGGCATCCTTGGAGAAAACATCCAGCTTTCCTGTGAGGCCAGTGGAATCCCGACACCTGTCATTCAGTGGCTAAAAGATGGGAAACCAATCAGCAGTGATGAATCTCAGCGGATCAGGTTAAGTGTTGAACTCTCTCTTTGGGAAATGAAGCAGAGTCCAAACAAGAGAATGGTCAGAAAAAGGAAATGTCTATGGAGATTCTCAGTCATCCAGGTCATGGTTGTCCCAAAGGTGCTTTTTCAAAAGGCAACTGGAATTACTTTGTTTTTCCTTGAAAACGTTTCACTTCTCATCCAAGAAGCTTCTTTAGCTCTGACTAAGAAAAGGAAGTTAAAAGCAAAGGAGAAGAAAAGTGTAGAACCAAGCTTGAAATTTGAAGGCAAGATTTGAGGCCTAGGTCTATATCGGTTATATAGATAGCATTATGCATTTGATGGTAATGAAGTAAAATAAAATAACAAAATCTAAATATCTTCAAAAACAAAGCCAAAATGATATCCATTTCAAATATTCTCTGCAACGAACAGAGGTCTTTATTCAGATCATTTGTTTTGCTGACAGATCTAACAGGATGGGCATGTTCCAGCTCTCCTCCCTTAAATGGTGTCTTCTCAGCCCTTTGGAACAAGGCTGTAGAGAGCAATGAAGACCTAATTCTTCCCTCAAGTATTGGGCTAGGAGGAAAGGGTTGACATCAAGGGATGTTTGTTCATGTGCCTGGGGAAAAGAGCACTGTTGTGAGTTGGTCATATAAGTCATGAAAGAGAGAGAGAGTGAAAGAAAGTGAAAGAGAGAGAGAGAAGAAGGAGGGAGGGATGAAGGGAGGGAGGAAGGGAGGAAGGAAGGAAGGAAGGAAGGAAGGAAGGAAGGAAGGAAGGAAGGAAGGAAGGAAGGAAGGAAGGAAGGAAGGATCTATAGACAGGTTTCCAAAAATTCAGTATACTCATTGATTTTCTTTCTTTCTTCAGTGTGGCTCCAAATGGGAGCTTACTAAACATTTTTGATACCCTTGCAAGTGATGGAGGGAAATATACTTGTGTTGCTACCAATCCTGTAGGGGAAGAGGACCGGATATTCAGTGTGAATATATATGGTGAGCTTTGGTTTTGTTTGTTGTTGTTCATCTGAAAAAATGTGAGTCATCTTTCTCATTAGACCTTTCCTAATTTTAAGGGACAAAAAAAATAGCAATGGCACTTAGACTTATATATCACTTCATAGTGCTTTACAGCCCTCTTTAAGCAGTTTACAGATTCAGCATATTACCCCCAATAATCTGGGTCCTCATTTTATCGACCTCTGAAAGATGGAAAGTAGAGTCAACCTTGAGCTGGTCAGAATCGAATTCCTGGTAGACGGCAGAATTAGCCTGCAACATTGCATTCTAACCACTGTGCCACCACAGCTCATGCTAAGATGCTAAGTTTTTATATGAATTTAATCATTTTAATAATTACTAAATTAAGATGTTCTGTTTAATGTTGTATAGCTCAAAGTACCTAAAATAAAATAAAATAACCCTATGGATTAATTTATGAAAAACTAGACTGGTTAATATGTATATATCAAAAGAAGTTATTAAAATTCTGTTTGCATTTTGCAATATATAGATTTTGTGCTGTTATTATCAAAAGTAAATAGTTAAGAGTGTAGATAATAATAATAATAATAATAATAATAATAATAATAATAATAATAATAATAATAATAATAATAATAATAATAATAATAATAATAATAATTTTATTTATATACCGCCCTCCTCCCGAAGGACTTGGGGTGGTGTACAGCCAAAATTAAAAACATAAATATACAATATCATAGTTAAAATTAATTAAAATCATTAAATAGTTTTGGCTGAATTTTAAAACCCAAAGTTAAAACCCAATTTAAAATCATTCAATTAGACAGCCCCGCCTGTCGGAACAGTAGGGTCTTGAGGGCACAGAGAAAGACCCGGAGATCAGAGATGTTACGAATATCCAGGGGTAATTCATTCCAAAGGGCAGGGGCTCCGATAGAGAAGGGTCTCCTCCTTGGTGTCGCCAGCTGGCATAATTTGGCTGACGGCACCCTGAGGAGTCCCTCTCTGTGGGAGCGAACTGGTCGGTGGGAGGCTGTTGGTGGCAGAAGGCGGTCCCGTAGATATCCTGGTCCTATGCCATGGAGCGCTTTAAAGGTGGTAACCAACACCTTGAATTGCACTCGGAAGACCACTGGGAGCCAGTGCAGCTCGCGCAGGAGAGGTGTTACATGGCCGTAATGAGGTGTGCCCATAACCACCCACGCGGCCGCATAGATGATATTTCAGTGATATATTGATCCAATCTACAAATGAACTGACAATAAAGGCATTAATTCTCAAACATCCAAGCAGAAACATTGTGATAAATTAAACTAAATGTATATAGCTTTCAGTTTTTCACATCAAGTCTTTGTTTCAAAGGGCAATCCTTTTAGTTAAAAAAGCCATGTAAACTATTTATAAATACTGTTTTCAACATAGGTCAAATGGAGCATATACTTGATGCTCAGCAACCTAAAGAAGCTACATAGATCACAGTCTACCCTATATTAAAGTTAAACACTTTTATTTTGAACAGCAAACTATATTTGGCTATTAATAGGAACTGCACAAGTGGAAAAAGAGGTGTATAAATATAAAATTGGATCTAAAGTACAATCAGTACTACCACAACCATGTATTTAAAACCCCTCTTTTGTCACATCAAACATACATATCAATGGCAATTTTTTGGACTAGTCATAAAACTTTGTGAGGCTGAATGTATCCTTGAGATCTTGTGTACTCCTGTCATACAAGATGAAGTCTTGGGTAACACTACACAATAGTGTACAGTTTTCTGTAATAATCTGTCTATCTAGCCAGTTTAACTGTTGCCGAGCTATCTAATATTTGTATGCTGCCCAAATCATGAGATCCTGAGCACTGAAATTAATTGATTTTATACCATATGTGCAAATATTTTTTTCAGGGAAAGGTATATATGAAAATTTCCCCTGAAAATATTCAGGTTTTTTTCCTTTCCTTTTCGTTTGGCATCGGTATACTACTGTTATTTTTTTTAAAAAAATTATCTACTATGTAGTTCTGACAGCTAACCAGATTTGATTATGGTTTTGTTGGTATGGTGCTCTTATCTAGATCATGGGGAGGCTGGTTAGAATGTATGCAAAATCAAAACAACTAATCCAAGGATCTTACCCTAAAGAGGTTGCATTAGAGCAGAGTCTCAGGATTTCTAAATTAAGTAGTCTCTTAATTTAGCTTTGTCTGGATGTTTTAGCATGGAATTAAGTGTCCTTAATGTAATGCTTCCTGTTAAGTCTTCCAGAGGTCCTAGAAAAAGGAGAACTTTGTTGCACTTCACTCTGCCTTTTTAACTTTTAACTTTTCCTGCCTAGCACCTATGTAATGGGGTAAGAGGAAGTAGGAAAAGGTAGCAATGGGTAAGCCCTTCTACTTTGTGATAGTTCCAATTATATTCAAAGTACTGTTGATTTTTTCAAGAGAGAGGGAGGGAGGGAGGGAGAAAGGAAAGAAAGAAAGAAAGAAAGAAAGAGAGAGAGAGAGAGAAAGAAAGAAAGAAAGAAAGAAAGAAAGAAAGAAAGAAAGAAAGAAAGAAAGAAAGAGAGAAAGAAGCAATTTTCTCTTAGCCTCCCTTGCAGTGGCTAAAAGGAGTTTAACAAATGTCTACCGCATGACTGATTCAATCATATGAGTCAGCCACATGAGATTACAGCTTCTCAGAGAACATTATTAAAGAACAAGAAATATAATTAACATAGCAATTTGAGTTGCCCCTACCAATCACAGATGTTCTGTATTGTGGGATATGTACAGCATTTAGAATCAGGTGTTTTATCATTTTTTATGATGTACATTACATATAAAAGTACCTGTAAATAAGTATATATATTGATGCTAGATCAGTGATTCCCAACCCTATTTTGGCCATGCCCCACCTAAGCATCTCTAAAATCCTGATGCCCAGCCCCCCACATGACATATAATTCTTACTATTCAAAAGGTGAACAGCCCCAGATTGCTCTGAGAGGAAAAGTCTTGTAAAACACAGCCTGGGAAAACACAAACTAAAAATAACTGTAAATCTAACAATTTCTTACTTAAACCTGGGTCCTGGTTCTGTATCCTTCACTTCCCCCAGCAGCCATCCACTCTGTCTCCCCACAGAGCAGCTCTCCCTGCAACCACCCAGCAGCAAAGCCCATAGGAAAGAGAGAGAGAGAGAGACTCTGCCAGTCCCATGAGCCTTAGTGGGAACGTATCTGATTGCTGGTAGTTGCTCCATCCTACCCCCAGCTGGTATATCCTTTTCAGACCAGGCCCTAGGAAATGCACTTTAACAAATACAACAATAGGTATATGAAACACAGCTGTTTCATCACAAGTATATAAGAACAATTAGTGGGCATTCAAATATTCAGTTAATAGCTCATTTTTGAATTGCCCCCATTAAAAATCAAATTGCCCACCTGTGGGGCATGGGCCCTACGTTGGGAACCACTGTGCTAGATGATCTTTAGCTCTGTTCCAAATGCAGAGAGGTCCCAATTATATTTCTGCTTCTAGCCCACTGCTACACCACTTCATTTTTTAATACCTTGGAGTTACATTAGAAAATGACTCACTACGAATTCTGTTTAAAAAAAGAGAAGCAGAAAAAAGTGTGGCCCTACAAGGACAAAACCCAATTCATAAATATGAAGAGACAGTTGTTATCATTTGTGTCTTTTTGATGGATTACACTGGAAATGCTTTCTGGCTATGGACACAATTTATAAAGAAATTCCACATGATCTATTAAGAGAAATAGAAGGCTGTTGATCATGACATCTTAACATGATTTAGTTGGAATACTATGGGGAATCTGTCTTGGATAGGAAAAAGAGTAATGCTGCCACCTTGGGGTTCAGCTAAATTGAACTACTTCACTGGGAATAATTCCAAATTTCCATTATTTAATATACAGTACCAATAATTTCTTTCCTCCTTGAGGTCCTTTTCTAAATTCCTCTACAAATAGAATAATGATGTTGCTACTTGAAATGGGTCTGAGACTCTCATAGATAACGTATTTGACTCAGTTCAGATATGCAGTGAAGAGTTTTCAACAATATTTCACATATTTCATGATTTTTAATCTTTTTCAGATTTTTTGTGATTTTTCTGATTACTATGTTTTATAATTGCTCTTATTCTGAATAGAGATAGTAGACCAGTGGTTGTACTCCCATTGAACTAATGCTCACTGGCCATATTGACTGAGATTATTGGTAGTCAAAACTGAAAATCAGTTATAGGGCTATAGGTTCTCCACCTTGATTTTGAGACTCAATTTAAAAGAGAAGTATACATGCAAATATATGTAACTTGTTTTTTCTTTATTTGGTTATAAATTTTAGTGCCACCCACTATCAATAAAAATAAAGAGGAATCCGAGGCCCTAACTGTGATATTGGACACATCAATTAACATTGAATGTCAAGCTATGGGCACTCCACCTGCCCAGATAAATTGGCTGAAGAATGGTCTTCCTCTCTCTACATCTTCCCACATCAGGTTACTTTCAGCTGGACAGGTACTCAGGTAAGGTGTCATTCATTTATATTATACCAAATGAAAACTGCTCATTGTAAATTACGATGGTTTCATAATTTCAAGAAGTAGATTCCCCTCCCCTATATTTTTTTGGATGTGTGCACAATTGAAAAATTGTGGAATATCTGGAAGATATCGTGAACATGTTTGTAAAATATTCATCAGGAAGCTTGCTCATTTACAAACTGCCCACTATGCTATATCAATTTATCAGAAAGCTAGTTACCAAGGTCTCAAGGCCCCTCACCTTACTATCTGTTGTTATCTTTGCCCTCTTTCTGAATGGGCAGAGGAGAATCCCTTCCAAACAAAGTATAGTATTGTACGGAGGTTCATTTGGGAAATAAAGATTACGTCGGAGCTGCTATTTTGCTTTGTAGCATATGAGCTTCGAGTTTACTGAATTGAAAAAGCATTTTACAATGTAGAAAATCAGATGAGAATAGAGTCTGGGGGATGTTAAGCAGTGATGGGATTCAGCCAGTTCGAGCCGGTTTGGGCGAACCGGTAATTAAATTGCTGGCTGGCTCAGCCTCTTCCCACCCTGCCCCTTCCAGGAGTCCCCACGCACCCCATTTTGGCTGCTAGGTAAGTGCAGGGGGGGCCTCCTAGGCCCAAAATGGGGCACAGGGTGCGTGTGTGTGGCGCTTCCCCCCCCCCCCCCGCAGCCCATTTTTGCTTCCAGGAGGCTTCAGAGAGATCTCCTAGGTCCAAAACGGGGCATGGGGGGAGGGCGCCCTCCCTGCGGTCTGTTTTCTCTCCCAGGAGGCTGCAGAGAGGCTACTAGGCCCAAAATGTGGGTTCCTGAAATCTCAGGGAAACACCCTTATTTACTAATAGTCCTATACAAATCCAGCAAAAACTAGGTGAGTTCATTGATGTGATTCAATAAAATTAGCTGATCCAAAGATTCAATTACATGAATAGGAACATCTGAATGATTTTGAAGGATTCAGCTTAATCTGAGAATCAATTCAACTTTCAGAATGTCACTTGATCCAGCTAATCTTGAACTTCAACTCTGAACTCAAGATTTGCACATGCCCATTTTATAAATGCCTCAGAACATTTCTATATATGGCAAACCTTGGCAGATCTCAGATGGTTGTTCCTGATTAGTATAGGGATGAGGGAGTGCTTGGGAATTTTATATCTGTTGACTTAGTTAGGAAATCAAAAAGCATCCCAAATGAAGGCAGTTACAAGTTATTTCCATAACAGTGCCAATAAAATGGCAGTAGTCACCAAGAACTGAGATTAATTTGAGAGCATTTTTTCATTTGATTAATTGGTATGTACTCTGTATAAGGCAGAATAAGGAATTTTTAAATTTCAAAATGGTTTGTGGTTGTTTTCCTTACAGAATTGTTAAAGCACAGGTAGCTGATGCTGGCAGGTATACATGCATAGCCTCCAACAGAGCTGGTGTCGACAATAAACATTACAGTCTTCAGGTTTATGGTAAGCCTTTTTAAAGCAATATAGAGTGAAATTGTAACATCCTTGTGTATTCATAAATACAGGTGGTCTTTGCTTACTGACCACATAGTGACTATTCAAAATTACAATTGTGTTAAAAAAGGAAATTTATGACTGGATCTCAACCTTGTGATCATTGCAGCGTTCCCACAGTCACATGATTGTGATTGTGGACCACTGCAATATACTTTATATGGGGCTTCCCTTGTTCTGCCCTAGCTTCGGACCCCAAAGAACGCAGCACACACAAAGTCTGTACAAAACTTAATTTACTAAAATAACTCAGTCTTTTTCAAACAAAAGCTGTTAATAAACTTTCTTAACAGCCTACAAGAAACCAAAGATAAAGTAATCACAATCTTACTATGGTTGGCAGAAAGCCCAGAAGCAATTTGCAGAGAAACCAGATGTGAAGGAGAGTGAATTAAAGTTGTTCCCTACAAATTGCTTCAGTCGGCATTCCTCCTTAAATAGGCTAAGGGAGTGGCCAATTAGCCCCAAGCCTTATTCTCGAGGAGACCTCCTCCTGAGGAGCCACTCCTGCCTTTTGGCAGCTCTGTGCGCCTGTGCATCAGGAAGAGGCTCCTCCTCTTCTTCCGCTTCACTTAAGGGAGCTTCTGGAGGTTCTGAAGGGCCTGGCTGAATTCCCGCCTCTGGCACCACATCTTCTCCAGCCTCCTCATTGTCTGACTCGAGTACCAGCTGCACAGGCTGCTGGTGCAGCACCACACCAGCCTCCTCGCTGTCGGAATCAGCTACTAGCTGCACAGGCCGCTGACAGACCACAACATCCCTTGAAGAGCATCTGGAAACTGCAGCTGGTTCAAAATGCAAAGGGGTGGGGAGTTATGTGCGCCCCTTTGATCAGAGCTTATTACCTCTTTGGTCTACTAGTTGCATTGGTCACTAATGTGCTTCCAGGTTCAATTCAAGGTGCTATAAAGCCCTTTATGACATGGGGCTGGATTCTCTGAAGGACTGCTCCTCCTTGATGGTGTCCTCTCAGACCTGATAGGAGAGGCCTGCTATTGGTCCAAAATATGCAGCTTGCAGGGTCCAGGAGAAAGCCTATTTTGTCTTGGCACCTGTTCTTTGGAACATCTTCTCCTAGATTCTCTCCAGCACAATCCTTTTGAAAGACCTTGAAGACCTAGTTCTTTCATTGGACATGGAGTTTAAGAAGTATAGCCGAACCCATGGAATGTTTCTACTGATGGTTGTGGTGGGTTGTTTTTTTTTTAATATCTCAGCTGACAATTTTATTGTGAAGTTGTTGTTACATTGTGTTTTTAACCATTGTTAACCACCTAGAGTTATAATGTTGAAATATAGTAATACATTTTCTAATAGGAAATCAGTTTGTTGTTTCATAAACTAAAAATAATTTTTATATCCTCCATGGGTTTGCTTCCTTCCAGTACCCCCAAGCATAGACAATGGTGGCGAAACAGAAGTAACTGTACTAAAAGGAAATCCCGTATCTTTAACGTGTTTGGCTAATGGAATACCAACACCAACTATATCATGGCTAAAAGATGGTCAGACTTTAAGCAGTAACCTTCGTGTGACTTTTGAAAACCAAAAAAAGGGTCTTCATATATTAAACTCAGAGGTTAATGATTCAGGTAGATATACCTGTATAGCATCTAATGAAGCTGGGGAAGACAACCAACACTTTACTCTGAAAGTGCTAGGTAAGGATTATCTATTTACAACTAATTAGTGGTCTGATCAACCAGAAACTATAATAATGTTTTACTAAAAAAAGAATAGGAACTGTGTGACATTAGTAATTTGGGCCTGTTAAACTTTAATTTGAATCTATTGCTGGTCAGCTCGCTATGTGACTAAAGCTTCCATAATGAATGTTTAGAATGGCTATCATATACTAAATTAGTATATTTTTTGATTGCTTAAAATTCCTTCAGCTGGATACAAAAGGAGGGTAATATCTAAGAGCTTTATGTGTATTGAAGGGGTAATATTATGGGGATTTTATTTCCCCCCCCGCCCCGCCCCCCCCACGTAACTCTCTTGTAAATTGTCAGGGTTTTTTTTTTTTTTTGAGGATGATATTATGGATATCTTTTTTCAGAACCTCCTCATATTAATAAATCAGATAACCCAGAAGAAATTTCTACAGTGATTAACAATCCTCTTGAACTCCTCTGTATCTCTGATGGGATTCCAATCCCCAAACTAATGTGGATGAAGGATGGACGCCCACTGCCTCAAACAGACACTGTTCGTGTCCTAAGGGGAGGACAGGTCTTCAGAATATCCAGTGCTCAGGTACTGAAAGATAGCTATTTAATTCTTTTACAGCCATCTCAACTGTTTTAACTTAGTTCAGTTCTATTTCTAACTGAGATGTTGGTTGTCTTTTAGGTAGAAGATACTGGAAGATATACATGTTTGGCTTCTAGCCCTGCAGGAGATGATGACAAAGAATATTTAGTGAGAGTACATGGTAATATTAATTTGGATAAATATGAAGAATTCCCAAATTTTCCTATACAGGCTTTCTAATCCAAGGAAGCTCCATATGTGTGAACTTGAATTCCCAAAATTCCCTAGTCAGCATGACCATTGCTAAAAATTCTGTAGATCTGTGCCCAAGTTGAGGAAAGTTGTTCTATCACATATTTTTAATTGTGCTGTTTCATATATAGCCCACTGTGAAATAGGCATGGAAAATTAAATGTTTCACATAGATTTTTATGCTTAATTTTATCACCATTTTTTTTCAAAGTTAGGTCCATCAAATCAGGTTCATTCTCATTCTCAATTCTTACCACCTCAACATGTCTTTGATAACAAACTAGTAGCTTTTTCAAAGGCATTTCAATAATCTCTTTGACCCCACCTATCCATCTTATCCACTGCCTTCCATTTCTTCCTCTTTCCTCCATTCACATTGCACAAGCAAAATATATATGAGTTTCTGCTTGCTGATTATTATCTCTAGGCAGCAATCAGTCTTAAATTGATGTGAGATCGATTGATTGGTTGGTTACTCTTACAGTTCAAAGAACTCCCTATAACCAAATCAAAATCCATAATCAAAAGGTTTTTGCTTTGTTTTTGTTTTTTCTTAATGACAAGCTTTCACAACTATAAATTTCACAATGCTTTGTATTGCAGTCCTCATTGTCATTGCAATATTCATATTCTTAAATCACTATTTTCTCCCTATGATTAATCTCTCTGTTTCTCTAGCATACTGCCCACCTCTATCTATTCTTGGGCTCAAGAAAATACAACTATTTACCACTTTCACTTCTACAGCATCAACTGTAAGTTCACTCACTGTGTAGGCTGACATTACCTTTTCTGCTTAATATCTAATGTTACAGACTTGGATTATTTATTTACAGCCCCATAGAATGTAAACTACAGCACAACAATAATACAGGCATATATAAAAGTACATCCATGTATAAAAGCAGGAACCCTATAAAATTAACATTCATTGAAGGGACCAAACAGTTTCTACAAGTTAAGGCTCTTAAAAATGTTGCTACTGCCTTTGAAACTCCTGAATATTGTCATTTTTCTCATCATGAATGGAGTATATCAGACTGAAATGGGAGTGTATGAAGTCTGATCTCCAGTATGAGTGCAGTGGGCACTTTCAAAGGATGTGTGAAACAAATTCAGCCTCTATATTTAAGCAAATGCATATTTTATATTCATATGGGAGATTAGCATATTGATCATATGTCACCCTCGAAGGGAGAATATCTATGCATGCTAGTAGGGAGAGATCTATACATGTTAGAGAGAAAAGCCTTCTATGTGGAACATACAAAATTGTATAGAAGTAATTGGGTATCCAGGAGGACAGAACAATTTTTGTATGACAGAGGTGAACATTCGGGTCTTCCTGAATATCTAAGTCTCATACCTTCAGCTTAGGTTCTGCCATTATTTCTTTCCCTAGGTTTAAAAAAAGTAGGACTGGTATTGATGGTCCATGCTGTCTCAGATCTTGGCTTATTCGGCAGCTTCCAATGGATTGAAACCCAGGGACCATTTCTCCAGGGGCACTCTTGGCACATGTTAGAAAGCTGCTGGCCCTTTGCAAGGTTTTGCAAGAGGACATGTGGGCTGAGAATGAGCAGAGATTCTGTGGGTCAATTTGGCCAGCCTTTACTCAGCTCCACCCCTCATTGAAGTTCTGAATATTACTAGGCATATATCAGAGTAACTGGACTTGATTCAGAGATTTCAGAACTATTTGCCATTCCTTTCACATTATCCATGAAGATTGGGGTATCTTGGATAGTGTGGAAGTGGGACACATGGAAACTAAAGAGAACTTCCCAATGGTTTCATTCCTTACTGAAAATGAATGTGTGCAGTGACAAACTTATATCCAACCTCATGCTTCTGTATATTTGTGTGTGCATGTGTGTATTTTCAATTCAGCAGGACACTGTTCCTTGTATTAAAGTACACCTGTTTTTTATATAAATTGATGGTTATATGGTGTTTCCTAGTTCATGATCACACAGAGTGTCTTTTTGTAATCAGTTACAGAAGAAACAATTATATAGAACCAGGGGTGAAATCTAAAATTTGTTACTACCGGTTCTGTGGGCGTGGCTTGGTGGGGGGGTAATGTGACTGGGTGACCGTGGCCAACTTTTTTTTTTTTTACTTTTAAAAGCATTTTTTCTACAACCTTAAGAGGTTGCAGAAAAAAATGCTTTTAGAAGCCTCTGACGATCAGGCAAATCAGCTGGGATCACCAGAGGCTTTTAAAGTCATTTTTTTCCTACAACCTCTTTGGCCGAAGAGGTTGCAGAAAAAAATGCTTTTAAAAACCTCTGACGATCCCAGCTGAGCCACACGATCATCAGAGGCTTTTTTTTTTTTTACTTTTAAAAGCATTTTTTTGGCCGAAGAGTTTGTAGAAAAAATGCTTTTAAAAGTAAAAATTACAGCCTCTGATGATCGCGTGGCTCAGCTGGGCATGAGGGGGAGGCGCAGGGATTTTTGCTACCGGTTCTCTGAACCATCCACTGCCATCACTACTGGATCAGGCGATCCGGTCCGAACCGAAAGCATTTCACCCCTGTATAGAACATATATCCTTGAACATTTAAAAATTAGGAAAATAATGGAGTAGCAATCAGCTTTTGAGACTGGAAAACACTGTCAGGAAGAGCTTTACCTGTTTGTGAAAGCTGCTGTGCTAATCCATTTCAGTAATGGCAGCAAAATCAAAATGTAGATTAACAATTAATAGTAAATAGTGTGTGACAAGTGATTTCCAAATCCAAATTTTCCAATAATTTTCCAGTTCATATTTGTCTAATATCTGTGTGAACAAGTTAATAAATAACAAAGAATTGGCTTCTCAAGTCTCAGTCGTTAGTCAGACTGCTGGACAGCATATGATCCTGTTATGGAAATTGAGCTTGATATTAGAAAAAAGTTAAGATTTACAGATATTAAACTGGACTAGAATAGACTAAATTATTTGAGGATTACAGGATTAGATTGCATTGGATATCATATAATATATATTGATGTGCTTCCAGATTTAAAGCTTTCAGACAAAGATGTAGAATGTACACATAAAATATTTACTCTTAGATTCAATTTGGATGCAAAACAAGTGAAATATTAATAGGATTTTTAAATGCTTGGGCAAGAGATAGAATTTTGCAAAAAGTGACAAATTAGGTTCAAGATAAAGTATTTTTTTTCAATATTAGAAAATGTTCATCTAAAGCGTTCAAGCTTTCAAGATTGAAGAAGTATGAAAAAACTGAATACATTTTATATGGGAGTTTCATTGAAAGCTAATTTTTTTTCAACCACAAGGAAGAGAAACTATTATTATACTTCAAGAGTTGAATAGACTTAACATATCTAAAGGGTATTGTATGAAGGACTAATAGAAACAACCTTTGTTGCTTAACTATGTATCTTTAGAAAAGGAAATTACAAATAAAGGAATTTTTTGCACTTGGAAATTACATAATTGTTATAAAATAAATGTTTAATATTGTATTAATTTAATGTAGAACTGTAAACAAGACAGAAACAGAACTATAAAATGGCAATGAGTGAATAATGTAGAATAATTTCACTAAAAGTTAGGGGTAGGTAATCCAATAAAAGTAACTAAAACCAGTAAGCATTACCGGTATAAATATTTTTTATCAGTCTGTTTCCTATGTTACGGGAAATTTATAAATCAGAAAATGTTAAGCATAAATATTTTGGAAGACAGTTTTCTGACAAAGGGAATAGTAATTCAAGAGCAGTAGCTATCTTACTTAAAGTTAATTAGAATTATATGGTAGAAAATATTTAAAGATATAGGGATGATTAATTTTTACTAAAGGGAGTAATCACCATAGTGCTGGCTTCAACATATAGTATGCACCAAATAAGAATCAGACTGATTTTGTAGAAAAAGTAATGACAGCTTTGAATAAATTTGGTTGGGAGAATTTATCTCCCTAAGATGTGTGGACTTCCATTCCCAGAAATCATCTATGTTTTAATGACTGCCCAAGAAATGTAATTTGTTTTCAGACTGACAAATGGTCATGTCCAGAACTATCAAATTATGTCAGTTTGCCTCTATGTAAGTGAAATGTTTGCATTTATTATGCTATTTGTATTTTTCTTTGGCAGTTCCCCCAAATATTGCTGGCACAAGCAATTTACAAAATCTTAGTGTGCTACAGAACCAGCAGGTTATACTGGAGTGCAAATCAGACGCAGTGCCTCCTCCTGTTCTTACATGGCTCAAAGATGGAGAAATTTTGGAGGTACATTCCCTAAGTCTTTTGTCTGTGATTTATCTTACTTATCAAACTTTGTGTAAGTATTCAAATTGTACATATGGTGAAAGATTTGGCTTGTAAGGCATACAGTATATGACCTGTTTCCATAAGAGTGTACACATATCTAGCTCAATGTTTGTAGGCTGGATCTAATCCCCTAGTAGGTATACTTTAGCATTGCACATGTGCATAATAAGTTTAACTTATAAAGTGTCCTTTGCAGGCATAATGAAATAGCTTAATATTTAATGGATGATCCATTCTTTTCTGGGAAATATGATCACCTATCAAGGAAAAAAAATAGTATAATACAGCAAAAGAACATGGTGGGAAACTCATACATATATTACATATTAAACAGGTATTTGCACCTTGATAGCCATTGATGCATAGGTTCTCAACACTAATTATATCCATTTGTGGGGCTGCCAATGGCGTACTGTCAACATTCAACACTAATCCAACAACAATTTTAAAATAAAATAAAATGTTGAGACTCTAGAAAGAGTGCAGAGAAGAGCAACAAAGATGATTAGGGGACTGGAGCAAAAGGGGGTTTCAGCAGGTTCTGACCAGTTCTGGAGAACCGGTAGCGGAAATTTTGAGTAGGTCGGAGAACTAGTAAAAATTCTGACTGGCCCTGCCCCCATCTATTCTCTGTGTCCCTAGTCCCAGCTGATTGGGAGGAAATGGGGATTTTGCAGTAACCTTCCCATTGATTGGGGATGGAATGGGGATTTTACAGTATCCTTCGCCTGGAGTTGGGTGGGAATGGAGATTTTTCAGTATCCTTTCCCTGCCACGCCCACCAAGCCATGCCCACCAAGCCATGCCATGCCCATCAAGCCACACCCACAGAACCGGTACTAAAAAAAATTGAAACCTACCACTGGACTGGAGGCTAAAACATATAAAGAACAGTTGCTGGGACTGGGTATGTCTAGTTTGATTAATAGAAGGACTAGGGATGACATGATGGCAGTGTTCCAATATCTCAAAGGCTGCCACAAAGAAGAGGGAGTCAAGCTATTCTCCAAAGCACCTGAGGGTAGGACAAGAAGCAATGGGTGGAAACTAATCAAGGAGAGAAGCAACTTAGAACTAAGGAGAAATTTCCTGACAGTTAGAACAATTAATCAGTGGAATTAACTTGCCTCCAGAAGTTGTAAATGCTCCAACACTGGAAGTTTTTAAGAAGAGATTGGATAACCATTTGTCTGAAGTGGTGTAGGGTATCCTGCCTAAGCAGGGGGCTGGACTAGAAGACCTCCAAGGTGCCTTCCAACTCTGTTATTCTATTCTATTCTAAAATAGAAAATGATAATTAAAATTAATCAATTAGTTAATTTAAAAGAAAGCAAAAAACAAAATCAAAGGCAAATTCGATGGACCACTAGATCTTTTTCTGCCATCGGGTTTCTATGTTTCTAACATTCAAATGTGCATACTGAATTCAGGTTTACTATCCCTCCATTAAGGTGCTAGAAGAACCCAGGTTCAAATCCTCTCTTAGTTATGGAAACTCAGTACTGTATATACTTTGTATACTGAGTATAAAGTATAAAATAGATTGCTTTGAAAGTAATATTGAGGTCTTAGAAGAAGCATGGATTATAAATTAATCAAACCAACCAACAAATAAACTTTACCACTATTGTCTCCCATTCCTAAACTCTGTTGCTTTCTATCTATTATAAATAAAATAGATTCTTTTGATTCTTTTTATCTATTATTGAAAAGAAATTCAGTTTTGAAAATCTGATTCTCAGGCCACTCCTCGAGTTCGCATTTTATCCAGTGGAAGATATTTGCAAATCAACAACGCAGACTTAAACGATGCAGCAAGTTATACCTGTGTCGCAAGTAATGTTGCAGGCCGAACCACAAGAAAGTTTGTATTGGCTGTAAATGGTAAGAGAAGAAGATAAATCTATATAATCTTTGTAAGATATTTTCATAAGTAAATGTTCAAAATATTAGACTTCTCAAAAAAACAGGTTTTGTGATCTTTCATCTGTTTATTTCTTGGTGGAAGAAAGTTCTCTAAGGTTTTTTTTTCCTATTTTGATTAAAAATGCATTATTTTAATTTTGATAGTTAAAGCAGCTTTTATAAATTTTAAAGATAGGTTTGGGTTCAAAAAGGATGTTCTCCAATTTTCATTTTTAAATTTTACATAGCAGTGTGTCCTTTGGTAAGAGAACAACACTTAGGAAACTTTAAAATATATATGGATTTGTGTTTTTTTTAAAAAAAAAACCAATACAGGCTTATCTAGAAATCACCCTTATTGAATAAAAAATCTTGTTTAAAATTAGCACAGTAAAAACATAATTATACATTTTAAGTAGGTTGTTCACAAGAAAGGTAAATAGGAATTTACATTATATGACATGTATTTTTGTTTTAAATAAAACAAACACAGAAATATTTGTCATTGCTGGTACCTGCATTGCAAAACTCTAAATATTTACTCATTGGTGGTTCTCCAGGTTTTTAGAGCCTAGATTTGCATAAGAAAAGTCAATTTTATACCATTAAAACCTAGGGCCCGTATTTTGGGATGAAAGAAAATCTCATTTCAATAAATTAAATTAACTTCCTGATTTTGTCTGGGAATCTTCCTTTGTATAGTTCCCCCTTCAATCAAAAATGGTTCTCAGACTATGATTGTGAATATTAATATGTCTGCTGTCTTGGAGTGTGCTGTGGAAGGTGTTCCAGCTCCAAGAGTTTCATGGAGAAAAGATGGAGCCCTTTTAGGTGGAAACAATGTGAGGTAAATATTGATTTCCTGAACAGACGTTCTGTGGTATATTCTCTATATTTTTCTTAATGTATATATTATGTTGAGGAAATTAATCTCATTGACTGAACTTGCTATGTTCAAGTAGATAAAATAGAGTTTTAAAACATATCTGATATCAAATTGTTGGGTGTGGATTTTACTAACCCTACACTACAGCAAGTGTGTCTATCAGTGACTACATAACTTTCTCCATGTTCATGTACCCTAGTAAGAGTATGGAGTTAATTTGACATTACCTTCTAATAGAATGATTTTGACTAACCAATCTAATCTACACTTCTGCTATTTCCTATGATCCTTCATCCAAGTATTAACTAGATCTAATTATTAGCTTCTTTTTCTAAAATCCTCTAAGGTGATTTAGATATTCTGCCTGCTTTGACCAGCAAGTAAGACATTTCTGAAGGTCTTGTGGATTCACAATATTGCCAACTCACGTCTAAGTACAACTTTATAGAGATGTCTGCACATAAAAAAAACTATCCCTGTCATTATACATTCAAATATCTGTATATTAAGTTTTGGGTTAGTATAAAAGCAGAGTCTTGTTGTGAACCAGAAACCCAACCACAAATATATGTTTTCTGCTTCTTTCGTTTACTAATAATAATGAAACACAGGACAGAGGAAAAACAGCTGTGTGAATAATGATTCTTTTTCTGCGTATGCATTGAGAATGTGTTAAATTCCTTGTGTTTTACTCTAGATATTCACTGTTAGAAAGTGGATCCCTTCATATACATTCAGCCCATGTTACTGACACTGGAAGATACCTTTGTATGGCAACCAATGTGGCTGGCACTGAGCGTAAGCGAATTGATCTTCAGGTCCATGGTAAATATGCCTTTTTTCAGACAAACAAATACCATAGGAGAAATTGAATAGGCTTAAACTAAGAATGCTAGACAGGATCCATATAATCCTATTTTCTCTTCCATGCTGGACCATAATGCAGTAATCACTACTTACTGAAAGGATAAGAAAACTTCATCCCCATGCCATCCATCTCTTAGCTTTGGTTTTTGTCTAGTTTTTAAATTTTGAATCTGTTTTAAAATTTACTCAATTATTAATTAGTTAATATTTAAAAATTTAATTAATGTTGAATTAAATGTTTAATATTTTAATATATTTTAATTATTTTTCTATTTGCTTTAGAACCTGTAAGCCATCCAGAGTCACCTTATAGGGGAGATAGGTGGCATAAAAATTAAATAAAGAAACAAAGAAACACATAAATAAAATATCCTCTTTTGACTAGTTAGTTAATTAACCGGACATCCGTACGGGTTGAATTAGAATGAGTGAAGTCTATATGAAACCCCCACTGTCCCTGAAGATACATGAACTTACGTTGGATCACTAAGGGTGGGTTGGTGGAGTTTTATTTGAGCTATATCTGCTATGATAAACTCTGCTCTATTTTCCATTCTCATTTGGTAAAGACCAATGGTCTTTTTTCTTTTCAGTTCCTCCATATATTGCTCCAGGACCTGTCAATGTCACAGTATCTGTAAATATACAAACCACACTAGCCTGTGAAACTACAGGGATTCCTAAGCCAGCCATAACCTGGAAGAAGAATGGGCACGTTCACAATTTGGATCAGAACTCATACAGGTAAAAAAATTGGTTTTTTATTTGTTTTTATGAATACAGAGCAGTGATTCCATGTTGTGCTTTAAAAAGAATAAAAACCTACTCATCCACCCATAGGGGAGAACCTATTTTTTAAATACACAGAGGGCAAATATGTACTTTCTATTTGGTTCACTCAGTGGGAGCTTCTTCTTAGTCACTTTGAAAAATACTCCCCGTGTTGTCCACCACATCCATAGTATTGCAAAGCATCTAATTTTTTAAAAAAATCCTTATGTTACAACATAGAATTTCTTTCTTTCTTTCTTTCTTTCTTTCTTTCTTTCTTTCTTTCTTTCTTTCTTTCTTTCTTTCTTTTTTCTTTCTTTCTTTCTCTCTCTCTCTCCCCCCCCTCTCTTTCTTTCCTGAACTATCCATTTTTCCTGGCTGCAAAGTTCCCATGGCCTTAGAGGGGGAACTGTTTCCTTTTTCTTTGATTATGGTAGCATCAGAGCTAAAGTGGTGCCCTAAGGGGGGGGGGGAGGCAGAATTGCTTATAGTCTTAATTTTTGGAGAATGGAGATTTATAGTTTCCACAGATTTTATGTAGGAGTTAAATCACCTGTCATTTAGCTCATGCAATTGCAATGAATGTTTCATAAATATTACTTTACTACCATCTGCCTGTCTAAGGTTTTGGCAATATTCTCATTAACTGTCTTGCTAAACTGTCAACAGTCTTACTTCTTAAAAGGGGGATTATGAATGTCTCTCCTTGGATGCCAAAATCAAATACTATAAATTAACAGATCCTGCTTCTGTTTCCTTGTTTGAATCCCAAATAAGCAGATCTTGTCTGGATAAATTGATGTAGCTGAGGAGTGTATGGGATCTTCTTTTCTTCTTGCAGAAAATATTTGGAAATTATTTGTTGGACATAGTTTAGGTGGAGTAGGATGCCCTTCGAGAAGGAAAGCCTTCTGAAAGAGCAGACAAAGACCAGCAGGGGGTTGAAATAAATCAGCATTCAGCCATCCAATTAACATTTTAAAATAAAAAGCAAAATTTCAAAAAGTGGAAAATCCTAGGCTTGCTTACCAAGACGTCTGCAGGTCAGGAGAGATGAAAGATCCTTGACTTTTCAGCTGCAAGGAGTTGCAATCTTCTAACTTCCCCCCATCAAATCCAGAGTGCAAGGCTGCTAAAGAACTAGCTCTGGCAGCAAACACAGCAGATTGCGGGTAAAGGAAAAAAAGGTTCTCACTCTGTAGCAGCCATCAGGGGAGGAGAAAAGGAAAACCTTCTCTCATCATCTATGATGATAACAATTTCTTTTATTTCCACCTTCATCAAGAGAAACACTGCAGGTTTTTGCTAGCTGCCTGGAACCAGGTTGAAAAACAGAATTAGGATCAGAAGCCCTTTTTGCTTCTTGTTTTTCATGATTTCTTAGAAGAACTCTCATTCATTATGTGTTGGGTAAAGCAATTAAATACTGAAGTGACACTCTGGAAATCAAGTATCCAAACTTATCATCTTAATTTGATTCACAAAATAAATAAATAAATGGGTGGGGATCTTTGTTTCCCTCAAGCAATTTTTTAAAATAGAAATACAATGCCTGAAATCTATGTTTCTACTGGTCTTTTGTTAACCTCAGTATTTGAATTATATCTCTTAGGACAAGCACTGTGGTAAACGGTAATAATTATTTTTGTGCTTTCTTCCAGGCTTTTGTCTTCAGGTTCACTAGTGATCCTTTCTCCTACTGTAGAAGACACTGCACTCTATGAGTGTATAGTAACCAATGAAGCCGGCAAAGATCAAAGGATCATTAGTCTCATGGTAGAAGGTACAGTACAAACATTGGAATATGTTCTTATAAAATTTAAAAGCTGATCTACCAGCACGTTTCGGTAGAAGAATTTTATTTTAATAATTAAAATCAGATTTCAAAATAAAATTTAAAAAAATAGAAAAAGAAAGGTAAGGATTGCTAAATAGAAAGCTGTTGATGCTGGACTCTGGGATTTGGGAATCCATTCTGCTGCAATTTTTTTCTTTTACGCAGAATGAAAACCCATCCAATCAATATAATTCCATAAGACATTGTATGGTCGATCTTTACATTATTTTAATATCTGCTTTGTTTGTATCACATATTTTAGTCAATAATTAATCCATTCCATAAAATGTTTTTTTATTCATTTTGCATTTAAAAAAGAAGCAAGGAGATCCATATGGTTTTTTTTTTATTCAGGTAGAAGCTATAAGCTTATTTAAATACGAATACATTAGCATTGTAATACGGTATATTCTTTAGTGTTCTGGCAATTGTAGATCATTCAAGGAGACATCATCACAATACAGATGATTAATACCAATGCTTATCTTTATTTACTTTAGTGCCACCATCCATAGCAGATGAAGTTACAGATCTATTAGTAACCAAGTCATCCCCCATAATCATCCCCTGCACAGCATCAGGTGTTCCAATGCCTGCAATCCTTTGGACCAAGAACGGAATAAAGCTTCCTTCTCGAGGAAATGGCTTCAGAATTCTGTTTTCAGGTTGTGCATGCCATGAAAACAGTATATAGCAGAACAGAGATGTGTTGTGATGGTGATGGAGTGTTGTAATGAAAAAAAAATGTTGAGGAAAGCGGAGAGTTAAAGATTTGGTGCTCTTGCCTAAAACAGGATGTTTTGTTAGAAACATATTTCACTCAAGTTCTGCAGCAATAGCTAAACTCTTGATATATCCAATCATTGCCAGCCTGTGATGATCCTCATCTTGGAATTATGATAGTTTATGCTGCTCAATTTAGATGTGATGTAGTATAAAATCTTTCAATTTAGATGAAATGCATAATAGAGAATATTAAAAAGCATCAATCTTCTATTTCACATTTCAGACTCTAACCACTGATTTAGAAAGCTTCCACTGGGTTTTCCTGGAATTGTATTGAAACTGACTGAGAATTGCCAATGGTCACTAATCACTGTTTAGCATAATCAATGGAAGTCTCTCATTTCTTCTTTTTAGGTGCTATTGATATAAGTGCTGCTCAATTGGATCATGCAGGAAAATATACTTGCACTGCATGGAATGCTGCTGGCTCTGCTTATAAACACATCACCCTTCATGTTCAGGGTGAGGTGGGAACTTGTATGTTTCTTATCTTATTAATATATATTTTTTTCACACAACTAAAAATCTAAGAGCTTTCAACAGATTCAGAACAGAAAATGGTATGGCCCTAGCAGATCTGTACTACCAAACAGCATGGATATTCCTTGCATGTAAATGCCCATCAAGATTTATAAATAAACACATCAAAGACATATTTCTTAATTAAACCTTTCCCTGGGTAGGATAGGATAGGATAGGATAGGATAGGATAGGATAGGATAGGATAGGATAGGATAGGATAGGATAGGATAGGATGAAATAATAGAATAGAATAGAATAGAATAGAATAGAATAGAATAGAATAGAATAGAATAGAATAGAATAGAATAGAATAGAATAGAATAGAATAGAATTCTTTACTGGCCAAGTATGATTAGGCACACAAGGAATTAGTCTTTGGTGCATATAATCCTCAGTGTACATAAAAAGAAAAAAAATACATTAATCAAGAATCATAAGATACAACAGTGATAGTCATAGATTACTAAATAAGCAATCAAATCATACTAGGAAACAAAGAATATAAATCAAGGAGATCAAACAACAAGGTTATAGTCATAAGTGGGAGGAGATAGGTAATAGGAAGGATGAGAAGAATAATAGTAATACAGTCAGTAAATAGTTTGACAGTGTTGTGGGAATTAGTTGTTTAACAGAGTGATGGCATGTGGGGAAAAAAAACTGTCCTTGTGTCTAGTTCTGGTGTGCAGTGCTCTGTAGCGTCATTTTGAGGGTAGAAATTGAAACAATTTATAGAATAGAATAGAATTCTTTATTGGCCAAGTGTGATTGGACACAAAAGGAATTTGTCTTGGTGCATATGCTCTCAGTGTACATAAAAGAAAAGATAAAGAATCATAAGGTACAACATTTAATGATAGTCATAGTCATTATGTCCTTATGTCCAGGATGTGAGGGGTCTGTAGTTATTTTCACAGCCCTCTTTTTGACTCATGCAATATACAGATCCTCAATGGAAGAAAGGTTGGTAGCAATTGTTTTTTCTGCAGTTCTAATTATCCGTTGAAGTCTGTGTCTGTCTTGTTTGGTTGCAGAGCCAAACTAAACAGTGATAGAGGTGCAGATGACAGACACTGTAGAACTGAATTAGCAGGTCCTTGGGCAGTTTGAGTTCTCTGAGTTGGCACAGAAAGATTTCTATATTGCAGAGGAAAATTCTTCCACCTAAAATACTGTGATTACATTTTTCAGATCTGCTCTTATAATTTTAACTTAATCCATGAAATCTTGAAAATAAAAAAGTTTTATTTTGCTAGTTATGGAATGTTAGGTAGTTAAGTTTTGCCATTTATAGTTTAATGGTTTTAGTCTGGTAGAAGCACTCACAGAATTTTTTTTTTAACCCTGAAAAGCGATTTATATAAATAAAGAGGGTTTTTAGATCGTTAACTAGCTCTTTTTTGTGTGCTCCTGTTAGAACCACCAACAATGCGAGTGCAACCCGGAGCATTAGATGTTATTCTGAACAACCCAGTTCTCCTGCCCTGTGAAGCATTAGGCACACCTCATCCTGTAATATCATGGCAGAAGGAAGGGGTCAGTGTTATTACAACAGGTATTTTGTTTTGATCATAATTTTCAATTTCCTTCAGAGCAACAAGCAGCATGTAATTGAAATTGAAATACAACATGGGATAGGTAACTTTGCTGAGCCAGAGGAATTTCTGCAAATTATGGACATGTTTTGAGTTCCTTCACTATCTGGCCACCATTGTAGACAAAGCACCAGTTTACCAGAATGTTCTCTACTAATCTATCCAGGGGTATCAGTGTGCAGTTTAAACTCTTCCCTTATCTATTTTTGGTTTTATTTTTAAAAAAATATCAGAAAATTGTCGATATGTCTCCTTATTCAAAATTTATTTCCTTCTCTGATTCCTCATATATCTTGTTTAGGATTTAACCTGATCCTTCTTTCTGACTTACCTAGAACACTCTATATGTATTTTAGGAAATAGGTACACAGTGCTTCCCAATGGCAATCTTCAGATTGCTAAAGCTGCTGTTGAAGATGCTGGAACGTACATGTGCATTGCTCAGAATCCAGCAGGCACTGCCCTTGGGAAGATCAAATTAAAAGTTCAAGGTAAGTTTTGTACCTAGCCCACAACTTTGTTATTTGATGCCACCATAGAAAACACTGCAAAGGTGCTTTTCACTGAACCTTGGTTAGAAACTGTTCCAAAGAGATGTATTGTTTTAGAAGCTAATGAAAGAAAGGGGAAAAAAAACTATGGCTCAGCTCATCATACTGGAAAATAAACAGTTATCGTACAGAATAGGCCACTAATCCAATATTGACTCTCAGCTGGATACCAGGCCAAGAAAATCTTTAAATATGGTGACTTGGACTATGGGGTCTCTAATTTATTCTTTGAAAATATCAGATATTTACCATATTTTTGGGAGTATAAGACTCACAGTATATGTACTTGTATATATGTAAAGTTGTTTAGGGTTTTTTTTTTTTTTTGTCTCTGAATTAAAATTCAAACAAAAATTCAATTGAGCAATGACTTTTCAGTCCCTCCAGTTATCAAACCACATCCCAGAGAATATGTGGTTGTTGTGGATAAACCTGTCACTCTGTTGTGTGAAGCCGAAGGCTACCCGTCTCCTGTGATTGCCTGGCAAAAAAATGGACAGATAATCACTGAGTCCATGAGGCAAAGGGTTCTCAGCACAGGAGGTTTGCAGATTGCTTTTGTTCAACCTACGGATACTGGACATTATACTTGCAATGCTACTAATGTGGCTGGATCCAGCAATTCCAGTGTAGAACTCACTGTCCTTGGTAAGTAAAATTAAAACCTGGGAAACTTGAATTTATTTATTAAACACATTGAAGAATCAAAATACTGGCTAGCTTTTAATTTTTCATTCCACAAGTAAACATATAATTATCACTTTAATGAACAGGCGATTGCAGAGTATTAAACTTACCCTGAAAATAATGAGTGGAATTCTGGTGTGATATATATTTAACCAAATCACCCTATAAAAACAAATCTGAAAAAAAAGAGGATCGGATCAGTTAGAGATGGCTAACTCTAGATGGATTTAGCGCATTTTGTGCTTACATAGCTAAGAAAGGAAAGATCAGAATAGTCCTGGCTCTAAACCACAAGTAACAATGACCAATGGTAGTAACCTACCGATGCCTGATGAACCTGCAGTGACAGTCACCTGAAATCTGAAGATGTTCAATTAGAATTCAATGATATAACCAGTGGCACAGTGTATCCATAGGTATACAATGTATCCCAGCAGCCATTGTGCCCCATTCTGTAATTCATAGAGCTGAAAAATTGCAGATCTGAAGTGGAGGCCTACTAGAAGGAAACCCAAAGTGGAGACATGGAAGAACCAACAAAGAGTGGAATGGATCCTGCTCAGTTTTTCCATTTGCAGATAAAAAAATAAAGCAACCCATCAACACTTGCCTTAGAGCAGCAACACTCTAGACATTATATTTAGTCCTGTGCCAGTAGGATAGAAAATACACAATGCTGTCTTAGCTAATTTCCTGGACTTAACCCAGATTTCAGTTTAACTCTGAAAAGGATGAGAAAGGCTGCTATGCAAGCATCCTACACCAATCAAAACGTGCAATGCTTAGACCAAATGTTTGAATATTTATGCAAATCAATCAATTATTTATTTATTTATTTATTTATTTATTTATTTATTTATTTATTTATTTATTTATTTATTTATTTATTTATTTACCAAAAATGTATATGCCGCCCTTCTCCCTAAGGACTCAGAGTGGCGAACACAAGTTAAAAACATACAATAATAAAAAGGCCCTTCGATTCCATCAATCTCCTTGCAGGAGCCAAGATGCTGCTGTATATCTTGTGGATTGGTAGGCTTGCTTTCTTGGGTAACATCCCATCCCATTTTGATCATCTGTACATTTCTCCCATTCCCAAACAAAAAAGTGTAGGAACAGTGGAAAAATTACTATTGTAGTAGATTAAAAAAAATTTTTTTAAAAAAAGATCATTAATATAAAGCGCTCTGGAATATTTCTTCTGAACACAATAATGTTAAAATTAAAACCTATATTTTGGTATATTAAAAAGGGGAGAATTCTTTATTTGTGGCAGAATACTAAGTGTAATCTCTGAACACTGCATACTGATGAACTCAAGCTAATCTTATTGCCTACATAATTTAAGGGTTTGTTGGCAAATGTTTGCTAGTTCCCAAATTTCCCTATTAAATTACATTTTTCCCAGTGTTGTGATATATTCTCTCATATTTCTATAGAATACTGGACTATATTTCAGCCTTCTTTAGCCATCCAGATGTGTTGGACTAAAATGCCTAGAACTTTTACCCAGCATTTCCAACAGTTTTGCTTTCTTCAAATTAAACAAATCTTCCTCAGTCACCATCTGTACAAATATCTACTAAAAGATGTTGAAGACTCTTTTGTGATGATACATGTTCACATCCATATGCATACAGTACAGTATACAAAATGCCTAATTTTAATAAAAGCAATTATTTGTTTGTTAAAAAAAAATACTTCTCACAGTTCCACCAAAGATCCGTGCAGCTGAGAACCACTATACTGTTGTTGAAAATTCACAAGCAATTCTGTCTTGTGTTGCTGATGGAATGCCAGCACCATCAGTGACATGGAGGAAAGGTAACACAAGCCCATCAGCTAAGCGCAGATCTGAACCATATGAAGACTTCATTATAGAGAATGCTAAGGTAAGCCTCAGTTAAACCACTTTATAACGCCTTGGTAAGGCGACACTTGAAATACTGCATCCAGTTTTGGTCATGATGATGTAAAAAGATGCTGAGACTCAAAAAGAATGCAGAGAAGAGCAACAAATATGATTAGGGGACTGGAGGCTAAAACATATAAAGAACGGTTTCTTGGACTGGGTATATCTAGTTTGATTAAAAGAAGGATTGGGGTGACATGATAGCAGTGTTCTAATATCTCAGGGGCTGCCACAAAGAGGGAGTCAAGCTATTCTCCAAAGCACCTGAGGGTAGGACAAGAAGCAATGGGTGGAAACTAATCAAGGAGAGAAACAACTTAGAACTAAGGAGAAATTTCCTGACAGCTAGAACATTTAATCAGTGGAACAACTTGCCTCCAGAAGTTGTAAATGCTCCAACACTGGAAGTTTTTAAGAAGAGATTGGATAACCATTTGTCTGAAATTATATAGGGTTTCCTGCCTAAGCAGGGGGTTGGACTAGAAGACCTCCAAGGTCCCTTCCAACTCTGTTACTCTATTTAAACAGCATGTTTAAGAAAGATTGGTCATCGGACTTCCGGTTTGCAAGCTTCGGCGACGGCGGTGTTTTTTTAAAGACCGCCAGCCCCGCCGCCTGTAGAGCCGCCCCGCGAACGAGGAGCGGCTCGAAAACTCCGAAATCTTGAAGATTGTAGGAGCAGAGACAGCAGGGCACAGGTTGAGCCCCTGTAACCCCCCAGGGAATTGTTTCTGGGGGAAAAAACAGGCGCGGCTCCCTCCCAACCTGCGGAGACTCCGGGCGGCGTGGGACGATTCTGCCTTCAGCAGAACAAGCCGGCAGCAGCAAACTTTTAAAGTGAAAGGAACTAACCCTAACAAACAGCGGAAATACCAACTTGAATCCAGAAACTTGAAAATTGCAAGTATTAGTGCTTTGTTGACTTTTTAATTCAAAAGAGAAAGCGAGTGAGTGTAAGTGATTTGAAAAAATATGGCGCCCAGCATTTGAGTTAACGAGCTAGTGAAAGTGGATTTGTGAAGCCTTCCTGCTTTGCTATAAAGCTACAAAGCTGCTACAAAGTTGCTTTACCTAAAGAAAAAATTTCCTTTTCTAAAAATTTGACTTTGTTTTACTTCAGTTTTATTTGACTAAATCTGGGGGACTTTTTTAGAAGTCTTTGTGCAGGAGGGAAAGGAAAAGGAACTTCCCTCTTCAGAAAAACTAGCCTACGTGGCAGGATGGCCTCAAAGAAGCAGGAAGGGAAGGCAACAGGGGGGGGATCCCCCACACACAAACATGAAACGCAGCTTCCCCCTGCTCAACAGTTACAGACTCAGAAAAAAGAATTTGATGTGGGAGATTTAAAAGAATTTATTTCTAAAACTTTGGATGATAAATTTCAAAAATCTCAACAGGAGATAGATGATAAACTTCAAAAATCACATCAGGAGATAGATGATAAACTTCAAAAATCACATCAGGAGTTTATGCAAGAAATTAATGAAGTTAAAGATATGGTGAAACAGAATCAAAACAAGGTGACCAAAAAAATATCAGAAGTGGCATCTGGCCTGGCAGAATTTATTGGGAAAGTTGATTATAAAGTTGAAGAACTTAAATCAGAAGTTAATGTTAAGATGAAAGACAATGATTATAAAATTGCTGATGTTGATAATAAAATGCAAAGAGTTGAAAACGAGATTGTCATGATGCAATTCAGGGCAATGGAGTTTGCTATACGGCTTCGAGGAATTCAAGAGGAGGAAAGACAGGATTTGAGACAAGTTTGTTCTGAGGCCCTGGCTAAGATTTTACAAGTTAATCCAGATGTGGTTTTTCACAAAATACATAAAATTTACAGAGTGAACTCTTGGGTGGCCAGACAAAGACAATTACCTAGAGATGTGGTCATATACTTTACAGATAGAGAAATAAGAAACGATATCCTGCAAAAATCCTTTTACACTTCTGTACAAGTGGGGGGCTCACGAATTGGAATTTATAAAGAATTGCCTCCTAAAATGCTGAAAGCTAGAAAAGAATTTGGTTTTCTTGTTAAGGAATTGCAAAATTTACAGATACCTTTCCGGTGGGACGCACCAGTCGGCATAATTTTCAGATACAAGGGAGAAAGATACCGTTTGAATACCGTGGAGAAGGCACAGCACTTCTACACTACTATTCTTAAGGAAAGAACACCATCTCCACGTACATCTACAGTTTTGGAGATTAAAGAGAGTGAAGAGAAGCAACCTCAACGAGAACTGCAAGAACAGTCTAAGCAGGAATTAGAAGAAGTGCAAGGTGCAGAAGGAGGTTTTCTGGATGAGCCCTTGCTGGAATCTTCTCCAATCTTGGACCCGGTTTGGATGATTGAAGTTAAGGATCAACGTATAACTCGAGCTCAAGCTAAGTTACTTAAACAAAAGCAACAACAACAACAGGAAAGACAAGACAAGGAGGCAGATAAGAGTACTGCACAAGAGATTGGAGCTATGGGAGGAGCGAGATTGAAGCTTTCGGATGATCTTCAATTATTTTGCTCTTTGCTCCAGAAAGAGGCTGATGATGTTTAAGTGTTTATCCTGGAATGTTAATGGGTTGAATTCAGCACAGAAAAGGAAGAAATTATTTACATATTTGAAACAATTTAATAATGATATAATTTGTTTACAAGAAACGCATATCACAACTCAAGATCAAAAATATTTGATAAACTCCAAACTAGGAACACATTTTATATCTTCAACTTCGCAAAAAAAGAATGGTGTGGTAATTTATGTAAATAAAAAGTTAACAGCTAAAGTTATAGAAACAGATGAAGATGGTAGGTTTGTAGCAATTGAATTGTCTACAGCAAATGGCCAAATTCTTCTGATTGGGATTTATGCTCCCAATCAACAACAGGACTATTTCTATAAGATGTTACATACTAAAATATTGCAATGGGATTACAGATCTATTTTAATTATGGGAGACTGGAATGGAGTAATTGATTCTAAATTAGATAAAAAGAGTTTGGCAAAGTCTAGAATCAGATTACCACAGACCTTTTTTGACATGAAAGAAGATATGGAACTAAAAGATGTTTGGAGAATACATAATCCAAAAGAATTGGACTATACTTTTTTTTCTGACAGACACAGATCCTTCTCTAGGATTGACTTTATTTTGTTGACAGATGATTTACTTGTTAAGACAAAAAGAACAAAGATTTTTCCAAGAACTTTGACTGACCATAGCCCAGTATGGATAGAAATTGAGATGGATAAGGTTGAGAGACGTTCTTGGAGATTAAATGAGAATTTGTTTAGATATGAAAAAAATACAACAGAACTTAAAAAGCATTTGAAAGAATTCTTTGAAATAAATTTGAATAAAGGTACCCCAATTGAAATTGTGTGGGATGCAAGTAAAGCTTATATGAGAGTGGTACTTATCTACATGAACTCTAAACATAGACTGTTCCGACAAAAGAAAAGATCTGAATTGGAAATAGAAATAAAGAATAAAGAACAGTTACTTATTAAAAATCCAACAGATGAAAGAATACGTAGTGCTATAAAACTTTTGAAAGACCAATTTCAAATGCTTATGGCGGAACAAGTTGCAACAAATTTACAATATGCGAAGCATAACACATTTTGTAACGCTAATAAACCGGGCAGATGGTTGGCTTACACATTGAGGAAAAAACAAAGTATACGGACTATTGATAGTATTGATATTGGAGGGAAAGAAATTTTTCAACAAAAATTAATTAAAGAAGCTTTTGTGGACTATTATACTAAATTATATGCTAAAGAGGAGGTGCAGAATGGACTTATAGAAAAATATTTAAACGATAAAAGAGTTACAAAAATTACTGATCAACAAAAGGAAAGAATGAATTATCCTATAACAGAGGAGGAGATAATAGTAGCAATTAAACAGTTAAAAACAGCCAAAGCTCCTGGCACGGACGGCTTGACTGCAGTATATTACAAAACTTTGCAAGCTGAAATGGTGGAACAACTTAGAGATTTATTTTGCAATATTCAGCAAGGGGGTAAAATACCCCCATCATGGACAACAGCTTACATATCTTTGATACCAAAAGAACAAATCGGTCCTAAAAAACCAGAGAACTATAGACCAATATCTCTTTTGAATACAGATTATAAAATTTTTGCGAAAGTACTAGCCAACAGGTTGATGCCAGTAATTCAAAAGGTGATTCATGATGATCAAGCGGGATTTATCGAGGGCAGATATATGAAGGATAATGTAAGGCAAGTAATAGATTTATTGGAATATCTTGAGAAGAATAAACAGATCCCTGCAGTGCTGGTCTTTTTGGATGCAGAGAAGGCCTTTGATAGAGTGGATTGGAATTTTCTATTAAAGACTTTGAAAAAGATAGACTTTGGGGATCAATTTATACAGGCGATTTCGGCAATTTACCAAGAGCAAAAGGCACAGATCATAATTAATGGAAGTCTGACAACAGAGTTTAAAATTGAAAAAGGAACAAGACAGGGATGTCCGCTGTCCCCACTTTTATTTATTTTAACACTAGAAGTCTTGCTAAATACAATACGGGACTCTAATATTTTGAAAGGTATAAAGATTAGGCAAGAGGATTACAGAATAAAGGCATTTGCAGATGATCTGGTTGTTACCCTATCACAACCAATGGAATCAATAATCTTGATGAAAGACATTATACAAGACTATGGTAAAGTTTCAGGTTTTAGATTGAATCCAAAAAAGACTAAAATGATAGCTAAAAACATGACACAAGATCGTAAACATGAGCTTGAAAGGAGGGCAGGTTTTGAGACTGTACCTAAGGTAAAATATCTAGGAGTTCAGGTTGCAGAATCAAATATGAAATTGTTTCAAAATAACTACGAGGTGTTGTGGCGAGAGGTGCAGAAAGATATGGAGACTTGGAAAAAACTGCAGCTGTCTCTACTTGGAAGAATAGCAGCAGTTAAGATGAATATTTTGCCAAGATTTCTTTTTTTGTTTCAAATGATTCCGGTGCTTAAAAGTGATAAACAATTGAAAGTTTGGCAATCTGGAGTGAATAAGTTCGTCTGGAACGAGAAGAAGCCGAGAGTGAAATTGAAAATTATGCAAGATGTTCCAGAAAGAGGAGGTCTTAAACTTCCAAACCTACAGCTATATTATGACGCAGCAGCTTTAACTTTAACAAGTGATTGGTTTGGAAGTAAAAAGGCTGGAATACTGAATGCAGAAAGTTTTGATCTTGAATTTGGATGGCATGCTTACTTATTTTATGATGACAAAGTTGATAAAGTATTTAAAAGTCATATATTTAGAGACTCTTTGATGAGAGTTTGGAAGAAGCATCGACTCAAATGGGATTATAAAATACCGCTATGGCTGGATCTTGGTCATACTTTGTGGAATACAAATATAATGTCACTCGGGGGGTTTTTATACAAAGAGGTTCTTTTTACAGATGCGGGCAGATGGCAGCTGAAGACATTGCAGACACTGTTGGACGAAGGGATTAATTTAACTTGGCTACAATATAATCAATTACAATTGAGATGGAAAGAGGACCAAAAAACTGGTATTATGTTGCACGAGGAAGAATTGGTTAGACATATAAGAGAGAAAGGTCCAATGCATATCAAAAGGCTTTATAATGTTTTGCTAGAAAGGGACTCAGAAACTGAATTAGTTAAAGATTGTATGATTAAGTGGGCACAAAATTTTGAAGAACCAGTGATGTTGGAAACATGGGAAAAAATTTGGGTTCAGAATGTTAAATTTACACAGTCGCAGAACTTGAGGGAAAATTTCTATAAAATGTTTTATAGATGGCATTTAGATCCCAAAAAGTTGTCATGTATGTACCCTAATGTTCAGCCAAAATGTTGGAGATGTGAATGTTTGGATGCTACGTATTATCATGTTTGGTGGACCTGTAGGAAAGTTAAGGCTTTTTGGATAAAAATTTGGTGGGTCATGCAGAATGTTTTGAAGAAAAAAATTCAATTTTCTCCACAATTGTTTTTATTGGGTATAGTTAAGGGTTTTACATTGGGTGAAACAAAATTGATATTGTATATGATAACAGCAGCAAGATTGTTGATAGGTAAATACTGGAAGAATGAAGCTTTGCCCACTATCGAGGAATGGACTTTGAAGATGGCCAGTTTTGCAGAGATGGCGAAGATTTCAGCATATTTAAAAGATTGTTCACAAGAGACTTATGAATGGGAATGGAAAAGGTGGATAGAATATGTTCAGAACAAATATCAAACTAGAAAGTATCAAATAGCTTTTATTTGAAAATAATGTATTGGAAATATTTTAATGTAATGAGGTAAAGAGAAAAATTATACAGGGGAGGGAGGGGTTCAAGTTTATATATGAGTGTTATATTAAGGGTTTTTTATGAGTATGAATATATTATAGGGAAGTCTGGGGGGAGGGGAGGGTTAGGGAGGGTTAGGGAGGTTGGGAAGCTTGGGGGGGGAGGCGGGGGGGAAAAGGGGTGAAAATGTAATTGTAAAACTTTTGCAATTAAAAAAAAAAAGAAAGATTGGTCATCAAAGTTGTACAGAACTAAATATCTCCTTTCTTCACTGGATAACTTTTTATAAGGCAGAGGGTGGTAACATGGGGAAAATAAACATGCAATGAAAAAAGATGATTGAATGCAAATGGTTAGCAGCTTTATTTATCTATGTATACCTAATTATCTATTCAACTGACATTCCTGGTCTGTTCAGCTTTACGTATTAGTATAAAAATAATCTAATCAAATTTTCTTTTCATGCAAGAACTGCACTTCCTGCAAGTCTGTAGAGATTCTCAGTCCTCCAGGTCGTGGTTGTCCCAAAGGTGCTTTTTCAGGAGGCAACTGGACTTTCTTGTTTTGTTCTTTGAAGACATTTCACTTCTCATCCAAGAAGCTTCTGTACCTCTGACAGGATAGTGGGGAATGGAAGGATTTATATTCCTTTCAGACAGCTGGTCATTTGCATCTTTTTAGAGCAGTGGTTCTCAACCTTCCTAATGCCGTGACCCTTTAATACAGTTCCTCATGTTGTGATGACCCCCAACCATAAAATTATTCCTAAAACCATTGAAAATATGTGTTTTCCGATGGTCTTAGGCAACCCTTGTGAAAGGGTCATTCGACCCCCAAAGGGGTCCCCACCCACAGGTTGAGAACCACTGTTTTAGAGGGTCGTTGAAGCACTTGGAGGTTTATCTGTGTCCTCAGGGTCACCTGAGTAGTGCTCTTGGTTCTGGTAGTCTGCAATTTTTTCTCTGGAAATCCATTCCTACTCCCACACCATTCAAAGGATGTTCATCCCAAATTGTCTTTTAGCTATACAATTTGGGATGAATACCCTTTGAATGGTGTGGGAGTAGGAATGCACTTACTGCAGCAGCAGCACTGTGCGTTAATAATCTACAGTGATGCCCAAATGATACCTATGGTGATGTAATCATGCAAACACCACAGCTGTACATTTGTTACCCAACATTTGATGCAAATATTAATTATTTATTTATTCAATTTGTACAGCTGCCCATCTCAATCAATGATTCCTGCAGCTTATAATTGAAAACAATATACTGCAATTAAAACAATAAAAACATTTTAACACAATAAAATAATAAAAAGCTAAATAAAAAGTATTTAATCATAGCTTACATATAATTGTTGTTGATAAGAAGTGGAAATTTGAAGAGAAAGTAATATTTCTTCTGTTGCATTTTTTTTTCAACATGTGCCATGCTGAATACCTAAATTCTTTATAATGCTCTATTACTTGGAAACATTTTTTGGGGGGGGAGGGGGAAATCATAATGAGACATTTTGCTGCTGGTGTTCTATTGGCTGATTCAAATCTACCTACTAATATTATTAAAATAGTTTCTGTAGTACAAATAGCTATTAAATTTTTTTGATTTTGCCCTCTATGAATATGGAATTGTTTTCCTTCTCTATTTAGCCGGAAGATTCTGGGAGCTACACCTGTATTGCTAGCAATGCGGCTGGTGAAGACACCCATACTGTCAGTTTAACAGTTTATGTGCTCCCAGCTTTTACTGAACTCCCTGGAGATGTAACTTTAAACAAAGGAGAACAATTGCAATTAACTTGTAAAGCAACAGGAATTCCTGTACCCAACGTTAGATGGACGTTTAACAATAATATTATTCCAGGTGAGTTAATCCAGAAAACTATAATAAATGGTAGGCTGTAAAATTAGATGTGGAGCCATGTTCTTTCAGATTGGAAAGCATCCCCCCCCACACACACACTGTAAATATAGCCTTTGGTTTTCTTTTTACCATCTGCAAATCTGAAATACACTGTATAGACTGTATATGTAATTGCACGAGAGCACATTCAACCAATTCAATTCAACCAACTCAGCTCAACTCAGCCAATAACAGAGTACAAAGTATGTGGGAAGCAAATCAGAGTTTAATTTCTATTCTGATCCTTCCTTCCTTCCTTCCTTCCTTCCTTCCTTCCTTCCTTCCTTCCTTCCTTCCTTCCTTCCTTCCTTCCTTCCTTCCTTCCTTCCTTCCTTCCTTTCCTCCTTCCTTCTTTCGCAATGTGATTTGCAAAATAAGTTGTCCTGGTAAGTTAAGGAGGGAATATTTCTGGTACTGATAGAAGAGAATATTTGTAGCTCAGGGTTGAACTGTGGGGTCCTTGGTGTTTCTGAGTTTGGCAGTTTTGTTGCAGAAGTTTTATTACCAAACTGGCTAACATCATCAGTGTTTTGGAACTGGGCCATATGCCTTGTTTGTGTAGATTATTTTTTAGGTTTAACCTGTAGCTTTAGGCCTAGAGAAACACATTTCTTTTACTTTAATCCCTAGCTATAAAAAGTATTACTAAAATATCAAATATCTATCAAATATGGTTATGGGTGCGACTCGGCGCACCCATGTAACACCCCTCCTGCGCGAGCTGCACTGGTGGTCTTCCGGGTGCAATTCAAGGTGTTGGTTACCACCTTTAAAGTGCTCCATGGCTTAGGACTGGGGTATATACGAGACCGCCTTCTGCCATCAACAACCTCCCACTGGCCAATACGCTCCCACAGAGAGGGGCTTCTCAGGGTGCCATCAGCCAAACAATGCCGACTGGCGACACCCAGGGGGAGAGCCTTCTCTGTGGGGGCACCAGAGAATGAGCTGCCCTTAGAGCTTCGTCTTAGCCCCGACCTGCGTACTTTTCGCCATGCCCTTAAGACCCTTTTGTTCCAGCAAGCCGGACTGGCCTAATACGAATTTTATAATGGATGTATGTGTGTTTTAATTCGCGGGCCAAATTTTATATATTCGATTTTAATTGGTTTTAAATTTTATAAATCTATGTGTTTTAATATGACTGTACACCGCCCTGAGTCCTTTGGGAGAAGGGCGGTATAGAAATCTAATAAACTTCAAACTTCAAATACTTAAAGCCATTAAAGAGGAGCCGAAGTGGTGCAGTGGTTAGGGTGCAATACTGCAGCTACTTCAGCTGACTGCTAGTTCAGCAGATCAGTGGATCAAATCTCACCGGCTCAAGGTTGACTCAGCTTTCCATCTTTCTGAGGTGGGTAAAATGAGAACCCAGATTGTTGGGGGCAATATGCTATTTAGTATACTGTCTTTGGTGTAAGCCGCCCAGAGTCCTCGGAGAGTGGGCAGCATAGAAATATGAATAACCTATATAAATAATAATGTAAATGTTCGTTTGTTCAAAATCGTAAATCTCCAAAAGTTCTTCACCGATTGCTTTGAAATTTTGACACAACGTTGCATTCGAATACGTGCGTGTTTTATATACCTATATTATATTGATGTCATACCTGTGACAGGTAAAAGCATGAAAAACATTGAAAAACATTGCAAAACGGCACCATCTGCTGGACGTAAAAGCAACACGCGCTATACTAAATATTTTACGCTTCCATTTCAATGTTTCCGATTTATGATCCATTTACAATTTCCAAATTTCCAATTCTACGATTCCATTTCAATGTTTACGATTGCATTGTTAAATTCAATTTTCATAGATGTCGATTTATTTTCATTTTGATTTAATTATTTTGTATGACATTGCATTGGAATTGAGCTGTGCCGTATCCCTCTGTAGCTCAGGTCCCGCCTACTTTGTGTCTGTCCCACCAGTCTTTTCACTCGGTCGATTGGATTCAGACCTCAGTTGCCTTTCTCTAAGTTTCTTTTTGGACTTTAATGTCGCAGCACCACAATGGCAGGCACGACCCAGGTCTTTTCTCCTCAGCGCCACCGCCGCTCAACCCACAAGCAAAATGGTGGGAAATGTCAACCGCCACGAAGCGTCCTCCCGACTAACGGAGTATGCCATACCTTTGGCAGGCACCCTGATTCCACCTGTGGTGCGGAGAGCTGCAAAGGTGACGGTGGTTATACCGGCAAGCCAGGAACCCAGCTCTTACACCCGTGGCAAAGTATCCTCGGAGGCGTCCAAAGACAAACCTCCGGATCCCCAGGAATGCAAACTCATAGACGGCAGCCCGGGCAGAGGCGTCCGCCAATCCCACAACACACAGCTCTCCCAATACAAGCACCAAATAAGTAAAAGTCCAAGAATGCAATTGATTAAGCAACGTTAAAGTCGAAAAAGAAATGTAGAGAAAGGCAACTCAGGTCTGAATCCAATCGACTGAGTGAAAAGACTGGTGGGACGGAGGCAAAGTAGGCATGACCTGAGCTACAGAGGGACGTTATTGGCACTTGGTCAAAAAATATTGTATACCCACAAGATTGGCCCACAGCAATGCATGTCCGGGTACAGCTAGTAATAATAATAATAATTAAATACCACCTTAACTCTCACTACCAAATACCTTAATTTCCTAAATATGGTTTTGTTTAGAGACACATTTGTCTGGAAGGAGTTCAGTAGCTGAAAAACAATCTGCAGGAAGTTTCATAATTAAACATTTACAGGTAGTCCTCAAATTTGCAACCATTTGTTTAGTGACCGTTTGAAATTACAACATCACTGAAAAAGCGACTTGTGACTGCTTTTCACACTGACAACTCTTGCAACATTCCCATGGTCACATGATCAACATTCGAATGCTTGGCAAATAGCATATATTTATGACAGTTGCAGCATCCCAGGTCATGTGGTCACCTTTCGTCACCTTCTGACAAGCAGAAGGGGGGAAGGCAGATTCACTTAACAACTGTGTTCCTAACTTAACAACTGCAGCGATTCCCTTAACATTTGGGGTTAGAAAGGTCATAAAATAGGGCAAAACTCTGCTTAGCAACAGGCATTTTGGACTCCATTGTGGTTGTAAGTTGAGGACTAACTGCATTGTGAGCAGAACATGAGACAAGAAGACAATATGGCTTCCTGTTTGTCTCCAAATTTTGTTTTTTGTTTTTTGCTGCAAAGCGAAGTCAATTATAGGAAATAGTCAATATATCTTTAAAACATTTTACTGAATTAAATAAATTTTACAAAGATGTTTTAATTTATGTTGGTTTATTTTTTTTTTCAACTTCTCTTGTTCGGCTAGCACAATATGATGGAGTAAATGGATTGAGTAAACTCATTATTGAAAAAGTGTCTAAGGAAGATTCAGGAACCTATGTGTGTATGGCAGAAAACCTAGTTGGTTCTATCAAGGCTCTTGGATCCGTTTATGTTAAAGGTGTGTATTGCTGATAAGTTTTGGCCTTGTTTCACAATTTTCTGCTTTCATATTGCATCTAACTACAATATAATGTATGGCAAGGAGGAATAACGGCAATCAAAATATTCAGCTTACAAAAATAAAGCATTTAATTATGATTGATAGGTGGAATGAAAATTTCTGTTTCCAGTTTGGGTTAAAATGAAATTGGATACATATTGTAATTAACAAATTGTCTTACTATGCAAATGATTCCATGCAAAAATAGCAGAAATGCCTAGAAAAATAGAATGGCTAAATCTCATGGGTTATGACATATATTTATGGGTTATGTTTCAGATCCACGTAATGTTTCCCCAATATTGTGGGTTTCAAGTTTCTACAGACTTTTGTTTTCTACTTAGTTTCTTATTATTTTGAAATTCAGAACCTCCGGTATTCATGGGAGATTATCATTCCAGTCGGATTGAACCCTTGGGTGGCAATGCCATTCTCAATTGTGAAGTCACAGGAGACCCTCCTCCAACTATTCAGTGGAGCAGAAAAGGAGTTGGCACTTTGATCAGCAATCGAATCAGACAACTTAGCAATGGATCCCTTGCCATTCGTGGCACAGTAGTGAGTTACATTAAACTAATGCAACAATTGTATTTAATTAAACATGATAGTATCCATCTTCTACCAGCAAGGTGTCTTGCTATGATCATCCCAGTTATTTTTATGACACCATTAAGGGATATCAATTCAACTTGAACTTTTTCTTTTTTTGTAACTGCTACAGATGCTCTTTTTCATATATTCATATATTCCATATATTCTAAAATATTTTTGCATGCATGTATGTGTGTATGATTCCAGATTTTCCTAACCTTTGCTAGATTCAACAGAATTACAACTGCCAATGCAGGGCAAAAGGTGGCAATTATGACTGGGAATTATGGGAGACATATTTGCAGCACATGTGGAGAGAATTCCCAAGTAGCATAGTATTATAAATATCTTTATTTTATTTGTGACCAGTCAGGCTATACCTCCATATTGGCACACTATAAAACAATCTTGCCTAAACTCCAGATTCCTAAATATTCCAGTCAACATAGTCAGTGGAAATTGGATCATATATAAACAGGTGGATTTCTTTTAATAAAATCCACATACTAAAAAAAAAGTTATTTAGCTAAGTTATATCATATCATGAAATTAGAAATATTTGCCTGCAATGAATAATTTCACTTAAATCCTACATCTGAAAATGTATAAGATATTGTTTGATATAGTCAGTCCCAGACTGAACAATCACCTGTATTTTTTCAGAATGAAGATGCTGCAGAATATATATGTATAGCTACAAATGATGCTGGTGCAGTTGAATACCATGTCACTCTTACATTACATAGTAAGTTACAGACCCATATTCCTACAACTTCCTATGAGTTATGAAATGTGTAGCCAGGTGTATCTGCTGTACTTGTAAATGTTAGTAGTTTCCAAACAAACTGAATTCTTTATTTAACACATACTCTCTCCAACTCCAGTTCAGTTTTAGAAACTGAACAAGAGATGAGTTAATGATGTAGTACCACGTCAATGCTCCAAAGTCAACTTCATAAATTAATCTCAAACAATATATTTACTAACATGAATTTGCTTTCAGATTTCACTGCCTTCATTTCCTTCTTGTCAAGAAGTAGGTTTCCATAGCCTCAGGGCCTTCAAATGGGTCTGGAGATTCGGGAATTCTTAGTCAAACATGTGGATGGCATCAAATTGAAATAGAGAGTTCGCGAATGAGGAAATTGTCACTTCACTTATTTGAAGAATTCATTCTTTTTGGTATCTAACTGGAACTGACCAATTCTGTGGCTCAGAATATTACTACTTTTCAGTTTACTAAATACTGCAATCTAGTTATTGCTTTAAAAAAAGGATTTAAAATATTTATCTTTTTCCAAAATGATTTGGGTAAGGAATGTATTGAGAGAAAATATTGTTATTTGCCTCAGTATTACATAATCTGGGACACATCCTATAGATTCCAATAATGTTCATTTTTGAGTAAGCAAGCATAACATATTTTGCCTATTTTTAAGAAAATTTGAGAATAATGACTACATAAACACACATACTCCTGTGGAGATTTTCTTAGCTTGGTATGAGGAGGCATCCAATTAAAAATTTCAAGGATTACCATGCTTTTTATTTTATTACCACAACATTAGATGGGTATAATAGGGGTGATATGATAGCAATATCTCAGGGGCTGCCACAAAGAAGTGGAAGTCAAGCTATTCTCCAAAGCACCTGAGGGTAGGACAAGAAGCAATGGGTGGAAACTAATCAAGGAGAGAAGCAACTTAGAACAACTGATCAGTGGAATAACTTGCCCCCAGAAGTTGTAAATGATCCAACACTGGAAGTTTTTAAGAAGAAATTGGATAACCATTTGTCTGAAGTGGTGTAGGGTGTCATGCCTAAGCAGAGGTTGGGCTAGGAGACCTCCAAGATCCCTTCCAACTCTGTTATTCTATTCTAGATACCTTTGTTCATAAAATAAAATAAAATAAATCATGGAAAAATACAACATTATATTGTACGAAAAAATACACAACTGGATAAGAAATAGAATACAAAGGATTTAAGAATAAACATAACAGATATTATTCAGATCAACAATAAATCTATTTGCCCAACTTTAATATTCCTGAAACTTTTATTACTTCCTAGTATACAGTATTAACCTTGCTTTGCACAGACAACTGAAAGAACTGGGCTTTTCCTGTTGAGTTTTAAAATACATTTTAAGATGATCAAATAGTTGTATGGAATATTTGAAAAGTCCTCTTCAATGTTGTGCTGACTGGCAGTCTGTATACCCATCTCTGAATGTTACGTCAAGAATCATGAATGACAGCAACAGTGTATGTCCTTCCCAGCCCAATATTTTCTTTTATAGCACAGGTGAATATTTTGAACAGTGGGTTGCACTTCATTAGTACTAATTTCATCTTCAGGACTATTTTTCTATCATTCTCATGTTAAGATTTTCCCTTTCTTTCCTGATTTAGTCACACTTTATTTCATTTGTTTCCCATGGGTAAAAGCAGAAAATAGCTTTCAACATTCAGAAATTTGCTACATTTTGCAAAGTACTCCTTGGAGGCTTTTGAGGCATAAAAAGGTTGCAGATGCCAGCTATGGATTACCTATCCCTTACTCACAATCTCTCACTTACCTCAGGTTAGATTTGATATAATAGCAAAAATGCCTGCCACTTACGACAATTAAAAAAAAATAAAATAGGACAGAAAAGGAAAATGTTTAAGCCACAGAATTATTAAAATGAGAGAAATGGAAATAGTACTGCATTATAGCATTGAATAGACTACGGAGAAGTATTAAAAAGGAGAGAGCTCTGCTTTTACTGATTTATCACAGAATCCCAGCCAACCCAGGAATATTTTATTTCTCTTAGGTGCACCTGTTATTAAAACTGAACCAGTAGAGATCATTGTTGATGCTGGAACCACAGCAGTACTGAACTGCCAAGCAGAAGGAGAACCTCATCCAACTATTGAATGGTCTCGTCAAGGCTGGCCTCTTCTGAATCAAGACCGAATGACTGTTTTGACGAATGGCTCCCTACGTATTGCAGTTGCTCGTAAAGATGATACTTCTGAATATGAATGTGTAGCTAGGAATCTCATGGGTTCTGTCCTTGTCAAAGTGCCGTTCATTGTCCAGGGTTAGTGTTGAGGCTTTGTAGTTAATCAACCTGCATTTTTAAGTAAAAAAGCAATAAAGATATGTCACTATATTTGTATCTCTCACTCAGTAAAGTTGTCTACTGAGACATACTCATGTCAGAAGAGAAAACTGTTGCTGTGCTTTTAGAAATAATATTAATTTGAAACCTGAAAATCTCCTATAAGATCTAAATTTGTACTTACTGGAAAAGATTAATTTTACATCTCTGCATCACTCTTTAAATTCAAGTTTTTTATATCTATCTATCTGAACGTATGCTAGACGCAGAGGTTCTATAAGCTGCCTCAGTTATTCACAAGGTTTGGTTTCTAAGGACATGCCATTCTTCTTTGTGCATGCTCTAGAAACAAATTATTGAAAGTTTAAGAGTAAAGAGTGAAGAATAAGAGTGAATAGTTCCACCAATTTTTATTAAAGCTAAGTGTACCTCAATTATTAGAAGCTTGAGAAACAGAATAATGTTGGATTGAGGGCTGAATCATTCAATATGATTCTTCCAGAGGTGAAATCCAGCAGGTTCTGACAGGTTCTGGAGAACCAGTAGCGGAAATTTTGAGTAGTTCAGAGAACTGGTAGCGGAAATTTTGAGTAGTTCGGAGAACCAGCAAATGCCACCTCTGGCTGGCCCCAGAGTGGCTTTGGAATGGAGATTTTGCAGTATCCTTCCCCTGCTGTGCCCACTAAGCCATGCCCACCAAGCCACACTATGCCCACCAAACCACGCCCACAGAACCGGTAGTAATAAATTTTGGATTTCACCACTGGATTCTTTCCATTCTTTGATGGCATTGAGACAGGGAATACTTAAGGTTCCAATGTTTTCCCTAGAAGTAGAAAAAACCTGGACTTGGTGGCAGGTCTTTGGTCTGGTTGCTCCAGTGCTGCAGAACACATTTGCAGATATTCTGGCCTTTTGAATGTTAGTGGTGAACTAGGCTGCCAGTTATTACTGTATCATATTGTGATCCGTTAACCCTCGAAGAGATAAAACAGAAATAAAGAAGTAGATCTCAGATTGTAAACTGATCAGAATCTATGGAATGAATTCTATAATAAGTAAATGAATATCAAGGAACTACTCATTCCATTATTTTCTCTCTTTTTTTTTTGTTCTTGACATATAAAGGCCCCAATATTATTTATGACCATTCGTTTTTAACTTCCTTCCTATTTTATCAGCCTTTTCAAAACATCAATAAAAGGAAGTTAGGAGGCATACTTTAATCCATTCATTAGTTCACCTACTTTAATTATATAGATAGAATAATATATTCAGAGATTGGAGGCAAGCCTATAGGCCAGTGGTTCTCAACCTGTGGGTCGCGACTCCTTTGGGGGTCGAATGACCCTTTCACAGGGGTCGTCTAAGACCATCAGAAAACACATATTTTCAATGGTCTTAGGAATAATTTTATGGTTGGGGGTCACCACAACATGATGAACTGTATTAAAGGGTCGCGGCATTAGGACGGTTGAGAACCACTGCTATAGGCCATTTTTAGGTTGTGATAGGATAATGAAAAAGGGGATTTTTTCTCATTTCTCAAAAGCCAAGAACAATTGCTAATCCTGAATCACTTCCAGCCAAGTCTTTATTCAATATTTAGTTGTCATAATTCACAACAAAATTGTTGTAGACTAATGGCAGGTCAACCTTTTGATTTTTTTTAAAGACTGCAGTCAATAGCATGCGTGTATAGGGTCTAAAAGGAGTATTGACCAAATTAATGAATTTGTTCCATTGCAGTGCACGGTGGGTTTTCTCAATGGCTTGACTGGCAACCATGTAGTGTAACATGTGGTCCAGGTGTCCAAAAGAGGATTCGTCTATGCAACAATCCCTTTCCTGCTAATGGTGGACGAAGTTGTATGGAGCCTGATTATGAAATACGCATCTGTCAGAGCAAGTTGTGTCCAGGTAAATGCTCATCTTTTTTTTATTCAGATTGATTATCTTATAAATCTGAAATGGATACCATAAATGCTTAAGAGATACTTCTACCATGATTCAGTGCAATTATTTCTTCATTACTCATGAATAATTTTTACATTATGTTATCCCCTAGCATTCACTCTTGATGCTGAAGTTATTTAAATGAAATTCCACTTGTGTCCTTGGAACTTTCTTCCAAATTCACAAACTTAGCAGCCACAACTATGTTTAGATTTGATCAAGAGGACATTTTGATTTGATCAAGAGGACATACTAAGGAAATACTGAATAATGGCCAATGTTGCTATTTAATCTATACCACCAATCCATTGAATCTTTTATTATTGTAATTATGAAGTTATCAATCATTTCAGTGTATATGAGTAACTGAAAATAAATTGTGGATGCTATTTAGTGGATGGAAGCTGGTCAGAATGGGGGTCTTGGGAAGAATGCTCTAAAACCTGTGGGCAAGGCAACAAAACCAGAACCAGAAGTTGCAGCAACCCTCCAGCTCAACACAGAGGAAGACCTTGTGAAGGCAATGCAGTGGAGCCAATTCTGTGCAACATAAGGCCCTGCCCAGGTGAGAAATGACTTAGTCATATGCTTGACATAAAATTTCTTTTTCTTCCTCAATGAATCATTTGTAAAACATATCTACTTGTCTGTTCCAGAGTAAACACTGGAATTAGTTTTAAGAAGATGGAAAATTAAGAAGGTTTTTAAAAGATTTTACTCTACTACAGTGTTTCCATAATCTGTTTTGAGATTCATGTTGGATTGCTGTTCTTAATTTAAATGTTTCAGATATTAGATTGTAAACTGCCATGCACACTTCTATTCTGAAAAGTGCTATATGCAGTTAATACATTCATAAAATTAAAAACTTCCTATTAAAAAACCAAAAGTGAAATTGTTGGATCCAAAAGTTTTTAATCATAAAAAAACCCCACATGTCTGCCTTTATAATTTTTTTTCTCTTTTCCATCTTAATGAGACCTTTGATTCCCTCTTAAATTGTACAAGTAATAATAGGAGTGGTAGCTCAAAATGCCCTTGTTTAGTTTTAGGCAGTTTTCTTCTTCTAATATGTTCCAAAATGTTTGGAATCCCCTGATAGGCTTCTGGAGAGAATCAGAGGACAAAAAAAATATCCATTGTGCAAATGGCCTTCCCATATATGCCACTATGATCCATTCCAATTTGTATTTTTCTTTTCTATTTTTACAGTTTCTTTTTGGACTAACTTTGTTTGCTTCTAGTTAATGGTGCCTGGAGTTCCTGGTTATCATGGGGACCTTGCAGTGAGACATGTGGCAAAGGTACTCAGAACAGAATAAGGCTGTGCAATAATCCTCCTCCATTATTTGATGGTTCCTACTGTAATGGGCCTGATGTACAGATGCAGGTTTGCAATGAGAGAAATTGTCCAGGTAAATTATAAATAGATTTTGTTTTTAATCTGAATTTATAGAAAACACTTTTTTTTCATTCTGTATAATTGAGTCCGATTCTTGCAGTTTTCTTGGCAAGGACTTTTTGGAAGCGGTTTGCCATTGCTTCCTTCCTAGGAGTGAGGGAAAGAGACTAGTAGACCAAAGTCACCCAGATGGCTTTGTACTTAAGGTGGGACTAGAATTCATGATCTTTCAGTTTTTAGCCTGATGCTTTAACCGCTACCACTAAACTGGCTCTCATTTAAATGCAGTGTGTGTTCTAAATATAGTGTGAGACAGAAATGAAGGGAAGTTTGGCTAAATTGAATTTATGGTGAAGAGGGAAGGAAAGGGAAAGGGAAAATTTATCAGTAAGCTCTTTAAATGAACCTCTGGGGATGTGCTCAGGTAACAAATCACTGAACAAAGAGAGTTCTAATTTCTCTCCTCCATTTTTTTTTAATAGCAGTACTTGGCTCTCAGTTAGCGGTTCAGCTTGTAGATGAGAAAGTCAGCCAGTCTATGATAACTACAAAGTTTGGTTTTGTAAGATAAAGGAGGGTGAGCCTTCCTTCATATAGAGAATATTCATATTCTTAACTACTGCTTGGAACTTAATAGCAATAGCATTTAGACTTACATACTGCTTCAGAGTGCTTTACAAAAGAGGTTTACAGAGCCAGCATATTGCCCCCACAACCTGGGTCCTCATTTTACCAACCTCAGAAGGATGGAAGGCTGAGTCAGCCTTGAGCCACTGAGAACTGAACTCCTAGCAGTGAGCAATGAGTTAGTCTGCAATACTGCATTGGTTCCTCAATTAACTGCTCTAATTTGTAGATTTCTTAGACATCAGATTTAGCTACACAGAATGTGCACATATTTGCAATTTCTTATCTGAATGTTTATATGTTGGTATATGTAAAAGATACATCTTTTCATTCAATTAGGGTTTTTTTTAAATTTAATTTTAAATTTTAAAATTTATTTTAAATACAAGTAATGCAAACAATACGAACATATACATACACATCTAAATACAAAAATACAAATACAATACAATACAAAAAAATACAAATAATACAGTGCACCTCCAACCCCGGAGGCCATTTCCCCAGCCTTATATTTCTTCTTCTATAAGAGGAATAAAAATATATAATATATTCTAAATGTGCCCTTATCCCCTCCAAAACAGCATATATTCCTGAGTAGTTTTATTCCCTTTGCCTTCCACCAACACTGATTTTATAAAATCCTCCCATATTTCATTATATTTGTTTGTTTTAATCATCCCTTTTTAAAATTTAATTTCTGTTGTTAATTTATCATTTGTTGCCATGCTCCAAATTTCATTATACCATTCATTTCTTTGAATATCCCAATTTCATCCCCAGTATTTAGCCATCACTAATATAGCTGCCATTATCAAGTTTACAATCATTTCTTTTTTTGTTTCATTTTTGTTTTGTTATATCCCATTGTTCTACCAGCAACAATAATGCAATTCTCGGTGACATATCTAAATTTACATTCAAAAGTGCTCTAATTTCTCTAAACACCATGTCCCATATTTTTTGTGCACTATCACAATCCCACCACATGTGTTTATATGTTCCAACCACTTTCTTGCACCTCCAACATATATTTGTATATTTACCATCTATTTGAATTAGTTTATGTGGTGTTAAATACCACCTCCATATCACTTTGTATCCATTTTCCTTAATTCTAACTAACATATTCTTATATACTCTTCTATTCCAATTTTTTTTCCAATCATTGTCATTTATTTCTCCTAAAACTGATTCCCAAATTAATTTTAAACCTTTTGCCTACTCTTCTAATTCAATTAATATTCTATATATTTTCCCAATTCTTCCTTTACGTATATATTCTTCATTCACCTCATATTCTTTTATAATCATTTCAAATTTTGCCAGCTGTTTCTCTTTCTCCTCTAATCTTGCTTCCACTTTTATCCATTTTCATTTAACTAGTGAATGGAAAATGGACTTCCTGGTCTAGCTGGAGTGCCTGCACCATGTCTTGTGGAGGTGGGACCCAACAGAGAACAAGAGATTGCTCAGACCCACCGCCAGAGAACGGGGGACTCAGATGTGAAGGGAACGATCTCCAGGTTGACTTTTGCAACACTGACCTCTGCCCCAGTAAGTACATAGGGCCAATTTGATGTATACTGAGAAATATTTCATCTTGTAGGAGATTAAAAATTGGATTGGAGTCTGGTCCAAGAGAGCTATAAGGTTACATTCCAGGTAGGAGGGCAGAGGAGTTATTACAATATAGTTATTTCCAAAAGTGTTCCCTTCTCTTTATTTAAAAATAGGTTGACAATAAGCATACCACTGATACATTCTTTTTATTGTTATTAATTCCTGTGCCTTTCAGTATTAAAAAAAAAATACTGATTTGAAAAATGTCCTGTTCCCAAAGGACATGGAAACTGGAGTCCGTGGAGCAACTGGGGGACTTGCAGTCGAACATGTAACGGTGGCCATATGAGAAGATATCGGACTTGTGACAATCCTCACCCACTTAATGGAGGAAGAGCCTGTGCAGGGGCTGATACACAGACTCAGAGGTGTCATGCTGAGCTGTGTCCTGGTGAGTTAGGTTGAGACACACAGTCAGATAGGAAATACAATATTCTGGATGTCTGCAAAACAATGAGGTTACTTCTAACAATAACAATAGAAGCAACCAGAACTAAAAATCTATCTCATAAGACCCTGCATGTTCATAGGGTTAAAAATTCTTCACAAGTTCTGATAGATTTGAAATCTGGATATGTGTGAATGAGCTATTGGTTGTTCCTTTTTTTTGTACGAATCTACAGATTGCTGGAGTGTAGCTCTGTTTCCAACCAAAATAATGGTGCAAAGAGGAACAGAGACTAAGGTGCTAAGCCCCCTTTGCATTGATTATTTTGTTTTATATAGCATGGAGGCACTTTGCATCCCAGACTCTGATTGAGGAAAAAATTAAGGGATGTATAAAATCCACTTGGTTGACCTCCTTTGGGGATGAATGAGATCAACCCACTTTTGAAGAGACTGACCTGCTGTGCCTGTTTCTTAACTTGCAAACATCCATCATCTATCTTCTTTATTACTATTTTACTACAGAAAATAGATGTGCATGCAACTTTAGTATGTTCTGAAATAGATATTAAAGATTGTGAGTAGAGTTTCTGAAGTGAGGAATCTTCTATCCCATCCTCCAACTTCCTTCCCTTGCCTATTCTTGCTCCTATTCTTGCTCTAGCCTGCTCTATTTCAATCCTAGATTTCATTTGATTGCCATTCATCTACCTTTTAACTATTGATATCCCTTTCATTCATCTATGCATGATTAGCAGTAATAGTAATAATTTCAGTTATTATATAATAGTTGAATTATAATAGTTGCATTTGTCATTACAAAAAAAAAAAAACAAACAACCCAACCCCAAACTCTTGAGAAGCATTAATAAAACATTATTAATTTATTTTATTTTATTTTACTTCTGTATTGGTTTGCAGTGGATGGAAACTGGGGTCCATGGCAGCCTTGGAGTACATGCTCAGCATCTTGTGGAGCAGGGGAAAAGATTCGATCACGGTTGTGCAGCAATCCACCTGTCTCTAACAATGGACGTCCTTGTCCTGGAGATAGGGCTCAAATATCCAGATGTAACATTCAGGCTTGTCCAGGTACCTGTGCATACCCAAGTTTATGTCTCAAATGCTGGAGGAAAGGAGAAGCACATTATGTTATGGGCAACTCGCTTATTATAGGTGCTACTTTCCAAACAAGAAGAAAGTATATTCTGAATCCTAATCTGCTTTAATGAGTCTTTACTCTTGGATTTAAACAACATGAGGTGGAGAGGTTAATGATTACTGGAATTGCAGCAGCTTTAAGAGGAAATGTAAAGGTTTCTCCTAAGGCAAATGATAAGTTAAGATTGTCCCATCTTTGTCTTTTATTGTAATGAATGCTGATCCTGTCTATTCAGTGAATGCATTCAGCACTATTATAATGGTATAATGGTACATGTTGAAATTTGTAATGTAAATCCTTTGCTATTTAGGTCTTTAAGAGCTGAACTAGATTCTAAATGATGCAGAGCTGGTGTGATTGCATTGTTTATTTCCATTATCTTTCTTGTAATGTTATCTACCAAAAAAAAAATCATCTTGCACATTAATACAGATTGGAAGGCACTTAGTGTGTTCCTCTTTTAGATGCAGAGGGAAGAAAGAATAAAGAGGTACAGCATCAACCATACTTATCTTGAATTTGATGTTCAAATGAGAACATAAAAAAGGAATGAGAATAGCTAAGAAAAGTCCACAGCTAGGGACCATAAAAGGTCCTTTACCTGATGACAAATAGGGTAGAAAGCATTACGTTTTGTCAAAGCTGCCAAAATGTTGAACCACTGGCACCTTAAGAATTCTGAAAAATAGAAAGATAAAGATTCATATAAGGCTTTCATAGTGGGCAAAGCCAAACACAAGAAAGAGTTTTGCAGATGTGTTTCATGTATAAAACCTGATGCCCCAAACACAAACTTATTTACTTCAATGCACAATTTAGTCTCTCCTCTCACTTACGTTCTACAAAATTGCCACAAACACCGAATTAGCAAATACTATGTGATTACTCCTGGGGAGAATACAGAATTACATTCCTGTGAACCTCTGGTCGCAACATTTTCACCAACCAATCATTACATAAGCTAGTTTTATGTGTGTTTCTGTTTAAAATAACTTTATTTAATATATATTTCAGCACAAAAAAATCCCAAAAATTGTGAATTAAATAGATGGTGAAAAGGATACTTGTTTATAGTATTAGAGCTGAAACAGGAAGACAGAGCATCATCTTGTTCGACCTCAGCTGGGAACATGTGTGCTGGGTGACTAAATTTTTTGCCACCCTGTGCGTGTCTGCGAATGATTGCAAAAGTATTGCAATTTGTGATTACAAATAAATTTTAGCGAGGAGGTGAATTCACAAACATGGAATCTGTGGATAATGAGGATCGACTGTACATTTTCTCTTGTTCGGGATCAGCAAACCCCCTCCCTCTCACACACATTTCCAGCAAATACGAATGACACATCCCACCCCCACCTTCATTTTTCTTTAGATTATTCCTCCTCTATGTAATATATTTTCTTCTGGGTTGTTCTTTTCTTTTTTCTTTCTACAAATGACTTCTACATACTATCTTTCTTGACATCTTTACTGGCTCCAATTCTTTCCTCTTTTTGCTTCAGTTTCCAGATTGCACCAAAGCATGCTGAATAGGCAAGGAAAGCAAGGTAGTTGGAGGCCCAAACAGCTGATGCTTTCTAGCTGCCAAAGGCAAATATCTTTTAATTGGGCTAAGTATGGTTACTTGGAAATCACTAGCAAATGCAAGTAGTCCTTATTTAGCTACTACACCATTTAAAAGTAATTTTGTGACCAATACACACATTTATGACCTTTGCATTTTGATTTTCAACCAAGTTGCTAGTTCTGATTGTGGTCACTAAATGAGGACTTCCTGTATTATGTTGCTGACACAGTGGGTAGATTTACTAGGATATTTATTAAGCTTCTGAACAGGCAGTAGAGCACTTGACTTCTAATATTGCAGCCGATCTTTGATATTTTCTGGTATTATAAGCACTTGGACTAGCATATTTTAGTTTCATAATTATAACAGAGATATAGTGAATTAGTTCTCTCACTGCAGATCTGCTATCCTTTGCTTCACTAAAAGACCAATTTTTGAAGTTAATATGTTCAGCTAAACTCAAAAAAGAATTTGGAAACTATTCAAAGTTCCTGGCAAAATTTTGCAAATTAATCTAAAGGTTAATTATTATTTATTTTTTATTAGAGCCATTAAGAAAGTTTCTTAAGTGTTAGAAAGTTATTTAGAATGCTGGGTAATCCAAGTGAAGTTGTTTGTTGATTCCCCCTGAAACTTGTAAATTTGTAAATACAAATTTACAAAAATCTGATGAGGTTTGAAAAAAACAGAGATGTCTCTTTTGTGGCCAATACTTGGAATGTTTTTTTCCTCAAAATGCAGCAGAAGAACATGAAGTGGTTTTACTTGTCAGAATGATTAATATACTCTGTTGGTTTGGCTAATTTCCTACTCAAATAATGGCATAAACCCTGTCTGAATTCCTTTAGGAGCTTACTCTACTTTCCTTCCTGCCACATTTTGTTATGTTGGAACTAGCAAGCAGTGTTAAACAGGAATCATTTTTCACCTACAGGACTTTACACCTCGTAAAATGATATCCCTCTCGGGGCACCCGATCCGGTAGAATGATTAAGTCTGATAGATGTGCAATTTAATTTTATGGTTTCCTAACAGAGAAAGCACTGTGGCTCAAACCAGCACTTGACACCCAAACCCATATATGATTTGATTTTTTAAAAATATTCTATTTCAGTGTAAGAGATTTCCCAGACAGGTCATATTACCAAATATAAGGAGACGTACAGTAAAAAAAAAAATGGTTCTTTAATCCAGCATTTGTGATATCTATGGGAAATCCAGAAATGCACTAATACAGTGTTTTTCAACCTCAGGTTGGCTGGGTAATTCTGGGAGTTGAAGTCCACAGATCTTAAAGTCGCCAAGTTTGAGAAACACTGCAATAATATTAAGCCACTGAGAAGCATATGCTTCTTGGCATTATTTTCTTGACCAATGATAGCAATTCTCTCCATGAATTTTTCTAATTGCTTTTTTTTTTTAACCATCATTAGAAAATGAATTCTAGAATTTAGTTGTGTATTTTGGAGAAAACTGCTTCCTTTGGCTCTTCTTTCCTTTCCCCCGCAGGTGGACCCTCACATGCAAGAGGAAGTGTCATTGGACATATTAATGATGTTGAGTTTGGAATCGCTTTCCTGAATGCTACCGTAATAGATGGTCCAGATGAGGATATTACAAGCATAGAAGCCAAAATTACAAATATCCCTTGGAATCTTGGTACAGCTGTTCCTTTTATGCATTAAACATTTTATTTAGATATATCAGATTTACACCATTTATTTTAGTTGTAATATTATAAATCAGCATGAAAGGTCTATGTTTATCATGGCTACAACACTAGATATTATCAAGCTTTCATAAGTACAGAGCACATCTTTATTTTTTCCAGGAGCATAGAAGCCTTTAGAAAAATGGCACAGCACAAAAGTAGTTCAACTTCAGACTCTTGAGGGCCTATGTGGGTTTCAAATGGCATTCGGTCTATGTAGTAGGCCACCAGAACATTCGATAGCGGTATGGGAAAACCAGAAAGCAAGCAAACACATTGAGATCCTTGTGCTTATATCAATACATTCTTTGTAATGTTGATTTATTCTATCCTTTTCATAAATTATTTATGGCAGTCAGGAACAAAGAAAAAAAATATTCACGATCTTCAAGTTTTGTCAGCTAAATGTGAGAGGCAGTTGCTTTTGGAAGTGATTAAGAAAAATATTTTCAAAAATTGCAAATTATCATAAAGTTATTCCTCCTAAAAGGTCCTGTAATGAGAGTGCTGGTTTCTATTCTGAGTCCTATTTATTGGATAACAGCCAAGGAAATTGGAGAAGCTGTGAATGGCTTTTCGCTCACCAGTGCAGTTTTCAAGCGGGAAACACAAGTAGAATTTGCTACTGGTTAGTAAAAATAGAATACAGATGTTTGTTTTGTATAAGATCCAAAACATTTTCTTTTAGAAGTGTTCACAATTAATTTGCATATGATTCTAGGAAGAAGTGAATTTATAAAATAAACCCAATGGCAGTAACACCTTGATAGCCAAATGTTGCTTTGTACTTTCCAAACAACAAATGTATACAAAATCTGTATACTAAGAAAAAGCATGTTTTAAAATGCACAATAAAATGTGTGCAACTTTGAATTAATGGTTTTAAAAAAGAATCCACAATAGCATGAAAAGTATGAAACAATTACAATAAAGTGGAAATTGTTAGATTTGTGCAAATTGGCAACTGAGGCAGAAAGACATTAGTAGCTGCCTCTAATTTATTTTTATGTTTTAATAAATATGATTTTGGTATTTTGGGGTAGAAGCCTTTCTGTAATCACTAGCAAATACATATTTCAAGAAATGCTTTTTTACAGCCATTTAGTTCTCGACTAAATGGTCCATATCAATTCATTTCACACTTAAGATGTGAAATGCTCACATCATTCACTCATCAGAACTATTGTTGAAATCCATAGGGGAGCAAGTACGAATGAGTCATGTTGCCCGTGGTTTGGATTCAGATGGTTCTTTACTCTTGGATGTTGTCATCAGTGGCCACATACTACAGCTACAGTCAACAGCTGATGTTAATGTAAAAGTAAGTCAAGACATTGCTGCAATCATAGGTATAAATTATTAAGACATTCTTTGCTATATACAGTATTCAACCATATTCAACCGTATGTCATATTGAAGTGTCATACAAACACACACACACACAAGAGATATTATTGAAACAAGTAAATAATTGGTGAAACAATGTTATTAATTTAAGTTTTGTGCTATATTATTTATTTTTTTCTCTAAACTTTGCTGTACCATAATAAGGATCGAAACTGACTGTGTTACATGCAATTCTTATTTATTTTTAAGCAGTCATTTTTCTTTTTCTGTCCATGTCTCCAGCAAGCTTGTGTAATCTTGGACCATTTGTTCCTTGAAGGCTGTACACTGTTTTGAGGTCCACTATCCATTAGCATTATTCTGTTTGCTATTTAAGACTGAATTTTTGGCTTCTTTAGGACTTATGAAACTTGTCAAAGATCTAGCATGGTGAAACATTCCCATGAAGATAATTGTCTAAAATGTATTAGAATGCACTGTCCAAAGATTGAACAGGCAACAAAATAATTTGCAGAGAGAAATAAGAACATGAAATAGAGTATAGTGCTAAAGTCTCAAAAACCAGAAATGAAATCTAGTAAGGGTGAAGGTTCATTTTTTTTTTAAAATTTGATTTATATGCTGCTCTTCTCCAGAGACTCAGGGCAGCTTACAATGCGTTAAGCAATAGCCTTCATACTTTTGTATATTTATACAAAGTCAGCTTATTGCCCCCACAAACTGGGTCCTTAATTTACCCACCTTAGAAAGGATGGAAGGCTGAGTCGACCTTGAGCCTGATGAGAATTGAACTCACAGTAATTGCAGGCAGCTGGATGTTAAATGCTGCCTTAGGAGGCATTAGCCTCCTACGCCACTCAGGCTCGGAGCTTGTCGGTTTCTAGTACATCTAGTACAATATTTCTCTATAGGCAGTGTCCCTATTTCTACAGACATAGAAACCTCCTGAGCCAAATGTTCCTCTACTTCAATTACTTGTCTCCTTCTAGCCTTGAAGAGATCCTACATTAATCAGAAGTTGTTTGGTAGATAATAAAAGCCCTATTTTATTGCCATTCTCTTTCCTTAGGCTTCTTCCAAGTTCTGTTCTTAATTTTTAAAAATTACCTATACTTCTTAATTTCCAGCAGAGGGAGGTGCTGAGATATCTGACTCTTCATGTGACCAAGAACATTTCTGCCTTCTGGGGAATGTGGTTTAATAGTCTAGCACAAAGAACTGGTTACTGTCCCAACAAGAGCCAACCACTGGGAATAAATAAATCACTGGTGTCATATTATGTTGCTGGGGCACTGGCTACTCTGAAAGGATATATAAATCTTTGGCAATTGTTTTGGGGTTTGGATGTAAAAGATAGTTCTTTCCTCTTTTAAAAGAAAATATTCATGTTCCTTCTCTTATTGATTTCCCTCAAGGTAGTGCTGAATTTCTTTCCAGTGTACCTTTGTATCCTGCAATGGAACATTTTGTCAATGTTCCTTGCCTGCTCTCCTCAGAAGGAGGGAGTGTGACTGGCCCAAGGTCACCCAGCTGACTTTGTGCCTAAGGAAGGGCTAAAACCCATAGCCCCCCAATTTTTAGCCTGGTGTCTTAAAGTGCATTTCTAATTTATTCCAAAAGTCAGAGATAAACACGGAACTTGGGTTTTTGCCATTCATTCCTGCACTGAGAATAAAACATTGATGCCATTCCTCTGGAAAACAAGTAATTGAGTTCAGTATCAATTTCACCAATTTATTAAACACCAATATGAGATAAACCATATATCTCAATAAGTATCAGTTGCAATTTTAATTGTAAATGATTGTGAATTTTTGCATGCTGAACAAGGCAGTTTCTTCAGCTTAAAGCTGTGATGTTCATTTTAGGATTATACAGAAGATTACATTCAAACAGGCCTTGGTCAGCTTTATGCTTACTCCACTCGGCTCTTTAGCATAGATGGCGTCAGTTTACCATACACCTGGAACCATACCATTACTTACGATCCAAATCGTGGGAAAATGCCTTTCCTGGTTGAAACACTTCAAGCCTCTTCTATTAAAACAGAATACAACCCACATGAAGAAGCTCTGACTTTTAAAATTGCTGCTTCCATTACAAAAGGTATGGATTTTGAGGATGGTAGATATATACACACATCATCATCATCATCATCATCATCATCATCATCATCATCATCATCATCATTATTATTATTATTATTATTATTATTATTATTATTATTATTATTATTATTAAAATATGTTTTGTCATTTTCCTTCTTTACAATTTAGGTCAGATCACCTGTGGAAAGCTGTCAGTAAAATGAGGCAATCCATATGCTAAAGTTTAATATAATTATATTTAACTAAATAAAGACCAATTCAAATAAAAAACTTTGTATTGGTTGCACACAGACTTAGAAATGTTTGACAGTAATTGTGCACTCATAAAAGTTTTATTATCTTACCTTTTGCTTATTTTGTAAATAAAGTTTTTTCAAGATGCAACCATCCTTTGAGAAGTTATGACCTAATCAATCCTGGCAATTTTGGGTACATTTGAGCAATGGAGTATCAAACGTGAATTGGTCATCAGCCAGCATAAATTTCCTTAATTCAAGCTAACCTTTTGCATCTTCCCAAAAGAATGACAGTTACCTTTTTTTAATACTAATGAAGACAGAATGTCTCCTGTAAACATGACATTTGTTGTTTGGGGGTGATGTTCTTTTCTTACAGTCACCTTGAATACAAATGTTATTTTGGACTTTGTTTTTAAAATGTGATTCATAGAGACACACCATGTACTTTCTGGGTAAATATTTTAGTTCTGAATAGAAACTTTTTGAACTAAGATGCCCAGCAAGTATATTAAGGGCTGCCATAATAGGAAAAAAAATTGAAATTCCACTAGCCCAACTGTTTTCTCAACAGATAATTTGCAACATAAGATGCAGCTGTGGTAACATTGATAGACAGCAGTGTAGCCTCTAATGAAATGCCTCTAATAAAGAAGAACCTGTCATTTTTTCACTGCAATCTGCTCCGTTGTCGAGAACTGTTTTATCATTATGATTACAGTAGTTAAAAATCAGTTTCCATGCCATTTCATCCATCAGTTCTATTTCTTACCTCAGGAGCAATAAAAAACAAAGGGTCTTCCATCTTTGAAATGGTTGTCTTCTGAAAGATAAGAGTAACAACTTATATCAATCTGATTAGCCATTCCCTTTTTCCACAGGAGATCACAGCAACCAGTGCCCTAATGGGTTTAGTTTGGATTCTTCTGGTCCCTACTGTTCAGGTAAGAGAATCCACAAACCTGACCATTGCAAAAATTGCAGCACACCATATATTCTCCTTCCTCTTTCATGGACTGTTTTTTCCCCTTTCAGTTATCAAAACAAAAAGATAGTAAAGTACTGTTGGTATAAATGTCCTTCCAGGTGTTTATTTATTTTATTTTTTAAAAAGGGGGTTATTTTCAGTGGTGGAAAAATCCAAAATTGCCCGAGGAAATAAACTGGCAGGTATATCTGAAATGCTGGAACTTGTTTTTACAATGTGGAGCTCCTAGCTTTAGCATATAACGTGTTCTTTTAAATAAAACTGAATTGAAGATTGTTTTTCTTTTCTGATGTGCTTGGTAATGAGTGAGTTCAAGCAACATCTTCAACCTGGGTAGAATTTCAATGTGATGGTTCCTGGTTTCTTTTCCTTACTATTATTGTACTGGTGCTATCATTGTTGGAATTTCTTGTTGTGGGGAATAGAATCTGGGGACGTCAAAGATTAAATTTCTAGCAGACACCATGAAGCTGTTGGGCTACAGATTGTATTCTTAGGTATTTAACCATCTATTAATTATTCTGTTTTTTTCTCCCATTAGATGAAGATGAGTGTACAACTCAGAAACCATGTTCCCATATATGTCACAATGTTGTAGGCACCTATTACTGCTCCTGTGCCAAGGGTCTTACTATATCAGCAGATGGAAGAGCATGTCAGGGTAAGCATCACTTTCTAAAATCTCTTGGAGGACAATTAGTATCCCTGAAATCTAGGTGAGACCAAGGAATATCTTCTCCAGAGTGAGGGACCACCATAACTTCTCCAGTACAGTTCTACCTCATGAGTAATTATTTGTGGTAGGCAGTTGTTCTTAATTAGGGAATTGGGGACCCAGAAACAACAATGGAGAATAAAGGAGTCATAGATTGAAAAGAATAAAATGGCTTCTCTTTAAAGACCAGAAGGTAGCACAATAGCTGATAAGCTTCAATATATTTTTTGATTATGCCCTTTTAGGCTGCTTCTGTATACTATCTTTTCCTGAGAAAATGGATGCTGCTTCTCCCATGATGATATATTGAGATATGTCTATGCTTCAATAGAGCCTATATTCCCATTTGAACTATATTACACTTTTGTATTGCTATTTATGCAGATATTGATGAGTGTGCCTTAGGGAGGCATTCATGCTTGGTTGGCCAAGACTGTGAGAACATTATTGGCTCATATCGCTGTGTGGTTCAATGTGGGATTGGTTTTAGAAGAACACCAGATGGATTGAGTTGCCAAGGTATGGAAATGACAATATGCACCAAACACTTTCATTAAAGGGCCTAATGCTCATTAAATAATACTTTTATGGGGATAAGGTGTTCCCTAGAATAGTAAGAAACAGATTGGAAAAACATGTACTGAGAATTTGCTTTCTCACAATGTGGTTTTCTGATATATATATATATTTATAATTTCTAAGTATCCAATATTTTTAATAGTCTTCCATTCAGATGAGCTAGGGATAATATATGCTAGTAACTTTCTGATTTCGATCACAAGTTTTTAACATGTGCCTTTCAATTGCATTGAGCTGAAATTTCAACAATTATTACATTACATTGCATCATTCTCATGGGACATTTCCAGCCTTCAATTTCAAAGCATTTGGTGTTGGGGCTGCCATCCATGAGTACTACTATTTAGCTACTACTTAGGCAAAGTTTTGAGGTCATGATTATGTCCTTGAGGCAGAAACATGACTCAGTAATTGATTTTATACCACTCATAACATTATCTCATCCCCAACCCACAGCTGAGCAGTTTAAGCTTGTCTTTAGAAAAATAGTATTTTTTTTCTTTTTCCACTAAAATTTTGGCTACGGACATCACCTAGCATATTCCAACAATAATGTGGTTGCTGATGAGGTCAGGGATCAGGATCTACTCAGCTCCTGTTAGCCACTTTAGACTGTTGTGAGTCTGCCCTCTAGTCTCCATTCAGAGAGGATTTTGTCCTGGGCCAGAAAACAGACTAAAAAGGCTTAACTAGCACTGTCTGAAGTGTATTACTTCCATTCTCAGATTTAATGCCTGAGTGCACTAATCCTGTTAATTAGGAGAAGAAGGTCTTATTATTTTGGGGCGTGTAGACCAAGACGGGGATCCTCTAGTCTTCTTACCTGATTTCCAGCTCTGTCTCCCTAACCCTAACCACAGGAAATGGCGGGGACCAACTGCACATGCATTTAAATATTTGGGGGGGGGGCACTTATTTTCATGAAGGGCTTATTTTCGGGGAGGGTTTATTTTAGCCTGTGTGCTCAAAAGCCCGATTGGGCTTATTATCCGGGAGGTCTTATTTTCAGGGAAACAGGGTGTATAACAGGTATGACCCAAATACTGATGACTTCGATGGTGTTTCCACTATTCAAAGTTGTCTTTAATAATTTTCTTATTCTTTATATTCATTTTTACTAATAACATTTTAACTTATCCATGCTTGATGTCATAGACCCTCATAAGAAGGGTAGGATATGGTCAATTAAAAGATAAAAGATATATCAAAATCTAAAACAATGATCACTTTTAAAAAGCTAAAAAATATAAAACAAAGTATATACAACAAAAGTCTAAAAAAAAATCTAAAAGGAGGGGTAGGAGCATTAAAGGGATGTAAAAGAATATAAAGTTAGTAGTGACAGATTATATCTATCAAATTACAAAACACTCTAGTGTGATGAACTAGAGACTTATTTAGTCTGGTTTATGGCATAGGTCTGTGATGGCGAACCTATGGCATGCGTGCCAGAGGTGGCACGCAGCACCCTCTCTGATGGCATGCGAGCTGTCGCCCCAGCTCAGCTCCACTGTGCATGCAGGCATGCCTTCTGCTGGCCAGCTAATTTTTGGGTCTGCCGCGCATGTGGGAGAGGTGCGTACATGCACAGGGGTGGGGGAGTGCAGGGGATTGCACGCATGCGTGGGGGGAGTATGGGAGATCACACGCGCATGCGGGGGCAGGGAGTGTGGGGGGCGCATGCGCAGGGGGTGGGGGAGAACAGGGAAGTATGTACATGCATGGGGGCGGTCGCACAGGGGGGCATGCACGCATTGCATTAGGGGTGCAGGCGCGCGGGCGTGCTGTCACACGCACACACGCGGTTTCAGCACGTGATGACAAAAAGGTTAGCCATCACTGGCATAGGTAATCTTCTGATGGATTTTAAGAACTGCACAGAACCTAGCAACATTACATGTTCTAGAGCAGGTGTCTCCAACCTTGGCAACTTTAATCCTGGCAGACTTCAACTCCCAGAATTCTGGGAGTTGAAGTCTGCCAGGATTAAAGTTGCCAAGGTTGAAGACACCTGCTCTAGAGGAGGTCAGTATCTGAAAGCTTCAGGGAGTTGTAGAATTTTGAAGTCTGGATATTTGTGCAATAATGATAAACTGGGAATTATACATATCTGACTGTCATACAGGCACTGGAGAAGCACATACTATGTTGCTTGTGTGTGTTCAGAGACGTGGGGGGCATTGACTCCTTGGATAAGGAGCTTTCTTGCAGTATAGACAGAGGAGTAAAAAATAGCCAACCTGGGCAACCACAAAACACTACAAACACTTTTCATGATGTAATAAACCTAGAAGCAGAGTAGAAATCATCCTTTCTTCCTTCTGGGTTTTGCTTCTGCTCAGCAGCAAAAGTGCCAGGTTGTTTTCTAGCATTACAAAGTTGGATGCAAAGAAATAGGTCAAAATGTCTTTATTATTATTCAACAGATGTAAATGAATGCCAAGAGTCACACCCTTGTCAACAGCATTGCTTCAACACCATTGGAAGCTTCCATTGTGGATGTGATCCAGGCTATCAGCTGAAAGGCCGAAAATGCACGGGTACAAATTTGACATAATCCAAAGTGGGACTGGAGTGGCTTTTCACTTGTGGGTGAATACTTTACCCAGCACAACCGAAATTTAACAGTCACTGAATATACTTGTACATAGTGGATTATGAGCATTCAGGCAATTTATTTCCATGCGTTTTGAAATGTAGTTTTTCACTGTGTTGATGTAATTAATCATTATTCCTGGAATAATTGCATATCTGGAATAATTGCAATCTCCATGGATGAAATAAAATAAGTACTTGGGGAAATTCCTTTTCTCTTCAAGATCAGTTTACCTACAAAACAGTATATGTGATTCAGTGATAAATGGGTTGTTTTCGACACAGAAGCCCTGAGAGATCTCCTGCTAGCAGCCTTGAAGTTTCCAGTTGTTCTACTCCATTCAGATATTTAGAATGTCAACTGATGTGATTCTGCATTCCCTTTTCCTCAATAGGGTTGTCCACTGTTTGCAGAAAAGATGCTATCTCGCTCCTGCTTTGGAGAAGATGGTGGGGTGGCAGGGAAGTCACAGAAAGATTGCCCTTTGAACAGACAAGGCAACAGTGAAATTTAATTATTTAATTTCATTTTGCTTTTTTTTTTAAAAAAAAAGATGTGAATGAATGCAGACAAAATATATGCAGATCTGACCAGTTATGCAAGAATACACGAGGTGGCTATAAATGCATTGATCTGTGTCCAAGTGGAATGACCAAAGCGGAAAATGGAACATGTATAGGTTTGTACATTTATTTATATTATTTTCAGGGTATAACAGAGAACAAGCTGTTTCAGTTATCTTCTCCTCTTTCTCTCAAATTTCTGAATGATAGTCATGGATCATTGATATTACCAAATATACCATATTTTTCGGAATATAAGATGGACAGGACTATAAGACGCACCTACCTTGTTTGGTGAAGAAAACAAGAAAAAGAAATCTGCCTCTGCCTCTGAGCAATTTTGCCTCCTTGCAGCAAACAGCAAACAGCCTGCTTTACTTTCATTTTCGTTTTCAGCATAGCTTGATTAGCACAAGGAAAAAGAAGTATCTGTTCCAGTAATTTACCTCCTTGCAGCAAAGGGTGGGGGCCAGTGAGTGGGCGAGGCTACATTCAGTGTATAAGACGCACCTAAATTTTCACCCCCTTTTGGGGGGGGGGAAAGGTGCATCTTATACTCTGAAAAATATGGTAATCATGAATATTACATGAACCTATGATGGTCACAAAAAATCTAGACACTTTAGTGCCTTTTTCAACTAACACATTTTATTAAAAGACATTAGCCTTCATGAGTTGCAGCTTACTTCATCATATCAGTATAGCCACTCTCTATATATCTGATGAAGTGATCTGCAGTTCACAAAAATCAAAGCCTCTAAATAAAATGTGTTAATCGGAAAAAGTTTTCTGACTTTTTGCTACCATAGACTACAAGGCTCTTTTCCGTGTTATTCCTCATTTCCTGCTGGTGAAAAATATTCTGACATTATTTTTTAAGAATATAAGAAGTGAAAATGAGCAGATTCAAGATAATCTACATGTTCTTTAGAAGGCATCTGGCACTAATTTGACTAACATGAGATGGGCAGCCATATAAATCTAATTAATAAATATTTATAACTGACACATAAATATTTCGAAACTGAAGTATGATAAAAAAAAATGTTGAGGAAGGTTTGCAACCCTGTAAGTATATATTCTTATCAAGAGAAAGAAATATTTTCTTTTTCCTAATGCAAGATGTTATGTTCCTCATCAGATATTGATGAATGCAAAGATGGTACTCACCAATGCCGATACAACCAGATATGTGAAAACTCAAAAGGAAGTTATCGGTGTGTGTGCCCAAGAGGCTATCGATACCAGGGAGTTGGAAGACCGTGTGTGGGTAAGTCAGAATCTGGAATTGAATAAACTTTAGGTCTAACTATAGATAAGAATTTGAATGGCAAATTGTGATTTGGAGCATGTGAATCTGGGAAAGATATGGTGGCCTTTAATAAGTTTATATGATGAGTGTTGCCCCCTTGGGTTCCAAATTACATCATGCTCTTTGAATCCAGATTACTTTCACAGCTCTAATAAATATGAATAATATTCTTGTGAATATCACCTGCTATTGGTAGCTGTCTATGAAGCTCAAGGTGCTACGGTATTCTTCTTGAAATTAGCAGTTTCCAGAAGATTGGGCTTTTAAGACTTTTACTGTGGGAAAGAAGCCCCTCAGCTTCTAATTTCATGTATGAATGCAAAAAAATCCCAGGAAATATAACTATTCACATAAGCTAAACATTTACCTAGGGCACATTTTCCCACTCAAATGGGCATAGTAGAGCAGGAATGGGACTCTTTGTCCCACAAATGGTCCCTACCTCTAACAGGCACTCATATTTCCTATTTGTATGGGGAAAAGTTGATATACAATTTTAATGCTCCCTTTAAAATTCATGTGCTTTAAACACTGTTAGTGGCCTTTACTGTAATCATAGTAAGAAAATAAACAAAATAAAATCTGGACATTTAAGCATGAGATATCTTTAACACAGAAGTGACATGCTTTCTTTAAAATTCTCTGCAGATTCAAGGGCTGTACACTTATAGCAGGGGTGAAATGCTCCTGGTTGGGACCGGATCGCCCATCCGGTAGCGATGGCAGCGGGTGGTTCAGAGAACTGGTAGCAAAAATCCCTGCGGGCCCCCCCCCACCATGCACAGCTGAGCCACACGATCATCAGAGGCTTTTTTTTTTTTACTTTTAAAAGCATTTTTTCTACAACTTCTTCCTCCGAAAAAATGCTTTTAAAAGTTAAAAAAAAAGCCTCCAATGATCGCGCGGCTCAGCTGGGATCGTCAGAGGCTTTTCAAAACATTTTTTTGATCCCAGCTGAGTTGCCAGATCGTCAGAGAGACTTTTAAAGCATTTTTTTCTGCAACCTCTTCAGCGGAAGAGGTGGTTAAAAAAATGCTTTGAAAAGCCTCTGACAATCCCAGCTGTGTTGCCTGATCGGCAGAAGCTTTTCAAAGCATTTTTTTGCATTTGCAGAAAAAATGCTTTGAAAAGTTAAAAAAAAATGGCCACACCCACCCAGTCACATTACCCCCCACCACTATCAAGCCACGCCCACAGAACCGGTAGTAACAAATTTTACATTTCACCCCTGACTTATAGTATATATTTCAATTCATTGTCATTCAAAAGATTCTATATTTTAAAACGTAAATTGGTCCAAATTTCCTTCAAAGTACCATTGTGCCCAGGTAAATTTACACAGGATCATAATCCCTGTCTTGCATTAGGGAACACTTGAATATCATTGCAGGAACCTTGCGACTATTTAAAGGTTAAGAAAATGCTGAAAAATTCCAGATCGATAAAAAGCAAGGCCTCTATTTTGTTCACTGTATGTAGAGAACACTTAATTTGCTGTAAAAATGTGCATATTTAGCTAGGGTGATCTCATGGTTTTCATCAAATGTTGCTCAAGAAGATTAATGCATGTACTGTCTATGTTTTGTGGTTTTAGAATCACATTTGTAATTTCAGCGTATTCCTCAGACTGATGAGTTTTTATGTGTGTTTTTTTTTTTTTGTTTATGTGTGTTTTTCTCCTTCCCCTTGTTACATGATGTGTTTGGAATCATGTCCCATGAGCAGACATTAATGAATGTGAACAAGTGCCTAAACCTTGTGCGTATCAATGCGCCAACATGCCCGGCAGCTTCAAGTGTATCTGTCCTCCTGGACAACATTTATTAGGCGATGGCAAATCTTGCGCTGGATTGGAGAGGTTCCCAAATTATGGCACTTATTACAATAGCTATAATTATGCTCAGTACTCCCCCATGAGAGACAACTATCGACCTCAACAATATATCAGGCACTCCTCCAATCTCTACAGCTCCTACTCAGAGTATAGGAACAGCAGAATTCCCATCGCCAGGACTAGAAGAAATGTTAGAGAGCCTTGCCCTGAAGGCTATGAGGCAAGAAATAACAAATGTATAGGTAAATGTCACGCCTATATATGTGTGTATATGTATGTACTGTATATGTCTGTACATATGATGCATATTCTTTCTTTCTTTTTTCCTGCTCATTCCACTTGGGATCTGCCAACAAAGGCAGGTTGTCATTATTAGAGTTCATCTTTAAAGCTCTAAAGGCCTATCTACATGAATGAATGTATTTCTTCATTTATTCCTACCCGATTAGAAAGACTTTCAAAGGTTCTTTGTTGGGTGTGGTGGCCAAAAATGAGTACAATAAAAGCTGACTGTTTCCCCAAATTGCAATGCTGTTAATAGCAAGGTATATCCAAGATCTTCATTGCTTAGAATTAGACCCAAAACTAAGAGCTTCTTCTTTCAAAATATTATTACTGCAGGCTCTTAAAATGTTTATACGGTGGACTTAAGAAAGTACAAGTAGTCACTTAACTACAGTTGGGTTCTGGAAACTCCATAGCCAAACATGGTTGTTAGGTGAAACATCATATGATCACAATGACTTAGGACAGCACTTCTTCTGCTGGTCATTAAGGAAGTCAAGCATGGCCATTAAGTGAGATATCACATGACCATGACTTGCAATTTCATTTTCTGGCTTCTCCATTGATTCTACTGGTTAGAAGCCAGCTGGGAAGTGTGTGAATGATGATCACATGACCACCAGGCATTGAGATGGTTGTAAACCATCTGCCAGTTGCAAGGCACTTGAATGTCAGTCATGTGACCACAGGGTTGCTGCAACGTTAAGTGTGAGGACTGCTCCCAAAGTTATGTTTCTAGTGCAGTCATAAAAACAGGACAATTGTTAAGTGAAATCTGCATGGTTTCGCTCTGTTAGTTTTATATCTATAACTGATTCTGAAGACTGTTTCCTATTGTGAGAATGCAAAAAGAAGGAGGAAATGAGAGGAGAAGTTGCTTTAAAAAAATGCACTGAGAGGTTCAAACATGGGATTTGTTCATTTTCAATGCAGCCATTAAGAACAATGATTTTAATGCTATTTAATTGTACAATTGCCACAAACACACGTAAAAATGAGGTTGATAGGCCCTTTCTTCCATCTCATTAAGAGCTTTTAAAACATATCAAATAAACATTTCATGGTCAAATTAAAGGATATTTTAAGATATTTAGTTGCATCTTTCCCCACTTATTCAAAGGAAGATGAAGAGATCAATTTCCGATCAACATGGCACGATTTTTTTGGGTTTAGATCCATTCTAGATTGGAACCCATGCAGTGCTTAAAAGAAGTTTGAACTTCACTCTCTTGTGTTTAATCTCCTATGCTTCATCTCCATCTGATCCAGTTTCCCCCTCTTAGAACATTGTTTATTTAATGGATGTATCTACTTATGTTAGCTGAAAAAGATATAACTTCCCAAACAAGCAGCAGATGTGACACGAAGGGCATGAGCTGACTGGTACTTTTTCATGTGAGTAGAAGCACATTTGCCCAACATTTAAAATGTTTAGGTGCCAGAGCATCCATATCCTAGACCAGTGGATCTCAACTTGTGGTCCACGGACCCATGGAAGAGAACGCAATGTTGTCACAGTGGGTCCGCAAAGTCTTGAAGAAATGTTATGATTTAAATTTTGAGTTAAGTCTTGGGGAATCCATAGTCATGGTCAGGGGCGGGTTCTACTTACCTTTACTACCAATTCACAACGGGGCCGCACGCACGCTCTTCTGCACATGCGCAGAAGCGTTCTGATGATGTCGGGGTCGGTAGGCGGAGCCTCCCACCAGTTTTACTACCGGTTCTATAGAACCGGTGCGAACCGGGGGCAACCCGCCATTGGTCATGGTCCATTTGGTCCATGGGCCACAAAAGGCTTTTAAAGGAGGTCCTTGGTGAAGAAATGGTTGTGAACCACTGTCCTATATGAAAGACTAAATAAAAGCAAGATGGATTACCCTGATGCTTCAGGTCATATTCTTCTGTTTTATAACAATGTTGTTTCTTCTCAGAAATTCCCAAATCTATGATGAATAATGTTGTCTGATTTTCTGAGTGAAAGATGCTGAGCTTGTTGAGACTATGAGGGAGGCCTTTGTACTCAGTGAGGGATTTCCCCTGGGGAGTTATATTTTATGCTCCTGGCTCCTAAAAGACAGAAGTAACTTTGGCAGTGATGATTCTGTCCTTCTCTGCCAGCCTTCAGAATGGTGTGGACTGAATCTCAGGCTTTGAGTCTTCTCACTTCTTCAGACATACTATGGTGCTGCTGACAGACATTTTTACAACTAGCAGTTATCAACTTTATATTGTCTTTACTTTCTGTTTTGAAGGATTGGACAAGAGGCTCCTTGTCTAATAGTTGAAAGGACTTCAAAAATGTCAACCTCAAAAGCTCTGATTGTGGCAGGATTCCTCAGATTTGCTAAACTGCATTTGCTAAGGAAAAAAAATAGTCTAAATACAGCAAAACTCTAGTTGTATATGTCTGTGTCTGTGTGTTGGAATTTAATATTTGGAATCTTGCCTTAACTGAGCTTTCCTCTCTTAGCCTGTCACTTTACATAGAACCTAAATGTTTGGGTGGTTTGTTTTTTTTTAATTTTTGCAGACATTGATGAATGTGAGAACAGAGGTGTATGTCAGCATGAATGCAGAAATACCTTAGGGAGTTACCAGTGTTTTTGCCCATCGGGTTACCGAATCATGCCCAATGGTAAAACATGTCAAGGTAAGAAAATGTCTTGACAGTGTGGAAAAATTAAAGTACAAGAATTAAAATTCATCAGTATAGTTCATCAGTGCCTTAGAAATACATTTCAGTTGATATTATGGTAGATAGTAAGTATCTTAATCCATTAATTGTTTCAATAATGGCCTTCGTTCATGTGAGAGTTTTCCAAGAGTTGTCTTTAAGGTAAGGCAGGGCTCCTATCTGCTCATACTGAAGACTACTAAGTTAATTAGTATATTTTGCACATCACTAAGAATATAGATGTAGGGGGCGCGATGGATCAGTGGTTAAAGATACTGAGCTTGTCAGCTTGAAAACTGGCAGCCTGGATTTGAGACCCGAGCCTAGCATTCGAAAGCAGGCAAATGCTAGTAGATAGATAAATAAATACCACTCTTGTGGGAAGGTCACAACCTTGGCATACAGTCATGCTGGCCACATGATCATAGAAATATCTTTGGACAATGCTGTCTAAGAGACAGAGATGAGCACTGCCTCCTAGAGTCAGACACAACTGGGAAAGGGAAACCTTTACTTTTACCTTTAAGAATAGCAAGAGCAGTAGCACTTACCCTTATATACCGCTTCACAGTGCTTTACAGCCTCTCTAAACTGTTTACAGAGTCAGCATATTGCCCCCAACAATTTGGGCCCTCATTTTACCCACCTCAGAAGGATGGAAGGCTTGAGCCTGTTGGGATTTGAACTGCCAAATTGCAGGTAGCCGGCAAGCAGCAAAAGTAGCCTGCAGTACTGCACTCTAATCACTGCGCCACCGCAGTGGATAATAGGAAAGGGAACAGTTCCTTATAGGAACACAAATAAGATGACTGCATAAATCACAATTTTGGGACAAAGAGTTTTCATTTCTTTTTAAATGTAAAACTCTTTGGGATCTCCAGTGAGAGCCTGACACAAAATCATAGCAAAACACAGGTAAAAGGAAATGAGTGTCCACTTGGAATTAAAATGTGTAACAGTTAGCCTTTTCTTTCTTTTTTTAATCTTATATTTTAATATATTTGGTGGGAAGCAAATGGCTCCAATGGAAAGAAGTTATTTGTTCTATTTATTCATATGCATAATTTATAAAATATTCCTTTATATGCATGACAATGATGGTTCTGTGTCATTCCCTATTGGTGCTGTTTATCTGGGATGCAAAGTAAAAAGAAAATGAAATCAATGAATGGCCTATCTGAAATTGTCATCCCTTTTGAATTATATCAGACGTAGATGAATGCCTTGAACAAAACATCTACTGTGGACCAAACCGCATGTGTTTTAACATGAAAGGAAGCTATCAGTGTATAGAAACTCCTTGCCCTCCAAACCACCAACGAGATCGTCTTTCTGGGTATGCTTTAACTTCATCTCTCTATGTTTCCCAGGTGTTCTTTGTGATTTGGTAATTCAGTAGAGCATAACACACACACACACACACACACACACACACACACACAGAGAGAGAGAGAGAGAGAGAGAGAGAGTCCTCATTTAGCATGCACAATTGGTACCAACAACTCGATCTTTAAGCAAAGTGGAACAGTGCAACAGTGCTTATGTTCTTACTTCATACTTTCCTTTGCTTTACAGACCTGTAAAGATCATAAATGGAAGAATTTACAAGTTACTTTTTTTAAATCACTGTTGTTACTGTGAAGGGTTGGTTAAAGAAGCAGTCGCTAAACAAGGGGCACTTGTAATCTTGAAGTGCTGCCTGTATTAAGTGCTGTTTAATGTTAATTTAACAATCTACTTAAAAAGTGTCTCAGTTTGGGTAAGTTGAATGTGATGACTTAAAATATACATTTATTTTAATTTACTTATATACATTACCGTCATATTGTTCCACTTCCGGGTAAACATGTAATGCAAAATGGGAATAAGAAAGAGTAAACTGAAGTACAGTAATTAAAAATACAAAATAGGAATACTTCTTCCAAAATTCACTTCAATTTCATCACAAATCAGACTTGCTAGAGGCAATATAAAAGGGATGTGGTGCTCAGTGGCTAAGATGCTGAGCTTGTCTATTGAAAAGTCGACAGTGCAGCGGTTTGAATCCCTGTGCTGTGTAACGGGGTGAGCTCCCATTACTTGTCCCAGCTTCTGCCAACCTAGCAGTTCAAAAGCACCTAAAAAATGCAAGTAGAAAAATAGGGACCACCTTTGGTGGGAAGGTATCAGCGCTCCGTGTGCCTTTGGCATTTAGTCATGCCCGCCACATGACCACAGAGATGTCTTTGGACAACACTGGCTCTTTGGCTTTGAAACGGAGATGAGCACTGCCCCCTAGAGTTGGGAACGACTAGCACATATGTTTCTATATAAATAATCCACAGAATCACCTAACTATATTATGGGTCCAATCAATCCAACGATGATCTGGATTTTACAACTGTGGCTAAGATTTGATGAAGCAAGGTAAAGAATAGTAGAAATTGATTAGATTAATTCTAGACTAATATCCACAACTGTTTCTTTTCAGATCGTGCCTCAAGAACTGCCTGCCCAATGACTTGGAATGTGCCTTGAGCCCTTATGCCTTGGAATACAAACTTGTATCTCTCCCATTTGGGATTGCGGCCAATCAGGATCTAATTCGATTAGTTGCCTACACTGAAGATGGAGTGGTGCACCCAAGGACCAGTTTCCTTATGGTGAATGAGGACACAAGCATCCCCTTTTCACTCAGAGATGAGAACTTGAAGGGGGTGGTGTATACCACGAGGCCTCTGCAAGAGCCAGAGACATATCGGATGAGAGTCAAAGCTCTTTCTTACAGCAGTGATGGAGCCATTGAATATCAGACCACTTTCATAGTCTATATAGCTGTGTCTGCTTATCCTTACTAGGAGAAGCATTGCCCAACATAATCAAAGTATGTTAACCACATGCATTCATCCCGCTGGGTGTCACCACTTCCAGAATGACTGCCTCATCTCTAAACAGTTGTAGACTGTGCAACTTGGGAGAAAGTGGTGCTACGTTTCTTATTTCTGACTGCAATAATCTTGTTGCAATAATGTCATCTTGACAAATATAACTGTAGTCTATGAATCATTGGAATCTTACCACATGCTTTATTTATTACACTGGAGCAATCACCTCCCAAAGATTGTTCTGCTGACTCTTTGGAACTAGTTAGCGATAGTAATTAGGCAATAATTTAGTGCTAAAAGAATAACATGTAAGGATGTTTTTATTTCTTTCCCAAGCATGAAAACAAAATAATGTCCATGATACAGTATGAAAATAAATATGGTATGGTTGGTTGGGTTTTTTTTTTTCTTTTTACAAAATAACAAGGAATGTTTCATAATTACAATAGTTTTTATTTAACACTTGGTGGAAAAAATAACTTTCCTGGATGTGACACAAAGGTAAGATAGTAATTGGTAATAATTGAAATATAGTTGTAAGAAAAACAGGACAGATTGTGAGAATCCCAGACAGTTGTTTGCACATAATGCACAGCAGCAATAACAGAATAACAGAATTGGAAGGGACTTTGGAGGTCTTCTAGTCCAACCTCCTGCTCACGCTATACCATTTCTGACAAGTGGTTATCCAGTCTCTTCTTAAAAGCCTCCAGTGATGGGCACCCACAATTTCTGAAGGCAAGCTGTTCCACTAGTTGATTGTTCAAGCTGGCAAGCTTCCTCAGTGCAAACAAATAGTAGCCAATTTTTCCTCCAGAGGGCATACATGACTGAAAACTAACGCTGTAATAAATCCCTAATGCAGGAAAGATAATTGCCCTTGCCCTAAAGTAGTACAGTTTATGGCTACTTTATATGGTGTACAAGCTAGGATCAACAGTCAGCATTTGCACTGGTTACTTAGAACAAGAAATCTGGTGAAGTGTGCAAAGAAGGAATTTCAGCTTTCTTCTTCAAGGGATAATTAAAGAATTTAAGATTATATTAGAACTTGCTTACCCCAAATACCAAGTTTGGTTTTAAAAGTGTTAGACGTCAAAACACTGTATAAGGTGGTAATAAACTCTGGAAGTAATTTTTGCCAAGATGTATTCTATTTTTATGAAAGTATATGTATATATAAGTTTGCTTGTATGTGTTCTCTATACAATGTAAGGGCTTTTTTTCCCTCAAAAAAAAGAAAACAAAAGAAAAACAAGTGTTTTACCAAAGAATTTTGTTTATGCAATGGTACTAACCAAATAAAACTTCACTTTCTCTTTTTTACTATTAAATATAGCAAGATTGTTATAAATTGTTTATTATTCAATGTTTCCAAAATCTGTTTCATTTTCTAGATTAATGCTGCCATGAATGGTTACGATGGTTACCATCCAAAAATGGTTACCAAATTGTGATATTTTTTCTTGTGCAAGATATTGCACTAATGATATCATTATAAACTTATACAGTATATTTATAATACTATCGAATAATTATAATTATATTGAATTAAATATAATTATTATATTGATTTAAAATTAAACTATAAATTAAGATTTAATACAAATAAAATCCAGTCAAAATTAGATTTTGGAGTAATGCCACTATTCCTCTGGGGAACGTGTGCTCTGCAACAACACTTACATTCCATATCCCTTATATTGAACTTATTGAATTTACTCAGTATTCCAGTTTCTAATGACTCTGAGCAACCTACAGCAAATCAGGTTAAAAACAGAATGTCTAAAAGATCAAAATATCTCTGCATCAGGATCATCAATTAATTTACCAAAACTCAAACTCACCCATAGGGAGCAACCCAACCTCAATGCTTGTTGCAATTGCCACATTTTAAATTTTCTGAAAACCAATAAGATGGAAGTCACCTAAATTTCTGAAGGAATGTAGAAGGAGAACAGCAATGGAAATGACTCACATTCCCTCATTGAAGGGACATAGAGATCTAACTTTACCAGATCTCACTAGATCAATAGTTAGTTGATCTAGTTAGAAACTATGCTTGCTTCTACCTGAGCTGCTACATTTTCAGGGGTGTCAAACTGGTGGCCCGTGGTCCAGATGTGTTATGCGCAGGCCACGCCCACCCCAGTTCCGCAAAGGGAAAACATTGCAATACATCATGTGACGGCAATGTGATGCAGCAAGTTTAACACTTGTGTTCTAGGTTATCTGTAATTTTCATATGTTCTTCATGGGTAATCTCATGTAGAATGTATTGCAGTGATTGAAAAGCTTACTAAGGCATCTATGAATAATGAGAACTTCCTATTCCAGGAGAGATTGTAACTGGTGCACAAGATGGAACTATGCAAAGAACGTCTAATTACAACTGCCACCTGAGCAATAGCTTTGAGTATAATATGACTCTTAAATTAGTTCTGTCTGTAATAACTAAATTACACTTACTTTCCTAGATAGCGTCTGAATTCAGTGTCTCTCCATCTTAGTTTAAGTCTGTCTGTCTGCATACAGACTCTAATAGCTTCCAGATGTCACGTTATCACTTGGTAACATCATCTCTTCAGCCTAAATGTAAAGATGACAATCACTTGCATACTGACAATATATGAAAAATGACCTAACAGATCAAGTATATGTTAAGTAAAAGCAGGGAATGCATTGACTTTCTCTACTGCATGTTGTTCTGAAAGATGACATCACTCTGAAAGTTTTGACTAGGAGTCTTGGTGACTGCTTTGACACCTGGCATGAGAGGTATAGTGTGTGGAACATCAGATGTTTCCCTCTACAGCTTTTCTGTACCATCCTGCTAGTTCCAACTATCCTACAGGTTTTGTCCCTGAACTTCAAATAGACCAGGGGTGTCAAATCACACCATCATGTCATCATCACATGACGTATCATGACTTTCCCCTCCTTTTGCTAAACCGGGCATGGGCGTGGCCAGTGCGTGATGAATCCAGGCCATGGGCCACAAGTTAAACACCCCTGAAATAAACTCTCACAATTGATAGGTACATTTTACTCAGGAGGAAGCTGGTTCCCTCTATTACGTGCTGCCAGGTCCTATCATACTTGGAGAACAAGATATGATAACTTTGGGCTTTGTTCCATGGAATTTGGAATATCCTTAGAACCATGGCTCCCAAATTATGGAGCAACAGCAAATATAATTTTTGCCTGAATAATTTGCTTTTCTGGGTGGGGGTGGGAAATGTTGTTAGACATTAATACTGCTGCAGGCTTGGGTGATTTAGCTTTTGATCTACTTCATATTGCCATATTATGGGAATAGAAAGATGGAGTGGCTGGTCTTCTTCAACACAGAGTGATCATTCCCAGATCAGACTGGTAGCTGTTGGTGCCCTTCCCAGATAAGTGAACTAGGAATTTTGACTGTATATTTCAAAATAACCATCTTGTTTTTTTTCAGCCACTCTCCCTTCAGATCTTTGCTGGTGGGATAGGAAAATGAAACATTGTCATTGACTGGATTTGGAGTTTGGGGAATGTGATTAATGAGGGAAGAGTTAGTTTAACTCTGAAAAAAAAAGAAAGATCTGTTTGGGTCTTAAACTAATCCTCTTGCAGTTAATTGAGATCATCCTGCAACTCTGAGATCATCATGTAACTCTGTCAAACATGTTTTTCTACAAACTGTGTAGAGTGTTGGAAAAATTAATTCGTATAACTTAATAATATTTCATTGCATCGTATAAGATCCATGCCTTCCTTTGTATACTTATATAGCTGTACATTATGTTAGGACAAGCAACTAATATGTATCTCAGTGGTTATTTCTTAATACATACCCAGTACCTATTTATCAACTGCACATAACATTTTTAATACAAATGCAAAGTTGCATCAGTTAGCATTTTTTTTTTTATTTGATTTATATGCCGCCCTTCTCCGAAGACTCAGGGCGGCTTACAATGTGCTCAGCAATAGCCTTCATCCTTTTGTATATTTATACAAAGTCAGCTTATTGCCCCCACAAACTGGGTCCTCATTTCACCTACCTTAGAAAGGATGGAAGGCTGAGTCAACCTTGAGCCTTGGCGAGATTCGAACCCTGCAGTAATTGCAGGCAGCTGGTCTTAATAAGCTTAATAATAGGGTGCCTTAAACCCCTGTACTACCAAGGCAATTTTACAATTTAAATTGTAAAAAAGTTTTAACTTTTTTTGACTTTCAGAAGCCAATTTATACAATGATAGCTTGACTCTATATCATGATAGATTTTTTTTAAAAGTTGGGTGCAGTGTATGTCATGTTAACTCACTGTATTAAATGACTTCTATGCTAATGTTGTATTGTGATACTGATGAGGGCTCCAATGAAATAATGTTAATAGATTTCATTATTGGTGGATGGGTTGCTGATCTTCAGGACAGAGAGGCAGCTGGATGCTCTGACTTTGTGGAAATTTTTCAACTTGTGAACTGCAGTAGGACTTTTGGAATTAAAACAGCCTTGTTTCTGTCTACAGTACACTTGAGAGTGAAGCAGTTTTTACATAGACCCCAAACCTCAAAATTAAAGTTTATAGCTCTGCTCTTGAAACATCTCATAGCTCAGAATTATACACATATATGCGCCTGCATACATATCAGTATATATTAAGAGTTGGCTTTTCTGTTAGACAGCATTTCCCAAAATGTGCACCAGGGCATGCTAGTATGCAATCAGAAAAGTGTTTGCATGTTACAGGAAAAGAAACTCTTAGCTGAAAAACCCAGCCATGAAAGAGATGATTTACGATATGTGAATCCTGCATTACATCCAAGAAATTTGAGTGAGCCCACCTAGGTTTGTCAGTTTGCCACCTCCCCTTCCCATTTTCTCCTCTATCACATCCCTTTCTTGGAGGGTGAGAACATTGGTTTTCTCATTTGGAAGATTGTCTTTAATCCTACATATGAACTATGACATAAGACTGCATACACTCTTGGGTCTTTCCCCGTTAGATTCTAGTGCGAGTATCTACACATATCTATACATTGGGTGCAGTTAGGCCGTTGTGTACTCCTGATGTAAAATACCCAGCAAAATAAACATGATGATCTTATCTTGCTGAGGGACCTACTTTTGAACTAATAAACTCTTGGTTTCATCAATGAATACAAATCTCAGTTCTTCATATTTTCTTATGGCCTTTGGTATAGCATTCTTGTTTAGATATTATGCAAAACACCATGCTGACTGTATTAGTTTTTTTTTAAAATCCCTTCCTTGCCAAAAACATTTTTTTTTGTTTTAAGATCCATTCTCTTTAACTTTCCAAATTGCACAATGCACAGCACTTTCCAAATTGCACAGCACAAAGCTGTGTAGAATTTGTAGGATTGCTTTATAGATTTTTATTTGATTTCTGTTCTGTGGGTGTTTGTTTGTGTTTTAATAGTGGTACTATGAACTATTGGGTGTCTATTGAAATGCAGTGGGTATACATGCAATGAATCAGTTGAGATGCCCATGACTAATAGATAGCTTTTTTTTTCTTTTATGGGATGAGGGAAGGAGGAATAAATGCTTTTATTAGATATATTATATCAGTCTGCAAAAATCTAGACTACTCCTAAATGGTAGCAAAGGATTACTATCTAACCATGCATATTTTTATAGCTCAGCTATAGCATCTGTAACAATATAGTCTGCAGAGAAGCTTTTCCAAATCAGGCTGAATTACAGAAACTCTAAACCTTTTAACTTTTCTGACTAAATTGTAGGCGTTTTTCAGGGGCTGGAAGTGGGCATCCTGAGAAATTAGAAAAAGTTGTTGGAAATGATTTTTCAGTTTGTCTTCTGGGAAATGGATATTTTGCGGTTGGTCTGGTGCTCCATCATAGATATTTTGTGAAAGTACTCTCAACATTCCAGAGTGCCACCTATCACTAGAAATTGTATAAGATACATTTTGAATAAATCACACGACAGTGTATTACTTTATTTTCTTGGTTTCTTCAGCTGCTGTTGTATACATTTTAAAACATATTATCTACATTAAATGGAAAAGATTGTACAGCTCTCTGCTATTCACTTTATGTTGTCTTGAATAGGAAGTAGCATAGTCCAAATTGAATTTTATTGACAAAATATAGTGCTTGCCTCTAAACACTAGGGCTGAGAAGGTGGTAGGCAATAAGTAAATAGCCCAATCTGAAGAGGAAAATGTGAGGTTATTTTAAATAACCATCCTGGCGTTAGATGAAAAAGAAAAACATTGTGATGAAAACATTAGCTCAGGTTGAACTCTACTTCCTTCAATGACACTCTTATTTACTTCAATAAATTGCCCAACTACTTTTAATTTGGCACAATATTTTCATAGCGGTCAAAAGTGTTTTCTTTGAGATCTTATTACATTGTCACAATATGCCTGATTGCCCAACATTCCTTTCAGTTGATCAGCGCTCAAGCTGCAAGTGCAACACATTAAGGTTAATTACTCCATAAATTTATGACAAGATATTTCCAAACATAATTATTTTTAGTAATACACAGACACCATGCTTCCTTTATTTGTGGATACAAAGAGCGGTTAAGCGCAGAGCCACTCTTTCTTTTGGTCCATCACCAGGATGGCCATTTGCTGCTTCCTGAGTGGAAAAATGAATTACATCACCCTTCTCTAACTTGCAGCCCATTGCAAATGCACCTGTGCCCAAATTTTCCAGCTTTGATTCAAATTTCTAAGTCCTTTACTGCTGAGTCTCAAGAGCTTCAACCTGTTTTAGTGGCAGCTCCAGTTCTGATTGGCTGTATTGTCAGGCATGTCCCCTTCCTTCCAGCATCAGGAGCAGCCATTTTGTCCTGAGTGTGCTACAATTTATTGGTGAAGTAATAGGTTATGTCTTAAGATGACTGTATGTACTGTATATGTGTGTGTGTGTGTATGTATGTATGTATGTATGTATGTATGTATGTATGTATATATGTACGTATAGCCTGCCTTTATTATTTTTTTACAAACAATCCAACATATCTAACACATCTCCCTCCTCCTATTTCCCCACAACAACAACCCTGTGAGGTGGATTGGTGTGAGAGAGAGTGACTGGCCCAAAGTTACCCAGCTGGCTTTCATGACTAAGGCAGGACTTGAACTCACTGTGTTCTGCTTTCTAGCCTGGTGCCTTAACCAGGCAGAAGTCCTTTGATCCTGTAACATAACTTTTCATGGTGCATCATTTTTGGAGGTAGAAGCATTCAAGCATATATATATTCTCATATATGAAAGTCTATGACAGTGATGGCGAATCTTTTTGCCGTCATGTGCCAAAAGCGGGGGGAACGCGGGGCAGTTGTGAGTGTGCGTGCCCACACCCATAATTCATTGCGCCCCGCCCTCTCACGCATGCGCATACGACTCCCCCGCACTCCCTTCACTTTTGGCACATGATGGCACCATGGGCCCGGTAAGCCTGTTTTTCACACTCCCCAGGCTCCAGAGGCTTTCTAGGAGCCTGGGGAGGGCGAAAACAGCCTTCCCCATCCCCCTGGAGGCCTCCGGAGGCCGGAAACAGCCTGTTTCCCGACTTCCAGTGGGCCTGGAAGGCCCGAAAATCAGCTGGCTGGCGCGTGCATGTGTGCTGGAGCTGAGCTAGGGTAACGCTTATGTGCCCACCGATATGAGGTTCGCCATCATGGGTCTATGAAGTGTGGATGCCAGCATCCATGCTGCCTGTATATGGATACCAACTGAAGAAGAGTCAGAGGGACTGAAAAAATAAATTCCTCTGCTCCTGTTGGAGAAATCAACAAAAATCCATGACCCTCTTCCTTCTGTATTTATATTCAGAGGAGATTCATTCATGTACTTCTCCTCAAATTTGTTTTCCCATATTTTATTTTCATTAGTCACAAAAATTAATTACACATTCACCAGAAAGACTTTTGTGGATGAAATTGACATGTTTAGTTAAGCAACTCACTTACTGATTGGGGCTGAATAATATAATATAAAAAGAACACTGCTTAGAGGGGGCCGAAAGCCCTACTAAACAGGTATATACAAAAGTATGAAGGCTATTGCTTAATGCATTGTAAGCCGCCCTGAGTCTCTGGAAAAGGGCGGCATATAAATCGAACCAATAAATAAATAAATTTCCACTTTAAAGAGCCTAAAAACATCTGTCATGAGGACATTCAAGGACATCAGTAAATGCACTCAACTTCTTTACACTCTAGAAATAATTTTGAACAAGTTCCTGGATAATGAATGACTCTTGCATGGTGTTTTGATATTAATGTCTACGCGGGCATCATAAAACATGTACATACCAGAAAATGAGGGAAATTTTTTTTTTACAAAGATATATGCTTTTCAAAAGATAGCAGTATACAAGTACTTTTGAGAATGCATGCATCTATTAGAGGTTACATACATCTTTTTAAAATCATGGTTCATATGTACAGATAAACAATGAAAAATAAGTGAGCAATACAATCAAAGCTTGCTATGTTTTACTATGAGGCAATGGGAAGCTATTTCAGAATGAAAGAGATAATGATGATGACGACTGTTGTGGTAGGGATGCTGGTGTTATTCTAATCATTCTTAAAAATTATATACAGAAGGATTATATATACAGAATTATATACTGGACTTTTACAATGTCCAGTAATTAGTTATTATTTTAGGTTTTGAAGTGAATGTGATATTGAAGCATTGATTTTTTTAAAAAAAATAATAATGTTCTTATGAGTTTCAGACGTTAAAAAAAAGTTTGTCTCAAAATATGAGAATGAATATGTCTGTTTTCCTGCCTATATCAAGATTTTTTTAGATCAGTGTAGACTGATTTAAATAAAATTGGTTGATCCAATCAGTCATCAGGACCAGAGGTTTGTTTTCTGAACTTTTGGACTCATGCTGGAGCCCATCCTGAGAGAACTTAAACTGTCTACCGTGGACCTTTCATGTTTCTTAAGAGGTCCCTAAGGGGGCCTGCCTACTGTCCCTGTCCTACTCTCCCCATTTATATGTAATCATTCTATATGTTTATAGCTATGTTTTGCCTATTTATATCCTTTTATTTGTGCCAGTTTTTTTCATGTGTCCATGTCTATGTCTATACTGATACTTGTTTCCTTGTACTTGTTGACAAATAAATAAATAACAACAACAATAATAATAACATTAACAACAACAACAATAACAACAACAACAACTTCTCTCTGCTAGAGGGAGAAGTTCTCTGAGGATGGGCTCCAGCATGAGTCTGAAAGCTTGGAAGACTAAACCTTTGGCCCCGGTGACCGACCCAGACTGCATCCTGCAACATTATCTTAGGAAATGTATATTTGCCTTTATTCATGAAAATTGGTTGAAACTGGCCATCAGATAAAGATAAAGATATTATAAACATAATAATAATTATTATAAAGTCTTCAAAGTTGAAGAAGCTTTTATTGTGCAGCAGAAAATCATTTCTGATCAGAGATTTTATTGTAACTGTCTTGAGAAATTTGGCTATTGGACAGTTTTAAAGGTGTAATAAACTTATATATTTCTGTATATTTAGCACAGAAAGAGAAAAAGTCATGGGATGAGAGTCAAAGAAATGATCCTGAACGAAAGGGGCAGGACAGAATGATGTGGGCAGAACAAGCACATGTGTTGATGTTGTTGAGGAGAAAGGCTTCCTTATTTTATAGTGAAGTTGCCTCATTAGGATTCTCCATTCAAAGTGCCAAACTGATTTTTGTCTGATGTGGAATTTGGGAAGAAAGCTGGGAAATGACAGGATTTGGGGTGGTTTTCTGATGTGTATGGTACTCATGCTGTAGTGGACGGAAATAAATTGTGGGCCAATCCATTTACAATGAGGTAATGTCTCTTAAATAACAGCCAGCAGTCTATCTTATTTCATTAAAGTCCGGCAAATATATAAATGCCCTAATGACCAAATATGTATTCTCTTTTTTCTCACACATTTTTTTTCCTTTTCTAATTACAGTAAAACAATTGAACGAAGCAGCATAAGCAATCTTATCTCCAGAGAATCTTTTTTTTCAAAAACTGAAATATGGTCATTGTATCTGAACAAAAGCTGCAGATTATTACATTATATATGAAATGGAGCTTCTAAGCAATAAAGATTTAGAAGCTAAAACATAATTTCAAATTATGACTTCTATTATCTGGTTTACATGAAATTCATTTGATCATCTGTCTGTGGTATTTGACTCAAATGCATCCTGATTTCATGCAGGATTGTAAATATTACTTTTTTCAGGAAAGTTATGAATCAATGTTTCTGTCTGTGAGCCTCTCCCTTTATCAAAGTAAATGTGTTGGGTCTGGGCTGGATAGCTTTTTCCTTACGCCAGACTTAAATAATATGCAAGTATTTCAAAAGTGAGACAGGTTTCTAAATAAATAATTATTCTAGCATTTATTTTACTTGCTGCCTCCAATCTGAGACTCATTCTAAATAATTAATATAAGGAACAAAAAAGAGGAAAAAGAAAAAAAATCAAAATATTCTTGAAACATTTCAGTAAAATAAAAACAATAGTTTTATTAACAATTTCATATACTTTAACAGATCTTAGGCAATAATGTACAACATCAGTTTGGTGTAGAGATTAAGGCAAACTATAGGCTATAAAGCACTAGAAGGCAAGCACCTGTGAGTTCTAATCCTACCTCAGGGATGAAGGCAGCAGGGTTACCTTGAGCCAGCCACTCTCTTTCAGCCCTAGGAAAAAGGCAATGGCAAACCACTTCTGAAATCTTGCCAAGAAAAATGGAGTACCTTGTCTCCTGGCAAACACTAGGAGTTAACACATATTCAAAAGCATGAGGGGGGAGGCTAACAATGTAAAATATTTATTTATCTATATTAGGTGACCTTTTCTCTGTACAGTATGAAAGCCAGACATATCCCCAGTGTAGATCTGATTTTGTAAATAATTCTTCATCCCAGGAAATCCTTGTAGCTCTATGAAAGGGATTATCAACCTCTAAAGGGCTGGATTTGCACAATAGTCTAGACTAAAAAGGGCTTGGGTAGTTTGCCATGCTGTAAGAATCAAACCTTTATCTTGATACACTCTGTGAACCAAATAATTATTTTGTCATTCATTATTTTTCCACTATTGACTTAAAGCATCTTCTGGAATTGTCCAACCATTATATAGTGTGAGTAATGGCCAAGTAATGCTATGAAGAGGTTATGTCACTGGTGGAGAAATTGTCTGATTTATCTCCTTGAGTATAGGATTCACTCCAGTTTATTAAAGCCCAGTTTATTCCAGTTAATAAACTGGATTCACTCCAGTTTATTAAAGTCATAGACCAGAGACCAAAATATAGTGTGTTACTTGAACCAAGCAGTATTGTTGAATGAATCCAGGAATGGGTCAATATATAGACTTTAGTATTAACTGAGGGAAATAATAATATAATAGTGTGTCACTGATCTGAGTTCACTCTGGCCCAAGCCCTGTGTCACACTTAATTGGACCAGTTTCCCAGGTGATGGGAAACCAAAACAAGAATAATTAGGAGGTTAAATTTATCTCCAAATAATTAATTGCACCCAGTCAAATAAAGTATAGGAACAGCAAAATCCACAAATTGTCCCATTCAAAGGCATCTGGAAGGGAGAAGAGGAATCAAGAAGGGTAAATGAACTTTGTACATGCATTATGACATATGCACATATCAAAGGAGCTGAACTTGCTGTACAATGGCACAATACAGTGCTGCTTTTTCATCTTACTGAAAGCTATCACAAATGTCTCTAGTCCTTTGTGGTGTACTCCATCCCTGGAGAAAAAGTGCTGAAAAGAAAGCATTGTGGAAGAGGGGAAAAATCTTCTCCACTACAGGATTCTGGTAAGTTCTGGCAGAACAGAGCACACCTTAAATGACTGTAATGCCCGTCTAAGCCTTTTGCTCTCTGAGTAGTGTTAATGTTGTAATGAAGCTTTGTTGGTGATCTCCTGCCATGGGACTTCATAAGTTTTCAGGCATTTCCTGGAGAAAGTGGAAAGAGACACTCTAGTTTCAAAGCAATCATTTTTGACCCATACAGTGTAATGTTGTGCTGTTTGAAAAATAATTGTTGGGTTTAATGGCTGTTTGTAGGAACAAAATTGGTGTAAATAAACATTTTGAGTTATGTATCCTTAAAGGTTTTATTTCTCTTTTATCTCCCAAATAGATCTTGAGGTGGTTGGTTGGTAAGTAAAAGAAAAGTGGAAAGGAGGAGAAATGGAAAAATGAGGCCATCAGGAGTTAACATTGTGAGACAGGGGAATTGCACATTTTTTAAAAAGTCCACATCTATTTCCAATGACATTTTTGTCCTATAAGAGAGGGGGGGGGAATAATGAGTTCTCCTTATTTGTTTAACTTAAAACAAATGATAATGTGTGCTTCCTCTATTTAAGCAAGCATGATTCTTAGTTTGCTTTATAACTACAAGGGGGAAGACAAAACAATGGTTCTAGGGAGGGAGGGAGGGAGGGAGGGAGGGGGAAACCCTAGAAACTCAAATTGAAATCTCCTTTGTGATGGAAGACAGAGAGGACCAAAGGAGAGAGGCTGGACAACATGAATTGGACAACGTAAGAGAGAAACAGGATGCACTCGAAATGCATGAACATCAGTATTTTGCAGCATATTCAGACTCAAAATGGAAAAGGTGCATTGGATCTGGCATGAGTGTAGTCATGATGTTAGCAAGCTGTACCTTTAAAAAGCTGTACCTGTACCTTTGCTAGGTCCCGCATGTTCTTAGAAAATAAGGGTTTCTTTTAAGGAGAGGGCCACACATGACTGAGATGATGAAGCTGATGAACAGTGGCTTGTGGATTATTCATGAATAGCTAGTTCAAATGAACCAAAGTCCGGCAAAGGTTGGCAACCAGCCCAGAAAACAAGATATGATAAGACTTTTCCAAAAATGCTCTGATGATAATTACAAGTTGTTTCCAGCAAGAAACTTACTAACAGCCTGTGACTTAAATAGGCTAAGGAAGTGGCCAATTATCCTCAAGCTTTACTCTTGAGAAGACCTCCTCCTCCTGAGTAGCCACTCCTGCCTTTTGGCAGCCCTGCGTGCTCGAGCATTGAGGAGAGGCTCCTCCACTTCGCTCTCTCCACTTGAAGGAGCCTCTGGAGGTTCTGAAGGCCCTGGCTGAGTCTCTGCCTCTGGCAACACATTCTCTTCAGCCTCCTTGCTGTCCGACGCAAGCGCCGGCTGCTCCGGCTGCTGGTGCGACACCACACCAGCCTCCTCGTCATCGGGATCAGCCACGATTCATGCAGGCCGCTGGCGGGCCACAATAAGGGCCTAGGACAGGGCTGTCAAACTCATGGTCCCTGGGCCAGATCTATCACCCACTGGCCATACCCACATCCAGTTTAGCCAAGGGGGGGAAAGTTGTGATACATCACGTGACTACGCCGTGACAATGCCAGTTTGACACCCCTGGCCTAGAGGAAACCGTAGAAATTATATTGATGAATTAGGTGCATTCATTCCCAAAGGTTCACTTTCTTTTTCTTTTAACTCTATTCAGCGTGCTTGTAACTTTTATCCTATTGTCATTCTAAAGCGTGTGTTCTTTAAATTTAGTAAATAAATAACTTTTAGCACGAATTACAGTCCTTTTGTTTTCCAACTGAAATTTTCCAATTTAACTAACAGAGTCATCTTAGGAGATGTTTGAATATAAGGCATTATTAACGATGCAGAACATTGAATAAAACATATTGCATTTCTTTGCTGTGTGCTGCTCAGAAATGTAGAATGTAGCAATTTCTGATGTGATTCCTTTCACATGTATGACAAATCAGTTATTTACATGATGGGAAACTTACATTCCTTATGTAAGTAACAACAAGAAGAAAGAACAACAACACTACATCCCATTTATATACCTGTCATCACCTTACTCTCACCCAAACCTGAAGGAAGGGTGTTATTTGGGGGGGAATGTTGACTCATCTCAGTCAGAAAGGTTATGTGATGAAATGCAGATTAACACGAAGTAAAAGACAACATACAACTCATCTTTCCTTGAGGATTTTTTTAAATGAAAAAAATAAAAGCTGCATGATGTTTTCCTTCTTTTGAGTGCAAAAGGCCCTCCAGGTAATTCAGATCAATATTTATTCATGGTCTTTGTTCTATTCAGAACATCTGGTTGAGTTATGAGGTGACAATGGGAGAAACAGCATGGCCCCTCTTCTATTTCAGCCTCTCAAAAACAACCAATTGGAAGCATTAAAATAATAAATAAAGACTGGACATTTTTTAGTTGGGTACTCTCCTCCTGGGTGCCTTCCAAATGTACTGAATTGAATTTTCTTCACCCTGAACAATTGTTGAGGACTATGAGAGTTGTAGTTTAATGCCTTTAGAAGGCATCAGGTGAAGGAAGAAATTTCCTGTTTATTTTTTTTTTGTCCCTACCCTGATCCTTCTGTATTACAAAGCACCTGAAGTGCAACTTGCTGTAGTACTGATGATAATGATGATGATGATTTAGAGTGTCTGCATTCCTTTCCTCTCAATAGGTGGATTAAAATGCCAAATTCAGTGGAAGCACCTGGCTGCCCATGTGGCCAACTACCGGTATAATTCTGTGGAGAAATAAAATGTAATTAGCCAGGACATCTCTAGGTAAAGATTGCAGGAAGACTATGAGTGTACAAGTTAAAATTTAAAACCTTGGACCATGAGAACATACCATTAGTATGAGAAATAACTTTAGTGTGTTTCAATTATGAGTATATGTTAATAAGGAGCTATGTAAAGAAATAATAGATACTATTTCTCCATTCAAGTGGAGAAAATTCCCCTGAGTTTCATAGAAGAAATGATCCATGTCATGGGTTTAGAACTGCTATCAAGAGACCAGGAAAAGACAATGGATGAAAGCTTTGGGTAAAAAAGGTGCTATGATGACTTAAATGCTGACTTTTAACGTGATGCAAGAAATGACAAGAAAAGAAAACTCAGTCAAGATGGAGTAACAAGAAAAGGAAACATGACAGTTGATTTTAAGATGAAAAAAATCACAGGAAAAAGTGTAGCTAAAATAGGACTTGTCAAAAGTAATTATTCAAGAGACCTAAGACAGAGAGAGAAATCAATTTTTAAAAATGCACTAAACCCCATTACAAACAGAATTTGAAAATTACAGAATATTTGTCAAAATAAAATATACAGTGATCCAGAACTGGCTCTTCTAGGGGATAATAAAACCAGATGACAATGAAATACCCCCTATTCTACTTGAAATTGCAGAAGTAGAAATTCTATATCAACAAATATGCGAGAAAGCAAAGTGGTCCAGAGATTGGACCAGATTAGAGTATACACCTATAACAAGGAAAAAAGACAGAAGAGAATGTTGAAATTAGTAGGACTCTATAGTTTGGTCTATGACTGCCATCTGTCAATCAACTAAACTAAATGAGTCTGTGTAGTGCTTCAGATTTCAAGAAAGAAATGTGATTCAGAGCATTTGTGGGTAGGTGTGTAGCACCTGTCTAAAATGCATTAGGGTGACTTTTCCCAGGATTCTGTGGCAAATGCAGAGGGCAGGTATGGAAGACCAGGAAAAGACATAGTTGCATTCTCACAAATCTCTGAGGTCAACCAGTCAGTCATACCCACTGCTGGTGGTGGTTAATGGTAGCTTCTGGCAGATATCTCTGAACTTTCAGGACAGTTTGTTCACTTAACTAAAATATTAGAAAGTGTGTTGACTAATAAGTCTACATTTTTATAGCCTTTTCTTGATGGGCGTGTTTTCCAGATGTTGCTGTCTAGTCTTCTGGGATGATTTCCAAGAGATGTGGAAAATTTGCTGTCATAAGCTGTCACAGTTGGTTTTGTCTAATGTGTTGCCTAATTAGTTCATCCCAATGAATTTTACCAATATATATAAGGAACTAGAGAGTCACTGCTGACAGAATTGGCCATTAAATGGTAAGTAGAATAATCCCAATTTCTGTAGCTAGACCTTGGTTTAAACAATTTGCTATATTTTCAATTGACACTCAAAAATAGAATTAATTTTAATAGTTTTTGGACCTGAACATTTTTAAATGGAGTGCACATGTATTTTTTGTTAGGATATTTCTAAAAATTAATTTAAGAAATCTCTTTTTTAGTCAATTTTATTTATTTTTTTCAAGGAGAAAGGGAGCAGAATTTATGAGTTTGATATATTATCCATTTTATCTATTATCTATTTCATAGAGTGAAAGATAAATGTGTCCATAAAATACTTGTTGCCTAGTACTTCTTATGAGCAAAATTTTAATATTTGTCATCTTGATTATCTTGTTAAATGTGTTGTTCATGCTTAGTTAATATGAAAAAAAAATCTAATATATAATTTAATTGGTAAGAATGTCAAATTAATGGTATAATATTAAATTTATATTGACATGATGAATAGTATGTGTGTATATAAGTGTGTGTGTGTTTGTTGATATAGATATAAACACACACTCATACTGTATATTGGTATGTGTACACACACACCCATACCATTATAGTTTAAAGAAAGTGTCCTTTAACACTTAATGAAATATTCATGTCTTTGTGCATAAAAGTAAAGTTCTTTGACGTACTTTTGTTCTTATAAATGCATTATTCATATTATAATAAATAATATTTTATTGTTTAAAGGAAAGAAGTGCACATTAAAAGTCACCATGGCATGGAATATGTACCAGATCACCCTACTTTTATTGTCACTGTCCTTAATGCAGCAAGTTTCTTCACAAGGTACTGTAAAATGTCAAGCAAATGCAGCACTTGAGAATGGCTTGAGAATGGCAGATCAGGCTATAGCCTGCTTAAGTGGAATTGTATACAGTAGTTTAAGAGGGAAAAACGGAAAATGAATGTAGAGGGGAAAAGAGCACACACACAGGAAATCTTACAACTAGTACTTGTATTTATATTCCCCAAAGAGATGTCACCCAAAGGATTTTTTTCCCCTCAGTAATTAATTTTCCTTCGCCTAAAATGATAGGAAGGACTTACCATATAGATTTTAAGGTTTGGTAATCTGCCGATCTGGATTACTCATTGCTTCATTTTTGTTCATCCAATTGCATTCTCATTTGAGAGATTTTCTTTTAAAAATTTGCCCTAAATTATGTACGTTGTGCATATTTCTCCAGACATTCTCACATTTCTTTGCATTTTTGCCTGATGTACTCAATTTTTGCGCTAATGTTATGCATTTTTATGCCTACAAATGTTTGCCTAATATACTTTTAAAAATAGGTATACTTTAATAACCGTGCATTATATTATACAATTTAAAGAGGAGAAAATTTTGAAGGTTTTCTATGTTTTGGCTCACTTACTGGTTTAAAACTGTAAAATAAGGTAAGTTTGTTTTCAAATGAAAGCTTAACACATTTCTCACACTGGTTTTTGTTGAAAATCTTTGATGTCTGTCCTGAACAAAGTTTTCTATTATATGCAGTGGTGGGATTCAATTTTTTTAACAACAGGTTCTGTGGGCGTGGCTTAGTTGGGGGTGTGGCTTGGCAATCATGTGACCGGGTGGGCGTGGCTAGCTGGTCACGTGACTTGTAGGCGTGGCTAGCTCATCATGTGACCGGGTGGGCGTGGCTATGTGCATAGGGACTACTCAGAGGGCTGAAAAAAGTCATTTCTGACTGGGCCTCGCACTTTTGACCGGTCCTCACACTTATGACCATCCTCACATTTATGCCCGTGCAGCATTCTTAACAACCATGTCACTCATTTCACAATTGCTTCTCTTCACCATGGTGACACGATAGGGCAAAAACGTAAAATGTGAGGACAGTCGTAAGTTCGAGGACTGGTCAAAAGTGCGAGGACCAGTCAGAAATAACTTTTTCAGCCCTCTGAGTAGTCCATATGCATAAAAGGATACAGCAATAGAGAGGGATGAAGGAAGGGAAGGGAAATTAGAGTAGGAGGGTGGGTAAGAGAGGGAGGAAGAGAGGAGAAGGAGAAAGGAAGAGGAAGTAGGGAGGAGAAGAAGAGGGGGAGGAAGAGAAAGTAAGAAGGAAAGAAAAGAGAGAGGTGGTAGGTTTGAGGAGAAAGATTGCTGTACAATAAAAAAGATGAAAGGGAAGAAAGCCAATCCCAAACAAATATAAAGATATTAAGATAAAGAATGAATTGTTAAACTTTAAAGAATAAAAGAGAACAAATATGAATAAATAACAATAATTAGAAACACACATACAAACATACAATGTATTTTCTTTGAACAGAGTATTTGGCCGGTTCACAAATTTAAACAGTGTTTAGTCATTTCAATTAAATTTACAATTTCTATATTTCCTTTTTGCCATATTTATTCCTCATCTATTTTTGTAAAAAACCAATATTACCCTCATCCTCATCTCTAATCTTAATCAAATTCAATTTTTCCCTTCTATTCTATATTATACCCCTTCCCATTGTCATCTATTTTTATATCCATCCTCACATTGGTTAATTATGTAATATTAGTTGTTTAATATAAATTCAACATTTTAATATAAATCAATTAGTTATATAACTACCTTTTTTGTATATTAATCAATATGAACATGAATATTCCAATTTGAATTTGAAGTTTTTTTTTCTCTAGCCATCAGCTGGGACTCCGGAGGCAGCAATAGATTGGGAGTGGGTGGGGTAAGCGAACGGCCGGCGATCCAACAGAGCAGAGAGTGAGGGTGAGTGAAGGCGTGGAAGCTGCTTTCTCCATCCTGCTCTCTTGCGTCCGGAGCCGGTGGGGAACCACGTGGCAGCCCACGTGGATCCCAGGCAGCGGAACTCAGGCTAGGGAAGGAGTGGGCAATTGTGGCTCTTTTACAACCTGTGGCCTTCAACTCCCAGAATTCCTGAGACAGCCAAGAGCCTGGCTAGGGTAGGCTGGCGCCGCGCGGGTGGGAGGTGGGGCGGGGCAAGGGGCGGGGCGAGCCAGCAATTTAACAAAGGGTTCGGCCGAACCCCCTAGAACCCTCAGAATCCCACCACTGATTACATGGTCTATTATCTTAAACATATTAATGGCATACTAAACAGCGGTACTAGAAATGAGGTTGGAATGAGAAGAGTTTCCTTAATTCTATGTATGACATACAGAGAACTTTAAAGTTCTCTGTATGTCATACATACCTACAGAGACAAAGCTCAATTCTAGTTAGAGTTGCAATGTAACTATACAACAACAGTGCTAGAAAGGTCCAAAAGACAGCTAGAGTGCTGTTGGAGGAAAACTAAGAACAAGTTAAACTACACATGGGTCAGAGCCATAGTTAAGGCCTACCTCATGGCAATAATAGTGGCAAAGCATCATCATTTCTCCAATCTTATTGCATCTGCCGTGTGTCACCCAATGGCCCTGTTCAAGGTCATCCAGTCCTCCACAGGAAAAGGGCTTGGAGGATCACTTACAAGACCGTGCAGAGTAATTTGTCCTGATGGAGAAAATTGCTCAGATCCAAACTCAGTTTGAGGCCAAGCATGGAGCAGGTGCAGTAGAGATGCCCAGGGAATGGACTTGTCTGATTATCTGAGAGTGGTTTGAACTTGTTGGACCTGAGGAAGTGGACAGGCAAGTGGAAGTATCAACACAACTACTTGCTTATTAGATCCTTGTCCCACCTGGTTGGTGAAAGCCTCCAGGACGGTGACCTGCAGGTGGGCCCAGGCAATGAGTAATGCATTGCTGCAGGAAAGGATGTTCCTGGCATCATTTAAGGAGGCCTTTGTTCACATCTTCCTCAATAAATCATTGTCGAGCCCAACCTGTCTGGACAATTTTCATCCAGTTTCCCATTTCCCCTTTTTTAGGGAAGGTTGTAGAAAAAGTGGTTTGTTGCAGCTCCTGGGTGACACATATTCAGGTTTCATGGGTTATGAGAGAGAAATGGTATTGGTCATACTTGTAGGTGATCTCTTGCAAGACAGGGATGGGGGTAGTGTATCCATCTTTGGTCTCCTTGACCTCTCAGTGGCTTTCAATACCATCAACCATCTTTTGGGCCAGATGCAAAGTTTAGGGCTGGGTGGTGAATTATCGGGCCTATTTGGCTTCTTTCTCCAAGGCTGGTCCCAATCAGTGTTGATAGAAGTCAGAGGTCCAGCCAGAGGCGGGCGGCACATGAATTAACAACCGGTTTGTCCAGCACTGAAAATGTGCATGCATGCCTTCCATGCATGTGCATGGCCTTCCATATATGCGCTTTGCTTGTGTGCGTGGCTTGCACACATGCACACGGCTTAAAAAATGTGGCTAAATAGGATAGCATAGCGCAGGGGCAGGTGGATGGGGCAGGGGCAGGCCCACCCCACCTGCAGGTCGCAACTACCAGTTCGTTCAAACAGTCCGAACCAGCAGCAGCTCACCACTGGGTCCAGCCCACAACCACTTGGGGCTCAGTACTCTCTCCAATCATTTTCAACATCTACATAAAACTGCTGGCTGAGATCATCTGACACCATGGGACAAGGTACTACTGTATATCGTAAGTATGCTGTTGATATGCAGCTTACTACTCTGGCTCCAGTGATCCGCATAATGCTGTGGCTGTCTGTTCTTGTCTTCCTTGTGGCTATATCTGGGCTACTTTTGTGCAATTATAAAACCAATCTGCTACTTTTGCTATGAGAGGCGTAAAGTGGATGTAAACACAGCAGACCAATACACATTTTTTTGGGACAACTTTTATTGGTTTTTTCCTCCCCCAATACACACCCACATATTTTTTGAAATAGAGTATTGACCGTATCATGTCATATCATATCATATCAAATTCATCATATCCAAATATATTTTACTTAGTTACAGTTTCTGCCAAAGTGTTCTTTTTCCATATTTGTTAATTTTTCTATTCTTATTTTTCCAAACAGTATATCACCCTCAAATTCTATTTTTCTATTCTTAATCATATACATTCACCTTAATTTTATTTTTTATTAATTCAATCTTTATCTTAATATATTTAAACGTGTTTAAAATGGATGCCTTTCTTCCATTTCATCTTTATTTTACAGCAATCTTTCTTCTCTTTCTCTTTCTCTTCCTCTCCCTCCCTTCTTTTGTCCTTCCTACTTTCTTCTCCCCTCCTCTCCTATTCCTTCTCTACTTCCCCTTCCTTTCTCCCCCTCTCCTTTCCTCCCCCATCTAACCTTCCCTCCTACTCTTATTCCCCTTTCCTTTCTCTCCTCTTCTCTTTCTTCTGTTCCTCTCTCTCCTTCTCCCTTCCTTCAATCTCCCTACTCCTTCTTCTATCTCTCTCTATTGCTGTATTCATTTTCAGTTCACTGCTTTTTTCCCTATGGTGTCCAGGCATCCCCGTTTTTCTCCCCCTTTATTGCATATATTCCTCAAAATTCCCATCATATTTTGAAATTATTATTATGTTTCAACTTGTTTCATTTTTACCTTAAAATCTTTCAACTTAATTAACTTTTCACCTCTTGTCCATTGTCCATTTCAATAGTTATTTTTCTCTTTTCCTAATATTTCAATTACTTCCTGATATTTTAACATATAGACCATTTCTATATCTGGTGGTCTACTTACAACATTTTCTTACATCATTTATTTAACATTTCAATTTCATTTCTTACTTCAATTTCCTTTGTTTTTTCAATCTTTAGCACACATTTTTTTACTTTCATTTCAATTTTATGTCTTAATTTCAATTAAGTATTCCCTTTTACAGTAATCTATATATTTATTCCAGTTTGTTTCTTACATACAACTTCTACTACTAATGCCATTCCCTTAAATCAACATATCACTGCTTTAATTCTTTTCTATTACATTTTTTTCTTTCCCCTTTTAACCATTTTCTTTTACACTCTCCTGAATTCCACTTCTTGATATTTTCTCCCCTTTCTCCCATTCACTTATTTCTTTCTTCCTCTTCTTCTTTTTGTATTTATTATATCCTCCTTCCTGCATCTTTTCTCTAATTTTTAACTTTATTATCCTTTTAGTTCTCTCCCTTTCTCTTTTCCCATTTCCTTCTCTTTTCTTCTTTTTTGAGATATTCCCTCTTTCTATTTTCATTTTATCACTGTTAATCTCAGTGTGATCATCTATATTTTTTCCTTCAATTATTTTCTTTCCCACATTATATTCTTGCTTCTCATTTATCTTTTCTCTTTCTTTCTTTTTGTATTCTATCCAATCTTCTGCTTCTTTGTTTCCCTTAAACGCTTTTCGCACCTTTTGCAACACCTCCCTCAACTCCTCATACTCATGTTCCCAATTTTCCATATTTTCAGTTTAAGAAGAAATAACTTTTAAATTTATTTTTATTTTCACTTATATATAGTAGTTCGAATTCAAGTTCATTTAATGTCTTTTTTGTTTTCTTTCTTCTTTCCAAACAGTATCCAATTCAGATAGTCCTTTTAATTCTCCCCAGTTCAAGGTTTTATTCTTTCAAGTTCTTTTTGTAATCTTACTGCAGCTATGTAAACAAATACTCCCCATACGGCTTCTCACGTTGATTTAAGTGCAATATTTCATTTCCACCAGCAAATGACTCTCTCCAATCCACAAATCCCCAGGCAAAAAAAATCCACAAAAGTAGTACTTTCTGTTTTTTCAATTAGTTCCTTTTGTTGTTAAATAAATGCTTTCTCTCAATTTCCTTTTCTTTATATTTATTCTTAATTTCTTCCAAGTCCAATTTAAATCCAGGTGGTTAGTTCTCCTTTTAGGGCTTTCGTTTTTAAAGTTCCTCTTTTTTTTCTCCTTCGCTTTAAATCCCCAAGTGCCAATTAGCCGCTTATTTCAGGTTGGGACTTCTTTTAAAGTTTTTTTTAAAATTTCTTCTTACCTATGAGTTGGCTAATCACTCATTCAGTAACAATACTCCGTTTCATCATCGCTTCTCGTTCTTTCTCCTTCCTCTTGTGTGTGGCCGCCTGGCTTTTGACAGTTCCTAAACAACTGTCTTCCCTTGCTGCTGGGTTGGAGGCTGACGCAGACTGTTCAGGGAATTTGCAGCTTTCCTGTTCAAGCATGCCTGTGCTTCTGTTCTTCACTGTCCCTACAGGACAGCTATGATCCCTGGGGATCCCCTAAAGCAACTGAGATATCAGCATTTTCCAGGAGCCCCAGAATTTGCTGTACCGCCACTGGCACTGGCCACACCCCTCCTCAGACAAATACACATTATAATATCACAGTAAAACTTCAACATAGCTCTAGGGTTAGATTATTTGGTAATAGAAGTAAATATATTTTATTAAGTAAAGTATCACTGAGCAAATTCTGAATGTGGTTAATTCTGCAAGAGCTGATGGCTGAAGGCTGTTCTGGTTTTCAGTTATGGAAATAGATGCCCCTGTACATTTTGAGGTCATCAGGCTGGGACAAGACTATCTTGTAGGATAGCAATCTACAGAAAACTGTTCTTACGCTGTTTCACTTCTGTGATTGTTTACATAGGGAAAAGTATTGGTAAGAACTAAAAAAGAAAAAAAAAACCAACCCCTTACTACTTGGAAAAACATTTCTGTTTGTGGCATAAGTGAATTTAAGACATATTGCTTGTGTTCTGATAGAAATTAAGATTTGTATTTCTAGAGGAAATGATCCTCCTGTCTCCTGATGCTTTACCATTCATTCTCTCCTTACCTACCAATCTGGTGTGACAATTCTGTGTGCTTTTAGGTGTATCAAGCTGTGCAGGGAGATGTACAGAAGGGTATTCTAGAACTCCTGGCTGCCAATGTGACAGTAGCTGCCAACTCTATCAGGAATGCTGTCCTGATTATGAACAGGTCTGCCTGACAGGTAGGTCTGCACTCAACCTGTTTAACATTCTGTTCGACTAAAATAATGACTTATCTGTGGGATCTTCAGGAACACAGTATATTTAGCCTTTCTTAAACTAGAAAAATAGCGACAGTTTTCCTCAGAGTGATAGAACATAACTAACTGTCATATAAATAGCTGTGTCTGGGGATTAATTGGTTGTAATTGTTAATTGGAGGTTTATCGTATTTATTTTATACCATGTTTCATTCAGCCCATCCCCTGCCACATTTTAAGAATGAGAATGTTTGCAATCTCTGAACTGGTTTTTCTAGCACAAAAGAAATAATTCTTCTAGGAATAATGATTATTTCATATCCTGTGAATAACTCCTATATAAAATGTATAAGAATCATATTACCAGTGGTTACCAGTGGTTCTCCGGGTCCGATTCTCACCTATAAGGCCCTACATGACTTAGGTCACGGATATTTGCAGGACCTTCTCCTGCCTGCCTCCCACCATCCTGTTCGCTCACACAGGGCTGCTCTCCTCAGGGTTCTGATGGCGAGCTAATGTCGTCTGGCGGCGCCCAGGGGTAGGGCATTCTCTGTGGGTGCTCCCACCCTTTGGAATGAGTTGCCTACCGAGCTCCGGATGGCTCCTGATCTCCGCTCCTTCCATCAGGACCTGAAGACTTGGCTGTTCAAGCAAATAGGCTGACTCTGATTCTAGGTTTTATTATTTATTATTTATTAGTTAATTTGGTTTAAAAATGGGATTTTGTTGTACATGTTTTTAACTTGTGTTCGCTGCCCTGAGTCCTTCTGGAGAAGGGCGGCATATAAATACATTAAATAAATAAATAAATAAATAAATACATACATATTTCTATACCTACCAATACTGAAATGCATATGCTTCTGTACAGGAATCTTCAGGGAAGCAAAACAGATAATCCTGTTGTTTTGCAAAGTGATCTCTATTATGTGTCTGAATGGTCATTTATTTGGCAACTTCAAATTTCGATTAATAAATGCTCTGTCTTAGACTTCCGGTTTGCTGGCTACCGACGAAAGACGGTCCTTCTTCTCGGACCGCCAGCCCCGCCGCCTGTAGAGCCGCTTCGTTTCCAAGAAGCGGCTTGAAAACTCCCAAATCTGAAGGATTGGTGGAGGAGAGCGAGCAAGGAGCAGGTTGAGCCCCTGTGAACCCCCAGAAAATCGCTACTGGGGAGGAAACAGGCGCGGCTCCCTTTCAATTTGCTGAGACTCCGGACGGCATGGGACGACTCTGCTTTGCGCAGAGCAAGTCGGCTGCACAACCTCTCAAATTAAATGAAATCAACTTCAATAATTAGCGGAAACAACAACTTGAACCTTCAAACCTAGAAATTGCAAGTATTATTGTTTTTGTGACTTTCTGATTTAAGTAAAAGTACGAGCGAGTGAAAGCGGCTTGAAAAAATGGCGTCCGGCTTCAGCGTTAACAAGCTGAGAGTGAGAGTGGACTTGTAAAGTTATTTTAACTAGTTACAAAGTTGTGCTGCTTGTAACAAGGAGAAACAGGAGAAGAGGAAAAATTCTTTTAAAATAAGCCTGAGCTTGCTTCAGTCTAATTCTATCCCCAATTTGATTAAACCTGGGGGATTTTTTTAGAGGACTTTGTGGTGGTGGAAAAGGAAAAAGGATCTCCTTTTTTCAGAAAAGCTAATCTACGTGGCAGAATGGCTTCTAAGAAACAGGAAGGAAAGGCAGCGGGGGGGGGGATCCCCCACACGTAAACCTGAGCAGCAGCTTCCTCCCAGTCAGCAGAGTCAGAAAAAAGATTTTGATGTTGAAAGTTTAAAAGATTTTATTACTCAGGCTCTGGATGATAAATTTCAAAAATCACAACAGGAAATTAAGCAGGAAATTAATGAAATTAAAAAGGTGGTGCAAGAGAATTATGGCAAGGTGACTAATAAATTATTGAATGTGGTGTCTGGCCTGTCAGAAATTATGATTAAAATGGATTCCAAGTTGGAAGAATTTAAATCAGAAGTGAATGTTAAAATAAAGGATACTGATTACAAAATTTTTGATGTTGATAATAAAATGCAGAGAGTTGAAAACGAAATTACGATGATGCAATTCAGGTCCATGGAATTCGCCATAAGGATTAGAGGTTTTAAGGAGAATGATCGACAAGACCTGAGACAGATTTGTGCTGATGCTTTGGCTGTGTTGTTAAAAATTAATCCTGAAGAGATTTTTTACAAAATAGACAAAATTTACAGAATGAATTCGTGGGTGGCCAGACAAAGACAATTGCCTAGAGATGTGGTGATATATTTTACAGATAGAAGAATGAGAAATGATATTTTGCAAAATAAATGCTCTGTCTTACATATTGGTAAACGTAATCAGAATGTCAAGTATAAGCTAAGTGGCATTAATCTATCAGATGACCCTCACTTTGTTAAGGACCTAGATGTACTTATCTCTGACGATTTATGCTCCAAAGCTCACTGTAACAGCATTGCTAAAAAAGTATTAAGAGTTGTAAACTTAATTTTGTGAAGCTTTTTTTCTGGAAACATTGTATTGCTAATTAGAGTTTATAAAACTTATGCTAGACCAATTTTAGAGTATTGTTCAACTGTTTGGAATCCCCAACACATATCTGACATCAGTACAATTGAGCGGGTTCAGAAGTACTTCACGAGAAAAATCTTGCACTCTTCTGCACACAATAGAATTCCTTCTGCTACTCGGCTCGAAATTCTCGGTTTGGAATCAGACCTAGGTATTGCATACAAAATTATATATAGTAATGTTTTACCTGTAAATGACTTTTTTCTGTTTTAATCGCAATAATACACACACAAACAACTGCTTTAAATTCAATGTAAATCGTTCTAAACTTGACTATAAAAAATATTATTTCTGTAATAGAGTTGTCAAAGTCTGGAATGCCCTACCTGACTCAGTTGTCTCAGCTACAAATTTTCAGTTTCAGTCACAAATTGACTTCCGTGGATCTTATTTCATACTTAAGTAGTCAGCAGAGGGGGTGTGCATAAGTCCACTAACGTGCCTATCGTCCCTGTCATTGTATTTTTATTCTCTTCTCATTTTTATTTGACAAATTCCAAAAAATAAAATAAAATAAAATATCACCTAGGAGCAAATGTCATGCAGACAAGATATAGTTCACGCATAGCATTCTCACCATAGTGGGAATTGTCCACTTTCTGAAAATTGTATCGTGAAATGTGAGCCCCTGTCCACACATATTTAATCATGACCTCTCAAAACTTCATGTATTGTCTATTATATAAGCTGGATCCTAGTATTACTAGGCAGACTATAACTACTAAATGAACTAATGTTGGGTCAATACAAGCATTTTCTCCAGTCCTCCCTCTTTCTTATTGATCACATTACATAGGGAAGAATCCGGGTGGGTGTTCTATCATCTCTCAATGATTTTGTAACTGGGAACTTTACAGATGGTTTGGCTTAGAGGCAGTAGCTTTATCACAATATCTTGCTGATAGGTTCTACAACAGCTTGATATTCAAATAGAAAAATAGATAGGGAGAAAGACATATGCCATGTTGTACCTTATCTGCAACTTTCATTATAAAATCCACGGGTATAAACAAGTTTGCTAAATAATAAGGGCTTTGCAATTGTAAAACAGAAAACAAATATACTCCCCAAACATGTAATTGTATCATCTAAATAATATGCTTTAGTGATTACTTTCCGAGGTCATGTTTATACTGTACTTAGGGCTTTTTTTTACTACTTTTTTTTACAACTTTTTGCAAAAATGAATGAGTGGGTTTGCAGGGACAAGTGTGTGATTCACAATCGTGTTTCCAGTGTTAAAAATGAGCTATCCTTCTATACAAATGTTCATTTTCAACATTGGAACTTGATAGCAGTAATGTAATGAAGATATAATTGCAATTCTGAAGATGAGAATGCTACTCTTCCTTCATTATCCCATGTAGAACTCTCCTGTAAAGGACACTGTACTGACCGATATGTCCGGGGCAGACTCTGTGACTGTGATCCAGATTGTCACAAATATGGCAAGTGCTGTCCAGACTTTAAAGAGGCTTGTCCAGGTAAGTCTTAAAATCTTATGATTCTTTTCCAAAATCTAGCTTGTAATAGACACTGAAATTTACTTTTGGACTTACTCCTAATGCTACAATTCAGCTTTTGCATGTGGAAATGTTGCATGAGCAGGGAAAAAGGCCATTAACTTGACACATCGGTTTTCTATGTTGAGAAGGAAATTTGGAGGAACATTCAACCTTATGAATGTTCACAAGGCTGAACATGAGTTTTCTCACCTCCTATAGACCAGGAGAGAGTCAATTTGGTATAGTGCTTAAGGCATCAGGTTAGAAACTGGGAGACTGTGAGTTCTAGTCCCACCTTGGGCCAGTAACTTTCTCTCAGCCCTAGGAAGGAAGTAATGCAAACCATTTCATAAAACCTCACCAAAAAAGTGCAGAGAGTTGTCCAGGAAGTTTCTGAGAATCAGATACAATTGAATGAAATAAAAAATAGACCAGTCATATGTTTATACCCTCAATAAAAATAGCATGCCTTTAAATTGCTTGTTCCAGTTTTTGTTACAAAAACATCTAGCCAAGAGATAAGATGAATTATTGAAGTTATAGGTCTGTCTCTTGAGTCATGGAAGTTTTAACCATAGGTACACTGTAGGTTCTTCTTTTGCAAATATTACTGCTTAAAATCATCACTGGTCCTTCACTCTAACAGGATTCAAGATTTTAACTCCATAGTGGTATAGTAGTTTCCTAATAACATGCTTGTTTCTCAGAGGCTGTGACCTTGTGGATTAGGCTGTATGCAATTTCTCATTTCATGGAGTATGGCAAGCCAGCTGATTTATCCTTTCCTTGAGTAAATTCCAGGAGCCTGATTGCCACCTACAGTATATCTATTACATGTTTGTTGTTCTAATATTAACTACAGAAGTCCAAAATCTTGTTTTTTTTCCTATATGTCATTTTTTTCCCTATATGACATTTGTTGGACTGCAAAATATTATAGTAGGTTTTTATTATACAGTATTATTTTAAGTTATATTGTAAGTACGTCATTGATCACAGCAAACTTATCTTATTTTGTGTATACAGCAATTAAATTTATTTTTCTATTTCTGTTTCTATTCTTAGACAAAAATATTCCTGCTACTAAGCTTTAGTTTAAAAATTATTGAGATGGTAGAGGGAGAGCAGAATTTGGTAAATCAGAGCTGAAATATGGACTTCTTCTTCTTTTTTTTAAAAAAAAGGGCTTTCTTTTAACAAGTCTTTTGTTTAAAACAGTAAATAGCCAATAATTACAAACTTAAATTAGCTAACAAAGTTATACATAAACAATTTCAACTGAGATCTACTGTTTATGCTCGACTGTTCAGGAGCAGTGACTGTCACCATGACCAGAGGTCCCTTGACAATACTCAAAACAATACCCAAAACAACCACCACAACCAAGCCATCAGCCACAACCTCCAAACCAAAATCAACAACCAAACGTTCACCTAAACCTAACCGCAAACCAGTGTCTTTAAAGAAGAAGAAGCACAAGACGGTGTCTCATGAAACTGTGGAAGGTAAACCTTAGCTGCATTTTTGTGGAAGCAATAAATGTTTCTTAGCAGTCAATGTATACACATACACATACATATACACACTCCAATATAATTTCCTTGTCTATACCTCTATACCGGGAAAAAGACAAAAGTTGGAATTGATAAACACTTTTTAAAATGCAGTCACAATGATGCATCCTTTCAATGGTTTCCACAGAATCTAATTTGCAATCTTGATTCTCATGGTTGGCCTGTTAGCCAAATACTTCTCCATCTTGTATATTTCTTTGGAACTTAAGTATGCAATAGTTAGATGAATCTACCTACTCAACCTGCAGTTTAGAACAAGGAAGGTCCCCTTTTTTTGGTCATGGACTGCATTTGACCTTAGCAGAAAGTGTTCCCTTGTTCTCTCACTGCCCAAGATTGTTGCAGAAGGCCTAATTCTCCAGAATAGAGAGCCGAGAGTGCTATGAGCCTCAAAAAGAGAGTGGTAAAAAGGAACAAAAGCAGTATATGAAGTGGTGACTGATAGGATGAAAACAAGAATATTTTGCGACAGAAAAATATGAAGCATAGTGAATGATCCTAATGTAAACCAATTGTAACCATGTTTGTTCTGTTTTTCCTTATTCTATGCATTTAATTTCTTTATAATTTCTTATCCATATCTACATTTTGCATAATGTTGTTTAATCTAAAAGCGAATAGCATGACAAATATGCACCCATGTGGCTGTGGGATATTGCAAATGGCTGTACATGTGGCCATGTTGCCATGTTTGGCCACTTGACTGTGAAGTGGCCAAACACAATCATTGGAACTTTATAGATCACAAGTCTCCTTTTTCTGGTCTGTTGTAACTTCATACGATTGCAAAGTGACTGGTCATAAACTGAGGACTACCTGTAATCTGAACCATTGAATACAAACTTTAAGACGGGTTGAAGAATCTCTGCACGAACTTTTTTTTTTTTAGTTTTTTCTTCTTAAAAATACAGCTGTGGGATCAAATTTGGAAGCTTTGGTAGGCCATGTCCAAAAATTGGGAGGGAGGGTCATGTGCAACCTAAATCCCCAAATTGTGCTACCTTCCCAGGGACTCCATCTGTGAACAAGAACTATAATCTCTAGAATGTTTATCTTTCTGATGATTGTAGAGCATTCTGAACAGCATTCTACTTCTTCAAAATCCTCATCGATTCGGAGAGCAACAGCTTTATTGGGAGAAAGTGGGGATACAAGCAAGAATAATGATAAGGCACTAGAAGAAGAAGAAAAGAGAGGTATGCCTTCTGATCTTTTTTAAGCATCCAGGAATAAGGATTGCATTGAAGCAGACATATGAGTAATGTATGTTTTTCTATCTTGAAAAAGTATTTTAAAGTTTAAAAATAATAGTTCCTAATCTTTAAGGGTGTATTCAGGTTAAAGTTAAAAAATCAATATAACAGCCATGATGATGCGAGGATGTGTGTTACATGTGTTGCATATGCAATGCACATTAAAAAACAGATAGAGCTTTGATTCCACTGTTTCAGCCACCATCTTGACTTATTTTTAACCACATCTTTGGACCTTTCTGCTAATCTTCCAGTAGAGGGTAAGTATAAAGAAACCTTCAGGATTTTATTGGGAATACTGAGTACATGTCAACAAACTCCAAAACATGTTAGTACAAACTGGAAAGCTGCAAACCAGAAGACAAATCATTTACTTCTCTTTCGTGTTTTCATTTAAAACAATTTCTATCACATTGTTAAAAAAAAAAACCAGAAGAAGTAAAGTTGATATTAGGATGTCACAGAATCTCAAATTTGCCTAGACTGTTACTGGTGTGTTATTTTATGATATTTGAAGCCTTGAAAAGAGTTAACTTCAGAGGCCAGTGGTTGAGGCAAAAAGAAATGAAAGGTTCCCCCTTCCCCTTGATTTACAGTAATTGCAAACCCGTGTGGTAAAAAGAATCAACCCATTCAAATATTTTGATAATATTCTGCAGTATTTTGAGTTTAGATTTTTTTAATTGGATCATACAATGAGAGGAATTGTGTCAATGAGTAACAAATCATTCCATAACCTCTTTTTTCCCTTCTGAAATACAGAATTATTTTTGCTAAATATCACTAATCAGTATGCAACTAGCATTATTTTAATAGAAATCTGCAAAATGTGTTGCTCATGCTTTTAGACCTGGTGCTTCCTTTCATCATTTTAAATCTATGGGACCTGAAGCACTGTGTTGAAAAGTTGGCAGGGGAAACATTTTTTTCAGGGAATGAAAAATAGAAAATTTAATTTTCTTCTTCTCCCCCCCCCCCTTTTTTTTTTTGCTTAAGCTCGTGAAGCATCAAAATCAAGAAGAAAATCTTCATCCAAAGCAGTGAAAGTAATTTCAGAGGATGATGGTAGTGGGGAAGGCAATGCATTAACAACAAAGGCTACCACAACTATGATAAATATCACTACAACAAAGATGCCATCCACCACAGGCACAACAAAGATGCCATCCACCACAGGCACAACAAAGATGCCATCCACCACAGGCACAACAAAGATGCCATCCACCACAGGCACAACAAAGTTGCCATCCACTACAGGCACAACAAAGTTGCCATCCACCACAGGCACAACAAAGTTGCCATCCACCACAGGCACAACAAAGTTGCCATCCACCACAGGCACAACAAAGTTGCCATCCACCACAAGCACAACAAAGATGCCATCCACCACAGGCACAACAAAGATGCCATCCACCACAGGCACAAGCACAACACAGCTTCCAACCACGACCACGAGGCAGCCATCTACTACAACAATGGAAAAAATGGCTTCCACAGCAACCACAACAAAGCTGACATCCACTACTGCTACTTTAAAGATATTACCCACCACAATAATGACAACAAAGTTGCCATCCACCAGCACCAGCACCAGCACCACACTTCCATCTACTACCACCCCCACAAAGCTGCCATCCACTACAAGTACCACCACAAAGCTGCCACCAACCACAGCAACAACAAAACTGCCACCCACAACTACCACCATCACCACCACAAACAAGCCATCCACCACGAGTAGCACAAAACCATCCTCTACCACAGCTACTGTGAAGCTGCCATCTACTACTACAAAGCAGACTACTACAGAGCTTACAACCCAAGGAAATAAAGGTATTACAACAACTCTGGGTGATCATGTTAGCTATTTCCCAAGTCCCCATTCTGAGCATGTTATTTCATTCTTCAAAATTACTACCACAAAACTGTTAGGTTTGCAATCTACTGCTGCTTCTACAACCAGTAGGATATCATTGCCTACTAAAACTATGGTAACCATGAAGAAACATGAAAATGCTATTTCTTCAAACCCTACGTCTTCCTCACTTAAAGCAATAACAAGAATGTCTAACAGAGATACTACTACTGTAAGAATGTCAAGAGATGATAAGAATGAACCTAATTTATATGACAAAGTTACAGCAACAATGAAAGCAAGTACGGCAATGGCTGAAACTAATACAAAAGATATGACTACTGCAAGAAAAGAGACCGTAACAACAGATATTAAAAATACAAGCAGTAGAGCAGACACAACACCAACAACTTCTAATGAACAAGGAACAACAAGGAAACCAAAAAATATAGATTACAAAACTGGTCCACATCGAATTGATAAAAATGATAATCTCAATAGAATTTCTGCAGTGACAGAAGAAATAATTACTATTTCTATTCCAAATGACAGAACCAATCCTGATCCTGATGGAGTTCAAAAAAGTGACAATTCAGCCAGAACTTCAGCAATGACAGAAACAGTCACTACACAGACTGGCCAAGGTGAGACCAGTCACAAGACAGACAATCCAGAAACAAGCACATCTGTCACACAAGCAACAATGTCAACAACAAATTCAGAATACACAACTCCTGATGTAACTGATAAAAGTGACAGTCCAGAGAGAACTTCTGCCGTGACAGAAACAGTCACTACACAGACTGGCCTAGGTGAGACCAGTGACAAGACTGACAATACAGAAAAAAGCACATCTGTCACAGAAGCAACAATGTCAACAACAAATTCAGAATACACAACTCCTGATGTAACTGATAAAAGTGACAATCCAGAGAGAACGTCTGCTGTGACAGAAACAGTCACTACACAGACTGGCCAAGGTGAGACTAGTCACAAGACTGACAATCCAGAAACAAGCACATCTGTCACACAAGCAACAATGTCAACAACAAATTCAGAATACACAACTCCTGATGTAACTGATAAAAGTGACAATCCAGAGAAAACGTCTGCCGTGGCAGAAACAGTCACTACACAGACTGGCCAAGGTGAGACTAGTCACAAGACTGACAATCCAGAAACAAGCAAAGCTGTCACAGAAGCAACAATGTCAACAACAAATTCAGAATACACAACTCCTGATGTAACTGATAAAAGTGACAATCCAGAGAGAACGTCTGCTGTGACAGAAACAGTCACTACACAGACTGGCCAAGGTGAGACTAGTCAGAAGACTGATAATCCAGAAACAAGCACATCTGTCACACAAGCAACAATGTCAACAACAAATTCAGAATACACAACTCCTGATGTAACTGATAAAAGTGACAATCCAGAGAGAACTTCTGCCGTGACAGAAACAGTCACTACACAGACTGGCCTAGGTGAGACCAGTGACAAGACTGACAATACAGAAATAAGCACATTTGTCACAGAAGCAACAATGTCAACAACAAATTCAGAATACACAAATCCTGATGTAACTGATAAAAGTGACAATCCAGAGAAAACTTCTGCCGTGACAGAAACAGTCACTACACAGACTGGCCAAGGTGAGACTAGTCACAAGATTGACAATCCAGAAACAAGCAAAGCTGTCACAGAAGCAACAATGTCAACAACAAATACAGAATACACAAGTCCTGATGTAACTGATAAAAGTGACAAGCCAGAGAAAACTTCTGCCGTGGCAGAAACAGTCACTACACAGACTGGCCAAGGTGAGACCAGTCACAAGACTGACAATCCAGAAACAAGCAAAGCTGTCACAGAAGCAACAATGTCAACAACAAATTCAGAATACACAAGTCTGTATGTAACTGATAAAAGTGACAGTCCAGAGAAAACTTCTGCCATGACAGAAACAGTCACTACACAGACTGGCCTAGGTGAGACTAGTCACAAGACTGACAATCCAGAAACAAGCAAAGCTGTCACAGAAGCAACAATGTCAACAACAAATTCAGAATACACAAGTCCTGATGTAACTGATAAAAGTGACAATCCAGAGAGAACGTCTGTCATGACAGAAACAGTCACTACACAGACTGGCCAAGATGAGACTAGTCACAAGACTGACAATCCAGAAACAAGCCCAGCTGTCACAGAAGCAACAATGTCAACAACAAATTCAGAATACACAAGTTCTGATCTAACTGATAAAAGTGACAATCCAGAGAGAACGTCTGCTGTGACAGAAACAGTTACTACACAGACTGGCCAAGGTGAGACCAGTCACAAGACTGACAATCCAGAAACAAGCACATCTGTCACAGAAGCAACAATGTCAACAACAAATTCAGAATACACAAGTTCTGATCTAACTGATAAAAGTGACAATCCAGAGAGAACGTCTGCTGTGACAGAAACAGTCACTACACAGACTGGCCAAGGTGAGACTAGTCACAAGACTGACAATCCAGAAACAAGCACATCTGTCACAGAAGCAACAATGTCAACAACAAATTCAGAATACACAACTCCTGATGTAACTGATAAAAGTGACAATCCAGAGAAAACTTCTGCCGTGACAGAAACAGTCACTACACAGACTGGCCAAGGTGAGACTAGTCACAAGACTGACAATCCAGAAACAAGCACATCTGTCACAGAAGCAACAATGTCAACAACAAATTCAGAATACACAAGTCCTGATGTAACTGATAAAAGTGACAATCCAGAGAAAACGTCTGCCGTGGCAGAAACAGTCACTACACAGACTGGCCAAGGTGAGACTAGTCACAAGACTGACAATCCAGAAACAAGCAAAGCTGTCACAGAAGCAACAATGTCAACAACAAATTCAGAATACACAACTCCTGATGTAACTGATAAAAGTGACAATCCAGAGAGAACGTCTCCTGTGACAGAAACAGTCACTACACAGACTGGCCAAGGTGAGACTAGTCAGAAGACTGATAATCCAGAAACAAGCACATCTGTCACACAAGCAACAATGTCAACAACAAATTCAGAATACACAACTCCTGATGTAACTGATAAAAGTGACAATCCAGAGAGAACTTCTGCCGTGACAGAAACAGTCACTACACAGACTGGCCAAGGTGAGACTAGTCACAAGATTGACAATCCAGAAACAAGCAAAGCTGTCACAGAAGCAACAATGTCAACAACAAATACAGAATACACAAGTCCTGATGTAACTGATAAAAGTGACAAGCCAGAGAAAACTTCTGCCGTGGCAGAAACAGTCACTACACAGACTGGCCAAGGTGAGACCAGTCACAAGACTGACAATCCAGAAACAAGCAAAGCTGTCACAGAAGCAACAATGTCAACAACAAATTCAGAATACACAAGTCTGTATGTAACTGATAAAAGTGACAGTCCAGAGAAAACTTCTGCCATGACAGAAACAGTCACTACACAGACTGGCCAAGGTGAGACCAGTCACAAGACTGACAATACAGAAATAAGCACATTTGTCACAGAAGCAACAATGTCAACAACAAATTCAGAATACACAAATCCTGATGTAACTGATAAAAGTGACAATCCAGAGAAAACTTCTGCCGTGACAGAAACAGTCACTACACAGACTGGCCAAGGTGAGACTAGTCACAAGATTGACAATCCAGAAACAAGCAAAGCTGTCACAGAAGCAACAATGTCAACAACAAATACAGAATACACAAGTCCTGATGTAACTGATAAAAGTGACAAGCCAGAGAAAACTTCTGCCGTGGCAGAAACAGTCACTACACAGACTGGCCAAGGTGAGACCAGTCACAAGACTGACAATCCAGAAACAAGCAAAGCTGTCACAGAAGCAACAATGTCAACAACAAATTCAGAATACACAAGTCTGTATGTAACTGATAAAAGTGACAGTCCAGAGAAAACTTCTGCCATGACAGAAACAGTCAGTACACAGACTGGCCAAGGTGAGACCAGTCACAAGACTGACAATCCAGAAACAAGCAAAGCTGTCACAGAAGCAACAATGTCAACAACAAATACAGAATACACAAGTCCTGATGTAACTGATAAAAGTGACAATCCAGAGAAAACGTCTGCCGTGGCAGAAACAGTCACTACACAGACTGGCCAAGGTGAGACCAGTCACAAGACTGACAATCCAGAAACAAGCAAAGCTGTCACAGAAGCAACAATGTCAACAACAAATTCAGAATACACAAGTCTGTATGTAACTGATAAAAGTGACAGTCCAGAGAAAACTTCTGCCATGACAGAAACAGTCACTACACAGACTGGCCTAGGTGAGACTAGTCACAAGACTGACAATCCAGAAACAAGCAAAGCTGTCACAGAAGCAACAATGTCAACAACAAATTCAGAATACACAAGTCCTGATGTAACTGATAAAAGTGACAATCCAGAGAGAACGTCTGCTGTGACAGAAACAGTTACTACACAGACTGGCCAAGGTGAGACCAGTCACAAGACTGATAATCCAGAAACAAGCAAAGCTGTCACAGAAGCAACAATGTCAACAACAAATTCAGAATACACAAGTCTGTATGTAACTGATAAAAGTGACAGTCCAGAGAAAACTTCTGCCATGACAGAAACAGTCACTACACAGACTGGCCTAGGTGAGACTAGTCACAAGACTGACAATCCAGAAACAAGCAAAGCTGTCACAGAAGCAATAATGTCAACAACAAATTCAGAATACACAAGTCCTGATGTAACTGATAAAAGTGACAATCCAGAGAGAACGTCTGTCATGACAGAAACAGTCACTACACAGACTGGCCAAGATGAGACTAGTCACAAGACTGACAATCCAGAAACAAGCCCAGCTGTCACAGAAGCAACAATGTCAACAACAAATTCAGAATACACAAGTTCTGATCTAACTGATAAAAGTGACAATCCAGAGAGAACGTCTGCTGTGACAGAAACAGTTACTACACAGACTGGCCAAGGTGAGACCAGTCACAAGACTGACAATCCAGAAACAAGCACATCTGTCACAGAAGCAACAATGTCAACAACAAATTCAGAATACACAAGTTCTGATCTAACTGATAAAAGTGACAATCCAGAGAGAACGTCTGCTGTGACAGAAACAGTTACTACACAGACTGGCCAAGGTGAGACCAGTCACAAGACTGACAATCCAGAAACAAGCAAAGCTGTCACAGAAGCAACAATGTCAACAACAAATTCAGAATACACAAGTCCGTATGTAACTGATAAAAGTGACAATCCAGAGAAAACATCTGCCGTGGCAGAAACAGTCACTACACAGACTGGCCTAGGTGAGACCAGTGACAAGACTGACAATCCAGAAACAAGCAAAGCTGTCACAGAAGCAACAATGTCAACAACAAATTCAGAATACACAAGTCCTGATGTAACTGATAAAAGTGACAGTCCAGAGAAAACATCTGCCGTGGCAGAAACAGTCACTACACAGACTGGCCTAGGTGAGACTAGTCACAAGACTGACAATCCAGAAACAAGCAAAGCTGTCACAGAAGCAACAATGTCAACAACAAATTCAGAATACACAAGTCCTGATGTAACTGATAAAAGTGACAGTCCAGAGAAAACATCTGCCGTGGCAGAAACAGTCACTACACAGACTGGCCTAGGTGAGACTAGTCACAAGACTGACAATCCAGAAACAAGCAAAGCTGTCACAGAAGCAACAATGTCAACAACAAATTCAGAATACACAAGTCCTGATGTAACTGATAAAAGTGACAGTCCAGAGAAAACATCTGCCGTGGCAGAAACAGTCACTACACAGACTGGCCTAGGTGAGACTAGTCACAAGACTGACAATCCAGAAACAAGCAAAGCTGTCACAGAAGCAACAATGTCAACAACAAATTCAGAATACACAAGTCCGTATGTAACTGATAAAAGTGACAGTCCAGAGAAAACTTCTGTCGTGACAGAAACAGTCACTACACATTCTGGCCAAGGTGAGACCAGTCACAAGACTGACAATCCAGAAACAAGCAAAGCTGTCACAGAAGCAACAATGTCAACAACATATTCAGAATACACAAATCCTGATGTAACTGATAAAAGTGACAATCCAGAGAAAACTTCTGCCGTGACAGAAACAGTCACTACACAGACTGGCCAAGGTGAGACCAGTCACAAGACTGACAATACAGAAACAAGCACATCTGTCACAGAAGCAACAATGTCAACAACAAATTCAGAATACACAAGTCCTGATGTAACTGATAAAAGTGACAGTCCAGAGAAAACTTCTGCCGTGACAGAAACAGTCACTACACAAACTGGCCAAGGTGAGACTAGTCACAAGACTGACAATCCAGAAACAAGCAAAGCTGTCACAGAAGCAACAATGTCAACAACAAATTCAGAATACACAAGTCCGTATGTAACGGATAAAAGTGACAATCCAGAGAAAACATCTGCCGTGGCAGAAACAGTCACTACACAGACTGGCCTAGGTGAGACCAGTGACAAGACTGACAATCCAGAAACAAGCAAAGCTGTCACAGAAGCAACAATGTCAACAACAAATTCAGAATACACAAGTCCTGATGTAACTGATAAAAGTGACAGTCCAGAGAAAACTTCTGCCGTGACAGAAACAGTCACTACACATTCTGGCCAAGGTGAGACCAGTCACAAGACTGACAATCCAGAAACAAGCAAAGCTGTCACAGAAGCAACAATGTCAACAACAAATTCAGAATACACAAGTCCTGATGTAACTGATAAAAGTGACAGTCCAGAGAAAACTTCTGCCGTGACAGAAACAGTCACTACACAAACTGGCCAAGGTGAGACTAGTCACAAGACTGACAATCCAGAAACAAGCAAAGCTGTCACAGAAGCAACAATGTCAACAACAAATTCAGAATACACAAGTCCGTATGTAACGGATAAAAGTGACAATCCAGAGAAAACATCTGCCGTGGCAGAAACAGTCACTACACAGACTGGCCTAGGTGAGACCAGTGACAAGACTGACAATCCAGAAACAAGCAAAGCTGTCACAGAAGCAACAATGTCAACAACAAATTCAGAATACACAAGTCCTGATGTAACTGATAAAAGTGACAGTCCAGAGAAAACATCTGCCGTGGCAGAAACAGTCACTACACAGACTGGCCTAGGTGAGACTAGTCACAAGACTGACAATCCAGAAACAAGCAAAGCTGTCACAGAAGCAACAATGTCAACAACAAATTCAGAATACACAAGTCCTGATGTAACTGATAAAAGTGACAGTCCAGAGAAAACATCTGCCGTGGCAGAAACAGTCACTACACAGACTGGCCTAGGTGAGACTAGTCACAAGACTGACAATCCAGAAACAAGCAAAGCTGTCACAGAAGCAACAATGTCAACAACAAATTCAGAATACACAAGTCCTGATGTAACTGATAAAAGTGACAGTCCAGAGAAAACATCTGCCGTGGCAGAAACAGTCACTACACAGACTGGCCTAGGTGAGACTAGTCACAAGACTGACAATCCAGAAACAAGCAAAGCTGTCACAGAAGCAACAATGTCAACAACAAATTCAGAATACACAAGTCCGTATGTAACTGATAAAAGTGACAGTCCAGAGAAAACTTCTGTCGTGACAGAAACAGTCACTACACATTCTGGCCAAGGTGAGACCAGTCACAAGACTGACAATCCAGAAACAAGCAAAGCTGTCACAGAAGCAACAATGTCAACAACATATTCAGAATACACAAATCCTGATGTAACTGATAAAAGTGACAATCCAGAGAAAACTTCTGCCGTGACAGAAACAGTCACTACACAGACTGGCCAAGGTGAGACCAGTCACAAGACTGACAATACAGAAACAAGCACATCTGTCACAGAAGCAACAATGTCAACAACAAATTCAGAATACACAAGTCCTGATGTAACTGATAAAAGTGACAGTCCAGAGAAAACTTCTGCCGTGACAGAAACAGTCACTACACAAACTGGCCAAGGTGAGACTAGTCACAAGACTGACAATCCAGAAACAAGCAAAGCTGTCACAGAAGCAACAATGTCAACAACAAATTCAGAATACACAAGTCCGTATGTAACGGATAAAAGTGACAATCCAGAGAAAACATCTGCCGTGGCAGAAACAGTCACTACACAGACTGGCCTAGGTGAGACCAGTGACAAGACTGACAATCCAGAAACAAGCAAAGCTGTCACAGAAGCAACAATGTCAACAACAAATTCAGAATACACAAGTCCTGATGTAACTGATAAAAGTGACAGTCCAGAGAAAACTTCTGCCGTGACAGAAACAGTCACTACACATTCTGGCCAAGGTGAGACCAGTCACAAGACTGACAATCCAGAAACAAGCAAAGCTGTCACAGAAGCAACAATGTCAACAACAAATTCAGAATACACAAGTCCTGGTGTAACTGATAAAAGTGACAATCCAGAAACAACTTCTGCTGTGACAGAAACAGCCATTACGCAGACTGGCCAGGATGAGACCAGTCATAAAAGTGACAGTCTAGAAACAAGTGCTTCTGTCACAGACACAGCAAGGACAACAAATTCAGAATTCACACCTGGTCCTGATGCTGTTGATAAAGGTGACAGTACTGCAGTTGCAGTAACTTCAATTAAAATGTCTGGTGAAGATGAGACCAGTCACCAAACAGGCAATCTAGAAACAAGCACTTTGGTCACAGATAAAATCACGACTCAAACAAATTCAGATCACACAACTGGTCCTGATGCCATTGATAAAAGTGACAGTACAGACAGAGCTTCTGCTACAACAGAATTAGCAACTACACAGACTGCTCTAGATGAGACCAACCATAAAAGTGACAATCCGGAAACAAGCAGGCCTGTCACAGGGGCAACAAGGACATCAACCAATTCAGATTATACAACCAGCAGTGATGGAATTGATAAAAGTGACAATCCAAACATAAGTACAGCAGTAACAGAAACAGCAATCACAAAGTCTGGTCAAGATGAGTCCAGTCATAAAAGAGACAATTCAGAAAGACCTTTTGCCATGACAGAATCAATAATCGCATCCACTATTCCAAATATCAGAACAAATTCTCCTGCCATTAAGACCACAAGGACACCAAGAAATTCAGATTACACAACTGGTCCTGATGAAATTTATAAAAGTGACATTACTGACAAAACCTCTGCAGCTACAAAAGCAACATTTACACTTTCTAATCTGAAATACAAAACTAATCCCGATGGAATATATATAAATCAAAATCTAGAAACAAGAACTCCATTTCCAGAGACAAGTACGTCAATGAATTCTGAAGACTCAACCAATCCTGATGGAATTGATAAAAGTGACATTCCAGAAACAGCCTCTCCAGTCACAGAGACAATGACATCAACAAATTCAGATGCCCCAATCAACCCTGAAAGAATTGATAAAAATGTTGATCCAGACTGGATTACTGCAGTGATGGGAACAACAATCTTACCATCTAATTTGGATGACTCAACCAAACCTGATAGTGTTGACAAAAGTGGCAATCCAGATGATACAATTAATCCAGATGATATGATAGGACATGACAAGCTGGATAAGGTTACTGATGTTACAGGTACAACAATTACAGTGACTAATCCAGATGTAAGATACAATGACAAGTTTAATACAATTACAAAGACAACAATTGCAAAGACTAATCCAATGGGTACAAGCAGTCTTGATAACAGAAACATCTTCCTAACTGGAACTACTGCAGTCATAAAAGCAATGTCAATGGACCAAAGAAATGACACATCCATTCCTGAAGTTAATGTTATAAATAACAGACCAAAAGAAACTACAATAAACATCGATATTATAAGAAACATTACTGATCTATCAGGAAAGTCACTTACTCCCAATAGTGATGGTATCAGTGGACTGGAAACAATTGCAACAGTTGCCAAGACAATAATAGCACAAACTGACACACAGACAACTCTCAGCACCACAACAGAATCTAAACCTTTGAGTAATTCTGCTAATTTTGAGGGAGATGACAGGCCAGGCAGCAACCCCACAAAGACTACAGCTATTACTACAGAATCAAATCTTAGTTTACCTAGCCCAAATGATAATGATAAAAAGAGAAGGGCAGATATCATTACCAAAATTACTCGGACATTAACTATTGAAACTACAACCTCCCCTCGAATAAATAAACCTAAACAACCAGATGTAATAACTAATAAAAAAATTAATCTTGTTTCAGATAAAGGAACCACAAAGGAAAACCCAACTAAAAAGAATACAGTAACACAAGTGAGTACAACTTCCAGCACCCTATCTTCTACAACAAACAAAATTACATCATATTCCTCTACTTGGTCCACTATTGTCATACCTACAACACAAAGGCAAGTCGCCTCTTACTCCAGTCCAAGAGATGCTACCATTTCCACAACTAAATCTCCAGAGATGATGTTCAACAAAACTACAGCATATGTTCCACCAGAAAAGATTGCTGGATCTCTATGGTACAAAGGTACATTCACTTTTCATCTACATCTACATTTTCATTTTCATCTATTGGAGCCCTGTACGATAGCAATAATGTGTAATAAGTCTGAACATCATTATAACTATGTTTCTGAAAGGCACTGAGATATATATGTGAGTGGGGAATTGTGTGTGGGCCTAATACAGTTGATGGAAGATTGGGTTGTTATTTAGGGAGATTGGAAGAAGAAGAGATGTGTTCCAGAATCCAGACCAAAATGGTAATGATCTCAGGAGCCCCAATATATCTGAAATAACCTTATAGTCTTAAAAATACATTTTTTAAAAATCTTGCATATTTCTAGATAAGTTTTTTCTTTATGCCTTGCTCTGTTTTTGAATTTTTAAATTGTATTCTTGGGTTTTTACAGTTGGATAATTGTTTCTTTTCAGTTTGGGAAGATGTTCTATGAGGATTGTTACATAATTTGATAAGATGATTTATGTCATTATTTCTATTGTACTTTCCCTTTCTCCTATTAAGTTCAACATTGTTCCCTCACCTGTACTTTATGGTGGCATAAGTTGAAAAGAATAGCAATTACCTGAATATTATCCTCAAATTTCATGACTAAATTGAGATATAAGCTTCAGGCCTCAGACATTATATTACAATTCCCATTAACTGTAGCCTTCCGTGATTGGACATGATGGAAATTGAAGATTTTGAGAGGAACATATTTGGAAAATACTGTTGTCTTCAAAAGAGATTCTTGAAAGATTGGTTGAACAACTCTTTCTTAAAGTACTATAGTTAAGCATCTAAACATTCTGGGCTTGGACTGTATAATTCGTGTTTGTTTGGTATTTTCATGCCCCACTCACATTTTGTATGTGCCCCACCCCCCATCAGTTCTCTAAAGATTAATGTGACTATTTCTGTGACTGAACTATTGTTATGATCTAATCTTGGTGAACAAACTTATTTTTGAAAATGCAATATATATTTAATGAGTGGCTTAATAAGAGCTTTAGCTGTATATTGGTAACCTGTGACACATTCGGTCATCCTTTCAGAGATATATTGTTACCTAATCAGAGAAACATAATGACCATGGATGAGCAAAAAAGCAGTGGGCGCAACTTCCAACTTCCTGTTGGCTTCTCCATTGAGTTTCCTTGTGGGAAACTGGCTTGGAGAAAGCCTGTGGGGGAAGTTAGCAGGAGATTGTAAGTCCAAGACCAAGCTGGTAAATGGCAAACTTTTTGACTAGAAAAAGCATTTAATAATGATAAACTAAGTAACTGCTCATACATTTAGAGAACCAGTTTGGGTAGTTAAGGTACTAGTTTAGAATCCAGGAGATTGTAAATTCCACACTTCCTTTATGCATGAAAGCTAGGTGGGTATTTTAGGTCCTGATTGGAGAACCAATACTTTACCAGAATGTCATATTTCTTTAGCATTTTCTCATTTCTAATTTATTCTCAAATTAGGAAGAGTGCAGTGGAGATATTTGACAAAGTAAAGGGAAATTCACTGTTCACACCCAGTTTCCCAACAAATTTCCACAGTTGATACAGAATGAATGACACAAGAATCAGCTATATTTTTCTAAATATAAAAAGTTGAAATATTATAGAAAATAATATACCAAGCAGTGCCCTTTTAAATTACAAAATGTATCTGGATTAAGCACATTGTTAATCATATAAATTGTATGTTCGAAAAACAGAGTATATCATAAGAATTTTTCCCTGGAAATTTTGTGAAAGAGAACAAATATTTCAGATAAAAATAACATATTAACCCAATGCATTACGCCTTAATTCAAAGTACCGCATGTTAGTTTTAGGAAACATTGCAGTACGTCTCTATCTCCATCTCTCTGTCTCTCTCTCACCCCCCCCCCCGTGTGTGTGTGAAATGGAAAGCTTGGGAGTTCATTTTTATGCAAATCTTTTATCATAAACTGTCAAATTATGCATTATGTTCTTGATATGATTTACAGTGTTTATTATGGAAAACGTGGATTTTAAAACTAAAAAAAGTTAATTACTTATTAGATGTACCAGAAGAGATGAACTTGTGTAATAAGAAGCCTGTAGATGGGATTGTCCCTCTACAAAACGGATCACTTGCGGTATTCAGAGGTGAGTTACCACATGACAGAGCTTAAGTTTTGGACATTGTCCAAATGTTATAGATTAAAATATGCATTTTGCTATAAACATTTCACTCCCAGATCAGAGTGAAGTTATACAGTGGTTGGTAGTTCTGATCAAGACCTTCTCTAACTTCATCAGAAGGTATATTCACATACTGGTTCTTAAAATGAAATTTGCACTACTAATGTGCACTGCCACATTCAGAAAGTGCTCTCCAGAATTGGAGCAAGATCATTTGGACAACTTAGAAACAAACCATTGACTTTGGTAGAAAAAATGTATAGACCTCATAAACTACCCAAACTCAGCCTTCTCTGTAGTGTTTGGAGACTCTTGGAATAATAGTTTAACACAAGTGGAGGCTGGGAGGGTGAAGTTTGCATAGAATTCTACAAACTAGTTGCCCAGGCCACTATGGACCATCCACCATTTCACCTGTCACAAATTTCTATTTACTGTGAAATCTGCCTTGTTGTTAAGAGCTTCATGGTTGGGTATTAATATATTGTTTCTCTTTACATAACACTGGCATTTACTTGGCTTTGCAGGTCATTACTACTGGCTGCTAAATGGAACAAGCTCACCCTCCCCTCAACCTCGTAAAATCTCTGAGGGATGGCATATCCCTTCCCCCATTGACACAGTGTTCTCCAGATGTAACTGTGATGGCAAAACCTTCTTTTTCAAGGTAAGTCATATTTCTTTTCCACAATGTGATTCTTGGTACCAGAAGAGTTAAGAAATGGAAAGACTATACAGTATAATCTGAAATGTTACATGAAACAACAAAAAACAAGATATTGTTGATCAACAGATAATGATCAAGTAAATCTCCCACACTGCATTTATATTATATGCAACTTGTTACAAATTACCAGATTTTTTTTTAAAGAGATCAAAATAATTGGCTTTGCTGGAGAAGTCAATGGTGTGGCTGTATGCATGAACTCACATGATCAAGGTCTCTGCACAAAGCAAAATAAATAAATAAAAAATCCTATCCTGAGAAACTACATATGATCATGTTTGACAGGAGAATTTTAAATGAATTTTCTTGGTGAGATGCCAATCAAATTAGTCATCATTATCAGCAATGGGGAAGTTCATCCACTTACCATGTAAGATACACTTAAAAGTCCTTAGTAAAAGTTTTACAGTTTTAAAAATAAATGCATATATGGTTTGGTGCAATCCTATATGCGTCCTTTTTGGCAGTGTACTCTGTTGTAGAAAGTGAGACTTGCCCCTAAATATAGACATTTTTGTGAAGTAATTTTGCAGCAGATTGACATTATTCCATTCCAAAGGGACATTTCTATTTTAAGCAAAATATGAGGTGAGAAAAATAGGGAATATATAGTAAACTGTATTCCAATTAAAGCTTGTTTATTTATTTATTATTTACTGACTCTGAGTGGCTTACAATCCTACTGTATGTCCAGAAGATAAAAACAAGTAAGATACAAGCAGATAAATGATCATTACAGAATGAAATATTCCTATACCAAGAAACCCATAAAAATATCCTCATATACTTCTACCACATTTGATTTGGCTTCCATGAAATCTGTCTATATTTGCACATCTATCTTTAGCTCTAAAACACCCCTATCTATATCTCTTTGAGCATGCTCCATTTTTGATGAAAGATCACTTTTTCTCTCACATTGCTTATATAATAGTGTCATTCCTCTATAGATTGTCTAAGTGTTATTTAAAAAGCTTATATTTGTAGTCTTTAAATAATAAGAAATAGTGGATCCTTTTAATCAATCAAAAGAGTTTAAATGATTAACTGGTCAACTATATTTAAAAACCTTAAATGGCATACTTTCTCATGCTTTCTCAGTTCTTAGCCAGAATGGCAAAACTTGAAGGAAAGAAATTATTGGAGTTTAGGCACCAGATAAAACGATTTTGCTCCAGAGTTAATATGGAAACAGTTTGAAGAATAGGGAAAAAAGTAAGGAAACTCCATAAGCACCCTGCTTCATATTCAATATGCTCCTCAACAAGCATTTTAAAATAGTGTGAAAAGTAGATACAGTTCCTGACACCTGCGTTTGTAAAACCAAGATACAATGAGAAGCCTCTTTAGAAGGAACTGGACCAGTCCCAAATGTTTTGCTGTCATGTTCAAGCCAGGATATATTTGCCAAAATTCTGAAGAACAACCAAAGGGATGCTAGACTGATGTAACGCTCAATTTTTTCCACTCTGGCAAACTCTGAATGGCTTGTGCATTGAAACGGTTTTGTTTGGAGAGGTTCAATCTAACTATATTTAATGACAGGTTTTGATGGAGCAAAGTCAAAGAATTAATATGTTTAGTTGTAGAGCTTGGGATGCACACTTGGGATACAGAAGTTCAAATTTCCACCCTAAGGCAAAGATCAATGAATAACATTTGGCCAATCACAAATACACACACATACATACACAGGCTAAATTCACAGCATATGTTAGTCTGAAAAATGGTTGCTAATTTGTAGTCCAAACATTATAGTTATCTTGTAATTCAATGTGTAGGGCAACTTTGACAAATGGGTAACATGATTTAACATAATTGTACCAATATATTGAATGAAAAGACTTTCTCTCCATACCACACCACACACTCCTGTGCTGTATTCAGGTTGTACATTCAATTTATGTGACTTTCATTTCATAATGAAATTAAATCATTACATTCAAGTTCATTAATTTTCAGGCAAGAAGTACACTTGGCCCTTTTAAGGTCATATGGAGACTACACTTTGAGAAAGTAATTGGGACCAAGACAAAAACAATTTCACTTTGTATCTTTTGCATTTAAATAAAATTAAAACTAAATTAAAACATAATTGTCCTATTAAACTTTGTGAGTTTAATGACAACTTTTGGAGGGACTCAGGCCCTATATGTCATGCACAGGGGCTTATGTACAGGGGCATAGACAGCCCCTGCACCACATATTACATACCTCTGATGTACTGTCTTAACTTGGGATCCTGAATTGTCACCTCTTTCATTATATTCCTAAAATGTATTGCCAGGAATTTTGAAGGCTAATTTGCCTTAAAATTGTCCTGCTCCCAAAGCCTCATAAATAAACTTAGCTTAGCAGGAACACAGGTGGGTCAGGTTAACTTGTACTTGTTTATAGAAAATATTATGCTTATAAAAAAAAAATTCAAGCTAATTCCTTCCATGTAACCTAAGATAATAAATGGGACGCTCTGTTTCTCTATGCTTACTTCAAATCCACTGTTAAAATATATGTTTGTAGTCCTTCTTCCTGGTGAACTATCTCTGAAGGAATCAGAGAAATGGCTGGGAATTCTTGGACTCATAATTCCACCTGAGGAGCAAAAAGTTGAAGAATGCTAGTTCTAGAAACGTCAACAAACTAAATTTAGTATAGGGTAAATAATGGGGCCCGTTTGTTGTAATGGTTAAGGCATCATGCTAGAATTAGGAAGACTGGATTCTAGTCCCACTTTAGATATAAATCCAGCCAGGTGATCTTGGACCAGTCATTCCTTCTGAGTCCTAGGAAGGAGGCAATTGCAAAGCACTTCCAAAACACATCTCTTCCTCCCCCACCTTGCCAAGAAAATTGCAGGGACTAGGCCAGGCAGTCTCCAGGAGTCAATACTGACTCAAAGGCAAAAATAAAAAAATATGGTGGGAAGATGTTGCAGTCATTTAGCCTTTAACTGCCAGTTGCAACTTTCTATAGCTTTCCATAGCTACTCAGCTGTCTATATGACTGGTTTCTGTTACTCTTCTCTGCCAATGTTGCAAGATTTTCACTTGCATTTCTAGTGCATTCACTGGGAATTGCATTTACTATGGATCAGAGAAACCAGAAATAAGCCTCCATATAGTGATGTGGAAGCCTGTAGCTACTGGTAAAAGCACACCAAGCAGCAACTTATTTTGCAAATGTCTTTCCTAGTTTGTTTTAGCTGTTGCACAATGAGACAACAAGGAGTGTGCTGTGCTCCTTTGCTCGTTCACAAAACTGGGATGTCTTTTTTGCTTTGCCTATTGGCCAAGAACCAAATTTTCAGGAATCTGAAAGTGTTTTTTCAGGATGACTATGGCAAGGTGTGTTACCTGTTGTTCTTCCTCAGCAAGGTCCAGAGTATCTCATAACCTTTCCAATCTCCAGTACCTCCCTTCACAATCTCCCCAGATCTTTTGCCAATGTTCTTGGTTTTTCCCCCACTCTTACAATGTCTCCCCCCAAAAAATTTATTCTGTGATGTTTGCATTCACATTTGGAACAAGATAATCCATAGTTTTTGTTCTGTGACGATCAAACATACATTTTTCAGTTTGTATATAAACCCGCTGCAATGAACTGTTCCATTTTGTCCATCCCTATAAACCACCTTTTTGAGGGGAACTTGACTCTGCAATTACCATGACTCCACAATTGGTTAGTCACGGCTATAACTTCCTGTATTAGAAGCAAAACTTGATTGATGTTTTTTCCATGTTATGTACTTCACTGTGTTTTTCAATCAACCATCAAGACATAGTGGAGGATATTCTTAGTGGTGGCTTGGTTCTGAACAGAATTCCAGATGCAAACTTCTACAAGTCAATTCCAGTTTCTACAGCACTTTCTGTCACTTTTATACTACTTCAAATTGATTTGTATAGGATTGTAATTGTGCTGCTAATCTGGGCATTCAGACATGAAAAGTGGTAATAAAACTAATAAAAACAATAAGTAGTAAGGTTAATAAAAGTAATAAGTAAATATGCCTACATATTTTAAAAAGTCCTTAGATTTTTATGAATAGTTTATTTATTAAATTCATTGGTTACACACTTCCAGTGGTGTTTGTTTTTTTTAAATTTCCTCCCATTTTTTATCTGTAGAAGGAAAACCTTTCAAGCCCCATGTTACATTTCTTCATGAACGAATTACAAGTTGCATCAGTGTCTAATACAACATATGCCTTAGGTGTTTGTGTAACTTCAGCTAGCATTGCACTTTTCAGGGGCCCCAATACTGGCGCTTCACCAATGATGTAATGGACACTGGCTATCCTAAGCTGATTGTAAAAGGATTTGGAGGACTGAATGGGAAAATTATGGGAGCTCTTTCGGTGGCTCCGTACAGAAGCAGGCCAGAATCTGTACATTTTTTCAAAGAAGGTAGGTCTGTTGTGTCTATCAGATGCATTAAAGAAGTAGCAAATCCTTTTATATTTTCTATCCATGTGGTTGTCTTGGTAAAAATACTGGCGTGGTTTACCAATATTCTTCCCTTGTGTGTCTGAATTGATGCTTTTTGTGACTAAAGTGATCATTTGCCTCCAGCATTTTCTTATATGGCTTCTTTCTCTTGCTGGTACAGCTATCATTCAGCCCAAAATGACTCTTCGATGCTTAAGTCAAATAAGTGACTTAATTAAATCAGCAGGAAAGAAGTAGTTTCAAAGGGAAGCGATGGGATGATGCATAGTAGCAGTCAATTTCAAAGAAGCATTAGGCATTTCATGAATGTGGGAACATGTTAAAGTAGCATCCATAGCATTCTGATTTTTTTTAAAAAAACTAAAACTTAAAAAATGGTGTGCTACTTTATTCTCACTGATCAAAAGATTTTAAATGGCTGTTTAATACTGTTAAAGTCCTTCCTCTATCAAAAATATGATTTTAATTGTTGCCTAACTGCACCTGCATTCGTTTTATTGCATATAAACAATATTGTCCCCATGTCACAGTTGTTCTTGAAATACTTACTCCTGTTTAATTTAATGGACCACCTCGATTATTTACCAGTTTGGCTACAAGAAGCTAAATTTCCATCCAAACACTTCCTGAACACAGTAATGTAAAATCCACTGAATGCTATGTAATCAGGATGAGGCAGTTAAATGTTTATTTTACATTTCCTGCAATCTATGTCATTTGTGAAATGTAATCAGTTGTTATGTTAGGTCTTTAAAAACTAGGTTTCATTGTATTACTTTTCTACTGTAGGTGGCAATGTTCAACAATATGTCTACAAACAAAAACCAAAGAAGTGTAAGAAGAAAGTTGTAACTGTGAATTATCCAGTTTATAAACCAAAGACTTTGGTTCTGAGGCAGAGGCGCTTTGGACGTGCAATACAATCTCGTCAGATCTTCCGAACCATCCGGATAAGGCAGTACCCAGTCATTCGGATCACCCATCATTCGACAGGTATGGTCCTTGTTTTGCCTTGTTTAGATGCTACGATTAATTGGGTTGCACAATGCTACAGCTCCAAAAATAAGTTCCAAATAAAGCAGCCTAACTGTATGGAGGTTGATTATATCTTGCTCTTTAAATATTTTGTCACAGGGCTTGTGTGCCATTAAAATATCTCCTGAATGGTTTTATATCATCTTCATAATTTCAAAAGAAATTGCTTTGTGTTTGCAGGAGTACTGCAGCCAGAGGTTAAAATTACCTCATATTGGAGAGGATTTCCAAAAGAATTTAATTCTGCTATTTCTGTTCCTAATGAGGAGAATGGGGATGGATACGATTACTATGCATTTGCTAAAGGTATGTTGTGGCTATGACACTCACTTAGATGCTGCCAGCTATTTGAGGCTGTTCCTCATAAGATTTTTTTGTACTCCTCTTGAGATCCTGTTTCAGAACAGTCCCATATCACATTTCTTTTCTCTCCTTAAAATAGTTCGAAAAGCTGGACAAAAACATAGCTTTGAAAGGCGAGTGAAAAATGTTAATTGTGTAAGAGTATTCCATTTTTAGAAATTATTTAAACAGAAAAACAGATGCAGTTTATATGAATTTTAAATATGAAATAATTGCTGAGTAGCCATTTTTACAGCCCGTTTTATTGTATGTATATTTATTTATTTATAATTAAATTTATATACCGCCCTACTCCCGAAAGACTCAGGGCAGTGAACAGCCAGAAAGTAAAATATACATAATACAAACGTTAAAAACCATTTAAAATACATTAAATACATTGGCCAGATTTAAAACACCCCAATTATAAAACCAATTTAAAAACAATTAAAAAGGGAGGTTAGGCCAGACCAGCCTGCTGGAATAAGAATGTTTTGAGGGCGCGGCGGAAAGTGCGCAGATCCGGGATCCTCCGTATCTCCGTGGGGAGCTTGTTCCAGATGGCAGGTGCACCCACAGAGAAGGCCCTCCCCCTGGGGGCCGCCAGTCGACATTGTTTGACCGACGGCACTCTGAGAAGACCCTCTCTATGGGAGCGTTCTGGTCAGTGAGAGGCTATTGGTGGCAGAAGGTGGTCTCGTAGGTACCCCAGTCCTAAGCCATGGAGCGCTCTAAAGGTGGTAACCAAGACCTTGAAGCACACCCGGAAGACCACCGGGAGCCAGTGCAGCTTGCGCAGGAGGGGAGTCAAATGGGAGTGCGTCGCTCCCGTAACCACCCGCACGGCCGTATTCTGGACCAGCTGGAGCCTCCGGGTGCTCCTCAAGGGGAGCCCCATGTAGAGAGCATTACAGTAATCCAGGCGGGAAGTGACGAGGGCATGAGTGAAAGTGCGTAACGAGTCCCAATCCAGAAAGGGACGCAACTGGTGGATCAGGCGAACCTGATAAAGTCCTCCCAGCCACAGCTGTCAAATGCTCTTCTAAAGTGAGTCCAGGAGGACACCCAAGTTGCGAGCCCTCTCCGTGGGGGCCAACGACTCACCCCCAATAGTCAGCGATGGCACCAACTGACTATATCTGGATGTCAGAAACCACAGCCACTCGGTCTTGGATGGGTTGAGCCTGAATCTGTTTCTCCCCATCCAGATCCGTACAGCCTCCAGGCACCGGGACATCACTTCAAGGGCATCATTGGGGTGATCCGGGATAGAGATGTACAGCTGAGTATCATCAGCGTACTGATGGTATTTCACCCCAAAACCACAGATGATCTCACCCAGCGGCTTCACATAAATGTTGAACAGAAGGGGCGAGAGGACTGACCCCTGTGGCACCCCACATACAAGGGGCCTTTGGGTCGACCTCTGCCCCCGTCAACACAGACTGTGACCGGTCGGAGAGAAAGGAGGAGAACCACCGCAACACGGTGCCCCCCACCCCTAACTCTTCCAACCGGTGCAGCATGATACCATGATCGATGGTATATAACATACACTTGATAACGGATCTCTTTCGGGGGAATGGAACTGCATTCCTTCATAGGGTGCTAAGTGCTACACACAAAGATTATCAAGAAACCCTTGTAAAAGTCCTCAAGTCTGGCTTGACTCCTGAAAATCACATCCATGGAATTTTCTTGACAGAGTTATGGAAGTGGATTGCCATTACCTTCTTCCAGAAAGCTTTTAAAGAATTTCTAGTGTATACAACTCTAAAACCCTTGTTGTACTACTAATCTGACCTTGTTTGGACAGTGTTGCCACCTGTTCTTAGATGGCCAAAGAAAGAAAGAAATAGAGTGGAAAGATTCAGCTCTATTTATTTATTTAGCTTAGAACTACTGTCTTACAGTGATCTTTTTGAGAAATATGTCTTTATATCATTTATACCATTCAAAATAACAAAACAATGGTATTGTTCACTTCCTAATAGCCACTGTGTCTTAGCATGGTAAGTGTTGTGTAGTGTAAAACATTCTTTTTTTGCTGCAACTGATGTTTTAAAGCAGGACTTTTAAACCAGGAGTTGGCCAAAATGTGCAAGACAAATTTGAAAGAAAAACACGACTTTGTGTGAGATTTAAAATCAGACAGCACTGGATTATACAGGATACTAAATTCAACCCCATGGATCATGCTGCAACTGAACTTGGATATTTTGCTCTCCATAGAACCATTAATCTCAATAGATAATAGATAGATAAATGCTAGCAGGACCATAGTTGGCTAGCATTTGTCCTTTCTGGGTAGAAAACAAAAGGTATTCACATTAAGGTAGGAAGAGTTTGCACTTATTTTTTTACAAGTTTAAAATGGTCAAGAGGTTTCTTCCATCCTCCTTTACTCTTTAAAAAGTCTAGCATGGTTACAACATCACTGGGCTGTTTGATAGACAAGGTTTCTTTCTCTGAGCATTTTGATGGAAGCCTTTATTGTGTAAAGAGCCTGGTGCTGAAAGGAAACCTTAGGCTGCCTTATACATTTCAAAAAGTACAAGCCCCTTCTCTGACCTGGTTTGATTTGACTGAATTTTCTAGGGTTTTTGTCTAACTAAAAATTCAACCCCATTTCCCCCAACGTAAGCAGATAAATGAGGCAAATGTATCTTAGTCCATTCATCTTCCAATTGCTTGAGTTGCTCAATGCTATCTGTCCACTATAAAGTACACCAAGGTTTCCTCTGCAATAAGACAGGAGGAACTGTCTTATTGCCTGTTTCCAAATGATCAAAATTGCATGGAAAGAAAGGCCCATCTTGAACTGAGGATTTACATGATCAATTGGTTTTTCAACTGTTAATACTTGTGTGGTGTGATCTAACAACCCTGTTCTCCCGTTCCATTCCCTTTCAGATAACTACTACAGCATGGATGTGGGCAGCAGAATAGCTCGACCAGTTACAACGCAAACTGGGCAGACTGTGTCCAATGCTTGGTACAAGTGTCCTGCAGAATAACTTGGAAACTCAAACAACCTGAAAGAAATGCTTTTGTATGACAGTTTCTCTAGTTTTTATTAATAAAAGATGATCCAATGTTCATACAACAATCCTTTAACATTTAAAAAAGACTGCTTTAAGCTTGGCAGCTGTTATACTAATGCAGAATAAAGGCAGACTAAACAGTATACACCATTTCCAAAATTTTTACAGCATTTAATTAATATTGCCTCTGTTCAGGCCTCCTCTGCCACCCATTGCATGAGTTATACCTGCAAGAAAGATACAGCAGTTATATATTTTTGTTTCAATTAATGTTCATTTGCCTCTTGATATTTTAACCATCTGCATTACAAGAATTTCCCTGCCACTATTATTACTGTAAAATAATCATTCCATATCTTATTTTGAATATCACTGTCAAAATCTTAACAGCCACCACATCCTCAATTTGGATTAGAAAATTCTATTCCATTACACATATGTTAACTAGATCTGGAAACTGAATAGGGAATATCCTAAACTTCATTCAAATATTAATGGGAACAAGTTTTGGGAATTCTGGAAATTACAGCAACATGATTAGTAAAAAAGAGGTGTTAAAGTTACCATTAAGTGAAATTAACATCCATATTTAAGACAAACATCTTCAAGTAACTGCAAATATTGCTTCTAACAAGATTTTCAATTTTAAAAAAGTTTCAGCTTAGAAATCACTATTTCTTTTTTTTTTTTTTTGTCCAGCTAATAATGTATTTTTCTTTTTTGGTATTTACTGTGAGTCATATCTCTTTACTACACTCTGTTATTCATTTTCTTTAAATGTTTTAATTTTCTTTGTAACTAAAACAACTAACTCAGTTGGTATATACATGTTAAGCATGAATGTGAAGGTTCAATTAAGCTGATTTATCACTATGCCCAGGAATCTTCTCAGATAAGGGCCAGCACCTGCATAAATTAGATAAGGGTCAATGGCATTTAAGAGGGATTAGATCTTGTTTGCTTGTGGCTATGCAGGGATTCCAGGCTGATCCTTCTTTTCACACCGCCCCCAGGTTCTGCTATTCCTCCTCTTAAAATATGTAAGCTAGCAGAGGTCAAAATCCTACATTTTTCAAAATTTCTACTTGTATGCATACTTCATTTTTCTCAACAGTAAGTAGTTAACTTATTTAACTAAGCCCCACTGGGATTGAAATATACTCACCCCTGTGTCTATTAAACTGACGACCACGAACTCCAGCCCTTAAGGTTGGAGGCTGAAGTCTAACACGTCGGAAGGGTTTGGGATGATTGCTGCTTGTATCTGGAAAAGAAATAGTGGGGTATTGATTTTTTTCATGGTAATAGAAGTATTATTCTTGATTTTTGTACTGCAGGACTGTGTGAGTATAACAAATAAAATCTTTAACTAGAAAATAAGTGGCAAGTTTTTTTCTACATGCAAGTTTGTAGACCAGGTGAATAGTTACTTTTGAATGGAACTTCAATGAAGGGAAATATAAACAAATTCCTGTATTCTTTTTAAAAAAGTGTTTCGTCAAACATTTAGAGAATTGATGACCAGAGTTCATGCCCAAATGTATCTTTAAGTTGCAGAGAACAATTAGTAAGAATCCTTCCTCTTCATATCTACAGACTGCAATCTTTTCTACAATAAAAGCTGAAATGGTAGAAAAATACAAAACCATCAGGGGCTCAATTATTCTTTGTTTGATGTCCCATATCAATGAAAATTCCTAAGTACAGGTAGTCCTCAATTTATTATCATAACATAGACCAGAATTTCCATCATGAGTCATGACAGTTGTTAAGACAAGGCACCTGACCAGGCCCAGTTTTATGTTTTTTGTGGTAGTCGTTAAATGAACACCACAATCATTAAGTGAATCCTTATATTCCCATAGGTGGGGTTTGTTTGTTTTTTTGGTTGGAAAGTGGCAGAAAATTCCTAAATCATGGTCATATGAACTCAAATGTTGGAACCGGCCATATAGATGAGCCAGTTGACAAGCACCTGAAATGCAGTCATGTGACCGCTGGGATGTGTGCATCCATTGGACCTCAGGAACTGGATCCTAAGTAGCTTTTGGGGGCTCCGTCATAACTTCCAGCCCTTAAGTGACTATCTGTACTTCAAATGATGGTTCTCTAAATCCAGGATTTGATGGGAGTTATATATACCTGCAGATGAACTAGAAGGTGGATCTTGACTGGTAGAAGGAAGATCTGATTCATCAGGAGTTTGAGATGATTCCTCCTCTTGCTGGCTATCAATGTCTAGACCTACCTCTGAAGAAATTCTAAAACAAAAGGGATGCACAGGGAAGAAATGTGAATAACAACAACAGAAAATATATACAAACACATCCCACAAGGGGCTTCAACCAGCCTATCTTAGAGCCACGAGAACAGAAAACCATGAAACCCTAACTTTGAAAGCAGTCTACACTTTATGTTCACCCACACCTAGTGATGGCACAGGAGATGACATATTCAGTGGTGAAATTGGAATTTCGTCTTTATTGTTCTAGCAAAAGTTAACAGTTACCATATCTGTGAGAACTAGTATGGAGGCTTTTATTTTGGAAAGACTGTTCCCTTTAAAGGTGGGGCAAGAAAAAATGGAAGCATAGAAGTGAATCTCTCACTGTTTTTTTCAGCTCTGTGTCAGTTCTCTGCTGATTTTTACTATAACCAATATGTATTAAACTACTACAGTTGAGCAAAATAATAATGATGCTTTGCTCCAAGAAAATTTAGTCAGTTTTGCAAAAAGCTCAATTGGGAAACAACACTTAGCAATGAGGTTATTGAACCCATCTTTCAAAATTACTTCAATTGGCTCTATGGCCAGATTGCGATCTATAAAAAAGTACATCATTATCAAGAATTAACTACACTTAGCCTTAGCCAGAGCAACAAAGTTGGGTAAAAGAAAAAAAAATCACTCCAGTGCATAGAAATGTTTCCAAAGAATTTATTGGTGTGTCCTAATTTTATCTCCTGGAAAGTTTCAATATCCCCAATATCAGAAGAGAACTAGTCTGAACTAGAATGCTATCGATGCTATTTTCTATTATGAACCTAGTGAACTTGCAAATCACTCTCTGGAACCATTTGGCAATTTTATATCAAGACTATATTCCTGCAGAGATCTCAAAATGTCAGCAATTTATAAGGACTAGTACTAATAAATAATTGGTATAATGCCACACAGGTCCAGATGCAAGTCATTGGCCAGGAATGTACAATTGAAATTCTGCCTTGGGCAATCCATCTGTTATGGCACAAAACCTCCTATCTAAACAGATTGGGCTTAAGAGTGCTCTTAGACTGGGAAGTAGAGTGGCTCTGCCAGAAACAAGTCCAAACAGATATTAAGAGTATATTAGGAAAGATGGGAATATTGTGGTAGATCAAACCACCATATTGGTTGTTTTAAAAATACAAAAGATTCAGTGATAGATAATAAATGATCAGACCGTCCTCATTTCAGTTAGATTGTACCCATCTTGTTCAGATGCTTTTGCAGACAAAAAAAAAACTGATTTTATCCAACCAAAACCTTCAGCTTACCCTTCCGATTCTGCCTCCACAAAAACCTCATCACCATCATCACCTGTTCCAGATTCAGAAGTGGTTGATAAATTACCAGTGGAAGTTGTAACCATTGGAACAGATTGGGAGGCGTGCTCGGAAGCATCAGCAGAGGTGCTTTCAGTAAATACAGATACTGGAAATAGAGGGGGGGGGGGGAGAGAACAAAGTGTAAGCCAAACCAAGAAGATGATGCTTTCTCTCTCCCCATCACACCAAATGCTATAGTTAAACATTCTTGCTTTTGTTACATGCCAGTCAGAACAATTGGCAGCATCAAAATATGAAATCTACCAATTGTTTTTGCACTTCTCTAACCCCTATTGCTAAATCCCTGTACTGTAGCATCTTACCAATCGTTGAAAAGGTTTAACATTGTTTTCAAATTAAGCCCAGCACTCTCAAATTTCCTAACGAAGCCAAGTCATACCAACTCCATCCACCATGATTCCTGGACTCTCATAAAAAGTTAAAAATGAACTTAGCTTCCCCAAAATTGCTTATCCCTGTATTACAAATTCAACAGAAACATGTTTACTGTTTTCAGGGTATGTGCAATCATAGAAAAATTGTAGTCTATGCTTAGAAGTTGTAAAGCAATGGCCTTCTACTTTCCTTGCAGCAGCCAAGATTGAATTGTATGTTGATTTGGGGGCAGGAGAGAGGATCAAGATGATAGAGAAGATAATTAGGGATGTATAGGATTTTACATGAAAAACAGATTTTTGTGTCTATTTTTGAATAGACACAGCATCAGAGGAGGTGGAGGAAACTAGAGTGCCATAAACTACACTTTTTGTTATGTGATAATAAACTTTGATCCTTTGAGACAACCTTTCTAGAGGTTAGTTAAGATTTTCTGATTTTGATTTTGCTTTTTCTAAAAATGCCCTTAATGCTCCCAGAAAAATAAAGGATTCTTTGTTCAAGATCGTAAGAAATTTAGCATCACAGATGCCTTGCTTCTCTACTTACACAGATATCTTTGTTTTTAACCTCAACTTGAGAACTACCAGCCAGTGTTTCTCTGGATGAAAAGCATCAACATCTGTTTCCCACCAAATAGTTCCCTTTCTGTCAACAAACATTCTGCTCTAATGACACTACTAGGAATGCATCATCTGTAGAAACTGAGCTCACCAGGTGCTGCAACTTGTAGTGGAGTTGTTGGGACACTACGACCTCCTGATTCTTCTTCGTGGGCAAGAAAGAGAGGTGTTTCATACATTCCTAGCCCTAACAAGAATTTGGAAAAAAAATATACTTCGATGCAGTCTCAAAGGCATAATATTCAACCAAGAAAGCATTTGATTCTATGTTACCTTAACAGAAAAGCCCAGGTTTGTTTTTTTTAAAAAAGGAATACAAAACTCACCTAAACTTTAAAAAGCAGAAATACAGCAATTTATCTGGGAAACCTTTTGGACTTTTTTTTAAAAAAAAAAAAAGATACTGGGCTTAATGTAACAATTAAAAGTAGCGATCTAAAGTTCATTTTGAAATCCTATATCTAAGTTTTAATGGATATAAACACTCATACCCGATTTATATTTGATATGCATATCATATGAATGATTTAGATTTTTTTTTTAATTGAAAATTATTAAAAAATACAGAAAAAAAAGTATAACAATATGGATAGAATTTCCTCAGTGCAAATCCTAACCAACTGTAAAGAAATGTGTGGGTATGTGCTTTTAAAAAGTAGTAAATGATCTAAAAATTGGTATCAGAGGTTTTTTTTTCCATATTTGTATTTGTTTGCACTTCAGCAGAAAGTTCTCTAGTTTGAGTTCTTTTTGACCTACATTTAATGCCGCCTACTAAAAATAAAGGGAGCTACTTTGGTATAATGGTTAAAGCATAAGGCAAAAAACGAGGAGACCAAGAGCAAAGCCAGCTGAGTGACCTTGGGTTGGTCACTCTCTCTCAGGCCTAAGAAGGAGATAATAGCAAATCACTTCTGAAATCTTGTCAAGAAAACTGCAGGGAGTTGTCACCAAGAGTCAACACTGACTTGAACAGAACGGAACAAAATAAAACACCATCTAAATATAAAAGAGAAGCACAAGTTCAGATATCTATACCTCCTTGTGATGCAAGTTGACCAAGATCTGACTGGCCAGAGGTTTGTGGCATATCTTCAGGAGGCCCAAACCTGAACCGAGGAACTCCAGCAACCTGAGGAGAGCTGGAAGACAGATTACATTCTGTTTTACCCATCAGTAACTAATTCTGCATCACTATAAGAGTTAGAAAAAAATTGAAATTTTAAAGGAATTACAATAAATTATCTTTGGCAACTGAAAATATATTTCTATAAAGTTTTTAACATCGGAGTCCTATGGTTTTAATAGTTTTCATTGTTTTTAAATATTTGTCATCATTACGACTTTGGTTGCGTTTTTGTTTTTCCATGAGTCATGTATGTGAGATGGGTGGCTATTGAACAAACAAACAAACAGATAAAAAAAAGATATAATTAATATATACCAAGTGAAGAAATCCATACATTCTGTAGTATTTAAAAGGCTTGCTGGTCTTTTGTTGATCAGAATCAACTTACTGAATTGCTTCTGCAAATCCATCCGTACGATGTGGTACCACCAATGTTGGGGTGCTTGGAACTGTCCGGTCTTCATCATCAAAGAAATGCTGCTGCTAGAAAGAGATATTAACAACTATTGGCATGTTTTCCTTTAAAAGTATCATCTGTCATGTCATGTGCCCCCCACTAAACAAGTTTTTTAAAGGCTACATTACTTTTATAAATATGCAGAGTCTCTGCTTTGGATCACCAAACAACTTAGTGAATGAGTACTTTGAGGAAACTCTGGAATAACTAAAACATTTCAGTTGAAGAATTTTGTACTGATTTCCCAATCATGCTGAATTCAAAGAATATAGGGCTTTTACTAAGCCTTTGACCCATCTAGTTTATCAAGGGTAGGAAACAAAATAGACTATACAACCGGATACAGTGCCATCCCAATGAAAGAGGAGTAGGTTATTTTAGTGGTGAGAAATACTCCCAAATTCCAGCAGGGAGGTAGTTGCACTGTAGTCCACTTGGGAATGGGAGTATTTGCTGCAGTATCATCACCAAACCATTTCCAACCGGAGTGGATGGGCATGTCTTTATTACAAAGCCTATTTCATTATTTTTAATCAAACACATATTTTTTTCTTCAATCAAAATGGAACTTATTTCAAAGAACACCTCTGTCTCTCAATAAGATCCTTTAACAATGCAGGGAAGCAGATCAGTAAATTAAGGGCCTGCCATAACACAGGTGAAATACAAATGTTGTATTTAGAAATGGTAATTACTTACCATGCCACCTATGCCTGGAGTTAGTTGGAGTCCACGTCCCACAGACTGCCTCCGAGTCATTTGTATCCTCTATATAGCCAAGAAAATTTTTTTAAAACGCTTCAGTGATTTCAGTAGAAAATGTCAATTTTTTAAAATATAGGGTTGGGAATATTGTTCTGTTTTGAGTCTGATTACACTCTGATTGTGTTGTTCCAAAATGTGACATAGTTGATTTTAGTTTGAAATGCTAGATGCCTCAAGCCATAGTGTTTAACAATGATTTAACAATAACTTTTATTTGCGGTCACAGACCAAAATACAAATATAATTGCAAAAGAACGTGGGGAAAGTAACATCATAAACAGTTGGCTACCAAAAGCGTAACAATGATTTATGGTTCAGTGTTATGTTGGTTATTGCTTTTTCAAGAAATGACAGAATGCAAATATGAAGTCAGCCACTGTCAGTTCTGCAAATGTTTATTTTTGAATCAATTTTCCTGCTAATCTGTTATTTGAAATTTTAGGTTTACACTTGACTATGAATTCTAATGTATTTTCTCAGAACACATTCTCAACATTGGCATTTAAAAATATATTTCCGCTTAAAATAAGCATAGATAGATTTTAAGGATTTCTTTTCTGGTGAGGAGAAATGTAACATCCAGAAAATCTAAACACTATACTATACAACATTCAGGCTCTAAACCACAAAATCACAGTCAGTTTGGTTCACTTTAAAATCTCATTCTAGAACATTTTATCTTTAAAGAGCTACTTTAATGAAATTCCTCCTGACAACTCTTCTAAATCATCTAGATTAATTGCACAAAATAAACAAGCATTAGATGTCCCACATCATCCTAATGGGAAAGGAAGCAAGAGAAGAGATGAGCTCTGTTTCTCCTTTATCCTTAAATGGTACCAATCCTTTTGGAGATGCTGATGCATTTAGGAGAGATAACATGAAAGCACAGAGCAAAGGTCCAGAGGTGTGTTTTGGACCACTGGGGTTAGGCAATTTAGAAACTTAAGAAAATTTAGCCTAATAGATCTGAACTGGGGAAGGGGGATAGCAAGAATAAAACTAAAATAGCAGTATGTAACATCAGGAGGCCAGATACAACCCCAGACATCAAAGGCAATCTTTGGTCCTCCACTATTATTTTGTTTGGCTCCAGTGACCACTACCTGTGCTGGTGAGGGTGATGACAGTGCAAAAACATTTGAAGGGCCCCAGACTGCCCATTTATGCTTGTAAATAGATTGCTTACTGAATCTTATTGGACTCAATAGGATTTCCTTCTGAATAGGGCTACCCAGGATTGCATTGTACAACTAGGAAATTTGAGCTCAAATCTCACATTGCTATAAAGACTACTGAGTAACTTGATCTTCCAGCTTAATTAAAAACTTTATCTCTCCCTATCCTAATCTAAGTATCTAGCTATCTAGCTTCACTAACGTAAGGAAAAAAAATCTCTGCATAGCCCAACATTCATGTTGAACAAGTTTTAGAGTTATGAATTGCAAACATGGTAAACCATGATGTAAATTGGGCCCGTTGGATAAATATGCAGAAATAATATTCTTTTATCATTTATATTTTAGTTTAAAAGAGTTAAATTTTGAAATATACACCAAATACAATAATCCTGAGCATTTTTATTGCTTTTTGTGCAAATATGCTGTAAAATTTGTAGAGAAAAATAAAACTTGGCTTTACTAACTTGTCAGTGTAAAGGGTTCATGAATTGGATTAGACATGGTAACAGGTTAGCCAATGGGGACTGTTTGGTGACCCATACGGCTCAGAGCCTGGGTGTGGCTTAGGTTCACTGATCTGTATACTGTATATGTAAATGCTTCTGTGATTCTATAGCTTCTGTGATTCTTGATTCTGTACTTCTGGATTCTGAGTTCTGGTTCTGGCTTATGCTATATGGTATTGTAAAGAAGTTTCTTATATAAAAGAATCCTGCTGAATTGTTTGAATTGTGTGCTGGTTGGATTGCTGCAAAATCTAACATAACTATCCAAGAGAGGATTTGTATTTTGCTGATACAAATAAGCAATGAGCAATCTCTCAAAGCCACATGAGCAAGAACATTTCAGAGTAGTCTTCCCTGTGGTTCTCGCACCTGCACTGGAGGTCCCAGTTCCTGAGGTGGAGCAGGAATAGCATGGATAGTTAATCGTGGAGGTAAAGGATGAGGTCGAGGTGGACGGGGAACTTGTCTCTCAGAAGCAGAGGTTGGTTGCTGTTCCCTTGGGCTTTCCTGAGAGAATGAAGACTCTACGGTACCTGTGCTCCCATCACCTGATGATATGGAAATATATACAATGACATATACTTACATATATGTACATATACTGTACATATAATTATAATTACAAAGGCACATTTGTAACTCCAAATCATTTTACGCTTCCTAAACCACGCTCAATTATATTTTCTGGAATGAGTATTTCAATATATCACCAACAAAAAACCTTGAGCTAACAAAACAAGAGCATTTTGTCAAGGCAGAGGGGCCTGATTTTAAGCTTTCAGAGATTTCAAAGCATCTTTGCTTAGTTGAGATAAGGAACTAGATGTTCATCCAGCAAAAGGAATCAAGGGCATAAAACATGGATACCGCTAGTGAATAACCTGCCCAAATGATTGTTTCCTTTAAACAAGTATATACTATTAAGAAAACATAGAGTTAATCATACCACAGTTCTGGGAGTCAGCTGCCCTCTGGCTATTTTCACCTCCAGCAATACTCTCTTCAGTTTCTGTACTGGGATCCATTCCATCTGCACCCTGAAATAAATTAAGAGTGGATATCAAGAATTAGCTGTAATATTAACGGGGGTAGAGAGAGGAAAAAACTGACATTTCTTCCACTGGATTCTTTCCGAACTGAAAAATTACCTCCAGTGCTTCAAGCCAAATGGCTATCTCTCTTGATCAGTGCTATGAGAACTCTGAGAATAATTTTCCCCAAGAAGTTAAAGTAGATTTGCATATAAAAGGTGATTTTTAAAATCATTAATTTTATCCATATTAGCAACAAATATTCATACCTCAGCATCATCTGCTTCATATCCATCATTACCATCCACACTGCCAGTGCTTTCATTGCTATCTTCGCCTTCATCCCCCATTCCTGTGTCTTCATCATCATCATCCTCATCATCTTCTTCTTCATCTTCATATTCCTAAAAAAAATGTTTTCTCTAAGTATACTGAACCATGCACAATGCGATGAAGTAATGGTCTTTGGGAACTAAAGGGATCTTTTGTTGAGAATTAAAATATGCGATATTTCAAATAATAAAAGTGGTATTGTCACAAAAGGCAGAAAGGGTCATAAAAATGAAACTATGACTGCGTTCTTGGATAAATGTCTGAAATTATTCCTAGCAGTATCAGTTGGAAATACAACCTTCAATTCAGAATTTATGTAACTTTTAGAAATAAAATGGTAATGCATTTTTAAATTAGTAAAATACATCCTTTTTATTAACTAATAGAACCAAGGACATCCTTATTCTTGGTATTTACTCTAAAAATTAGGCTGGATTTAGACTATTTCTAGTAGACTCAGAAATATCAAAGTCCAATGTATTAGTTGACTTTAAAGATATGTAATGATATTTAAAGATATGTAATGGTTGCTCCTACAGTGCTTGCAAAAAGCCACAACCAATATAATAATACTCAATGAGAGCCAATACATAGAAACTGAGGAGCCATCATAGGAATTTGGGGATGTTAAATAGTTCCTTCTTCACTCACAGGCCCACACTAAATAAGAAAATAAATATAGTACAAATTACTTCTGCTTCACCATCATTTTCCTCATCTTCATCCTCTTCATCATCACTGTCAATGACAATGACATCATCTCTCTTGCCCTGACACTCTTGGGATGAGGTTGTATTCTGCTGATCTGATTGAAGAGGTCCAAGGTCTATAGGGAGGGACTGAGAAGTTTCCTCACTATCCTCCATAGGTGTATACTCGCCCTGAGTGACACCCTTCAAATGAAGAGGAAGACAGTAGTGGTCAGGGAAATTAAAACAAATACTATTGACAACCATCCTCACAACTTTTTTTCTCTTTCACAAATGAACACAAATGAATGAAAGTTCTTCATGGGGTTAAAACCTTCACTAGCTCGGTTTTAAAGGCTGAAGCAAATAGGAAACTGGGCTTTAATCTGCCCCAAGGAAGAAGCCATGCTTTGATTTTGAGCAATAAACTAGTAATAAATGGGGCTTTGCATTACAAACTCTGCCCCTTTTGAATATGTGACCTCACGGTGCAGGTAGAAAAGGGGCGGGGCTTCCACTGCAACATTGCTGACATCACTTGACCCCCTTCCCTTATCCTCTTCTCCCCATGGACACTACTGTGCTTCCTTGACTTTGAAGCCTATATGTTAAATGAAAACTATTGTGTGAAACTTTTAAGAATGAACTAGAAACATGAAGTCATGTGACCAACCATTTCAGAACTTCTTTCTTCAGAGGGCATGTCCCTGAACTGACATCTATTTTAGGCAAAGTGGAATTAACTACTGCAAAGACCTCCTAGTCCCTCCTAATCACTGAGTGGAGCTATGAAACTGCTAGTTTAAACAAGAAGGTAGTAAAAAACCAGATATGCATGCCAGGAGAATAGCAATGCAAAGAAAAGCTTCGCCAGAGAAAGAAAGGATGAAACATTTGCACCAACTCGTAGAAGTTTAAATTAGTAGGCATGACTTATACAGGAGAGGTCACTATCCTGTTTAGCAACTACTTAGTTGCCAGTTCCAATTGTGGTTGCTAAGTGAGGACTAGCTGTAGTTGAGTAAAAGGCTACTGAGAAATACAGTATTATATGCAAATGTATCGTGTATATATGCATACACACACATACGCTGCTTTAATTCTCTCTTCTGATAGCACCTCCTGTCCTTCATGAGTATTGGAGGATTTTTTGTAATGCCTATGTAAAATCCTCTTATAATAAAAATTATGTGAGGGTTGGAGGAGCTATGGACACTATTGCTGGAGAGAAAAATTGATAAGTAATTCATTCACATGGATATTTCTGTATGTTGTCACAACATACAAATAAGATGTGGAAATTGTTCCTGCAATCAGGAACTTACTTCGCCAATGGAATCCTGTGAATCCTGATTGTAAGCCTGAGCTTCTATTTCTCCGTCCGTGCTCTCTTCTGCAGTTACTTCCTCCTGAAATATAAAAATGTATGGCGTTAATTCGGTAATGTTAAGATCATATACACTGCACATCAAAAAACAAAACAAAACAACCCCAGTATTTTACAGTAGAGGCTATTACTGTAATTGTAATAATTTGCAAATCTTAGTTAATATTGCTCCTGATCCATGAATACCAAAGTCAAACCTTTTAAAGTTTTAAATAACAGCTTTCATGGTAAGTTGTTAATATTGAAGGTATTTAATTATTAAAAACTAGTCAATACAAACCACTTAAATCTGCAATCACTTTGTTATTGACATTTGATATCTGACAAATGAATATATAAGACCATTTTAATGACAAACATGGTACAGGTAGTCCCATGACTTATGACCACAAATTTAACCCAAAATTTCTGTTGCTAAGCAGAACAGTTGTTAAGTGAGTTCTGCCCCATTTTAGGACCATTCTTGCCACAGTTGTTAAGTGAATCACTGCAGCTGTTAAGTTACTAATATGGTTATTAAATGAATCTGGCTTCTCCACTGACTTTGCTTGTCAGAAAGTCGCAAAAGTAGATGACATGACTAAGGGCCAGACAATTAATACAGTCTGATATTCAAAATAGTTGAAAGCCAATATCTAAGACTGCAATATTTTTTCCTTGAGATGCTCATAACCCAATAGTTCCCCTTACAAACCTCTGGCCCAACTCTCTGCACAGTTCTGAGTTTCTTTGCAAGAGGCAGATCAACCATTTCCTCGGGAATCTGTTCTGAGTTTTCAACAGTATTCTCCTCTTCTTCCTCTCGTGCTCGTTTGGGCAGAGACGAACTGGGAGTAGCTGAAACTAAGAGAGAATAGTGTTTTCCTTTAGTCAAATGCCTTAAAGATCGAAGAAAAAGAAAAAAACAAACAAACAGTAGCTATGGAGTTCTCCTTTTGATGGACAGTTTGGCTGCTTATAATCAACAATTCTAAAATGCTGAAAATACTTGCTTAATTTTATATTACATCGTCAACATTTATATCATAACAAAGTTGACTCAGCTTTCCAACCTTCCAAGGTCAGTAAAATGAGGACCCAGATTGTTGGGAGCAATATGCTGACTCTGTAAACTGCTTAGAGAGGGCTGTAAAAGCACTGTGAAGCAATATATACTGTAATTCTAAGTGCTATTGCTATCACGCAATCTTTCCTAATCAGGGTACAATCTAGATAGGTTTCAACTCCCAGCCAAAGTGAGTTTTTTTTCCTGAATATTTGAGAACTGAATCTAGACAACTGAAGGCAGAAGGTTGATGTGCCTTCTAGGATTCCAGAAACCTAACCTGTGCCAAACACTGCCGTTGAGGTAGACGGTCTTTCCATCTGGGAGCTCTGCACCACCTCCATGATGGCTGGGGACGGTTCTTGAGCCGTTGGTTCGATCTGAGGATGACTCTGTTGGGTAGGCTGTACGAAAGCCGTGGCCTGAGACTGCTGCTGAACTGTCAATATGGGCTGGGAAAGAGATGTCTGCACATTGGGGCTCGTGGAACGCACGGATCCGCTTGTGCTTCCGAAGACTGGAACGTGTTCAACTGGTCCTTCTGACTGCATTGCTGAAATGAAGTTAGGACACTGGTCACTTTCACTGGTCATTTTAATGCGTAAGGTGAGGGCTGGAATCTCGGCTCAGAATGAGGAAAAAAATCTAGAAGTTATGTCACCTCATTTTTAAAAAACAAAACAAAACAAAAACAGTGATGTTGCTGACCGAGTCAAATTAATCTATGTATATTTCAGTTTCCTATCTTCAGGTAACTGTTATACTGGAATATGATTCATGTTAATATAGTATGACATTTAAATATTGAGACAAGCATCTCTTACAACATTAAGATTTATGAATAAATATGCAATAAAAAGGACTAACATTTTAGCTGTTGTCACTGTGAAATGCGTGCTGTTTTCACCAACAAGGAACAGAACTTAGAATTAACAGTATTATTTTTCTAAGATGTTGTTATCCTTTCCATCATTAAAATGAGTTCAGATTACAGCCCATCAAATGATGTTTTTTTCAAATTCAATTTCTCATCTTTTCACACTTTTAAAATGCTTTTTAAGTAGATTTTTGCAACAATGCTCAAATATTCCTATTTTACAAGACATTATCACAGAAATCTTTAGACTTTAATGAAAAGATTCAGGATGCATAAAATCCTTGAACTAGGGACATCCTAAGTATTATGATGGGGGATGTTATAACCTTTCACTCATCAGTGGTTTTCTCAATCTCAAACTGGATATACATTTGCTTTCTTTAAGCAATTAAGGGGCTTTATATAGTGCTGTATAATAACAGTTGGGCCAACCTTTTGACTTTTATCCAGTTTTCTAGAGGTTCAAAAAAACATAGGTTTTTTAAAAATAAACTATTAAATTATTTTTATAAACTTTACAAATAGTAAGCACTTGTTTATTATGTCTTTACATTTATTTTTAATTCAGTACGTTTCAATCAGAAATTACCTTCCTGAGTCTCCACTTGTGTTGTTGGCATAACGGTGGCCGTTGGAGTAGTTGTAGGATTGGTGACTGTAGCAGGTGTAACCATTGGACGGATGCTAGCCCTTGGGGTGGGCTTGTTCCCGGGTATGGCAGCAGCTGTCACTTTGCTTGGGGTAGACACAACAGGAGTTGGCTTGATGTTGGCTGTTGGTGGATCTGAAGTACTAGCTCTAGAAATAATCCAAAATGATACGTTGGAGGGTGTTTTAAGCATTCAGATGGTTTGAAAAGTATAATAGAAAAAAAAATTAAGAACTCACATTCCTCGGTCACCTGCAGCTTGAGTTGATTTAAGAGTGATCTGCCTTTGCTGTTCTGGAGCCTAATGATAAGAATTATTAGTTTAAGCCAGAGGAGGCAAAAGATAACCATCAATATATCTGTAGTTAAGTTATTAATTTAATACATTTGAATACTGCTACCTATTATAAAATCTTGAAGTAGCTTACAATCAATAGAAATTCCAGGATAGGGTGATATGAGCCGCGGTGGCGCAATGGTTAAGAGTGCAGTACTGCAGGCTACTTCTGCTGACTGTTGGCTGCTTGCAATTTGGCAGTTCGAGTCTCACTAGGCTCAAGGTTGACTCAGCCATCCATCCTTCTGAGGTCGGTAAAATGAGGACTCAGATTGTTGTGGGCAATATGTTGACTCTGTAAACTGCTTAGAGAGGACTAGAAGTGGTATAGAAGTCTAAGAGCTATTACTATTTATCCTGAGCCTTTATTGCAATCTCATCAGATAATATTTAATAATATTTAATTTCTGATTTAATAATAATCAGAAAATGTATGATATTTGCCCACATATATCCTCAAGTTGGATAAAGCATAGGCTCCTGCATATCAGTTTTAGTCATTCAGGAAAGAACTGATAATTTCCCCATATTAAAACTATTCCTGATTACCTTGGGATAGCAGTCTCGAAAAAGAGACTCCAAAGCAATCTACTAATAAAGGAGAATATCTTTAGCTCAGGGTTGAGACAAGGGGTTCTTAATGCTCTTTGACTTTGCTTTTTCTTGCATTACCCAAGCTAGGTAACATCATCAGTACTATTTTAGTCAATACTTTCATTAAACTTACGCAAAAGATGAAAGGCAAAGAAAACATAAAAATATCCAATCTACAGAAGTTTTGTTTAGCACAAAATATCTACCTTGTTAATAGATTCTGGAGGCTCATCTCGCTGTTCGTGATGTCTCTCTTGTTGCTCTCTGAGTTCTCGCTCTAGACGACAAATTCGGCCTTCGTATTGTGATTTAAGTGCACTCATCCGAACTTCTAACTCTGTCTTTTGTTCCTCCAATGTGCTGCTCTTTTGCTTCCATTCCTCATTTTCTTTAGTCAGCTGATCTTTTGCTCCTGGATTAAAGAAGAGAACAATCAATCACTTCATTTTGATAGTGCTTACCAAAGTATTTTAGTAAAGAGATATATATTTTTGAAGGACTCTTAGCCAAAATATGAACTGGACAATTTTATAAATGTTATAAACTTTCTTCTTGGAAGAAGGAAAGAATTATATGCCTCAGTACTTGTTGTCCAAGGAATGCACAGAAGCATTCTCCAACACCATAGTTCAAACGAGTTGATTTTCCTATACTGTATAGCACTGATGGTGAACATCTTAGACACCGAGTGCCCAAACTGCATGCGCACGCATGCCCAAACTGAAAGGTGTGTGAATGTGCACATGCACAGACATGCGCAAATGTGCGCATGTGCAGACATGCATACATGCGCAGCAGAGACCCGAAGACCAACTGGCTGGCGGGAGTCCAGCAGCGGGGCAAGAGGTAAGATCTTTTTCTTTCGTGAGCTTCTGTTTCCTCTTTTGCAGGGAAACAGAAGCCCACAAAAGAAATGCCACAAAGATCTGACCTGGGGCGACAATGTGCGTGCCAGCAGAGAGGGCTCATCATCACGGCTCTATAGAGTATGCTCTATGTAGGCAAGCTTAGTTCTGTCCAGCACCCTGGTCCTCTCCTAAGCCATATGCTTGATTTAAATTTGGGGGTGGGTAGGGGGCACTGGTTTGAGGATGTTATTTAACTGCTTACTCTGGGACTTTCTTGCTCCAGCAGAAAATCCTTGATCTGCTCCTTCCCTGTACCAGGTAGGAACCACTGGACTATCATTTTGGAGGAGCATTGGTAATGGCACAACCTGCCTGCAACTTCTGCCCCTTCCCTCCTATCCCTATCTCCACAATGCTGGCACCATTTCTTTGTGGCTGTAAGGGGAGTAGTAGTGTTCCTGCTATCCCACTTACTGCTTTCTCGTTTCTCTGGTTTAGAAAGGCCTTCTCTTACAAGGCAAAATGGAGGAGGATGCCTCCTCCTTTGTAGTGGTCCAATACTAACTTCTAAGGATTTCCTCTTGCAGAAATTTTCTTCTTTCCTCCTTTCCCATAAGGATTGACTCCAGATTCTAAAGATGGCCAAATCTGCCTCTCTCCTCTGAGCAAACTATGCATGAGCATAAACTGAACATACATTTCCTACCAAGGGAAAAGAAGTTCTTGGCCTTGTCTCATCAGTGGAAGAGAGAGTTAATCTTATAGTATTGGCTCCACTGATGTGACAATTTATTTATTTATGGGACTTATATGGCTTCACATAATGATTCAGTGGCTCACAACAATAATAAAAGATAGCTAAAAACAAAAGTATCCCAAATCTCTCCTTTCTCTAGTTCTCCTTCCTTCTCTGTTCTTATTAAACTTCTTCCAAGAGAATAGCAACTGTGATCAATTCTAGTCTGACAAAGACTCTTCTTTAGTGTTAGTCCATATGCTATTTCGGTTGAACAATCACTTGAAAAACCAACAGTAGTTCCCAAAAGCTAATGTAAATCAAAATCAGATAGTGAATCTTCTACAAATTCACTTATTTAAAATGGCATTTCTTCTAGAATTAAAAACCTTTAAAGCCAACTTACCTGCCAGCTGTGCAATCCTCTGCTTGGCAGCCAGAAGTGTCTTTTTAGTTTTCTCCTCTTTTTCAGTGACTTGTTGTCTGAGTTGTTCTTCCTGTGTTGTTTTTTCCTGTAGATCTTGACGAAGGCGGGAAAGGTCTGATTGCAGCTGGGATATTTGCTCCTGAAGATTCTTTACTTCAGTGTCCTTCTCTCCTAGAGTCTATGGAAACCCAGGCATGAAACATTAGGCCACTGCAACTTTCCATAGCTGATGGATTGATATAATGCTAGGAATTCTTCATATAAACCTGCTACAAGAATCTTAAAACGCCCTATAGCTTGCTATTGATCAGGCTTCCATTATTTTTTCCATGATATAATATACTTATGATATAATATACTTTTTTCTACCATATAATTTCCTTAAAGGACTTAAGGTGCCCAGAGGGAAATCTATTTTATTCTCATAACCACTATTTGTGGAAGCTTAAGCTTTAGTGCAGGGGTGTCAAACTCAAGGCCCGTGGGCTGGATGTAGCCCGCAGGGTGCTTAGATCTGGTCCGCAGGGCCACCCTAGAATCAGTGAAGAAATGGCCCGTGGTGCCTCTGCCAGCGAAAATGGGCTTCCGAGTTCCAATTCAATTTTTATTTATTGATTAGCCCTTTGGGCCATATCAAGTGCAGAATTACAAAGACAAATCATTACAAAGGTTTGGTAAAACAAATTAAGTAAGATTGGAATAACTCGCAATTAAAATACAATTAGAATAAAATACGATCTAAAATAAAATCGGGATAAAATACAATAATTTAAAGTACCATTTAAATATAATTAAAATTATATTATAATGTCACCCCTGCATCTACCCAATCAGTGTTAACTGCTATTAAAATTACATTGTTAGATCAAGTGATCATTCTTACAATCTACCGCATTTTACTGCACCAACTTTGTCCTCCTTCCCATCAACTTTACCACAAATTTAGCAATCCATTTTACCAACTGCAAGTTGGAACTTAACAAACAATATCGCAAAAAGTGCTCTCTAGACTTAGGGGTGCTGGTATAAAAGATCCTGCCCAGTTACTTCCGAGTACCATTTTCAGTTGCGACGGCCTCCTGCAGCCCTCTGCCAGTGAAAATGGAGCTCAGAGTTCTGTGTTCGCTGGCAGTGGGCTGCAGGAGGCTGTTGCGGCCAAAAACGGAGCTCGAGAGCCCATTTTCACTGATAGAGCGCTCGGGCCACCACTGGTGCCCATGACACGAGTGACGTCAAGCTGGCCACACCCACCCTGGCCATGCCCACCCTGGCCCCTGAGGTCAAACACAACCCTGATGCGGCCCTTGATGAAATCGAGTTTGACACCCCAGCTTTAGAGGCTTAAACGTGACTTAGTTTTCGAGTGACAAACTCTACTTCTGTTTTGCTAGAAAATGCATCAGAGCCGCACAGATACTCCCCTTGAAAGTTCTCTTACCTTCTGTAGACTTTCAATCTGCCCCTCTAAAGCTTTTATTTTGACCTCAGCTTGGTTTAGAGCCTCTTTCATCTCCTGATGTTCTTTGTCCGAAATATGCTGTTCTGACTTCTCCGCAAAAGCCTGTGTGGCAGTCTCAGCAACCATCTACAATTTCAGACCATTAATAATAACGTTTGTACAACAATATCCAACCTTATACATGCTACTAACATCATACAGAACCTCCTGCACACTGGCCTGCCTTCTGTACTAAAGCTGTGGAGATGAAATTCAACATTGCAGGCCTATGCAGAATAACAAGCAAGCTTCAACTGCATTGGAAGTTTTTATTTTGTTTTGTAGGCAGCTAGAGCCTAATATTTTTAGCTGCTTTGGATAGTAAGATGGGAGCATATAAATTTAATAATCAAATAGCTAAATAAATAATTCTTCCTCTAGTGTTTGGGATGTGGGAGATAGACAAACGAACAGATGCACATGCACATAAATATACACATACGTACATATATTTTACTTTTCTTGTTTTCTGAGGGGGAAAAAACCATACTGATAGTTTTCAACAAAATTACAGCACATGCTTAAAAGATACTGGGTGGTGGTGGTGGCTGCATGAAGCCCATTTAGCCATTACAGAAGATCATTGAGCATTTCAGGCCCTCCACATAGACTGGTTATTTCAGAAGATGGATATGTGTTTGTGAGTTGAGGAAAAGGGAGTTGAGTTTGTGAATTTTGTGAGGCTATAGCCTAAGATAGCCAGCACAATCAGATCACTGTTACAGAAAAAAGGTGGGAAAGAGGAAACACATATCTAAAGCAAAAGAAGTGGCTTCTCTTAAGTATCATGGAAAGGATATTGAGGAAATCAAAAAGGTATCATCAATGTTCAGTGTCGTTGAACACTTCTTAAGTATACAGATTCTCTCACCTAGGGTAATTTCAGATTTAGTATGTAGTTTAACCACACTGACATTAACAGGAAGCATGAAGACTAGACAGAAGTATGACCACTGGTACTCATCAAGACTACATAAACCTGAAAACTATCAGGTGCTTCTAAGCTATGCTGGTCAACTTTCACAGACCATGAATGGCAAAAGCCTTACCTTATCATGCTGTGCTTTCAGCTCTTCATATTGAGTCTTGTAGCGACGTCCAATTTTCTTGACTTGAGTTATTGTCTTGACTTTCTCTTGGATGTCTACTACTTTCATCTCCAGGTCCTTTTGAAGGTTTTCTTTTTCTGTTTTTGTTTTTGTAAGATCTTCCCGGAGACTCTGCACCAGATTCTGTGTTGTTGTCAGTGATGCATTTGTTCTTAAAATTAATTGAAAAAGAGTTAAATACAAATGAATACAATATACAACTGCTGTACTTTTTAAAATTTGAACAATTTAAATGAATATTTGGTTTCAAAGATCCAGTTAAAAAGTTTCAAAGAAATGTTAAACTTTCAGATAACATTTATCAGGCAGATAAAAATCTAATATCTGCAGGAAATATCATTTACCTGTAAACAAGAACTGGTGGAACCACAAACTATACAAAGTAATAGAAAATAAAAAAGCTAAAGTGTTTTGGGACTTTAAAATTCAAACAGGGAAGCACCTGCACATAACACTCCAGTCTTTTGTCTTAAGCAGACGAGAAAGTCTGCTTAAGAAACTGGTGAAATCAGAAAATGCAAAGATCTGTAAATAGAATTAGAACAACTGTGATAAAAGAAAGCAAAGAAGGTAGGCTCCTCAGGTGCAATCCCTAAAACGTCTGGAGCACCACTTGAACACCATTGGCTTTACAAAATTGCCACCAGTCAATTGCAAAAGGTACAATTTGGACCTTACTTGGAGCAATTTATACCCCGTGAGGTTACTTTTAACACCAGCAAACAACAACATCTACCTACTCTAGGCCCTTGAGAAGGCCCAACAATGGATAAAATGCCAACCAAAGGAGCATTTGGTCTGCTTTGGTCTGAGTTTAGGAAATTTGTGATTTTACTCAGACAGCAAAGGTCTTTCCTGGGCCCTCTTCTCCTGACTCCTAATATTCTACTTCTGAAAAGTGAGTGATGGAGTACTGGGTCAGGAAAGTATGAAGAATATAGTGACAGTATTCTATACAAATGTTATTCTAATCTGTCAAGAAAACTCTGGTTCCAAGTCTCCATATACCTCATCTTTGGAGCTGGGCAAAGATTTTTCTCATCCTGTGATTTGAGATAATTTAATTGGAGATTCAGGGGAGTGAAATGAGGATGTAAAGCATTTGTTCTACTACAAAAGCTTTTCAGCTACTATCATATTGTTCAGTTTTATCCACATTGCAGGAAGGAGGGAACGATCAAACATGGAATACCAAGAAAGCAAGATGCAGTATATTTAAGAAATGCAATACAAGAGTACCACTTAGGCAAGTGGAACAAGAACATCTAATTCCCCACAAGTAAAAGTTGAACAAACATAGATGTGATGATGTTTTGAGCTCATGTAAAGGAATACAATATATTAGTTTTCAGAAAAGATCTCACAGTACCCTAGTGTTTTTTCAGATCATAAGGCATTCTTTAGAAATCACCTTGCAATTTCTGCTTTAAGCCTGCCTATTTCTTCACTTAGCTGCTGAATGCGTTTGTTGTTCACCTCCTTCTCTGAAAGAAGCTTCCGATATTCTTCAACATCTGCATCTTTTTGTTGGCTCAGTAAATGCTGGAAGAGAACATTAAACAATCTTAAACTTAAGGCAGATCTAGTTTTAATTTAGTACTCTTGTGCATTTCAGAAAGTGAAAGAATGTAAAAGTGAAACCAAGACTAATGTGGATCAAAATGACCACATCCAAAGGGTTTCTTCTAGATCAGCAGCCCCCAACCTTTTGGGCACCAGGGACCGGTTCTGTAGAGAGATTTTTCCACGGATCAGAGGGGGCATGGTTTCGTGCGCTGCCTGCATCCTGCAGATGGGACTTCACTTGTTTGTGCAGACTGGTTGCTGGCATGCCATGAACCAGTGCTGGTCCATGGACCAGGGGTTGGGGACCCCTGTTCTAGATACCGTGAACCAATGCTATAAGTAAGAGATTCAGGGGATTTAGGCTACAAATCTGATACGTAAGACGAGAGAGAGGAGGGAGGAGGGAGAGAGGGATGGGGGAGGGAGGGCAAGAGGGAGAAGGGAGGGAGAAGGAGAGAGAGAGAGAGGGAGAAGGAGAGGGAGGAAGATATATACTACTACTTCCTCACCACTTATAACTGATACTTTAGAAGAAAAAAATCTTATGAAGACTAATACTTGTAACTTTAGTTTTAGGGGAATTGTACCCATGGATATTCTTATTTTCTCAAATAATCTGCACCCATGAAACTTTCTCACATTTCATTATCGTATGAAATGTGAGAAGTGAGAAATAATGAAATGTTAAGCTTCTTCATACGTTAATTGCTTTCTCTCTTAATTTCATTCTTTTCTATATAGCATAAGGTATATCACAGATATAGATTCACAACCCTCGACAGTAACTATTAAAAAACTTCTTTTTTACTTTTGTTCTCTCGTTCTTCCTATGTTTTCAACCATTTTAAGAAAGCAACTGTTTTTAATTCTATAGAAACACCATGCATGCTCTAGAATCTAAAAGGAGCTCACTTGAGTCCGGGCTTTCCATCGTTTGACATCCTCTTCCAGCAGCTTTTTCTCTGCTTGAAGCATCCCACTTTTCTCACTGAGCTCAGCATTGGATTCTTGCAGAGGCAAGATATCAGCTTCCAGTTTACGCACCTGAAATCATCACTGGGGAGAATTACTTGGAGCATTGTTTCCCCATACAGTCAAAATACAACATTTGTTTTTGTTTGAGAAAATAAATAGCTTGTTGTTTTGTATCTTTTAATATTTCACCCGTTTGTTGGTAAAAAGACTACGGTTATAACCGTAGATAAGATATAAATTTTAAAGGAGTTTTTATATTTTCCAACTTTCCACAAGTCAATAATCCGTTCTTGTCCATTCTGCAAAATTTAGGAGAACGAAACAGTTTTTTTAAAATAAGTACCAATAGTGCAATATTCTTTCAGTCCTGAATTAAATGAAAATCATAGATTTATAACTGTATAGGCAAAGGACTAATGCAGAGAATTTGTTTTAGTGGTTTCAAAGACAAATTTAAAATTCATACTAACTTTTGCTTGCATTTGCTGAAGTTCTTGTTCCAATTTCTCTTTCTCCTCTCTTAGTATCTTATTCGTTTCTATCAAAACATTCATTGTCTCTGTCTTCTTCATTAACTCTTCATGTTGAGCAATTGTTTTTGCAGTCACCTACAATACAATGCAATGTTCAAATCCAAATATATGTGCCAAATTCCTAACTTGCTTTCCATTTTCAGTTTTTCATCTCGAGAAATGATTACTTATAAATACTCCCAAATGGAGGTCATACAAGAAATACAATGTAGAACTGAATAAGATCCATACGCCCAGAGAACTAAGCCTTCTCCTCCTCCTCTTATAATTCTCATTGCATGTATTTTCTGTTACAGAATCTTATGTAGTAACAAAAATTCTAGGACATTTGTGTACTCAAGTTCAGAGCCAACTATTATATGTCAACCAGGCACATTTGGCTTTTACCATTATTCTACACATACAGCAAACCATCTTCCAAGAGAACTTGGCACCAATTATATACCTTCTTAGACAAATCTCATGATTTTTTTCAGAGAATCATTAATTTAGTTTTTCAGGATCATGTATCTGGCATTCTTTTATGTACCAAAAGTAGCATTTCTGAAAACAAGTCAGTGGTATTGCCTAGATATTATTAAAGCGATATTTCTTGATAATATGTGCGGTCTCGTAATAAGTTGTAATGCTTGTTGGTTGGCTCAGAACCATCATTAAAAAAAAAGGATAAGAAGGAATGTGTGGATACATACTTGTACTTTCTCCCTCTCTGCATTCAGACTTTGCTGCAGCTCATGCAGCTCTCTTTCTAAATGTTCCACCTGCTGGCGGTAACGTAAGCTCTCTACTTGTGCAACCTCAAATCGAGTTTCTGCAATCTCCTTTTCTCTGCGAATAAACCTGTCATGGGGGGAAAAAATCCTAGTTAACTTTACAGCTCTCCAAAATAAGTCTTGATGGGGGTTTTTTTTGGTCCACAAATCTAAACATTTAGATATTTTAATTTAAAAAAAAAACTTTGAAATTTAAATATACACCTCTAAAGAAAAACAGGTTTGTTATTCACCAAAACTGGGATTTAGTTTTGGCACCATTGCACTCTAGATCTGAATACATCATCATTATTTTGGAATGAAGGATGAATGATTGAGTTGTCCTCCCAGTCCTGGGCAGCTTGCATTAGTGGGTATATGAACAAGAGACAATCAAACCTCAAATAAGATATAAACTAGATTTGGAGTGGGAATTTAGATTCATCTCTCAATCATAGATCCTTATGATCACACAGTAGTTAAATAGGTAGAGAATGTATAGGGTAGAAATTCAAGACAAAGGAGATGAAGACAATATCATTGAACAATATTTGTTCAATATCATGGGTCTTCTAACAGCTGCGCTGGTTCGAAGATATTTTCATGTTCAACTTCTCACACACTGCGTGCAAAGTGAGCTGCAAAATGTGAGTATGGTATGCATGTGGTACCATGCAAGCATTAATCAAAACTGTATTAGATCAACACATTGAAGTCAACAATACCTGAGAATTTCTACCATTTGTTCTTGTGATTTTCCTTCTTCACTGAGAGACACATTCAGGGCTCCTGACCCGCCTTCCTTCATTGAAGCCATCATCTTGTTGCTCAGAGTTTCCAGCTGTTCGTGCAACAGTTGGCTTTGTTTCTCTAAGTCTTCACAGCGAGACGCAAGCTTAGAAGCTTCATCCTAGGAGAGAGGACCAAAACTGATCATCCCAGAAATTTAAACAAATAAATTTGAATTCCAAGACTAGGCACAGCCATAAAACATGCCAGATTGCTAGAGTCAGGAAGAAGGAAAAAAAAACACCCTTCACCTTTAATGCTCTTTCTCGTTCTTCCCATGAAGCTCTGCTCTCTCGCAATGTGGATTCTGCTTTTTGGGCTGCTTCCTCTAATTGCTGCTTTATTGTGGAATTCTTTGCAACTTGGTCCTTGACAGCTTGTAAAGCTTCAACGTCAGAAGAATGAAGCATCAGCTCCCGTTCATATTTACTTTGAGCTTCAGCAGCTATCTTTGCCTATAAGAAGCCAGAATTTTCACTGCTTCAGAGTTTGTAAGAAATTCAATGATTCAGTTTCCTTAAGGTTGCTTCCTAATAAAGAGATTTATACTTGCTGGCTAAGCGAAATACAAATGTATCTATGTAGAGAACAAAATCACCACCAGCTACAAAATCACCATCAGTCACCATAAGTTCACCATGAATGTTCCCCTAAGATTTTGATATAAATGTTACATTAGAAGAAAATAATTTCTTCTAATGTAACATTTCATTACTGAAAAGGGGTTCAGTATTATTCAAAAAAGAGTGCAGAGGACAAATAATACCAAAACAGAAATAATATATAACTGGATACTCCCAGAAACATAATGTACAAGTTGAAGTCCAATGTTGTATGCATGCATATTATTTCACCATTGACTTATGTGTATGAAAACATAATGGGTGGTCAAAAAGCCCCCTGTTGATTTATTAAGGATCTGTGGGTGGAAATAAAAGCTGATGTATTCAATCTCTTTCAGACTCTCAAGAAAAAAAAAATCATTCCACATCACAGAACAGCAACAATAACAGAACATTTAATTTTGAAGCGTCTTCTGCGAGACGGAAAAATTAGTGTTAGAATGCTTTCTTCATAATTGGTGTACACTTATTACTGACATGCAAAAGTGACTCTAAACCATTTACCCAATTTAATCAATACTTAATTCAACTGCAAAGGTCAGTCAAACATCTGAGAACCATACTTGCTCTTGGCAGTCCCGTTTAGCTTGTTGTTCATTGCTGAGTGCCGCGTTTGCTCTCTGGAGAGCTTCCTGAAGTTCAGACTTCATATTGGAGAGGTTTTTCTTTAACTCGGAAAGCTACAAACAAAGCATCAAGGGTCAAATTTCCATTTCTTTTAAAAAATGTTTATCTAAAAGAATAGTATAGACTTAGGTTTTAAAATAACAATGATTAAAAATATCTTGGACTTGCCTAACTTAAGGTAAAGTATTTTCAGCACTTTAGACAATAAAACTCCTTACCAAGAAATATACTTAATACATTTCTGCTTACAGATATTCCCAAAGAAATATTTTTAATACAGTTATAGAGGAATCTAAGGACTTTTTAACATACTGCCTGCCTGCAAACTGTCAGGGTAGAAGTGAATCAAGAGGCATTTATGTTATCACATCTTTTTTTTTGTGGTGGGGGGTGTCTTAAAATGTTCTTGTGAAGCTTGCTGTTGGAGGGGATTCAACTGAATCATAGATATTTAGCTTTGGGATGAGACAGGGTCAGACAACCTAAACTTTTCCATATCTGCAACCAACCATTTGCTGTTCTTTGGCATACTTCAATTTGGCCATTCTCATACCAGATTTCTGATCTGTGAAAGATCAAACTACAGGAGAAGCAGATTGATGGAAAATGAAATCCGATACTATTCTCAGCAGACATGGAAATACACTTTTTCCTATAAATCCTTAGACCTTTGAACACAGTGACTGAAACCATCATTGAATGAATCTTTCTATTCTATAAACAGAACACAAATTGCAGATAAAAAGTATCTGGATCTCTAAATCTTTTTGTACAAGCCTTTTTCTGCTGCCACAAGTTTTAATGAGTAAATTAAAGCTACTTAACCCTTAACCAGCTATATACAATGCCAGGTATACTCAAACAGCCAGATGCAAGGTCTTTGACCCCCAAAGATAGAAATAGATATACAGATACTCATTCTGGCAAGAGAAACAGAGATAGAGAGATGGACAGAGAAAATTTCAGAAAGAGAATATAATATGAATGAATATCATGATTCATTTTGATTCCAATTGCTAACATATTCATATTCAAGTAACAGAATTCAGCTGAAGCTGATGGATGTTTCCGTCAGTTCGGGAAACAATTCTCTTCACTCTAAATTTCCATAACTTCCAAAATCTCCCAGCTGAAATTGCACTGACAGTAAAACGGCCAAAATTCATTTCCCTCACTCTTCTGACAGAAAACTTCCCTGGATTAGCGTTTTCCATCAATAAAGAGAATCAGTTGTATCTAGTAATATGATTTCTAAAGAAAATGTTTTGGAGAAACATTTGAAATTGTTAAAAATTTGAAAATTAGTTCAAGTTTTATCTTAATTGTGCTAAAACGAGCAACAAAGTGCTTGATTTTCAGTTCTTCCACAATTCCTTGGAAGAACATAATACAGGATATACAGAATGACAAATAAAAGCAGAGCAACTTCCCAACATCTAAAATAACATGTCCTTGAGCTATGTGCAAACTTTGAAAGCAAGGGGTGTTCCAAAATGTTTCAACAAGAAAAAAAAATGAAGATCCAGAACAGGAACACTTAGAACTTCTTACATGTTGTCCATATACTACTTCTCTTTTCTGGTTATTTATTTATTTATTTATTTGGCAGTATTTATATGCTGCCCTTCTCCCGAAGGACTCAGGGCGGCGAACACAGGTTAAAAACATACAGTGATAAAATAATAAAATCCCGTTAAAACCAAATTAAAATCAATAAATAATAAAACCCAAGAATCAGCATCAGCCCATTTGTTGGAATAGCCAAGTGTACAATAACAAAAAAGTCTGATGCAGAAAAGAATCATGTTAGTTATACCTGCTGTTCCATGTTTTCTATAGCTTTACGTTTTTCATCTTGAAGCTCCTGTTTTTCTTTCTCAGCCTCCATTAGTTTCTTCTCTAGCTGGGAATGATACTCTGAGGACTCTTTCAAGCGGGTCTCAACAGTGGCCCGAACCTCTTCAGTCACCTACACAGAAAGATGGAATCAAGATAAGAGTATATATAAGAGAAATGCATCGATGCAATTGTATTTCAGGTTTCTTCAGCATGGAAAGTGTAATTTATGTATCTAAAAGACATTTCTATGGCTCCAAATTGACTTAGCAGCTAGTCTTCTCATAGCCTGAGGAATATTTTTCCAAGGTCAGCTACAAGTCTGAAAAACATTCTTGGAATAATAGCATGCTTATGCTTTAGAGTTCCAAAAACAAGCAAAATACCCATATAAATAAAACATTTGGAGAAAGGCAATGCCACCACAACATTACCTATGTGTTCTTATCCCATTTTGAAAATATATTGTTTCAGATGATTCATCTGACTCAATCAACGAAAAACAGAAAGAGGAATGTAAGGGTTAGACATATTGCAGCATCTGATGAAGTCAGGCACGCCTTGTGAAAGCTTATACCTTTTATTTTTGCTTAGTTGGAAAAGGTGTTACCATTCTCATGATTTCTTGCCACCATAGGCTCTCTTTCTACAACGCATTCAGAGGCAGCAGGCATTCAGAGAGCATATGTATTTTATAAGGGATTATATCCGATGAAGCTAAATCAGTTTACAGGACATACAGCAATTTTTGCACGAAGCATTCACTTCTTACTTGTCTGTTCACTGCTATCAAGGTGGCTTACTACGTTCTGAAAAGCAATGTTGAAAAGAACCTAACAGAATAATTAACCAGTCAAAAGTTTAGAGCAAAACAATTAATTTACTCCAGAGCCTTAAAAAGAAGTATTCTGCTGTAACAAAAGAGAAATATAGATAATTTTGGAAACATAAAGTCAAACTAACTGTTTTTATCTATCATCTGTTATGTTTTCAAATGAAATAAGAAATGACAAAGGGTTAAGTGGATGAAAAAATTTTTTTTTTTGATGTATCATTTTTTTTACAATATGGATGGGCAAACTCAGCTTCCCCTAATGCTGCCTTTGTATTTTCAAAAGCCCTTTTGACCAATGAATAACTGTTACCTGATATTTTGAGGGGATAAAATACATGTGAACTATGGTTCAAGACTTAATCCATTAAATAAAGAAACCCTATGTATCTTCAAACCAAGGGGAAAAACCAGCCAAAAATGCCAGCCCAATCCATTGGTAGGATGTTCCACCAGCTACTTTACATTAACCAACTACTGAAAGACTTGATCATTCCCTTCTTCCTTCTGCCAAATTAGGTACAGTCCTGGCCCACCAAAGATTGGCTAGTTCTAGCTTAAAGCTAGAAAGAACAAGCTGTCTGAATTTCATCTGAAAGCAAACGGGCATTCAGTATCACTGAAACAAAATATAGATGATACAATCAGGAAGTCTTTCATTAGATGGCAATCTGACTACAACATTCTGAAACTGTTCAGAAATACCTACTAAACATATCAGAATAACTTCCTAAGGATTGAACCGACCCTGGTCATGGCCATTCAACCCCAGATTTGTCAGATATAGGGGACAAAAAATGATTGTGGTCAGTCAGGAACAAGGCTGAAGGGCCAAGTGCTCCTCTGATCCTTAAAAGGAATACACGCATGTTACATGCATTTTCCTGATGAGAAAATTCTCAGGTGGAATTTCATCAGGAAAACAAAGTTCCATAGCTGAATTATATTTAGTGGATAATATTAAAAACATATTACCTGCTTTTCTTTGTTAAGGGATTCTTCAAGGCTCACAACCATAGTTCGGTACTGCTCCACATTACTTGTGGCAGTCTTCAGCCTCTCCTTCAAATCATTAACTTGGTCATCAGATTGTCTCAATCGACTTACAAGATCATCCACATCCTCTCCAATACTAGACTGACCTAAAAATTTGGAAGCAATTATTAAATAGGGATTTATTATGTGAAATAATAGCACATTTATAGTACATTTTCTTAAAGTACATAATCTTTTCTCAATGGTTTAATAACTTTCAATATTTATTCATAAAGGCTTTTTAACACAAAAAAAGAAAAACTATAATCAGCAAAGAATGTTATGAAATTTAAGTGCTTGTGAATCTGGCAAACAGATAAAATTGGCTGTAGCTGTTTCACTCATCATACAAAAGGGCCTGGTGGCTCAGCAGACTAAAAGCATTGTGATTAACACCAGCTGTCTGCAATTACTGTAAATTCGAATCTCACCAGGCTCAAGGTTGACTCAGCCTTCCATTCTTTCTAAGGTAGGTAAAATGAGGACCCAGTTTGTGGGGGCAATAAGCTGACTTTGTATAAATATACAAAAGTATAAAGGCTATTGCTTAACGCATTGTAAGCTGCCCTGAGTCTCCGGAGAAGGGCGGCATATAAATCAAATTGGAAGAAAAAAAAGAAAAGCCAGAAATTAATTTGGTTTACTAATTGTAAACCAACATAATGATTTTATTTATTTATTTTTATTTGATTTGATTTATATACCGCCCTACTCCTGAAGGACTCAGGGAGGTGAACAGCCAAAATAAAACACATAAATACAAAATTTAAAACAAAATAAAACCGAATTAAACAATTTGGCCCAAGACAGATTTAAAACACCCCAATAATTTAAAACAGATTAAAATTTACAGTTTAAAAAGGGAAAAAGGGAAAAATTAGGCCAGGCTAGCCTGATGGAATAAAAAGGTCTTAAGAGCGTGGTGGAAGGTGCGCAGATCCGGGATCCTCCGTATCTCCGGGGGAGCTCATTCCAGATAGTAGGTGCCCCCACAGAGAAGGCTTTCCCCCTGGGGGCCGCCAGTCGACATTGTTTGGCCTACAGCACTTGGAGGAGCACCTCTCTATGAGAGCGTACAGGCTGGTGGGAGGCTATTGGTGGCAGCAGGCGGTCCCGTAGATAACCAGGTCCTAAGCCATGGAGCGCTCTAAAGGTGATAACCAGAACCTTGAAGCACACCCGGAAGATCACCGGGAGCCAGTGCAGCTCGCGCAGGAGAGGTGTTACATGGGAACGCCATGTTGCTCCCATAAACACCCACGCGGCTGCACTCTGCGCCAGTTGGAGCCTCTGGGTGCTCCTCAAGGGGAGCCCCATGTAGAGAGTGTTGCAATAGTCCAGGCGGGAAGTGACGAGGGCATGAGTGACTGTGAGTAAGGAGTCCCGATCCAGAAAGGGACGCAACTGGCGAATGATCCTCCCACATATGGTGGCACAGCAGACTAATAGCCTGTTATTAACATTCATCTGCCTGCAATTACTGCAAGTTCGAATCTCCCCAGGCTCAAGGTTGACTCAGCCTTCCATCCTTTCTAAGGTAGGTAAATTGAGGACCCAGTTTGTGGGGGCAATAAGCTGACTTTGTATAAATATACAAAAGTATGAAGGCTATTGCTTAACGCATTGTAAGCTGCCCTGAGTCTCCGGAGAAGGGCGGCATATAAATCAAATTAAAATAAAAATAAAAATGTCAGTCTACCATTGCGTAGGCTATAGCTCAGTCTGTTTAACAATGCAATATCTTCAACTTCCACAAAACAGTATACAGTAACACCCCACCAATTATCATTTTGGGCCAATGATAAATTAAATTTGAATTGCATCGTTCAGAAGATGTATTTTAAAAGCCCTCACAAAACAGCACCATGAAAGCCTTATATTCAGCTTCTTCAAAATATCTCTGGCACTCTGAATTCTACTCATCATGCTGAAATTCCTCTTCCCTGGTTCTCACATTGGGTATGGGTTCTAACTGGCAACACACCCTTTTGCCCCTTACCTTGGCCAGGAGCTCTCTGCAATGACTGAGAAGCTATTTGAGCTTCCATATTGTGGAGCTGCTGCTTTAATGCTGCTATCTCCTTTTGAGCATTCTTCAGCAGCTCTTTTGTATTAGCATGAAGATTCACTTCAGTCTCACACTGTCTTTTAGCATCCAGGAGGTGAATCTGAGAAGGAACATCAAGTACCTTACTTCACATTTCAGCACCACATTTCATTTACCCAGAAAACAGTTTAAAGTGCACTCTTTACCTAAATATCAAGATTGTTTTGGCCTCAAAAATATACTCAAAACAGAACATTTAAACTTACCATCTTTTCATTGCTAAATAAATATTAAAAACTCTTTACCCCAAAATGTAAAGGTGTTGAGATTTTCTTAGAAACTGAAATCAATCATTCCCCATTCTGCCCACGTAAAAGGCTATATAATTTGTGTGGTACAAAACACTGCATCCACTGATATAAAAGCACTACAAGATTTAGTGCTCAAAATATCCAGATAATATTATCCTGTCTCCCGCTGGTATAGAAGAAAACCTAGGGCTAGAGAGCACTGTTGTAAATACCTGGCTTTCTTAAGGAAAGAGAACTGAAAGACAGGAGAAAAATATAATACTTCTCCAGCAGCAAATGAAGGGATGGAAGTCAACAGAGATATACAATGTTCAGATACAATGAATCCTTTTACAAGATGATCACAATATGCAACATCACAAGTACAGCACACATAATGTGCCTTGGCGTGATCTTGGCTACCTATGAAACCAGATGACAAACTGAACAGAAGCGGAAGCAGGGAAAAAAATCCTACTACTGGCAAGGATGATCAAAATACCTACTACCTGTGCCAGAACTCAAACAGTCATGTTGGAGATCCATTAATATACCTCCATCTCCCCCCCCAAAAAAAACATTCCAAATGTGCATTCCAAATGCACATACAGTAATTTTAAACAAACTTTTCTATTTAATAACAGAACTCCTCCTGCTCATCCTCTCAACGTGAGAGGATTGTGATGGAAAAATGTTTTAAATGTGTTCACTTAAGTCTACATCAAATTAAATTCATTGAACTAATTTTTAAAAAAAATTATATTCCATTTCCAAACCAAAATAACTATAAGGAATCTTTTGGATTCTGCTTTAGCATTCTGTATACCCTTAAGATACTAAACCAGAACCTAACTAAACTTCCAAATAAGCTTAAATAAATGAATTCCAAATAAGGAATTTATAATATCTTGAATTACAAATGGCAAGATGCCTTCCTATTAAAAGCGACTACTTAGAAAGTCATCCAAACATCTAATTTCTTCAGTTTCCAATACTTACATCCTGATTTTTCGAAAGTGTGTGTCTTTGCTCCACCTCATTTTCCAGTTTTTTCTTCAGCTGGGCTATTTCTCTTTCCAACTTCTCTATTTGATTATTGAGCCTGTGTCGAGTTTCTGTCTCTCCCTTTTCCAAAATTACCTGGTAAAAAAATACATTTTGTTATGCAGTCTTCCTGCCAAATGTTGTTTATATTCAAATCTTGTTTATATTTATTTACCAAACATAACCAATAACAGCATTACAGATCTGTAGCATGTGGAACTTAATGATGCTTCAGGATGTTTTTGGTCCATATCATTAAATATTGTGGAGAAGTGTTTCCTCTATCTCAGCAACTTTAAAATGTGTGGATTTCAACTGGGCTGGCTTGAGTTAAATTTTAAACTGATTTTAAATTGGAATTGTTTTAATTACGGCCAAAATATTTAATTATTTTAAACAGTTTTTAGATTTTGTATGTCTTGTTTTTACTTTGGCTGTTCACCGCCCTGAGTCCTATATTGGAGAAGGGCGGTATAGAAATTTAAACAAACAAACAAATAAATAAATAAAACTTCTAGAATTCTGGGAGATGAACTCCCAATGTCTTAAAAGTCACCCAAGTTGAGAAACACTTTTTAAGGAGAATAAAGAGAGAGAAAAAATAATGCAATACAACTGAACATACCTGAATAGATTGCAGATTAGTAAGGAGCAGATTTTGTCCTCTATGTTCTGCTATTAAAGATTCTTTTTGCTGAGTCAAACGAATTTCGGCCATTTTAAAAATATCTTTTTCCTTTTTCAAATTCTCTGCTCTCACCTTAGGAAGAGATATTTCATTTTACATTAATTAATTCAATTCACATCCACATTTTAAATCCAAATTTATTGTTCAATATCTGAATACATCATGTTAAAGTAAACTGATCAACTCATGATAAGTTCTGCTTCCCTTCCCCCCTAATTTTGGGGATAAATGGTAGGAAAATATAAGCAATTCTGTAGAAGAAAATAACACTGTGATTCTAGAATGGGTGTGGGCATATGAAATTATTATACTCCTTCCACTCGATTCTTTGTCTCTGATTTTTTTTTTAAAGAAACCTATCTTGTTTTCTCTCAACGTCAAACTTACAGAAACTCCAGAAAGAACCAAGTAGGAACAAACTGGCATGTAATCAGCATATATCAGTATAAACAAACCAGTATTTCAAAGAAGGTTAGTTTAGTGAAAGATCATGATAACTCTATTTTATTATGCTTGTATATTTATCTCACATTCCTTCCAAATTCAATTTGGCTTATGTATTATTCTTACTTTTCACAGAAGCTGTGAAAAGCTGTTTTACAGAAAACCTACAACCGTACAAATTAGTTAAAATATTAAAAATAGTTAAAATAATTAAAATGATCTGTGGTTAAATGCATGATAAAAGAGTTACATTTTCAAAGTCTATTTAAAAGAAAAGAAAACAGTTAAAGCTTTTGGCTCAGAAGAGAGTTCCTTCAACAACATTTGGGACAATTACAATGAAGACTTGAGAGTAACAAGCCTAAGATTGTACATGTGCAAGTTTTTCTTTAAGATATCCTTAAGACTTTTCATGGCTGAAAGGAGATTTGGAGCTGGGCCACTTGGGCCAAATGTCTCTTTATGCACTGGATCCTATTTATTGATCACAACAGCAGCAACATCACTGATGACTGTTACTTAGTTGGGTAATGCAAGCAAACAACCAAGTTCAGAGAGCACCAGGAAATCCATAGTTCCACCCTGAGCCACAGATATTAGTTGAATGGTTCATCCAAGTAAGTCTGCTGCAGAAAAACTATATTTCAATCCTTACAATCCTCCACAGTCAAAATAAAATATTTCTGGAGGATCCCGAATTGGAATTAAACTAAAGGAGGCTTATTAGAAGTCTTTGCCATTACAAAATAAACAATACTGTAAAAAATAGCCAGTAGCAATCACCTCTGCAACATTTAATTTTTCATTGGCTCCTCTTAATTCTTGAGTCATTGTGTTGATGATCTGTTCTTGCTTTTGAGTAGTTGCTGACAGCTTCTGAATTTTCTCATGCAGTGATGTGATCTCTCGCCGATATCCCTCTACATTATCTTGTAACATCTCATAACTTCACCAGGAGGAAAACCATTCCATTGTAATTGATGGAAGCAGAGAAAGCAGAGAGGAAAATCAGAAAAAAAAAATATTTTAAAATGTACAGGGAGTAAACAAGGAGAAAGAAAATATTTGGAAGATTCTGAAGTGGTTGTATCAGCATGAAGTGCAGAAATAAGTTACTTTGCGATAAGTGGGCAGCCTATAAATTTGTGTGTGTGCGCGCGCACACATTATAATGGGGAATGTTTTCTGTTCATGGTTTCAACAATTCTAGTAGTAGCAGAGTACTTTTATTATTAAAATTATTAAATTATTTATAAAGTACATATGAAATAAAATAAATCTCTCTTCCACTTTTTTTCTCTCTGTAGTCATAACCACTGAAGAGTCTCCAAGTTCATTCAGATAACCCGAGGTGTTCTTTTTTGAAGCAATGATGCGCCCTGCGCGCACGCATGCACACACAAAATCTCAACTTCGTTAAAATATTTTTAATGGTCAATTTAGTGTTTGAGAATACTGAAAGGTAGCCTGCAACTCTGAATTAAGAAATGACCTATTCAGACAGATACAAGCAACATCCTAAATTCTTCAACAACATTTCCCCCAGTATTTACCCTAGTAATTATTTCAGAATTATATCTGTGATATGGGAATCACCTATGGTAATTGGCTAATGTATGAAAACAAAAATCAAATAAAAGCAATTTGATAATGAAACAGAAATTATAGAGAACCGAATTCTATTCTAGAAACGAAAACTTTTCAGCTTTTCTCACTTCCACCCAAAAAGAACAAATTATTCCCTCTATGAGGGGTAACAGAAAATACACATTTATTCCCTATGAGTCTAGGCCTTTCACTAGGCAGTGTATCCATATGTGTTAAACACAATCTCATGTTGAAAACAGTAGCTTGAAACTAACCATGATCACCAACACACAGGTTTAAGTATAGCCAAAAAGAGAATAGAACGGAGAGGGAAACAACAAAAACCAAACATATGGCATTCTCAGTTCCAAAGCTTAGATGATGCTTTGGTGGCGCAATGGTTAGAATGCGGTATTGCAGACTGATTCTGCCCACAGCCTGGAGTTTGATTCTGATGGGGGTCATGGTTGACTTAGCCTTCCATCAGTAAAATGAGGACCCATTGTTGGAGGCAATATCTTGACTTTATAAACTGCTTAGAGAGGGCTGTAAAGCACTGTGAAGCGGTATATAAGTCTAAGTGCTACTTCTAGTGCTATTGCTATTGATGTTACGCTGACCAAATACATAATTTTCAAACACTTTTCCAAGAAATATGCTAATTGAAACTGGAATTTTCTTATTAGTAGTGAAACATGCTAAATCAATTGTGAAGAGATTTCTTTTAATGAGTGTTCTTGATTTTAGCTTACCGCTTAGAGGCAAATTCAAGTTGGGTAGAAACCTTTGTATTCTGTGACTTCAAGTCAGTAACCTGTTCTTGAAGCTTCTCATTTTGTTCATTCAGCAGCTTGTCATTCTCTGCCTTTTCTTTCTTATAGTTCTCAAAAAATTCCTGCAGCTGTGGAGTGTGTGGAATAAACAAAACCATATAGAGGTAAACAGAAGGCTAAACAAAAGAAAAACATATTTGATTTTGTAAGTGTGTGAAAAGCAAAACCCATACCTGTTTAAGAGCAGCCTTTGCTTCTGCTGCTTCAGTTGACTCGATCACTGGGACTGATGTTGGAGTTGAAGCTGGAAGGGAACCTGACAGGCGCTTAGGGGTTGATGTCAGAGACAGTTCCTCAGGCAAGATGCTTGAAGCTAAATTATATCAAAAAAGAAAATTTGGAATCCATGGAGATTGTACGGAGTTCGTGTCCTGAACTCACAACATCCCACTGAAGTCAGATAAGAGAAATCCTAACCCAAGGGGATCTAAAGAGATTTATAATTGGCTGAAGAATTGAATCCAAACTCCCTTGTTTTAAACTAACAATCAAATCATTTGAGCATGCTAGCTGGGAGCCTCATACATGGGCCACATCACGAGCTTCCCAAACATTTAGTTGGCAAAAGGCATGTACCATCAATTTTAAAAAAGTGGTTGAGGCCAAGACAAAAAATAAATCTTGACTCATTTATTTATATCTAAATGTAATGAGAATCAAATACAATTAATGCAGTTACTCTCTACTCGTGTATTTCATAGTTTAGTCCTTTTGTCACATTTAAAATTCATTTGGTAGCAATATCTGATGGGCTTGTGCATCTCTACATAAATGTTATCTGTTCTGAGATATTCACTGGCTCTGGCATTCAGAGCTACAAACACTAAATTCAAGCTGTTCCATAATTTGATGAAATTATCACCATGACAATATGCAACAGAATAAAAAGGGAATGCTTCCTACAATGCAGCTTGACTTCTAGTGACTTGATAGACATAGTCATGTAATTTTCTTGGCAAAACCCCAGAAATAATTTGTCTTTGCCTTCCTATGGAATTTGACTTTCCCATTTGGTTTGCAGCTTTGTTATTTCCTGGCGATTCCCATCCATGTGCAAATTAGCTTAGACCTGCTTCGTTTTCCAAGATTAGTTAGATTCTAGGACTCAGCTACACGTATAACAGCTTCAACAATACTGTTAAACAAATATTAAACCATAAACAAATACATGACAAAGTATGTCTGCTTGCTTAAAATCAAAGGCCAAAGTCTGTTTTGTCTTTCATGTCTTCATGGAAACATGTAAAAAAATCCCTAATAAAACAAGAAAACAGGAATAACTCTAAAATGTTAGCTCAGCTTTTCTTCATTATCTTTTGCTCTATAGTTCTAAGAATTCTCAGAATAAAATTAATAATTAAAAAATAATTATTTCTATTATTTCTGTAAGGGTAAAAAAAAAAAACATTTCCACTGTCCAGTTGTGTCTGACTCTAGTGGGTGGTGCTCATCTCTGTTTCCTAGCTGAGCCAGCATTGTCTGAAGATATTTATTGAATTTATTGACTTGGAATTGATTGAATGTCCCTCCCCAGACTTTGGACTATCTGGATTACCCCCAGGCCGTAGACTTCCCCCAGATTAATTAATTAACTGATTGATTAGATGTATTCGCCAACAGAACTTCTTATTCTGCGAGACTCCCCCCTCTCGCAGGTGTGGCCCTCCACTTTATCAAGGGCCTACCTTTATGACGGGCTTTGGCACCCCGAGAAGTGGCATGCTGCAAAAAGGGGATTGAGGGGTTTTTTAGGGAAACTTTTTGATAGATTTTTAAGGGATTTTAAGGGGTGGGAGGGTTGTGTGGGTTTGGGGGTTAACCCACGGGGGGAGGGGTCCGGCCCAGCTGTTAGTGGGGCCACGGAGGGTGCGGATTCCGGGGGTAAGAGGGACATTAGAGTCCATTCTGTCAAGGGCTTTTCTATCAATGTGTTGAGTGGGAGGGGCAGATATGGTGGGAGCAGGGGGCCGCATCATGTGGTGGGGGCGCGCACTCGCTATCTTCGAGCGGTGGCGCGCCCCGGTCCCCATAGCCCTTCTTGTATCCCAGGCTGTTCAGACTCTCAGGGCCCGAGCCTTCGGCTGCTGTCGTGCAATGCCAGGTCCGTGGTAAATAAAGCCCCCCTCATTTGCGATCTTATTCAGGAGGGGGGAGCGGACCTGGCAGGTATTACGGAGACCATGAGGGGGGGGTTCCCCTCGTGGATATGTGCCCACCAGGTTTCCGAGCATTCCATCAGCCGAGAGCTCAGGGCAGGGGTGGCGGTTATTATAAAGGAAAGTCTTGATCCGAGGGAGACCACTGTTCCACAGATAGCCGGATGTGAGTCCCTTTTTGTGAGATGGGGTCGTGGAGTACAGATGGGCTTGTTGATCACGTACCTGGCTCCCTGCCGCGTGGCAACAGCCCTGCTCGAGCTGCTCAACGTCATAGCTGAGGTGGCGGTTGGTACCCCCAGACTTCTAGTCATGGGGGATTTCAACCTGCCATCTGTCGGCGAAACGTCTGAGGTGGCTCGGGAGTTCATGGCTTCCATGACGGCCATGGACCTTACTCAGTTAATTCATGACCCCACTCACACGGGTGGACACACTCTGGACTTAGTTTTTGTCTCTGGTCAGTGGTCGAGTGGCCTTGATACAGGGGATATAGTCATCGAACCCTTGTCATGGTCTGACCACTCGCTCCTTCGACTGGACTTTCTAACCGCTGCACCCCGCCACAGGGAGGCGGGACCGACCAGGTGGTTCCGCCCCAGGCACCTGATGGACCCTGATAGGTTCCAGATGGAGCTTGGGCCATTTCCTGAGACTCTGGCTCATGACTCGGCTGAGGACCTGGTGGCCGCCTGGGATAGTGCGGCTGCTGGGGCCTTGGACCGTGTCGTGCCTTTGCGGCCTCTGACCCGGCACCGAACTCACCTAGCTCCTTGGTTCTCCGAGGAGCTTAGGGAGATGAAGCGCCGGAAAAGACGCCTGGAGAGTAGTTGGAGGACCAGCCGCTCCGAATCCGACCGAACACTGGTGAGGTCTCATATTAAGACCTACCTAGTGGCAATAAAAGCGGCAAAATCTAGCTATTTTGCCGCTCTTATCGCGTCATCAGATAATCGCCCGGCCACCCTGTTTAGGGTGACCCGCTCCCTCCTCCATCTGGAAGCGCGGGATGACCCCTTGCAGGGCCGAGCTGAGGACTTTGTGCAGTATCTGTATGACAAAATCAGATTCAGGAAGGGCTGGCCTCTGACTGGGTATGTCCGGACGGGATGACTGAGGCAGGTCTTGAGAGTGTTATCTGGGGGGAGTTCGATCCTGTGGCTCCCGAGGACATGGACAGGGTCCTGGGACGGCTGAACGCAACCACATGTTTATTGGACCCGTGTCCCTCCTGGTTGGTACTGGCTTCCCGGGAGGTGACACGAGGCTGGCTCCAGAAGATTGTTAACGCTTCTTTGAGTGAGGGGGTCCTGCCGGCCGCTTTGAAAGAAGCGGTTGTGAGGCCCCTCCTCAAGAAGCCCTTTCTGGATCCGGCTGTTTTGGCTAACTATCGTCCAGTCTCCAACCTTCGCTTCGTTGCGAAGGTTGTTGAGAGTGTGGTAGCGCAACAGCTTCCCCGGTACCTGGATAAAACTGTCTATCTAGACCCACTCCAGTCCGGCTTCCGGCCTGGGCACAGCACGGAAACGGCATTGGTCGCGTTGGTGGATGATCTCTGGAGGGCTCGGGATAGGGGTTGCTCCTCTATCCTGGTCCTGTTAGACCTCTCAGCGGCTTTTGATACCATCAACCATGGTATCATGTTGCATCGGTTGGCGGGGTTGGGGTGGGGGGCACCGTTCTGCGGTGGTTCTCCTCCTACCTCTCTGACCAGTCGCAATCTGTGTTGACGGGGGGGCAGCGGTCGACCACGAGGCACCTTGCTTGTGGGGTGCCACAAGGGTCGGTCCTCTCGCCCCTTCTGTTCAACATTTATGTAAAGCCGCTGGGTGAGATCATCCGTGGCTTCGGGGTGGAGTTCCATCAGTACGCTGATGACACCCAGCTGTACATCTCCACCCCAGGCCACCCCAACGATGCCCTTGAAGTGATGTCCCAGTGCCTGGAGGCCGTGCGGGCCTGGATGGGGAGAAACAGGCTCCGACTCAACCCCTCCAAGACCGAGTGGCTGTGGCTTCCAGCGTCCCGATATAGCCAGCTGACGCCATCGCTGGCTATTGGGGGTGAATCACTCGCCCCCACGGAGAGGGCTCGCAACTTGGGCGTCCTCCTGGACACACGGCTGTCTCTAGAAGACCATTTGATGGCCGTGGCCAGGGGGGCTTTTTATCAGGTTCGCCTGATACGCCAGTTGCGCCCCTTTCTAGATCGGGACTCTCTACGCACAGTCACTCAGGCACTAGTCACTTCCCGCCTGGACTACTGCAACGCTCTCTACATGGGGCTCCCCCTGGGGTGCACCCGGAGGCTCCAGCTGGTCCAGAACGCGGCCGCGCGGGGGATTATGGGGGCGACGAGGCGCTCCCATGTGACACCTCTCCTGCGCGAGCTGCACTGGCTCCCGGTGGTCTTCTGGGTGCGCTTCAAGGTGTTGGTGACCACCTTTAAAGCGCTCCATGGCTTAGGGCCGGGGTACTTACGAGACCGCCTACTGCCACCAATAGCCTCCCACCGGCCAGTACGCTCGCACAGAGTGGGCCTCCTCAGGGTGCCGTCCGCCAGACAATGTCGGCTGGCGACCCCCAGGGGGAGAGCCTTCTCTGTGACCACCCTCTGGAATAACCTTCCCCCAGAGTTACGTATAATAACAGACCTCCGGATTTTTCGTCGGGCCCTGAAAACCTATTTATTTCAACTAGCTGGGCTGGCTTGAGCTAAATTTTAAATTGATTTTAAATTGGGTTGTTTTAATTTACGGCCAGAATATTTAATTATTTTAATACTGTTTTTTAAATTTTGTATGCTTTGTTTTTACTTAGGCTGTGCACCACCCTGAGTCCTATTTCGAGAAGGGCGGTATAGAAATTTAAACAAACAAATAAATAAATAAATAAATTTCCATGATCATGTGTCCAGCATGATTATATACTGAGGCACAGGAAACACTGTTACCTTCCCACCGAATTGGTACCTATTTATCTACTTTCATTTTGCATGCTTTCAAGCAGCTAGGTGGGCAGTAACTGGGACAAGAATGGGAACTCATCCCATCACATAGTGCTTGGGTTTTGAATTGCCTACCTTCTGGTTGACAAGACCAGCACCTTAATCTCTAGGCCACCGCACCCTTTTCTGAAAGGTTAACCATGGTGAAAACCTACATTGTGACTGCTTTTAATGATGAAAAGGCTGGACAGGATTTTTTTTCCCAAAGCAATGATGCAGTTCAGAAAAAAAATCAATAAAAGAATGCCTGCATCCCTGCCCAATTCTCACCTTGCAATGGAATGGCAACTCCAGTAGTTTGGGCCAGCAAAATCCGATACATGTCACGCTGACGCACTATGGAATCTACAAGCTGCATTTGATGGCGGCGTGCCTCACGCAGCTTTTCTAGCTCAGTAATAGCTTCTCCAAGTTGATTCTGGAGCTCAGAAATCCTGTTATGGCAAGAAAAGGTTATTTATGATAAAATATAGAAATTATGGTGCCAAAATGGAGGAATGGTTTAAAAAATAGGAATAAAATTGTATTTTGAATTTAAAACAGAGATATGAACTATCACCTCTAGTACAGTGATTTTTTGCTTATAAAATGGGCAGAACAGTTGTTCAACAAGCATATTTTTATTTCTACCCGTATTTCTTCATACTATCTTTTTGAAATTTGACTAAAAGTGTAAGTTTGCAGCTAATATACAAGAAAGAATCAGTAAGTCAGTCATGCATCTGAAGCATGATCTGACAAGGCAACCAAGACCCACCTCCTTCTCCTCAAAAAAAAAAAAAAAAAGATAAAGGAACTATGGAAGTTACTGAAAACATGTAAGAGTTATGATAAAGCTTCCTTTTTTACAGTGGGAGAGATGCTGAACACTGGGTTAGCCCCATGTTTTCTAAATTTCACCATTATTAATTTTAAGCTCTTAATAATTCTTAATTAACTCTTAATAATTAATTAATTATTAAGGTCTTATAGAATTATTTTTTACTTGAACACCAATGTAAGTGTTAATAGAACCTTGATTCTAGACACCAACTCCTGGTGTTCCAAATTCATTGCCAAAGCTGGAACATACTTAGAAGAAGTGGTTTCTTGTTCTTCTTTCTCCTTTGCCTCTCCCAGCTCTCGAAGTGCCACTAAGAGGCGTTGATTTTGCTGCTGAAGTTCCTCAATGTTTCTGTAGGAAACCAGGCGCTGACTTATTACTTCAGAAGAGCTGCTGATGTCTGCAGAACTGACTTCTTCATCACGGATGACATGATTACCTCGGGCTTCCTCAAGCTCCATCAATAATACCCTTATCTTCAAATAGGAAAATAGTTAATTCACGCTATAGAACTCTATCTTCCATCAAATAAATACATATCCTCCGTTCTTTCAAATTTACAGGATATCATCCATTATCACACAAATCCATTTCCAGAGTTACTCAAGTTTCAGGAACATTTAGTTAGCGTAATTAAATCCTAACTACGTCCCATTCTTTTTCTGGTGGTTGTGACAGCATCCTTAAAACCATCTCCAAACTAATCAAAATCATACCAACATCCAATCATTTTTGCAATCAAAATTTGACAATGGCATTTCTAGGTGTTGAAGGTTAATGGGAGGCCTAGGAGCTATACAAGGCCCATAGGTTATCCACCCTTGAGTTAAAATCAAATATCAGACTATTTCAGTTATTTTCCCTTTAGGTCAGGAACCAAATTATAGAACAAATAGGATAGGATTCTTTATTCCTAGCTTCGTTCTCTTTCTTTGTCTACTTTCTTGTTTCTGAGCCTCTTTTGTTAAGTATTAGATGAACTCTATTTCATTGGCAAATTGGCTCAGTCAAGCAGTTCATCTATGTGTTTCACCCTCCTCCTATAGAATATAAGAAGTCTATTTTAACAAGGCATCTGCTGGGGAGAACAGAGAGTAAAGCTATATACAAAGTTTGTACTAAAGAGCTCAACAGTTCCCATTTTACTACTTTATGAGAGGTTTACAGATATTTCAATTTCACAATAAAAATAATTTATTTATAGATACAGGTGTGCTGTTATAACTTCCATTAAGCGATGGGTAGCAAGTTAAGGACGACCTGTATTTTCAAGTCATGTGATTCAACAAGAAATGGTGTATCTAAAGAACTAACCTGTTGTGAAAGATCTTTGACTTGAATTTCAAACCTCTGGTTCTCTCTTTCAAAGACAGAAGAATGTTTGTTTGCTTTATCAGCCTCTTCTTGTAAGCGCTGAATTTCCTGTAACCCCAAATTAAGCATTATTAAAACTGAAAATTGTTCAATGCTTTTAAAAATCTTAGTATTTGCAAAAAATAAAGAAAAAGAAGAAAAATAATTTATATCATTATTCATCACTCATAATGATTCATGTGATCTTAACATATATGTTTGTATCAGTGACAATGAATAGGTTCCTCGTTCACGGCCCATTGGGAACAGGGCCGCAGAAGCGACCAGAGAGCGTGTGAAACTCCATTTGCACAAGCAGTGTGTGTGCATGCACCCTTCCCTCCTCTGTTGCCAGCCCCCCGGAGCCAGAAAGGTTGGACACTGCTGGTTTAACGGACGTTTTAGAAAGAGAAAAAAGGAAAAAATAAACATATAAATGCTATATTAAGATTAGAACAAGCAAATTAAATCTCTCCATTGTTGTCCAATCATGGCTCCTGGTGAGAACAGTTGCTCAAATATATAAAGAAGTGACTGTTCACACTCCTGTATAGTTTATAGGGAAAGTGGTTATATTTCTATCTTCACAATGTCATCTCATTCAAACCAAATAAACATAGTCCTCGACTTACGTCCACAATCGAGCCCAAAATTTCTGTTGTTAAATGAGACATTTGTTAAGTGAGTTTTGCCCCATTTTACAACCTTTTTTGCCTCAGTTGTTAAGTGAAACACTGCAGCTGATAAGTTAGTAAATCGGCTGTTAAGTGAATCTGGCTTCCCCATTGACTTTGCTAGTCAGAAGGTTACAAAAGATGATCACATGACCTTGGGACACAACAATGCTCATAAATATGAACCAGTTGCCAAGCACCTGAATTTTGATCACATGATCATGGGGATGCTGCAGAGGATGTAATTGTGAAAAACGGTCATATGTCACTTTTTTCAATGCCGTTGTAACTTTGACCGGTCATTAAATGAATTGTTGTAAATCGAGGACCACCTGTATTACTAATCAGTACACTATGACAAATATCACTTACAAGTTTATTCTTTGTAATAAATTAGCATTCTTTTTTTTTTACGTTATACGAAAGTTTACTAAAATCATCTCAAAGCAGCTAATATAAAATAATAATATCCCCTTAACTTAATTAATAAAATATATGGACTGATTCAAATAAGAGTAGTAATCAAATTATTGTTCAGAAGATATATTTTAAATTGCTTGTGGGATGCCCAGGGAGAAGCAGCATACATAAAGAAAGCATTTTACGGTTATAGAGCATCAGACAAGATGGCTTTTCAAGTTGTGGAGGTGAATATAGATAGCAAGGACATAGTCAACTAAAGAAGATGGCCTCTGGGAAGGCTCTGAAATAGGAGTATGTTCTGTCTAACCTATTATTACATTACTCATCACCTCAGGTCAATGGTTACATAATTAGCAAGGAGGAAAAACAAAACAACATAAGGAGCTGGAGCTGGAAGAAATCATTTAGGTTATAAACTGATCCTCTGTTCCAAAATTTTGCCACATTCTTGACAAACTAATTACAGAAGAATTTTAAGGAGTCTTCAAACAATATTAAGCAGTGAGCCACACCATCACTGAAATCACACAAAGCAAAACGTGATGGGTGGTAATACCATAAGATACACTGCTTGTTTAGATAAACATAAACAACCAAAAAGCGAGTTTGTCAGGAACATTGTTAAGAGTTTGAATCTATATGCATATAGACATTCTTATTTATGAAACTTTTAAATCTGAAACCTCTACATGAAGTCTGAAGTGTTACCATCCACTGAAAGCAACATTCTTTATCACAAAGTACAGGTCTAATCCCCCAAATCTGTTTTCTGTTTTCATTTTCATTGATGTATACTATAAATCCTCCATTAAATTTTGCTCTGAAATCAGAAGCTGATGAATTGCAAATGAAAAATAGTTTATTGTTGAAAAACAGTGTGGGATCCTAGAGTACCTTTGCAAAGGTTGTTATATTTTGTGTCTGAACTTCCCTTACGTTTTATACTGACCTTCATAGCTTGCTCAAGTTTACCAGAAAGACTCGCCACTGCCTTTTGGGAGCGTTCGTATTCTTCTCGCTGACGCTTCAGAATGGGTGCCTTGGCTTCCACTTCCTGCACTATTTCATCCAAATATTTATTGATCCTCTTATTCTCTAATTTTTCCAACAGCAGCTGATCCTGAGCTTCTACGTAGGCATTGTAAAGCTGTGGTGAACAAATCAAAATAGGCAATCATCCTGTCCATGTTTTTTATCCAAAAAGAATTTTTCAATGTATCATTCAGTTATGTGTTTGAGGGGCTTAACCATCCGATATAATCAATCTGGACTTGTTACCCTCCCTAACAGCCTATCCACAGAGAGAAAGAATCTAAAACAGTAACAAGTAATTTGTCCAAAATGAATTAAAGTACTTCTGTAAATTATAATCCAGTTTTAAATATTAGTAAGGAACACATTTCTTATTAAAGAACACTACATTTATATATATTTTCTTCCTTTTTCTATGTGGATTATATGGCCAGGGATATCATATGAGGATAATCCCAAATACTACTTATTGACATTGAAAAGAAATTTCTGTTTAAACACTATTCCTGTGAATGTTGCTACCATCAAATACATGAACTTGTAAAGAGTACAAATATCATTCATTTAATTCCTACCTCAGTTAATTTCATACCAGGCTTGACCACTTTTGCAACAGCAGCAGCTGTAGGCGACATAGCTGCCAGCTCATCCTCTGAAAGTATGGCTCCTGGAAAAGATTAAGGTCATAGCACATTTTTTAAAAGGTGGTCATTTATGTAATAAGCAATTGAATTAAACAATCTTCCTCTCAACATATTTTTAGCATATTAACTGTGCTCCGATAACCCAAATAACACAAGCTGCATGGAATGAGCCTAAGATTTCTGAACCCTTTGTAGGCTCATTCCAAATGCTGATTAGGTTTAATGAGGATTCATTTAAGAAAATTTCGAAGTTGAATATCAAAAAGGTTACCCATGATTGACATTAACTAGAAGCTCTTGGGCAACACAATATAACAAGCTATATTAACCAAAAGCTTTTGAACTTCTCCTGGCTGTGCAATGGAAGTTGGAAAGAAGAGCACCTATGTCCAGAAAAAAGCCAAGGGCGCCTCATGAAACAATCTTAAACTATAGTTTGAATGAAGACATTTAGGAAACTTCAGACTCCATTTATTAGAACTATTCCGCAATCTTGATTCAAAGAGGAAAGAACGATATTGCATTTGATTTAAGTAGGTATGTCTGTGCTCGTGGTACAGTCCAAATCATCTCTTCCCCTTGAAATCCAGATCTTTGCATAGCCTTACTCGGAGGTCAGGCTCACAGTTTCAATTAATTATAACTCTTGCAAACTACAAATTGAGATTATTAGTTTACATATTAAAAACAAAAATGACCATGAATATTGCTCAAAAACGTTCCTGTTATAGCAAGCTCGTGATTTCTGGGAAGACAATAATTTAAAAAATTCACACAAAGGACAGCAATTTGTTTTCAAAGCATTTTTGGTTATTTCATTTTTAGTACTACAATCATATATACTACAATGAAATCAGTTAATCAGTTAATGGTAATGCTGAGTGCCCCAAATTTTAAACTGTCCCTTCCCTAGTAGTTACCGGACCTTTTCGCTTGGTAGCCGAAACTAGATCATTTGCATTGTCCAACTCTTTCTCCAACTTGCTAATTTTCTCCTTCAGTTCTTTTTCAACTGTAGCCTTTACTTGCTCCATCTCAGCCAAACGATCCTGTGTTTCTTTGTTAGCTGAGAATGGCAGAAAAATACATTGGCAGCAAGTTACATGCATGTTCTATGGAAGATCATGTGATTGATGACAATAAGACAGATACTTCCATTTTAGTAATCCACTTCACATTATTATTGGCGATGAAGAAAAACTAAAAAAAAAAAAGCAGACTTGCATTGCCCAAACAGTATCTTCCCTCTTCCCAAGGCAAACAGCAAATATCTTTTGAAAGTGAGCAAGCCAAAAACAGAATATATATAAAAAGTAAGGCAAACAGATGAAATAACTAGCATTTGTTAATGGAAAAGGAATTCTATGATGTTTGTGGCTATGTCTTGCTTTTTTTGTGACTATAGGATTGGGGAGGAGTTGGAAAACTTTTTTTCAACTTAAAGCCAATACTGATTTTTAAAATGTTGCTTTATTGCCATTTTAGACAGTAACAACCACTATGACAAGCCATATTTTGGAAACATATAAAAAGTGACTTATTTCATATTGCCCTTCTTTGGCATACTTAAAGTAACTTGAGGCCTAGACTTGATTTTCAACAAATTAATTGGCAGTTTGCAGAAAGCAGGAAGAATAAGTGATAAAGCCTCAATCAAAATTCTAAATTCTGACTTTCAGTTTGGTGTTGCGGCAAGACAGTTGGGGAATTAGCCGGCTCCGACAAGCCCTGCGAAAACCCCGGCTGATGAACCACCACCGATGGGTCTTTGGACCAGAACCATCCTGCAGGGACAGGGAAGAAGGAGAGGCACCTCAGACGACCAAGAGGAACAGGCAAGTTCCTCAGAGGTTGGAGGGAACTCTCTATGACTCGGCGGTGGGGGGCAGCAGCCATGGCGGCTGCCACGAAGCTGGGACAACCGGATCAAGTATTGAGCAGGAGGAAAGTGGAACGGAACAGAGTTTTTCAAAGCCAGATGAGTGACAGCCAACCCAGGCTTGTAATAACATCAAGGGAAACATCTTTTAACTACAAGATCCCTAGCAATAAAATAGCGGCTAAGGAGCCCGGGGGCAAAGAAGATTTTGAAATGTAACTTTAAAGAGACAAAAAACTTGATAGAAAATTGATTTTTGAATAAAAGTAATTGGAAACATTAAACATTGAGACATGGTCAAAGGATTGGAAGAGTTTAAATTTGGACTGGACTTTAATAAAAAGATTTGATACTTTTAAAAATAAAAATAAAAAGAGAAGCCAAGTAAGATTGTTATGTAACTGAAACAAGATGGATACTTGTTAAACAATTGGAAATTGTGGATTGCAGAGAGACACTTTCTGGAGTAAAAAGGAACATTGCAACTTGGTTTTTGTTTTGGGAAATCGTGAACTTTACAGATAACAACCGTGAGAATTTGTGGAGGATGATTTTTTGTCTGCAGGCGGCTTGACTATGGGGGAAAAAAAGAAAAGAGGAACCACAACAGAACTCCTACAATTGGGATAACATCAATTTAAAAAGAATAAAATGGCGCAGGAATAGAGAAGGAACAAATTGATGTATTTGACTTGGAATGGAAATAAGAAAAATAATTAAAATGCCACATGGAGGACAAAATTAGAGGACATCGAAGCTGAAATGAAGTATACGCAAGCAGACAAGAAAATGAAGAAACAAGACATAACGGCTAGAAATAAAGAAAACAAAGACAACGTAATTAAATATGAATAAGTAATGCACAGGTGGATAGTAATAATAAAAAGGAGGTTTTTAGAGACTATATTCTGAAAAACAATAGTTATAAAGATGATTACACTGGGATTAACAGTGAAAGAATTGGGGAATATGGGGTAAAATAGAAAAGTCCAAGACTTTGATCTACAAAATAACTATATTGAGATTAATGATGGTTAACAGAAATATGAGAAGAATATGTTACAGATACTTAAAATTGAAATATGGATGGAAGCTATAATATATGAGAAACAGACTATGTTAAAAGAAAATATATCAATGGACATAATGAATCAATTTTTATTAAGTTGTTACATGGTATTACTTGAGAATAATTGATGACTATAAAAACTGGGATATTGTTTAAATACCTATAACAATTGCAATAATTTGAATATTTTCAATAACTTTAATATTTTAATATTTTCAATATTTTTGATAATATATCTATCTAAGCAAAAAAGAAAAGAAGATTGAAATAATATAGGACTATGAATTACAAATAAGAATTACTCAAACTGGTTTTTATACAAATGGTATGGTTAAAGAGAGAGAATTGTGGGAAATAATTCAAAAATTGTATTGTAGTCTTATTTGAATTAAGAACTATGTTTCAATGTTAAATTGCTATATTTTTGGGATTAGAGATAGGATCTAAATTTGGTGAAGTAATAGGAAAATAAAGATTTATTGAGCATTATACGAAGTAAAAATGTGGGAAGTTTTAGAAAGGGAAATAAGATTTTGAAACATAAACATGTTTAACCTGTATTCTTAATAGGATTTAGCCTAAGAATTGTGAAATGTATTATGAGGTATTAATTGAGATTTAAAATGGATTAATAGAAGGGTAATTGTTTTGATTAAATAAATAAAGAGTAAACTTTTTATAAGATGGTAATAGGGGAGATAGGTGATTTAAGATTAAGTATTGTTAATAGTGAGGATTTAGGGTAAGAATTGTGAAATGTACTATGAAGTATTAATTGAATTAAGATTTAAGGGGGGTTAATAGAAGGGTAATTGTTTTAAGTAAATTTGATTTATTTTTTTTAAAGATGGTATTAGTTGAGATAGGTGAGTTAAGATTAAGAAATAAGTGTTTTGGCAAAATAGAATATATAAAATTTTGTTAAAGATGGAAAAAAAAAACCCTGTATAAATTGATGACCAGATCAGGGCTCTGTTCCAAAAAGATGTAATTTGTATGTTGGAAAAAAATTTTTAAAAAAACTTTTTGCAAAATAAATAAATAAATAAATTCTTCAATGATATAACCCTTACCTTCACCAGCCTCTTTGAGAAGTTTGTGCAGCTCCTCCACTGCCTGAGTCAACTCATTACTCTTTGCTTCCAAGTCATCTGCAGCACTCTAAATACAAAGTATTGTAACTGAGCCGGGAGATAGTCATATTTACTAAGAAAAATGTGCAGTTCTTTAAAAGCTAAAGCCTATGGAAGTGGACACAAGTTGAAACCTGTAAGATACTTCTGGGAACATGAAGTAGAATTTGAACAATATAAAACTCATAGCCCCAGTTTGCTGATCCAAACTGACACCATGCCTCCTCACATAACTATCCTCTTCTAAATACAGAAGATGAAATCATGAACAAATAGTGAAATCTTACCTTGTATAAATTAGATAACTTGATATGGGCATTTAGTTCATTGTGGAATCTCTCTTCCATACTAGCTTGTTGCTCTTTTGCCTAAAAAAATAACATACATATTTAATCTCTAAAGTTTGAAACAATTAAAGATAAAACAACCAATACATTCTTTTACTCCTAAAACAATTCAATACTTTAAAAATGCTGAATGATTTAAAATGGAATAAAGGATATAGTCTTTAACACTAGTAACATGAGATAGTTTTCAACTAAATTCCCACCAACTGTTGCTTCCATGTATTCTGAAATACCATAATACTATGCTCTAAATATGCCATACATTTCACTGCATTTTTCAGAATACAGATAGTTCTCACTGGGATTGGCAACTCCATCACTAAGCAATAATAGTCATAAAGGGAAATGTCACATAGCTTCACCAACTTATGTTAGTTCAAGCTGTAGTTGAATGTGATCATGTGACTTGAGGACCTGTGATGGGTGCAACATCAAGGACTGGTCTTAAATATCCTTTTTCAGCACTGTTGTAATTTCAAAGTTACTGAACAAGTGGTCAGTAAGCAAGGACCACCTGTATATGTGTAATACAAGAAACTAATAAAACATTTCACCTCCAAGACTATATACATCCTTCCTTGGGAAAAAAAAGTGGTGCTCTTTAAAAGATCCTTTATATGAAAATTATGAATGGAAGCAAAACTATCTCAAAATTTGGTTGTCCCAAAAAAAATTCAAGCAAAGCAATTATATGTACCTCTTTTAATTTTTCCAAAAGATCTTCCACATGTTTTTGCAGATTGCCATTAGATTGTTTTAGTCCAGTGACTTGTTCTTCCAGTCTGGAAACCTAGGTGTGTGATACAAGATAAACATGAACCATTTTTATACTTAAGATATATGGCTTTTCAAAGTTGGAAGGCTAGAACATTACAATGAATTAGAATACTTTATATACAAGAAACATTTCCAACTGTGACTTTTGATTACATTTGCTACTATAAAAGCAGGTTAAAAGGAGTCTACAAGCCTAGCACCTGGTCTGCCATAGTAATATTGATTAGATTGAAAATTGATTTCCTCTACCTCCTCTTTCTTGTTCTCCAGGCCATATTTGAGTTCCAAGATTTCAGATCCTTTTTCTAGACCAAGGACCAAAAGCTCATCTGTTTTTGCCTTCAGTTCAGTATTCAGCCAAGTGTTCTGATTCTGTAATAGTTCCTTTTCTTGTTCCCACCTCTGCTCACGATGCTGTAAATATAATTTTAAAATATATGAAATGTATTTATTCCACACTTTTATAAAAAGCTAAAGAAGTTGCTCAAAGATATACTACAATATAGAACAGAAGTTTTATCAAGATATATTTGGGGGCACTTCATATCAATCAAGTCTATGTAGTTTCTTAATAGGATTTTGTAGGTACTATACAGAAAGATATCCAACTGAACTCAATAGCACTTGGTTCACCCATATTATGATGTCTGATGCTTAACTAATTCAGTAAACTATGGTTAAATAATTCTTCTATTTATGAATGTATCAATGAGGATTAAAGTATTCTTAAGTATGTATATAACTCAAATAAACTATTCAAACACAATCCTGCTATGACTTATACCTATTTTTTAAATTTTGAATTTGCCTATCTACCTCATGCTGGTTGTAGGCACTCCTACCCCTTCTCTGTAGCTTTTTTTTTCTAAGAACAAGCTATTGAGATTCAGTGGCATACAGAATGCAGGGGCATTCTATATACAAAAAGAACAAGCAAAGCAGGAATTTAAGCTTCTGAAAATGTTAACATGCCTGTTTTTTTAAAAAAAAAATCAAATCAAAAGGAAAGACGCAAAAACACAGGACCCAAAATTTCAAACTTATGCCCTCTGGTATCATCACATCACTGCTATTAAGCTTTTAAAAAATGGGGGAAATGTCACAATATGCTCAAATTCCCAGAACATAATGCACTTCAATTGTGAGAGAAGTGTTATAGGATTGTTAGAGATATCTATAACTTTTAAGAATGAATAACTGAAATAAGATGTTAGAACTGCAATACCCTCCTGTCTACTGTTGAACAAAGGATGTCTCACTAACAACTTCCCAATACTTACTTTTACAGAAAAGGCTGATGTCTGAAGCTCATCCAGTTTTAACTGAAGCTCTATTTTTGCAGTGTTTGTTGCTGTAAGTTTCTCATTCAGACGTTTAACATCCTCTGCAAAAAGAACACAAATAAGACCATGTTAAAATGCCCAAAGTGAGCTGACATAACCGATGTTAAAATCAACTTTCCTAAATTGAGCCTGATCCAGTTTATAATCAATTGGTTACCTTTTGTGACATTTATTTTTTGACTGTCCTCCTTTCAAGTTTCACATCAGATACATATCCACTGAAATTTAACCACCACATATAATCTAATACCCTGACTTCCAAAGCAGAATCTCTCTTGACCACTTTCCCACATACTGCTCATCCTCAACGATCAAAACAACTTCTTGAGTGTTTCCTTCAACAGAATCAGTCAGCAGTTAACTGCATAACAAAGACAGGAAAGGCATCTTGCATCTCTCCAAAATGTTTCACTTTGAAGATTTACTCCCATTGTATTTATTTACAGAATATGTATGCCACATCAATTGTAAACATGTTACTACTTTTCTGGCAGAAATAATTGGGCACAAAAAAAGCACCAATTTGCATAAGCCAGCATTTTGGGGGGGGGGGGGGGCAGAGAAATGCCCCCTTGGATTTATGTAGCACCTATCCTCTCAGGTTATTATCAGAGACATCTTTCTGGGTGGCAATGTACAATAAGAGCATCCTGTAGCAAGTCATGTAAAACTGTTGATAACAACTGTAGCCATGAAAAAGGATTCATAGCCGCCCTGTTTAGGGTGACCCACTCCCTTCTTCGGGGGGGGAGTGCGGGAAGATCCCTTGCAGGGTCGTGCTGAGGATTTTGTGCAATTCCTGCACGATAAAGTCGCTCGGATTCGGGATGGCTTGGACTCCGATTGGATGAGTCCACGGGAGGAGACGAGGGCAGGTCTTGAGAATGTTATCTGGGAGGAGTTTGATCCTGTGGCTCCCGAGGATGTGGACAGGGTTCTGGGTAAGATTAGTGCCGCCACGTGTTTATTGGACCCGTGTCCCTCCTGGTTGGTACTGGCCTCCCGGGAGGTTACACGAGGCTGGCTCCAGGGGATTATAACTGCTTCTTTGAGCGAGGGTGCCTTTCTTGCCGCCTTGAAAGAGGCGGTAGTGAGGCCCCTCCTCAAGAAGCCTTCCCTGGACCCGGCTGAATTAGCCAACTATTGTCCGGTCTCCAACCTTCGTTTTGTGGCGAAGGTTGTTGAGAGCGTGGTGGCACGACAGCTTCCCCGACACCTGGATGAAGCTATCTATCTGGACCCGTGCCAGTCGGGCTTCAGGCAGGGGCACAGCACAGAAACGGCATTGGTCGCGTTGGTGGATGATCTCTGGAGGGCTCGGGACAGGGGTTGTTCCTCTGTCCTAGTCCTATTAGACCTCTCAGCGGCTTTTGATACCATCGACCATGGTATCATGCTGCGGCGGTTGAGGGGGTTGGGAATAGGGGGCACCGTTCTGCGGTGGTTCTCCTCCTTCCTCTCCGACCGCTCACAGTTTGTGTTGGCAGGGGGACAGAGGTCGACCTCGAGGCATCTCGCATGGGGAGTGCCGCAAGGATCGGTCCTCTCACCCCTCCTGTTCAACATTTATGTGAAGCCGCTGGGTGAGATCATCCGTGGTTTTGGGGTGAAGTGTCACCTGTACGCTGACGACACTCAGCTGTACATCTCCACCCCAGACCACCCCAACGATGCCCTTGATGTGATGTCTCGCTGCCTGGAGGCCGTGCGGGTCTGGATGGGGAGGAACAGGCTCAGACTCAACCCTTCCAAGACCGAGTGGTTGTGGCTTCCGGCGTCCCGATATAGTCAGCAGGTGCCATCGCTGACTATTGGGGGTGAATCTTTGCCCCCCACAGAGAGGGCTCGCAATCTGGGTGTCCTCCTGGACGCACAGCTGTCTTTAGAAGAACATATGACGGCCGTGGCCAGGGGGGCCTTTTATCAGGTCCGCCTGATTCGCCAGTTGCAGCCCTTTCTGGATCGGGACGCCTTGCGCACAGTCACTCATGCCCTTGTTACCTCCCGGTTGGACTACTGCAATGCTCTCTACATGGGGCTCCTCTTGAAGAGCACTCAGAGGCTCCAACTGGTCCAGAATGCGGCCGCGCGGGTGGTTATGGGTGCAACCCGTTGCGCCCACGTGACACCCCTCCTGCGCGAGCTGCACTGGCTCCCAGTGGTCTTCCGGGTGCAATTCAAGGTGTTGGTTACCACCTTTAAAGCGCTCCATGGCATAGGACCCGGGTACCTTCGAGACCGTCTTCTGCCACCAATAGCCTCCCACAGGCCAGTCCGCTCCCACAGAGAGGGTCTCCTCAGGGTGCCATCGGCCAAGTCATGTCGGCTGGTGACACCCAGGGGGAGGGCCTTCTCTGTGGGAGCCCCAGCCCTGTGGAATGAACTGCCCCCGGAAATTTGTAAGATTTCTGACCTCCGGGTATTTCGCTGCGCACTCAAGACCCTATTGTTCCGCCAGGCTGGGTTAGCAACATAATTTTAAATTGGATGTTTTAAATTTTGGGGGTTTTAAATTAAGCCAAATTTATTTAATATTTTTAAATTATTTTAAATTGATGTTTATTCTGTTTTTAATTAGGCTGTACACCGCGCTGAGTCCTTCGGGAGAAGGGCGGTATAGAAATAAAATTATTATTATTAAAAATTATTATTATTATTCTTTGCCATTCTTGTTGCTAGATTTAATACCATCCCTGCATAGAAGAGGTTTTGTCCATTTGTGGAAGAAACAAGTAGTTTCTGGTCAGCTTCTGTATTCCCTCTTTTATTTAAACTGGTATGGCAGTTTGATTTAATAACATCTCTACTAATTCATTTTCATGCCAGCTCAAAAGAGGAATGAAATCTCCTTTCAGTGCTGACAAGCCTCCAGATATTTCTAGGGAAGGTATCATATTTAATGTTAATAATTTAATAATGCTAATAAATTAATAATGTTAATAGTTTTGATACTAAATGCTTAACTGAATAGCAAGTACATGAACTTCAATACTTTTCTTTATGCAGCTATGCAAAATTTTTGGTATTTATAACTTCTTTTTGGTTTTATAGTACATTTGTTGGCATTTTTGTCGTAATTTTTATTATCGTGCAAACATTTTGACATCTTTCATGGTGATAGTTTGAATAGTATTCCATATTACTTCATCTGACATTTTTTTCAGTAAACACCAAGTTCACTCTGGGTTGGTCTCTACTATTTAGCTCAAAAAAGAATTACAACTTCTTAAAATGTTACCAATTTTAAGAATTCCCATTGTCAGTTTAATCTCTGTGTTCCTTGTTCTTTTTAAGTCAATGAAAGATTGAGACAGTCTTACAACACAGCCTTTTACCATTTAAATGTTCCAGTTCTTGAGCTCTTCTTTCACTTGTTCGGACTAAATCTCTCTTCTCTGCTTCCAATTCTTCTCTTGCTCTGGTGAGCTGACTCTAAAAACAAAAAGGAAACAAGAATGGATTCATTCTCTATTGCTTCTGAGGGTAGAAGCAGAACCCAAAAGACAAAACAACCAGAAATTAGGTTTAGATTTGAGATCTAGAAACCATTCTTGACTGAATAAGATGTCAGCTAGTGATACAAACTACAACATAAAATGGCAAGTTCATCATTGCTGAAGGTCTTCAAGCAGAAGCTGAATAATCATTTGCCCAACACTTCTAGTAATTTCTGCACTGAGCAGGCTGGATTCAAGGTCCTGTCCAGTTCTAGATGCCAATACTGCACTAGTTTCTACAAAAAACTACTACTAACTACTTCTTCTTCTTCTTCTTCTTCTTCTTCTTCTTCTTCTTCTTCTTCTTCTTCTTCTTCTTCTTCTTCTTCTTCTTCTTCTTCATCATTATCATCATCATCATCATTATTATTATTGTTGTTGATGTTCTCAAGTATTAGTTTGATAATTATGAGAATTTAGGTAGAGAATCTGAGAATGGTCACAAGAAATGCATATTATAGTTGTTTCTTAGTCCAACTAAAAATGCTGAAGCCTATTTCTCTAAACTATTCTCTCAAACCCAATAATTTGAAGAACTATCAGCAGCTATAGGAATTGTCCTAGATCTAAAATCACAGATTTTAGATAAGATCCTGCAAATACAGTAACTCCATCCTTATGTAACATGAGAATATATCAGGCTCCATTTCTACTATAAGTGACTGTAGTAAAATAACCGAATAAAGGTCTTATGAACTGAAGTCAATGATTACAGCACAAGCCTCATATTGTACCTATTTTTTGCTAGCTGCATGGGCTAAAAAAGTCATAAAATTTGATTACATGAGAAATAATATAGCCCCAAACTGATTTCATCAGATATGTAGACGACTAAAACTTTTAGAAAATGTGGCAAAACGTTGCATTTATTTATTTTAAAAGAGTATATTATCCATTTAGCAATTGTATAAAAATGCCAATATTAAAAAAATAAAAGTGACCAAAAGAAAAAAAAAAGAAAAAGAAAAAATAGTATGGATGTAGAACACCAAAAGTGGATATTGAATTTCTTCTGGTCTTTACAAATTTTCAGTGGATAGCGCCAGTCTAATCTAATAGTTAATGCACTAAAATTAGAAATCAGGAAACTGTAAATTCTCGTCCCACCTTAGACATGAAAATCAGCTGGGTGACTTTGGGCCAATCACTCTCTTTCAGCCCAACTCACCTCATGGGGTTGTTGTTGTGGGGAAAATAAGAGAAGGGAACTGCCTTGAGTTATTTTAAAAAAAAAATCAGGATAAAAAAATACAAAATGGGCACAAATTACAATTCTGAATGCTTCTTGTCACATGTGTAACTGAAAGCATCCATACCTGTATGGCCACATTGTGATCTTGAGCAGCTTCCAGTTCCTTGTTTTTCTCAGTTAACTTCTTCAATTGCTCATCTGTAGAGTATTCAAAAGGAAGGCCATTTTCATTTGTTTATTACAATAAACCACTTAATAGCAACACCATGATCAAACAATACCCTTTCCTATCCCAAGGAATACTCAGACTGAAGATTCATTTCAAATATTTCTCAATCACAGATAAGCTATATAATTCTAAAAAAAAAGTTCTTTCCATTATAAAATCCCCACTGCTGGTTTGGGTAATTTTAAGCTTATGCACCAGCTGGAAGCCACATTCTTCTTATATATGAGACTTTACATACGCCTATTGAGGGGCATTTATTGTGAAATGTAGCTTTTTAGTACTTAGATTTACAGTCTTCACTCATAATATCTTGAACAGTAAGTGGTATAAAAATGATTAGAATCATAAATAGCACATTGTTCATTTTCTAAAACAAAACTTTTCAGTATTTGTCTTAAATTTCATACAGACATGTAACTACAGTAATATTACTTTGTGACCCATTTAACAATGTTATACTTACTAAGCTTGGTGAGCTCTTCTCGGAGATTCTGACATTCCTGTGTTTCATTAACAAGCCTCTCCTGACTCTGAGCCAGTCGTTTTTCAACTTCAAAGTATTGTTGCTCTGCAAAACACCCATTAATACATTTCAGTATTATCCCTTGCAGGAAAATAAATAAAAATGTAACTTTTGCACCTTTGGTCTAGTGGTTAAGACATCAAGCTAGAAACTAGGAGACTATAAATTCTAGTCCCGCCTTAGGCATGAAAACCAGCTGGGTGACTTTTGGCCTAGGAAGAGGAAGACGTATTAGGTGTACTTACTACCTTATTTATAAAAATAATAAAGGTGGGATAAAAATAAATTTTACATGCACCATTTTCTCTCTTGCTATGTCTCCATATCCAGTTAGGATATATAAACTGTTTCTCCAAAATTTGCCATTATTTTTTCCTCACAATTCAAGTTGGCTGAACACAATCATTCTCTAGGTTTGGGAGAATCCAACTGTATCCACATCAGCTCTGACATTATGATCAAGGAATTTTACACATCTCTCTAAGTACAGTATATGTAGGATTTTTTCCTAAATTGATTTCAATGAAATTGTTAAGATAATGAAAGAGCCAGCAACCTTTGGTAGTCTCATATTTATATAAGCAATACAATGGATGTTGTATAATACCCAGCCACAGACAAAACATCTGGAATTTAGAGTTAAATGCGACATAGTTAAACAAGACATAGTTATAAAAAATTCTGATAAGCATGAGTACAATCAACACATCTATACAGATAGTCCTAATGTTATGACTACAACTGAAGCCAAAATTTACGTTGCTAAGGGAGACGTCTGTTAAATGAATTTTGCCCCATTTTATGACCTTTCTTGCCACAGTTGTTAAGTGAATCATTGCAATTGTTAAGTTAGTAACACAGAATTACCGTAGTAAAATAGCTTTGGCTTCCCTATTGACTTTGCTTGTAAGGTCGCAAAAGGAGATTACATGACCCTGGGACACTGCAACCATCATAAATGTAAACCGATTGCCAAACGTCTAAATTTTGATCACATGACCATAAGGCCATGCTGCAATGGTCATTAAGTGTGAGAAACAGTCATGTCACTTTTTTCAGTGCCAATATAACTTTGGTCACTAAATGAACTGTTGTAAGTTGAAGACTACCTATATAAATCTTTACATTTTGAGAATGTAAAGCTTTTGAAGATGGATATTGAATCTTAAACTGATGGCTAATAATGGTTATTTGTACTTTTTGGATGTAGGTTAATTTTTAATTAAAGGAAAGTTGGTGATACACTCAAAAATCTAATACAGTACATTAATCAACAATAAGGTGGAGAAGACTGTATTTCAGTAACATCTGGAAAAATTCTCCCTGCTCTAAACAGGAGATAATAATGTGCAATATTGCTAGGAATGTGTGAATATTTAGAACTTTTATTTTCAGAAGTAGAACTTACATAAAGAACCATACCCAATGAATCTAACCTTATGTATAGATTACTCTGGATACAATCTAGTGCCTGGCTTTTAACAAACCAATGTTATTTTAAAAATATCACAGGTGAAATGTTTTTATTTAGTTATTTGGAGGATTTATATGGCCACCCACTCATTTTCAGTGACTCTAGTCTAGATGGCATACAAAAAATTAAAATACAATATACAAAGGGTATAACGATTTCTAACTAGGTATCACACAATTTTTTTGCCAGTTCAAGAACTCCATACACAATGAACTGAATACTGTATTTATTATAGATTGGGTTTCTCTTTTTCTTTTGAAGATTGCCCCCAAGTACTTTCAATCAGCTTATCATCAATGTATTTTTTTTTAAAGGGAGGGGGGAGGACAGGAAAGAAAATTGCAACTAGAGTAACACAGAACACCAACCTTAACTCTTTAAGGCAAACTGCTTCATAGGATGGGAGATATAGGTTGCTTCTCACATGTTCTGAAAATTGAAATGGATGTCTAAACGTATTAAGTAGGTGGGACGATGTCCCATCTATCTACTGAAAAACAAGCCTTAGTAAATAAATTTCATGACTCTTAATATGACTCAGTGTGCACGCAACTGCAGTCACGCTGGCTGAAATCTGGTATAATACGATCCCTCAAAGTGGCAACATCCTAACTCAGTATCTACTGAGTAATTTACTGTTAAAAAATGAAGGTTGGCTCAAGTAGCCCTTGGCCCCATGCGGTACCATCTTATATATAAATGTATCTGACTACAATATCCATCACTGCAGCTAACACAGCGCATGGTGAAGGGAAATTCAATGCAACAGAGAACAGCAAATTGGTGTTTGTCCTTTTAGCTTCGTTCCTTTGTGTGAAATGCCCAGCACACTGGAATAAAGGAATTCCTCCCAATTTTCCCTCCTCTGCCCTCTTTTTTTCAGACGTTCACGCAGGAAAAAGATGGGACCGCCGGCCCCCCACAACTCACCGCTGTCCACCTTGTAGCGCTCGTGCCTGGTACGGAGCCCGTCGATCTCGCTCTGCTGATCGGCCAGGAATCGCTCTAACTTGCCCTGCACGGCTTTGGGCAGCTTGGTCAATTCAGCGCGCTCCAAAACCTGCTGCAGAACCGCCGCCATTTTGGACGGCCCGCAGAAAAACACCTCTTTCCATGCAACAACTCCCGCCCCCCCCCCCCACCGCCCCAGCTGGGGTTGTTTTTTTTTTTTAACTCTTCGCCCCGGAAAGGGCAGAGCGGGAAGATGAGAAAGCGCGTCACGCGGCCGAAGGGCGCACGCGCGTCGTGTGGCCGGCGCACGCGCAAAGCGCAGCAGTGCCTAGGGCTAAGCTACAGTACTATAATTAATATATAATTAATATATAATTATAACATTGATTATACTATATTATTAATTATATATAAAATTATATATAAAATTATTAATCCTATAATTAATGATGAGATCAGCTGTTGTGAGCTGTGAGCGTAGTTATGTGGCTGCTTCGGTTCAGCGACGCGAGGAGCAGCTTACCCCAAATTCATGAATTTGGAAACGTGACGGGGGTTCTCACTTTTTTTTTTTTTTGCATCGCGGGGATGTCGGCATTTGAAACACAACAGTGGATGTGTGTGAAAGATTTGAGTTTCCCTGATTGATATGAATGGCTTCCACTCCCAGCTGGCTGTAGGGGGATCTGAGAGTTTTGAAGCCCGTGCGTATGGCAGTTGACAAGCTATGCAAACAGTTTTCTCATCCTAAGGATGGAAATGATTCGTCTGCCGCCGGAAACACATCCAGCGTTTTTGCCGCCTTGCCTATGCCATCTTGGATGTGGCGGAATTTATTTGAGAAGAGGCGATTTCGTTGGTTTATATAAAAATTAAAAGGACACACGGGAAGCAGGAAGCTGCTATTTCAGAGCTTTATGATATAGGAGACAAAAAAGAAAGAAAAACAATTAGTACTACTTAAGAAATGCTTGAAATACGAAGGGTTGGGGTTTTTTGCCATGAACGAAGCGCGTGATTACGTCATCTGAATGCGTCCTGTTGGAGGAAGGCGAGTACTGGCGCGGAGAGATGACGGACAGAGGGACACATCAGTACTTGTGTAAAGGGGCAGAAAGAATCCGGGTGATGCTTTGGATGGGTCCGTATAGCAAGACAACACGGGGAAACATGAAATAAAGCGAAAAAGGTGAATTTGGATTGCAGCTGCTTTATAGGAAATTGCATTGAGAGGGCTGCAAGGGTGGAGATGAAAAAGTTGAAGTTTTTTTAAAAAATCCATATGGTGCAATGATACTAATCTCTACGTAGCATTTCCCCTTCGTTGACTTTTTAAGAGTAGAAATTAAGGTCTGTTTGTTCCCTTAATTTCTAGAGTAATTGAGCCTCTTCTTCATCTCCTCGTCGTTTATTACACGTTTTATGATTTGGGCAATTGAGTCTTTGCAATAATGGGAAGAAGCTACTTCGTGGAGGAAGCTGTTGGACAATATTTATCAGACCTGACTGCTAAACCAAAAAGACTTATTACTGGTCTTTTAGTAGGGCAGGTAAGTCTGCTGTACTTTTTCACCTATGCTTCCTCTGTTGCAGTTTGAAGTCTCTTCTGAGAAGAAAACACTATGCAACTTCAGTTTATGTCATCAATTACCAATGTACATCTTTATTCATTGTTATTGATGTATTTCACTAATTATGCAATTCTGTATATATTTAAATATAATTCCAACATCATATCTGTACATTAGCTATTGTCATTTAGAAGTGTTGTCTAAACTGAGGTTTCCTTAATGTACTGTATAAACAGAAAAAAAAGAATAGAATAGAATAGAATTCTTTATTGGCCAAGTGTGATTGGACACACAAGGAATTTGTCTTTGATGCATATGCTCTCAGTGTACATAAAAGGAAAAAAATAAAAAAAATACATTCAGCAAGAATCATAAAATACAATACTTAATGGTAGTCATAGGTTACTAATAAGCAATCAAATCATACTAGGAAACAAACAGAACAATATATATAGTAAAAATACAAGCAACATGGTTATAGTCATAAGTGGGAGGAGATAGGTAATAGGAAGGATGAGAAGAATAATAGTAATACAATCTTAGTAAATAGTTTTACAATGTTGTGGGAATTAGTTGTTTAGCAGAGTGATGGCCTTCAGTAAAGCTGTGTACAGTACCCATAGTTAAAATGTCATTTGATATTCTTCTTTTCACAATCTGTTCCATTAATATATTTTTAGGATAGAGTTTTCTTGGATTAATAATGATTGGTTTTTAACAGAAGTGATGTTGTTGAATGCTTCAAATGCTAGGGTGTTAAAATATTTTTTTGTGTATCTTGGAAGCCCTGGGCTTAAAGGGAAATTTTTTTGGTAGCCATTTTTATCTATATGGCTATTTACACTTGCTTTACATTTGATATTCCTGCATTTCTCATTTGGAATCAAGTTTCTGATGATGTGTACTGCAGAGATACTCTATAAATGAATTCTTAGAAATATATATAAGCTACATAAGGTCCAGTTGATGCCATTGTATAAAGTGCCCTTAAATGGTCTGTATGGACTGCTTTTTGTCCTTTATGCAACTTTATCTTTTCTATTTTTCAGTGTTCCCAGCAGAGAGACTATGTTTTGCTGGCTATTCGAACTCCTGTAAAAGAGGAAGAAAGTAACAGTAGTGCAAACCACCATACAGATTTGTCTAATATTGATGAAGAATGGACAACAGCACATGCCAGACAAGTAATAAAAATTGTCTTACTTTGCCATAGAAAAGGAATTTTCTTGTAAGCCTGTCTCAGCTTCATAATGATTGTTTTTTTAAGTTAACGCTGCCTTCTACTGTTTTTAGACATTAATTTAAACATGGAACATTCATAAATGTTAAAATTTTGACTATATATGCTTTGCCATATTGAATATAGCTTTGTTGCTTGCCAGGTAGACTAGGACATTCTCAAGTGGGTGAGATGTTCTATCATATACACCTAAGGCAGATACCTCTAGACCAGGCCTATCAAACTAGTTGCCCGCGGGCTGGATATGTTACACTCAGGCCACGCCCACCCCAGCTCCATAAAGGCAAAAAAGTCACAATATGTCATGTGACGTGATCGAGTTTGACACCCGTGTTCTAGACCTTCTGTTTGGGGAAGGTAGAAAAAATTTCAAACCGTAATGAGTTTTTGGAATGAATAGACAGGATCTAGTTTTCTGGCATTCTGATGTTTTGCTGTCAACCATGACTGTCATCTTAAGAGGCAGCAGGAGATTAGTCCCTTTTTCAGTGAAAAAGGGACTAATCAGGTTCTTATATTTAAATTTGGCAAACTGATCTCTGATTGGTTAGTCTGAGTTCAATAGTGCTGAGTTCTGCTCTCAGAACATTGCATTTCTTTTTTCTTTCTTAATCAAGGGGTTAGGGTAGTTCTCTCCAACACTGAATATCTGCATATTTAAAGTTAAAATAGGTATTATCATTTTCTTCTAATAAAGTATGGTTTTCTTTATTTCCCATGAAGCAATGAGAAAGGTTAACGGACTGAAATATATGGTGACATGCTTCTATGTTAGGTTCACAAAATCATACTATTGGAATTATTTCCATTTTGGGGTGGGGGGGTGTTAACTTTCTACTCACCAGAGATTATGAGAACCATATTTCTTCTCGTATTGGAGTTAGGGAGAAGATGTTGCATAAAGTACATCCTAGAACAGGGGTCCCCAACCAACGGTCTGTGGCCCGGTGCTGGCCCGTGGCCCATTGTGAACCGGACTGCCCAAGCGGTGGGCGAGTGCACAAAGTTGCATTTGCACAAGTGGTGCATGCACAAAACCATGTCCTCCCCCCTCCCCCGCTGCTACCACCAGTCCAAGGAGCCAAAAAAGTTGAGGACCATTGTCCTAGAACACAGTAGAACTACCAAAGCTACTCCAAAGCAGGAGGTAGAACCAGGACATGAAGATTCATTGGGCTGCCATGAAGCATAGTAATAACTGAGCCATTGCAAATCTGTTTAGCTATAAATTACTACTTAAACGGCTATTATGACTATCAAAAGCCACTGAGAGATCAAGGGGCACAAGATTGGATACACAACACCATCCTGACTTTGCCACAAATCATAAACAAGTGTGACCAAGGCTGCCTCAATATTCAAACCCATCCTAAAACCTGACTGAAACACATCAATCTATTTCCTCCAAAGTTCTCATCAGGTGCAGACTGACCACCTTCTCAACAAGTTAAATACTGGTCTATAATGAAAAACTGGTCTAAGGATGGCCACTTGAGAAATGGGTGTACCACTGCCTCTTTCAAAGCAGGAGTGTTAGGCCAGTAGTAGTAGTAGTAGTAGTAGTAGTAGTAGTAGTAGTAGTAGTAGTAGTAGTTAGTAGTAATATGTTTGTATTTGATTCTCTTAGGTATCAAGAATGCTTCCTGGCGGGCTGCTAGTTCTTGGTGTTTTTATCATTTCAGTTCCAGAGCTGGCAAAAGAAATCCAAAATATCCTGAGGAAGGTAGATAATAAAAGTCATGTTTTGTTTTATTTTTATTCTTATTTTACTTACAAACATTTTTTACAGTTACTGTAGATAGTTAACAACATTTCTTTTCTACTATGTAAGTTGCCAAAATGAAATTGATTGCCATGGGGTACGACAGATAGATGGATAGATAGATGGATAGATAGATAGATAGATGGTTGGATAGATGGATGGATGGATAGATAGATAGATACCGTAAATACATAATGTAGACACATACCATATATACATACATATGTAGATGAAATGCTCCCGTAAAAGGAGAAGCAAAGTATTTGGAGATAACAAAGTACAATATACTTTAATACAGTGGTTCTCAACCTTCCTAATGCTGTGACCCATTAATACAGTTCTTCATGTTGTGGTGACCCCCAACCAGGGGTGGGTTCTAAAATTTTTTACTATCGGTTCTGTGGGCGTGGCTTATTTTGTGGGCGTGGCTTGGAGGTCATGTGACTGGGTAGGCGTGGCTAGCTGGTCATGTGACCGGGTGGCCATGGCTATGTATATAGGGACTACTCAGAGGGCTGAAAAAAGTCATTTCTGACAGATCCTCGCACTTTGGACTGGTCCTCACACTTATGACCATCCTCACATATGCCCGTGCAGCATTCTTAACAACCATGTCACTCATTTCACAACTGCTTCTCTTCACCATGGTGATAAGATAGGGCAAAAAACGTAAAATGTGAGGACAGTTGTAAATTCGAGGACTGGTCAAAAGTGCGAGGACCAGTCAAAAATAACTTTTTCAGCCCTCTGAGTAGTCCATGTGCACAAAAGGACTACCCAGAGGGCTGAAAAAAGTGATTTCTGACAGGTCCTCGCACTTTTGACCAGTCTTTGCACTTATGACTGGTCATCATGCTCATTGTAGCATTCTTAACAACCGTGTCACTCATTTCACAACTGCTTCTCTTCACCATGGTGACAAGATAGGGCAAAAACGTAAAATGTGAGGACAGTCATAAATTTGAGGACTGCTCAAAAGTGCGAGGACCAGTCAAAAATAATTTTTTCAGCCCTCTGAGTAGTCCATATGCATAAAAGGATACAGCAATAGAGAGGGATGAAGGAAGGGAAGGAAAATTAGAGTAGGAGTGAGGGTAAGAGAGGGAGGAAGAGAGGAGAAGGAGAAAGGAAGAGGAAGTAGGAAGGAAAAGAAGAGGGGGGAAGAGAAAGTAAGAAGGAAAGAAAAGAGAGAGGTGGTAGATTGAGGAGAAAGATTGCTGTACAATAAAAAAGATGAAAGGGAAGAAAACCAACCCCAAACAAATATAAAGATATTAAGATAAAGAATGAATTGTTAAACTTTAAAGAATAAGAGAGAACAAATATGAATAAATAGCAATAATTAGAAACACCCATACAAACATACAATGTATTTTCTTTGAACAGAGTATTTGGCCGGTTCACAAATTTAAACAGTGTTTAGTCATTTCAATTAAATTTACAATTTCTATATTTTCTTTTTGCCATATTTATTCCTCATCTATTTTTTTAAAAAACCAATATTACCCTTCATCCTCATCTCTAATCTTAATCAAATTCAATTTTTCCCTTCTATTCTATATTATACCCCTTCCCATTGTCATCTATTTTTATATCCATCCTCACATTGGTTAATTATGTAATTATGTAATACAGTTGTTTAATACAAATTCAACATTTTAATATAAATCAATTAGTTATATAACTATCTTTTTTGTATATCAATCAATATGAACATGAATATTCCAATTATTTCCAAGTAATCCAATTTCTTACAGATCAATTAATTATATTTACCAATAATAATAAACCAAATAATTTCCCCCATATATTCCTCCAAACCACAACTTAAGCATTTCTGCTTTCAACACAATATACAATTAATAGTATCTCAATTATTACAATTCCCTAGTTAAATAGAGCTTTTTTTTCTTTTGTGTTTTAAAATCTTGAACTCTCCTCTTTTGCCCTAAATTTCCCATTGTTTGCACCTACCTTTTTTGGTGAGGAGAAAGAAAAAGAAAAAGAAATCTCTCTCTCTGCCTCATTTTGTCACGTTGCAGCAGAGCCTGCTTCACTTTCAGTTTCCTTTTAGCTAGGGAAAAAAAAATCTACTCTAGCAGCTTGCAAAACAAGAGCTTGCAAAAAAGCCTGCGCAAAACAGCTGAGAGCAAATCAGCTGAGAGTCGGAGGCCGATCTAATCATGCTAATTAACCTATGCTGAAGCTGAAAGAGGCTGTTTTGTTCTATTTTTGGAGACCGGTCTTCTCATTTGTTTTCTTTTAACACTGATCACCTGTAGGGCGGCCCTTTGAAGCCCCGCAGCAAGAATTTAAACAGTTTTTTTCCCTCTAGCCATCACCTGGGACTCAAGAGGCAGCAATAGATTGGGGGTGGGCAGGGTAAGCGACCAGCGATCCAACAGAGGCAGAGGGTGAGGGTGAGTGAAGGCGTGGGGGGGCGAGAGAGGGTTTTAGCGACCCCTGTGAAATGGCCATTCGACCCCCAAAGGGGTCACGACCCCCAGGTTGAGAACCGCTGCTTTAATAGATACTTACAGTGAGTCACTAAGTTCCTTGCCAACCAATTTCAGGAAAAGAGCCTGGACCAAGCTTCACTTTATATTACGTACAGCATTGTGAATAACATTTGAAACAAATAGACAACACAATGATAAGCACCCCTTCCATTAGAATGCTTGGATAAACTATTAGATTGAGCTTACTGTTACTTTTCACACTTGTGGTATCCTTCCTGATATTATCAACATGTACCATAAGCATCAGTGTTCCCTTTGCAATCTGTTACTACCAAATTCTGATGCTCAAGGACAAGCATCTGGGTTATGTTAACCGTCTCCATAACTGTCTGTTGCTTATGTTAGCTAAAAGGAAGCATAAACTGACCTGAACTGTCTCCAGCACTGGGTATTTCTACTAAGCAATACAAAGAGCTATATCTAATAAAGGCTTGAATAACTCTATATGTTTAATATTATTCTATACCACCATGATGGATAGATAAGGTACCTAAGAATCAGACTTGACTCTGTTCTTGTTCTGCTTTTCTCCAAGCTTCTTTTTGCAGTAGAAAAGTCTGTAGCTAGAAAGAGATTGTGGAACATCGCAGAAGAAGATGTTTCAGATAGAGTGGTGCTTCATCTTTGTTCAACTACAAAGAAGTATCCTTTTTGCATCCGTTTTCATATCATAGATCTATGCTCCTTCTAAATTACAGTTGATAATTTACTTCTGCTTTACCTTTGCACAGTTATACCACTCACAATTCAAATCATTCCAAAACAAAAACAAAAACAAAATTAGATAAAGGTTAGTTTGTTTTGTAGCTAGCTCTGCCCTATGATCTCAGTTAGTAAAAGCAAAAAACAAAATTCAATAGCCTGCTATTTTTACAATGTAAGTTAATTGATATATTGAAGTGCTATGTTCAAATCTTTGGGAACGTTTTTCTATTCAAAGACGTGTTCTACCCTTTCGTGTTGTGCTGCTCAGAGGATTAGAAAGGTTTTCAGAACAAATTTGGGCAGAAGATGTAACAGAATTGGGGAAGTAAAATATGTTTGTGGGGTTGGAGGTGTCAGACGCCATTATATTAGTAAGTACAGTAGATACCACTGTATGCAACAGTATAGAGTAAATTGAATGGATGTTCAACATACGGTGTATAATATAGAATAAAATGGAGGAAATGAGTGTTTCGATAGTACACTGAGCTCCTTTGCTTTTTTCTCATTTATTAATAAATGTTCCATAGAGATTTACTGAATTAAAGAAGCGGAGCAGTGTATTTACACATCAGAATTCCATTCTGATCCCATCTTTATTCATTATTATTTTAATGCTACAGTTTATGTGCCGTTCCATTTCTGGAGCCTCTGAGCAATTTACAGGATGAATATAATAAGATTTTTTAAAAAAAAAATTGGCTAATAAAACTGCAACCATTCTATGTGCCATCATTCATTTGTGTTTCCAAACGCCTTTCTCAAGAGCCGTATTTTTACATTCTTTTTCTTGAACCTACTTGGACAATTGTACTGAGACAACTACATAACCATAGTTAATTAATCTTACACTAGAATATTAAATATATGGTGATTCTTCTACCGTTGCAACACATTGCCATAACTAAGAACATGATCATATCATAAAAGATGGGAATCCAGATTCTAAATCAGTAGTGGAGGAACCATTGCCTTTTATGTTATTTCTAACTTCCAGCTGTTTTAGCCAGATTGGCCAATGGTACTAATACTGTGATTCAGTTACATCTGAATCACCATATATTTTCTATTACTATTCTAGGGTGTGATTTGACTTAATAGGTAAAGAGTAAGAGATTTATTCTCTAGCAATAAATATTGATGTTTTCATTCTCTACCATTCATGTCAAGAAGGCTCACAGTTTCAGCTTTCAATAGTAGCAAGGCCTATTAGAGACAGAATGGGAGAAGAAGGATTAACTGGTGGCCAAGAAGAGTAACAACAGCTCCTTGGTTTATTTTTTTATAGTTAACTATTGTTACTGAAGTAGTTGTATTAATGGTGCCTATTTAACTACAGAATGTATTTTATCACATAAACAAGCAACAGTGCTGGATATGTACGGCTTTCTGTTTGTTGCTTATGTTAGCTAAAAAGGAAGCAAAAAGTGACCTGAACAGACTGAATTTTAGTTTGGATCTTTAGAGGTGGCTGGGAGGGGTTTCATTATAAGAGTCTTAAGCACTTCTTATTACTGTAGTATCTCTTAAATCTAATTAGTTACTGTTCCTTAACTGGAAACGAATACTTTGTCGTACCTACGATGTGCAAGATCCAAAGGTAGGTTCTGTATTGGGTGAGAACAAATAACTATTTGAATTTGGGTTGCCAATCTCAACTAAGTTAACCTGCCATTAAGTGGTACCTTAAGTGGAACCATCTACCTGGTGGTTAAGGCACCAGGCTAGAAATTGGGAGACTGTGAGTTCTAGTCCTGCTTTAGGCATGACAGCTGACTGGGTTGGGCCAGGCATTCACACTCTCTCTCAGGCCAGCTCTGGTTGTTGTGAGAAAATTTGGAGGAGGATGGAGTATTAGGTATGCTTGCTGCCTTGAGTGGTTTATGAAAACAGTAACAGTGGGATATAAGTAAATAAATAAAAATTATAGCTTTGTTCTTAGATTTCAGTAGAGGCTGTTTAAAGTTTGCATGAAAGAAGTATGTTTGAGAGCAGCAATTACACATACGCAAACTAGAATTCTGTATGTGCCTATGTCAGGATAACTCTTATTGAATTTATAAATAAATGTATAGATTGAGTCATGTAAATTGGATGATTTATCATTTATATTTTGAGATTATTGGATTATTTACTGTAGTAATTGAGCCTCTTTTTCCCCCCTTTTAGAGTACAGCTAAGCCAGCCGACTGGAAATACCAGAACACTCTTTCTGCTTCTTGGCTCTCTTTAGAATGCACAATTAATGTTAATATACATATTCCTCTCCCTGCCACATTGGCCAGCCACAACGTAGAAAAAAATACCAGGGTAATTAAAAAACCCCTCACATTGTGTTATTAATTATATCATAATGTTTAACTCTTATTGGCTTTGTTGCTTTCTTCACTAGAATATTTTAATCTTAGGTCACTCTTTTGCTTTCCTTAATCTTTTGCCTGCACTTCTTTCTTTGGTATCCTAACAGTTGTCAACTAATTTCTTGTAAGTCCCTCACACAGCTACTTTTTTCTCCAACAGGACTTTCTTTAACTTCTTTCTGTTTTTGTCTTGATTTTAGGAAAGATCATCAGTACTATATGTATTCTGAACACTGTCAATTGCTACTTTTGATAATCCAATATCAAAATGAGCAATGGAATGGAAATATAAGGGTTAAACATAACTTTATGGGTTTAAAAATACTGTACATCCTTTAGCACTGGTATATAACAGTAAATGTCAGAGATCATCAATAGTGGCCATTCACTAACAAATACTTGGATAATAACATGCCATCCTTTCATTGGTAATCTAGCATGTCAAAACTCAAAGAAGAGTAAGACCTTGAAACACTAAGTCACAGGTGTCAAACTCGATTGCATCACGTGATGTATTGTGACATATTGCGATGTTTTTTGTCTTTGCTGGGGTGGGCGTGGCCTATACATGATGCATCCGGCCCGCAGGCTGCCAGTTTGACACCTCTGCACTAAGTTAACAGTGGCTTAGAGATCATGTCATATCTTTTATTTAAACACTGTTGTAGATGTATCCACATATGACAGCTTAGACCTGTTCTTTAGAGTTCTTTAGAAACTAGTATCAAAAATTAGACTGAATCAACTTGTCTGCTTTATGATCTAAAATTATTTAAATTACATTTAGAAGAGAACATCTGAGGGTTGCCCTGCAGTTTAAGCTTTTAAAATTATTAAATGTATTTCACTTACACTGGTCAGAAATATAGTAGTTCTTTTAGTAAAATTACTCTTTTTGATTCTGTTTTATAGAATGGATTAGGACATTGGGCTCAACAGATAGAGAAGGCTGTCTTTTTGATAAATGGACAAGCCAGAGAAGAAGACGCTGACTTACTGGAAGGACAGGTAGGTGGTGAAAAATGTAAACTTGAAATTATTGTCCTCTGTAGCTGCTTGCGTGATAGGTTTTTCAGTGCTCTATTAAAAACAATTGAAATGTTTGTTAAAGTAAACCACTAATACAGTGCATGCTGAATAAGTATATTGATATTTAGTAACTTCATAATGCATAATGATAAAATTTGGACAATGTGTTAAGGTAGAGGCTTTTTAAGAATTGATTATGAATGGACATTAGCTAGGATTAATAAATCTCACTAGGGCTCATATATGAATGTCTAAACAAGCCCCAAAACTATTATATACAATTACGGTTACAAAAAAAATCCATATTACCCATGTAGAGATTGAGGAAGAGTTTATCTCCTTATTTCAGGACATTTTGAAAAAAATACAGGTAGTCCACAGTTGGAACCAGAAAAAGTAAGGCATCGCTTAAGTGCACCCAATTTTATGACCTTTTTTGCCATCATCGTTAAGCAAGATGTCATGTGATCTGCAGTCTTCCCCATTGCCTTTGAGGATGCCTAGGAAGGATGAAAATGGTGATGACATGACTCCAGGACATTGCTGTTGTTATAAGTGTGAGCCAGGTGTGAAATCCAGCAGGTTCTGACAGATTCTGGAGAACCGGTAGCAGAAATTTTGAGTAGTTCGGAGAACCGGCAAATACCACCTCTAGCTGGTCCCAGAGTGGGATGGGAATGGAGATTTTGCAATATCCTTCCCCCAGGAGTGGGGAGGGAATGGGGATTTTGCAATATCCTTCCCCTGGAGGGGTAGGAATAGAGATTTTGCAGTATCCTTCCCCTGCCACGCCACCAAGCCATGCCCACAGAACCAGTAGTAAAAAAAATTGAATTCCACCACTGGTGTGAGCCAGTTGCCAAGTGCTCACCTTTTGATCCCATGACCACAGGACAAGTTGGGACGCTGCAACAGTCATAAGAGCAAGTAATGGTTGTAAGTCATTTTTTTCAGCAGCAGCATCGCTTTGAACAGTTGCTAAACAACGGCACTGAAAAAAGTAACTTATGACCATTTTTCACACTTACGACCATTGCAGCATCCTCATGGTCACATGATTTACATTCAGATACTTGATAACTGGTTCATATTTATGACGGTTGCTGTGTCCTGGGGTCATGTGATAAGTTTTTGCGACCTTCTGACAAGCAAAGTCAATGGGAAAGTCAGATGCGCTCAACAACCATGTTACTAATTTAATAACTGCAGTGATTCACTTAACAAATGTGGCAAGAAAAGTTGTAAAATGGGGCAAAACTCACTTAACAAATTTCTCACTTAGCAACATAAATGTTGGGCTCAATGTGGTCGTAAGTCGAGGACTACCTGTACATTAAATTTTCTTTTGTCCATTTCAGTTTTGCATATATATATATTCAGAGATCTAATTTGGTCTCATGTGGATTTTCCTTCCCCTCTAACTTCCAAAAACATTTCTGTACAGTTTATGATGAAATGAACATTTCCTGTTTTGGTACATGAAGGAGACCAAGTTTTAAACATTCCTACTATCCAGCACAATAGAAAAATGCATAATTAAAGTCTGCTGTTACATTAACTTTTTCTGTCTCCTCCCTAATCATTTCTTGCTTTACCCTAGAATGATCCCTAGTTCTTATCTCATCCTTTATTTCCATATTTTTTTAGAATACCAATAATTATGCTTAGTTTTTTTCTTTTCTTTTTTTTTTTTAAAAAAAACCTTTTTTTTCATGTCTTAGTTCTTTCTCCTTATTCCTGTCTGTGCCAATGGCTTCAAGTAAGAGTGGTTTAATTATTTGGCACTCCATAAATGGTATTCTTCACCACATTAGAATAGTCTGATCAGCAACAGTAAACTCTGGTTTCAGTTTGTAATCTAAGTACAGAATGCATAGTGAAATCGTTCATGGCCTAATAGTTTCTATCATACACTACTTTAAAGGATTCTTCTTATAGTAAACTAGTCAGTGAAATTATCCCTGCTAGTTTGATCTCATGAGTCTAATAATGCTTATTCAATGCTGCTCCTGCCTTCTACAGGCAAAATCCTAGTATTAATGCCTTGACAAAGAAAGTCTCCAGCTTTCACTATCCCTGCCTTATCTATCTGTCTATCCCTATCAATGCCCTTAAATGTCCTTTTTCCCTGTCTGTTTGCATAATTAACCAGAAGATGGCACCAAATCACTTTAGCAAAATGTTTCTGATGATCTAAATCTCTATTCCCAGCTGCCAGTGATGCTAAGGGAGACGTGGCCAGATATTCTTTCCCTTGATTTCCACTTGCCTATATTATTGTATCATTCAATAAGAGAACAGATCAAACAGCCAGTTGTAAATTCAGATGATTCCCCCCCCCTTTTTTTTAACACAACAGCAGATGTAGACTTTAAGCCTGACATTCCAGTGGGCATCACTTGAAATCAAGAGGGCCTTCTTTTTCTGAGAAGCGAAATGTTATTCCATGGAGATACTTTGCTCATCATTTTATCCTGTGATAATTCTTCTGTTACATGAAATAGTTTTAAAGATTCAGAAAGCTATTCTTCTACTGAAGGAAGAATGGGAGCAACTCATTAGTTTTGAGCCTCATGGCATCCTATCAACTTTCTCCAGTGAACTTATCTCCATGTTTGACAGTTTTTGCAGTTTACACTTCCTTTTCAAGTTCACATAGCAAATGAAAGATACATTTCAGTCCTTTTCACAGAAATCGTTCTCCTGGCAGTATTTGTGACCAGAATCTCTCCCTTATGGAATTTCACAGATTTTACAGTACCCACCAATCTTAGCCTTGAGTAGGGAACTCATTGATTCAGACAGTTGATTCAGAGAATGTGTTTCTTATGGTGAGTTTCTGTAACTTAAATTAAAAAAAAAACAAAAAATTGCCCATCTAGCCCACTAACATTTATTTGAAATTATCATAAATACATGTAGATGATTACATATAGACAACATAATAGTTTAGCTTTACATGTTCCATTGAGAAGGACAAGATCACTATTTTACATAAAAGGCAGTTATTCTGCCTGCAGTCAGAAAAGTTAATTTCACTCCTCTTGGTTTAATACATCAAGAAGGCTTGAAATATAAATGTTATTTCTCTTAGCAAAAAACCACACTGAATTCAGTAGGAAAAGAACCTGAATCTATTCATATCCAGTTTCCTGGGAGAGGATTTTAATCTGAACAAGTAAATCTCTTTGCTGCCTCTTGAAAAGTCTCTCAGGTTGCCTCACTTCTTTTTCACTTGCAATTTTAATAACATAAAGTCTGGGTTGCTAGTGTCTCTTCTCGATCCAGAAATTCTTCCATGTCATTATTCTATTTATACCGATTGATAAGATGCTTTTGAAAATTGGATCCAACCATGATCCAAGTAATTCTTCTTTCCGGTTTTTTCTATCTATTGTTGCAAGCTTCAGTTCTCCATCCTTATTCTTAATTTGTTACTGAAAAGATCGTGTGTGTGTGTGTGTGTGTGTGTGTGTGTGTGTGTGTAAAAAGTTAAAATCTCGGGTGTTTTCCCACATCATTAAAAGTCTGTTAGTTAAAATGCTTAAAATCTTAAAATCCTGGCTAAAATCCCAGCTCAAAATCCTCTAAACTCCTAACAAAACACTTTGTAAGGTCTTTTAAAACTTTGGCTAAAATCCTAACCAACACTTTAAAGGTTTTCTTTTTTGGCAACGTTTCGACAAGCTCTCTAACCTGTCATCATTGGGCCCCTATTTTTAGTTTAGAATCTGTGGGTATGTTGCGAGGTCGGAGTTGTCGCTTTTCTCTGTTCGCTGCTGCTGACGTATGCTGCTTAGCCTGCAACTCTGTGTCCTGATGGAGGGCAGCCATTTTTTCTCCTGCTTCATTATCCTAACTGCAGCTTGACTGCGTGTTAAAGGCCCAGCTTTCTCTGGTTCTTTATTACTAACTGTCAACTGCAAAGAGGGAAGGATTCTGGTAGGCATCACAGCACCACTGATTGTCTGTTGAGATCTCAGCCTATCTTCTGGCTCGGTTCTCTCTCCCTGTTGCTAGCTATCATCTGCAAAGGGAAGGGATGCCTCTTTTGCATCAAAGCAGAAAAAAAATCCTTGCATAGTATCTGTTCTGTTAATAGATTGTAGCTTTATTTCGATGCATTAAAAATCAAGATTAAGGTCACATTGTTTGAGAATGCAATGTACAATATCTGTAGAGTGGTTATTAATATTTATACCTAAAAAAAAAAAAAACCCCAAGCAAAGCAAAATACCCTATCATCATCAGAATTTTCTTTGAGTTAAGCATTATGTTCTCCAGTATGGTGATCATGCAAGTCTGATATGTTGCGCCTAGTTGATTCTGTATTCTACCATATTTTGAGTACATTTTTAAAAATAAACTAATACTTTGTAGTATTAGAGAGTTACTTCGGTGTAATGGTTAAGGCACCAGGTTAGAAACGGGCAGTGTGTCCTTATCCTACTTCAGGCTCAAAACCATATGAGTGATTTTGGGCCAGTCACTCTTGACTATAGAAAGAAACCAAGGGCAAACTGTTTTTCAAAATCTTGCCAAGAAAACTGCACAGACTTGTCTAGGCAGTCACCAGCATTCAAGATTGATTTAAAGGCATATATATTAACATTGACTATCAAGAACTTAGCTGAACTGCAGAACATTTGTTGTCGCCTATAAAATGAATTAGAAGTTTTTGCAGAAGGGTGGAAAACTTCACTTATTCATTAAATGTTTTTGTCACACAATCATGTTAAAAAAAACAAAACCCCACAGCTAAAACCTAATAAAATACTCAAATGTCTAAATGTTTTCCCCTGATAGATTCTAGTTTAGCATTTGAACTTACCAATGTTCTTTTCAGTTCAGCTGTCTTCTGTACTTGAATTATCTTTACAGAAAAAATCAAGAGGATATATGCCATCAGCTACTAGGAATCTTGATGTTAGGGTCTTAACACAATTGGTAAGTAAACTTTTTGACAAAGGGGTTAAAAAGTAAGATGGGACATCCTCCATTCAGATCTCACTTACATATCAGTTCATAGCCTTAGGCAAATTGGTAATTATCAGTCTTGTCTCTCCATCTCAGCAAACATAAGAATAATGAAAATCTTCAGTAGAAGGTGGTAGAAGGGTTTTCTGAGAGTTTTCCTTTTTTTCCCCAGACCGCTTTCACTTTCATGAGTAACTTCAAAGTGTTTGTAACATGGTTGGTAAAAGATGAAAGCTGGTTGAAATATCTGCTAATTTGTTTAGGAGGCTGTAGACAGTCTATTATCTTTCAGCTTGAATGCAGATCACTTTAATAAATATTAATAAAGAATATGCATTAAGCATTTTCCAACGTAGAAAAATCCTGATGGTGTTCCTCATTGAAAGGTACTTCTTTTATGGAACAGCCTCTCTCTGGAAATAAAATTTCTCCCCTCTCAATTAGCCTTCTGGAAGTTATTTAAAATGGAACTATTCCAAAGAACCTTTGGGGATAATTGGTGTAATGCTATCTTGTTTACTATACTATTATATTTATTTCTTTATCGTGGATGTTTCAATATTGTACATTTCGATGTCTGTTAATGTTGGTAACTAAAAGGACCGTTTGGAAATTACAATGATGTGGAACTCTCATAAATAAAAATAGAACTTCACATTTACAGCAGAGTTTACAGTTATTAAAAATAGGGTGGAATTGGTTAACATATGTACTATTTGTGATTTCTGCCTCTTCTCTGTTTCAGATGCAAAGTACAAACTCCAGATCAACAGCTACAGTTCAAATCTGCAGTGGTTCCATAAATCTTAAAGGAGCTTTAAAATGTAAAGCTTACATCCATAATAACAAGCCTAAAGTTAAAGATGCTGTTCAGGTATTTATCCTATCCCCCATTTTTGAAAAATTTGCTTGTTTTCATGTTCCAGCCAAGATCTCTGATTTTCCTAGTAATTAATATAAATAAGGGATATAATTGCAATAGTCCATAAAATTTTGACCAGAGGTTCCATGCAAGCTTTTCTTCAAAAATGACAAAACAGAACCTCAAATCTATATTAGCCCTCCCTAGTTTTGTCATTTATCATCCCAGTATATCTTCAAACATCTGATTGTGTAACTATAATTTTGGGGATAGTGTTGACAGGGTGAGCATAACTAGAGTGGGTGATGGTCTTAAAAAATGTTTTTTAATGAAAGTGTAGCTAATTCTAAAGTTTTTTTCTTCAAGTTAAGACCTGGGAGGTATTGTTATATGGGGTTTTTTTTTAACGACTCAATGGTAGTTTGTGTCTCGTCATGATTTCTTTATGCTATGTTTGTACAAGTCCTGGGTTTGTACAAACGACTTTTCCAATGGAGTGTGATATATGAACATAGCCAGAGCCTCTTGCTTGTGTCTGAGAAAATGAAAGATGATGAGAATAAGGAGCATTTCTTGTCTTTGATTTCAAACTATGCATATAATAGCCCCATGGGGAGTTCAATCCACTTTCAGTATCTGCAGGATTTCTATAAAGTGATATATGCACAGTCTTCCTCTGTTGAAGGAATAATAATCAGACAGGATGCCCAGTATCAGGGGCCTCTCTTCAAATAGTTTAATCTTTTTAAAAAAATATTACAGATAAAAGACTCTACTGCCATTTCTGTGACAATCTCCCAAATTGGCAAGCAGGCTAGAAGGCAGGCTAAATTTTGACAGTGTGTCATGTAACCTGTTTTTATCACACACACTTTCCTCTGCAGAGATGAATGCATTTGGTTTTCTTCAGAGTCAGCATCCCTGGCAATAATTTCAATTCTTTTATAACAGGTATTAAGTTTATATTATAAGTTTTAGAAGGAGCGTGTATTAGGAATATATAAAACCGGTTACAAAATGTTGTATAGAACTCCAGAGCACTTCATTTCTTTTCCTGACCTCATGGATCTTCCAAGGATTGGCTCAGAATGGTGGGTTTTGCACATACATAGCTTTTATACATGTTATTCTGTGTTTTTTTATAGGCCTTGAAGAGAGATATAATAAACACTCTCTCTGATCGTTGTGAAATATTGTTTGAAGATTTGCTTGTCAATGAAATACCAGGAAAGAAAAGTAAGAGAAGAAGGAGCCCAATAACCCAATCATATGCTTTTTAAAATTTAATGTAGTTTCTCCAAACTAATTTTATTTGAATTTATTTCTACATACCGTATTTTTCAGAGTATAAAACACACTTTTTCCCTCCTAAAAGAGGCTGAAAATTTGGGTGCATCTTATACTCCGAATGTAGCTTTTTCAAAGCTTTTTTCAGCCCTAACGGGGTGCTAGCAAGTGAAGCGATCTACGTGCTTTGCCTGCTCCCTCCGACTCTCAGCTGTGAAGCTTTTTTTAGCCCTAACAAGGCGTTAGCGAGTGAAGCGATCTCTGGTTTGCCTGCTTTTCTCATTGGTTCTCTCTCCAAAGATCAGTTGTGCTTTAGAAGCTGTTTTTATCCCCAAGCAGGGGATAAAACTAATGTGCTGAAGCTGACCAAACTAAGGACGTTAGCCAGATGAATACCTGGTAGGCAGATTTTTTTTTTTCTTATTTTCCTCCCCAAAAACTAAGCTGTGTCGTATACTCTGGTGCATCTTATACTCCGAAAAATATGGTAAGTGTGTGATTTTTAGAAAGTGCATCAACATTACATGTGCATTATTCTATACATTTTTTTCTAAAAGTGCATTTTTTATAAGTATTTTAATTTTGGACTTGTCTGCTACAATATTTAGAAAATAGGTAAGGGATGTGTCAATAAAGCTAGAACCTACTTAGCATTTTTGACGAATTATGCTGCCCTATATTGAAGGAAATTATATTAAGCATCCCAGCATTATACCTGGAATCCCTAATATGGTGTGCCAATGTGTCTATAGAGAATTCCAAACACCTTATCCTCTTAATTTACATTTATATTTTTCTCAGAAGCTGAGGGTCTCCTGTTACCTTTTGATGAACTGATCAAGCTGAATAATGTCTATGGCCTCATATAGATTAGTAAAAACTGAAAGTGTTTCTCTTGTCTTTTTGTTTTCCCACACTTCTGCATGTACTAAGCAGAAATAGACACCTATTCACAATGATAATGTATCTGTTTTTGGAAAACTTTCATCTTTAACTAATATGGCCAGGTGGCTTATAATTTTTAACTAACTCTTCATATAGCATATTTGTGTTTATACTGTATGTGAATGCTATTGCATGATATATGCTGACTACATTTTACTGTTGAAACATAAATCTTTCAGAATTACTTTCCTTTCCTCAAGATATTCTACTCCCTTCCATGTTTCCTTTTTTCTTAATGTCCTCTTTTATTGTCACAGACCTCAAGGACAAATGTTGCCAATTACTTATATACTTCTCTTGATTCTTTTGATTCACTGTGTCCTACCTTTCATGGAGAATATGTCTTTGATGACATGGCTTGGAAAGATATTCTGATCTCAGTTACCTGTGGTGCCCAGCAAGCAGTACTTGATTAAAAGTACCATTTTTTTCTAGGAAATGGATATATTATAGTAATATAATAATAAATAATATTTTCTGGCCTATTCATAGGACATGCTTAGCAATCAGCCTCTAAGCACAATTTCATCCTATCTTGAGCCTGGATGCTGTTTTAGGGATTGGGCCTTTAATTTTTAGAAGGCTCGCAACAGATAATCCATGGGTGCTCCGAAGTCATCAGAGGGAGTATAAATGCATTTTCTTCATTTGCACTTTACCTTTTTGAGGGACTTTTAAGGCAGGGGGTAGGGGTGGGGGTGGGATGGGACATGGATAGAAGTAACCATCCTTACCACCCTTAAATATTTCTTATCTCTATAAAAAACACAAAGAAACAAAAAGCCTGTACATAATTGTGCTGCTCAAATTCAATCATTTTGAAATTGAGTTTTGACAGCATTTTCTCCCAAGTCCCACCTTTGCCTCAACAGAAGAGAATATATGTAGCTCAGGGTTGAAATATGCTCTCTGAATTTGGTTGATTGCTTACAGACCTTTCATTACCCAACTACCCTGTTTCCCCCAAAATAAGACATCCGCTGATAATAATAAGCCCAATTGGGCTTTTGAGTGCATGGCAATAAGGCCAAGCGCTTATTTCAGGGTTCAAAAAAATGTAAGACAGGCTCTTATTTTTGGGGAAACATGGTAGGTAACGTGCCTTTATCTCTTATCAATTAACCCAAAAGATTCAGGCAACACTCTTCAATGCACTCTAAAAGTATAAGAAGTCAATTTAATGTAAATTGGATGCTGGGAGCTTGCTGGTGTATTATTATTATTATGCTTTTTCAAAAGTAGTGTTGATGCTGTATATGTGTTTCATTCATGTATAAAATGTCTTATGCTGTTAAAAATTACATGTGCAGCCATTATTTGTGTACAACAGTGCTCTTAAAGCTTTTTTTATTAGTAATTAACAAGGGATTCCCTTTCTTTTTGTTTTAGACTCCGAAAGGGAATACCACATCTTACCTTGTAGAGTTTTCACTCCCATTGTGGGATCCAATGTGTTGCTTTGTGATTATAAATTTGGTGATGAGACAATCAGGGAAATTCAGGAGCATTTTCTTGAAATGATGGATCAAGCTGTTCAATCAGATGATTTGCATATTGCTGAGGAAGTGAATACAGGTAAATGTAACTGCTAAGAATCAGATTGTTTTCTGCTAGGAATTACTCAGAAACCAAATCTGAAACTGAACCATGTTTTAATTCAGGCTCATTCAAATGTTCGATACTTTAAATGGTTTCCAAAGGCACATGATGTATTGTATCTCCAAAACATTTGAAGGAAATTTTGTTGGGGTCTTTCCCACTTTTGAAACTTGTAACCAGATAGTAACCTTAAGGGCATTGAATTAGTTCATTGCAAAATAGCATTTTAATACGTAAATTATTTTAATTTTTTTAAAGGAATGTTTCTTAATTACTAGGGGGATTTTGAACTCTATGATCAAAGTATGTTTATTAGTTTTCCTTGGAGCTAAGGACCAACTAAGACACTCTAGGAGATGTTCAACAAAATGTCCTAGGACCTATCTTTTGCTTAAAATAATTTGGGAGACTCTTTTGCTTAAAATAATTTGGGAGACTCTTGTTTTGAAGCAGACCGTAGCCCAGGTCAAAAGAAAGTAGGAACAATAGTGATATTCAGTTTTTTTCCAGCTGGTGTAAGAAGCTCATTCAAGCACGCTTACGTTTGCCCTTTCATAAATGGTAAGCTGTAGAACAATCTTTAACTGAAGCACAAAAAAATAGATTTTTTTTCCAATGAAAGACTGGATCTTTTATATCTTGACTATCGAAACGAAAACACCACAAATTCACTTTCTTGGATAACGCGAAACCAAAAAATTCAGAAAATGAGCTTACAATTCTCCATTCTCCCAAAATCCTTCTCACAAGGATGGTGGCTTCTTAGAGAATAAGCATCTCAAAGGAAACAAAAGATGGTTTTCTGGAAATTATCTCAATATCCCAAGTGTGTTATCTACAGTTGTATAATCTTTTCAACTGTATAATAGTGCACAAGAGCAGCTGATGAAAAATAAGAGACCTGCTTTTTCAGTGTATTGTTTCTCAGTTTAACTCAGTGACCTCTCCTAGATGCAATTTATTGCACTGAATAAAACCTGTTAGTTTTTATATTTAGTTAAAACATTTTAATTATGTTTGAACTATAATGTCAAACACAATTCTCTGAGCAGCTGATAATTTGATAGATATTTCACAGATCTATATTTTAGGAACTTCTGTTCCTTATGAAAAAGTAAAATATACATTAAGTGGTTTGACTGCGACTCAGCTTCTGTTTACCAAAGGTTTTGAACAGAGAAACACAAATAAGATTGTGGGTACCTCACTGAGGATAATCTCTTCCCTTTAATTTATTCTTAATCTAGTTGAAGATTTATTGAATCCAAGAATGGGCATCCTGTCTCTACACGAGAGTAGCCATGATGTGCATTAGAATAGTTGTGGTTAAGATGACTTCCATGGCAAGGCAAGCAGAATTGTTCCATTGTGGCCAAAAGTTGGAATTTAAAAAGCTGAAATACATTTGGGTGATGGGGTGGCGTTCTTTCTTAAACTTTGTTTGCCAGTTTCAGATTTCATTTTTATTTCTTCATTCCCCATTATGGATGTTAAATAAGTGTTTGTTAGAAAAACAGCAGAAAGGTGTAAAAACCATTTGGTCAAATTGCTGAATTTATTTCATTTTATATTGACATTGACAATACCTCACAGCCTATTAAGAAAGAACAAATATGACACTGCCAATTTTAATGACATAGATTCCAAGTGTACCTGCTTTAATATCTGATAGCCACATGGGATATTCAGATTTGTAAAGTCTATTTCTATGTAAAAACTAAGGGACAGGTTGTCCTAGGACATCATCCTAAAATTTACGTTCAGCATTGTCTAGTAGAAATTACCTGGGTAGAATTTCCAGTAGCTAAGGAACACAATACTATGATTATGCCTCTTAATTGCTCTTCTATAAGTTAGCATTTTTTTAAATAGTTCTGACTGGTTACAATGACAAATATTCCATTGTGTTAAGTAAACTAACTTGTGGAATATATTCTGTTGATTCTTAGATTTTGCAACTATAGAAATGTTGACTACTTACGTACAGAATAATTAGTCCATGATTTTAGTAATCATTGTACTTGTTGGCAAATCATAACATGGAGTTCTCTCTTCTGAAAAATATCCTAAAATCGAACAGTGCAGAAAATATAGCTTACATGAATTAATATCAAAATAGATTAACACCTTGGTTTATCTGCTATAACTATGAAGGCTTTTCATTGACTATTAAGTTTAAATGCTCATTGCTTTTATATTGTATTTGTTTACTGTGAGCATTCAGAAAAGTGTTCATAGATGGAAATATTAAAAAAAGAATTGTCTTACTTTGAGGTGTTCTTTATTTGGGGAGATAATGTTGCACAATGTTGCCTCCGTTGTTGGGATGGATCTATGTAAAAGCTTCTGTTTACATAGTTTATACATCATCCTTTCAAATAATAATAAGTATAGCACAGAATTTCTGATGCTGAGTATTATGCAAGAAATCTTTGGGAAAATTTTGTGTGAAAGTAATCATGTATATTTGGCTATACACAAATGGGAAGGAAAATTAATAATACAAAACTTTTCATCTTCTTCCAAGTTTTTTCAAAGAATAGTGCAATTCATTTCTTGTTCAGTTCTTTAGAGTCCCAGGTATTTAATAATTACTAATACGGTCTTAAAAAATATTCCATGTGCTTTATTTGGGATAACCTGCCTTGGGTGTGAGTTTAAAGGCAATGATGTCTTAAGTAAGACCCAGGATTGTTTATATCTTGTATGCAAAATTAAATTATGCAACAAGAATTTGCATACATAGACTTGGTTTTTCCATCCTGGGCTCTGAAAAAAACCCTTTTTAAAAAAAAATTTGACGAAGAAAAGGAACATTGGCTTGGAGATGTTCAAGCAACGTATAAACTCATGCTTTTGTTTTATTTCTTTTAATTATAGTTGAAGTAAGCCTGCCAAAGGAATTCCAAGATAATACACAACCGAAGCAAGTGACAAAAGAAATGCTACTGTTGAAACTACATCAAAATATGGGTATGCATATTTTAGCTGTCAGCACTTCAACCTGCATTTACTCTAGTGCTGACATAAGAAGAAGAAGAGGGGCCAGCTGGCAAGAGGACGCTTGACACTTCACCTACTTATTTGCATTGAAGATAATGTCCCTTAGGAGATGAGGGTGGGGGGGGGCATTCCTGGGAGCTTAGGTAGTAGATATGGGGAGAGTGATTTGGAAGAAGGCGAATGAGACGCAGAGATTTGGGGAACGGAAAGGGAGGGTCTGGGGTCAGGAAGCCAGAGCTGGCTACGCCACTCCTGAACTGCTTAAAATAGTCACTTTTAGTATGATTTATCAATTTTGTTGAAGCATTCTCACACAGTCTTCTTTACATTTATATCTAATTGTTTTAATGGTTATTTAAGATTGTTTTAATCATTAGTTTTATTGTACCCTGTCCAGAGTCACATTTGTGAGGTAAGTGTCTATATAAATTTAAATAAATGAATGGATGGATGGATGGATAGATAGATACTGAGTCATTATTTAGCAACCAATTGAAGTTACAGCAATGATAACTTGGCAAACAATCCTCATATTTATGACTGTCTCAAGCAAAGGAAAGTTGAAATAAAAATGTAAGTACAGTTGCAGTTTCACTTAGCAATCGCTTTGCTAAGCAACCAAGTCCTAAAGATTGTTAAAGAAGGAGTAACTGCGGAAGACAGGCAGATAGACTGACAATGTAAAGAACATTCATTGTCTATTGACTTGGCTGTTTTGGTTCTTGATTTTTTAGCATTCTTTTGCTGTTGCAGTTACTCTTTATTTTAGTAATATACTTTTTTCCTGCCTCCCAAAATATATCCACAGGAGAAAGACTATAAACAGTGTACTACAAAATTAAACTAGTAAAAATGCAGTTTTTAGCTGGAGACGAATTAAAGTAAAATTACTAATTTGTATTATCTTTCTATTCTTTTTTATTTCTTTTCAGGAGTAGTGATAGCTGTGGCAGTTGCCATATCTGCAATAGCTTTCTCCTTTAACTACTTCAGTGATTAAGCTTCAGAAAGCAAGAACGAACGTCAGAACTCATGTCATTACAGATGTACTGTAAGGATGCAAGCGTCTTGAACTGAATACGTTAAGATATGTTGTCATCTAACAATAGCAATACATGGCTCTAAAAAGCAATTATTCTCTTCATGAAAGTAATGTAGGTGGTATACATTGCTTTTTAGGGAAAAGTGAGAGAACTCACATTGTCAACTGGCACATCCAAGGGATTAATTTTTCAGGGGACAACTGAAACATAACATATCTATTCTAACGTTCTCCTTACTTAATAAAATGTATAAAAACCCTGCTGATATGGTGCTTTTTTAGGAAATACGGGAATTGTATGATATACAATACAAGTTCCTTTTTCTTTGAATGAACCCATAAGTGGTTTTTTTTTCCAGTTACATACTGTGATTATTTATCTTCCTTGATTCATCTACACCTGTCACAGAGTATATGTGATGTGAGTATATGTATACATATCTATTTATTTCACAGTGAAGATATCCTGCGCCAGCCATGGTGGATACTTGTGACTCTGTTATATAATAATACAACATAGAATAAAATAGTTAGTTGCTATGATTGAAACCCCAGCTAAGGGTTCACTGGAATAGGATATATTTTACTTACTTGTGAAACACAAGAATGACTTTATACCTCTATTCTATTACAGAGAAGGTGTGTCGTTATGTCCATGTTCTCTTCATCACACTTTCAGAAAGAAGAATGTTCTGTGCATTTTTCTCTCCCTCCCTCTCCCCACTTTTTAACAAAACTTTATTTTCTCTTTCCTTTGGGAAAACTTCACATGTAAGTGATAGAGATTGTTCCTCTCCTGAAAATAAACTCATGTGATGTGGTCCTTTATTGGTATATAAAGCGTTACAGGCTTGGATCATGTCTAACCTGCTGTTTTGAAATATACAAAGTTTATTTGCTTCCTCTTTTATGTCCACTTCATTGTTCACAACCCAAAGCCTCAGGGGATTGAATAGTTTACAATATTGCAAAAATAAATAAGTTTTAAAAAAGTAATCTGCCTTTTTATCTGAGTTGCTTTCAGTTGTCAGATATTAACTTCAGTTGTCAGATATTAACTTGGCTATGTTGGTCACCTGATTTATAGGAACTTTATTACTAAAGTTTGTATGCTGCTCCATTTCAAACTCTCTTCCATTAATGTCACTTCGACTTACAACAGAAAAAGTCAGCAAGTAAGGGAACATCTTTAAGAGATTCTGGATTTATACAAAGATGCCCATCGCCAGGATAATGAGTATATGTTGCAAGAAGTCTCAAAGCAAAATACTTTACAATGCTATTTACGGAAGAAAGTAAATAATGATGGAGAACACTCAAGAATGTTGTGAGTGTTCAAAAACCTATTCACTCTGGGAGTGTCCTGTTAAGGAAGTGTTCTGTTTAGAAATTCTTTCCCCCTTCTCAGTGCATTGTGTCTGCCAGCTTTCACTGGTAGTCATTGTTAAAAGTTGATCTGAATTTTATATTCACCTGTTCTCAGATTATTATCTTTTTATTCTTGTATATGAAATAACCACAGCATGGCATGGATCTATGTTGTGTTAATGACTTTGAGGCTGTTAATGTTGAGGTGTTAATGACTTTGAGAAGACGTGACTTCTCCTTCTTTGAAAATGGACAGGGAGAAATTAAGATAGCCTTGAGTAAAACATCTGATAGAGTTCTGCCACCCCTCCAAATTAAGAGCAGGAAAAACCTTTCTCTTTTCTTCCTACCACCTCATTTTTCTGCTGGTAAAGTGAATAAGACACCTGTCAGAATGTTTTGAGAGAACCCAGTTTAGAGCCATTCTACTCAGCTGAAGTAATGGCTTAAGTAAAGAGCAGGATCATGCCTGCCCCATCTTGGGTCTGTTTCAATAGCTAGGAGGAAAATAACAAAGTGTTGCTTCATGAAATGACAGATTTTTTTCCATCTTCTCTGCCAATACAACTGCTGATTTTCAGACTACAGACTTAATAAATTAATTAATTAGAGATTCTTAACGGCATTAGAAATTCTTACAGGCAAGATCTTTCTGATGCAATTGCCCTTCCCTTCTCCAAGTCTTCTATGATGGATCTGGTTGATACCACTTGTTTCTTAATCCTGCATTTTCCACTATTTCACAGTTTTCACAGTAGCTAAGCGTGGGCTGCAAGTTTTGTTTTCCTGCGAGTTCTATTATAAGGCTACTTTAGATCATTGTTACATTGTAAGTTGCTGATTTTCAAGTTGTAAAAATATGATTCCTTTTCTAGTAGTATGGTTAACTCATTTTTTGACAAAGCAGAATGTCACATGTCTGGAGTAATGCTGTTTGTTGGATGGTGGAATCCAGGTTAAATATGGCGACTCAGTCAGATTGAAAACTGATCTTCTGATGGAACCAGAATGAAGGTGATGTTTCTTGATCTCTCAGCAGGTTATAAGATAATAATACAGAGGGAATTATATAAATCAAATAAATATATAAATAAAGTTCCATTACTGCATATTTCACGTTTAGGGGTTCTAGCTCCAGGTACATTCCTCTAAATAATGCATTAAACATGATAACTTTACCCTTTGAGAATTCAGAAATTGTACTTTATACTACTGATAGTGAAGTAGTGATGCCTCATTTCTTTAAGATGGCAACCAATAGGGATTTTATGATGGATTTAAGCTATATGGTGGGAGTTAGTGTTAAGTTTTGAAGTTTGAGTGTTGCAGTTGGGATTGTTTTGTTTTTGTTTTTTGGAACAGAGGATGCTCCTGATCATCTTACTGGGACTCTGATAGTTGCAGACGGCTTTTGACTCCTGACGGAAAAAGGCTGTTGGGACTCTGAGCTGGCTTCCAGCCTCAGACGGTCAGAACTGCCTTTGGAGCATATGCTGATTACTGGGCATCCAAAGCAGTAGTTGTGGTGAAGCCAGGATGGACACAATTGGTGGTGTTGCAGTACTGCGGTTGGAACTGAAATTCAGCTGAGAACTCATAAGCTACTGAGCAAGTCTTCACCAGAACACTAGCCATGATAGTGCTCGCACAGCACCTTTTATTCAAAACTATTTTGGACCAAGTGTGTTAATGTTTATGCTGGCTTCTGATAGACTTCTGTGTTCAATTCAGATGGTGGTGATTCCCTTTAAAACCTTACATGGCATAGGACCGGGTTACTTTTCCCAATAACTTCCACAGAAAAGGCATGCTCCAGGTTCCTTCTTTTAAATCTTGCCCATCTTATGTAACCTAAGAAATGTGGCTTTCCTGTGGACACTTTCCAGTGTGTGCCCCTGTTTTTTGGAACAATTTGCCACCCCCTCCCCCAATATACAATAGACCGCAATTCTTTTTACCTTTAGAAAAGCCATTAAGACCTGGGTCTTCCCCCAAGCATTAGGGGTCAACTGAGTGGGAGTCCCCCTGTGATTGTTTTGTTGTACAGCTGATTGCCATTTTATGTTTTGTATTTTTATATTGTCTATTATTACATGGGAGGGGATTTGCTTTTTGTTAATGATCTGTGTGGTTAGGAGCCAGCACTGTTTGAGATGGGCAGTGTAATCTGAAAATAAGTAAATAAATGACTGATCTTATCATAGCTTTCTTACTCCCCCCCCCACTATAAATCCTTCAAATGCATTTGATTTATCAATTTTAAAATGAATTATTGTGATTGGACACCATTCTCCTCTAAGATTTCTTTGAATCCAAATGTGTAGGTCCTGTGTAACTCAGTGTGGAAAAACAAGAACCATTTGAATTGCAATTCTCAAAGTACGGACACTTTTTTCCTCAGAATCAGGAAGCAAATCTAATTCAGACGATTTACTCAAGCTTCGTGATGCACGTTTTCTTTGGGTGGTCAACATGTATAACCTAAGGGCATTCAAACAGCTGTACATTTAATATGTTTTCCACTTTGCCTGCTAGATTTCCATTCCATTCTGTCAAAGGTAGGTCTGCATTTTTAAATATTGGGCATAAAATGTAAGCTTAATGTTTGTCATGGTTAATTTCCTTCACTTTTTCACAGTAACATCTCACAAATCTGTGTTTCTCATAAACCCTTACTTCTCTGTTTACTTGTATTGCATAATTCCATAACATAATTCCAAAAACATAATTCCAGGAAGTGCTGTAAAAGTAAATCAGTTTCTGGGGCAGGCCCTGAGCTTTTGTGAGCAAACAAGGCATTTTTACTGTAAAAATATAGAAAAGGCCATGAGCTTTTTACACCTTGCACACTTTATAAAGTGACTCAGCTTTGGGGAAGAAAGGTTCAATTCTAGCCAGATTTCATTTGTATGTTATCATCGTACTATAATAACATTAAAATCCGGTCCTGCCAACTCAATTTCTTCCACGAAGATTAAAGGCAAAATTATTTTATATTCCTAGTCTAGACTTATTGCAATTTCCTCTTGGCCAAAAGTATATAGTGATGAATCAGCGCATAGGTTCAAGATCTGTTCTATGTCAGCATAGTGTCAGAAAGCTTAAAACTCACTCCTAATGCATCTGATCAAGGCTCAGATTAAGACTCACCTAATTATAAATGGGAAAGAATCCTGGAGAACTACCACTGATTAACAATAACCTGTTTGGAACTGTATCGCAGGCTGAACAGATAGTAAATAGTGCCAGAGCCACAATTGATGGGGACACCCATCAATTTTCTTCTTATACCTCCTTTGTTCCCCAAGTTCCTGAAAGGAATAGATAGCTCTTACTAGAGATGTTTTGTAATGGGCCCTAGAGCCCTGAGAAATTTAACTAAATAGCCTAAATGCTGAGCCAGTTGTACCAATGGCCTCATTCTGTAGAAACATACATACTTCTTTACATTAATCCCCAAATACATAGTTCTTTCAGTGCATGCAGAACTGTGCTGTCACAAGAAGATATGTTTCCATCAGGTTTTGTCACCAAGTGGGAAAAAAAACGATATGCTTTCAAAGTTTAATGTGTGAGAGTTATACATAGAACAGGTCATGGCTAATGAATGCAAGAGAAATTAAGGGGAGAATTTAGCCATTTGGATTACTTCTGCAAGGTTATTTTTTTTAAAAAAAAACAACACACAATATATATCCTTGAGATGTGATTTGGGCACAACTCCTGATTTTTCTTATCTCTGCTGAAAATGATAACACAGGAACATTTGGAAGGCCATAAATCTACACTTGACGCAGTCTTGTTACCTGTCCTTGGTTGAAAGGAAGGTGAGAAAAAAGATTCTTGAATGCCACCTTTGTAATCTCATTTTCCTTAAGTAATCCTGATGGAGCCACAAAACCCTTAATTTAAATTTGATTAATCATATACTGTTACCTTGAAGAGTCATAATATACAGAAGCTTGGTTAGCTCCATATGAATGAGTGCTAACAATTTTCAGTTTATAGACTGCCTCCAAGAATACAAATTGTGCATGCTTGGTTAGTTATATGTTATTTTGTATAGCCATTTATCATTAGATCTATTAAAATTATATTATAGATACAATGGGATACAGTTAATGATCTACATATTTTATATAATTTTTAATCCTCAGAGTTTAATATATGAAGACTAGATGGAAGCTATTCAGTTTTAAATGAATAGCACTAAATCTTGTACAATAGACACATTTTGTCTAAAAATAGTGTACCCAATTCATTTCTACATACACATATATGCAGAATAGTAAACTTTCTATATATTTTTTATATTTTATGTTTATTCCCACTATATAGCTAAACAACCTAAGCCAGGAGATGATCAATCTAGAAATTCTATATTTGATTTAAGAAACCAAAAATACAATACATAGAACACTGTTATATCAAGAATGTTTCAAACTGAGGTACTATCTGTTTATCCATGAAACAGATCAATTGTCTAAATATATATATAAGAGGAAGCAGGCAGGGCCACCAATATTTTGCCAGGAACCACTTGTCCCATCTAACAAATACTATTTGTAAATACCCATCACATTTAACTCCATTAAGGAAAAACTAGAAGGAAAGTTTTACCATTTGAGAGAAAAATACCTTTCTACTACAGCTTTATTCCTCTTCCAGCTTTTCCCCCCCCCATCTTCCATTACTTCTATGGGTCTGCCTGAATAGTTTACCACTTGCCATGAAAAGGTCCTGGGTTCAATTTTATATGTTAAATGCTTTTCTAAAATCTTGCCTTACAATGTTGACCTTTTTTATATTTTCAGGAATGGATGAAGGTATTATTTCTTAGGACTAAAATCTTTTTTCCCCAAGATTTGTCCAGGTTTTCAACCTTGCCTTCAAGATATATGATCACTATATATTAGTACTTTTAGAATGTGCCCTGCATTTCAGTTTTTTAATCTGATGTTTTTCAAGTTTTTTTTAAAAAATATGTATCTAAAAATGTTTTGAGTTTGCAAGATAAAGAATCCCAGGGAACCTCCCACTTTTTGCCATCAAATCATTTACCTTTCTCCGCATTCCAACATTTGTAAGCATTACTAATCTTTGGGGCATCTACTTCCTGCACACTTATGAATTATTTCTTTCTGTGACTTTTACTTAGATCTTTGAGGTTTCCTTGTCTGATGTCACTGGGCAGGGTGGAAAGTCACTGTAATCCTCATGTCTGTTATACATTATACAGATGTTAAACAGATGTAAAAAAGGTTGAGACTCTAGAAAGAGCGCAGAGAAGACCAACAAAGATGATTAGGGGGCTGGAGGCTAAAACATGAAGAACAGTTGCTGGAATCAGGTATGTGTAGTTTAATGAAAAGAAGGATTAGGGGTGACATGATAGCAATGTTCCAATATCTCAGGGGCTGCCACAAAAAAGAGGGAGTCAATCTATTCTCCAAAGCACCTGAGAGTAGGACAAGAAGCAGTGGAAACTAATCAAGGAGAGAAGCAACCTAGAACTAAGAAGAAATTTCCTGACAGTGAGAACAATTAATCAGTGGAACAACTTGCCTCCAGAAGTTGTGAATGCTCCAACACTGGAAGTTTTTAAGAAGAGATTGGATAACCATTTGTCTGAAGTGGTGTAGGGTTTCCTGCCTGAGCAGGGGTTGGATTAGAAGACCTCCATGGTCTCGTCCAGTTTTGTTATTCTATTCTATTCACCTGAGAGTAGATTGGAACAGAAACAAGGTGACAGTGTTCCCCTTCTGTGAAATTAGTTCAGTCTGGCAAACTCCAGAGAGATCCACAGTATGCAAGGAATCTGAAAGCCCTCCATTAAGCCAGAATATTTTCCATTCAACTTTCTGCCTCTCTGATGTGTTAGACCACTTACTGTGAAATTAGTCTCTCTGTGTAAGGCTTTATTTAATATACATTGCACAACTGTTCCTGTTTATTTCATTTTTTATAAATGAAAGCTTTGGGGATCACTCTAGATGAGAGAGTGTATTTTAATGGTGCTGAAGACAAAACCAGAAGAAATCATTAGTCCTTCCCTTCCCTTCCCCCTTCCCTTTTAGAACTGTTGTCTAGCAATAGCTCTTCCCCCAAAGGAAAGCACAAACCAAGGTATTTTCTGAGTCTTTCTTGCACAACTATGTCAGTGGTGGGTTTCACTTACCTTTGCTACCGGTTCGCTCACGCGCACTTGCTTGCTTCACTCACACGCACGCCACTTCTGTGCATGCACAGAAGCTTCTGCACATGCACAGAACATATTTGATGATGTCCGGGCGGGTGGGTGGAGCCTCCTGCCACCACTACTACCGGTTCCCCCGAACCAGGGCAAATTGGTAGCAATCCACTGAACTATATACTGATTGCGCCGAGGGGAGTACTAACCCCAGCCCTATTATCTTATCTCCCTCTGTCTAAACATTGAGGAGGTGGCAGTGATGGTTTGTCCCATTACAGCTGCTTAAATACAAGGAAAAATCAGTGTTCACTTTTTCTTGTTTTTTATATTGTCTGTGTGCACATATTAAAAAATAGAATAGACCCATTTAAAAGCTATGTTTTAACTAGCCTTTAATTACATCTGTACAGAATAGAAAGGTTTAGTCATTGATATTGTTTTATGAACACATTGTTTTAATTTACCATGTGACATCATACAGTATTTAATAAGTGTTTTGATGCATGTATACATTTTCTTTATACGTTTTCCAACACTAACCTAAGTTTACTAATTGCACACAATTAAAAGTGAGTTAAAAATACACTCTTTAATTTCTCTACAGATTTGGAGAGATAATGTACTTGATTAGCAGCTAATGCTATGTGTTGCTTTCCAAACAGCACATGCTAAATATAATGTTCTTCAAGTCTCTTTTTTTGGCTAGTAATTTCAAATCAAATTATGATAACTACTTGCAAATCAGAGAATTTTTATTTGTTTGCTTATTTCTTGTTAGGTTAAATTTCTAAAGCTGTCCAGTTGCATAACAACTCCAAGTAATGTACAGTATTAAAAAGCATAGGAGAAAAGCATCATAATAAACTCAGATGGTAGTTTTATATAAAAAAAATGTTCTTCCACTTCCTGTAATTCCCAAAGGGGCTTGTCACACTCCCTAAGGTAGGGCCAGGGGAAGAGCCAGATCTTCAAGGTTTATTTAAACAAAATCAGGATAGGAGCTGTTCAAATCTCTGGGAGGATGTTGTATCAAAGGGCAGAGAAGGTCTGCTTCCTGGGTGTCATCAGGTGGCACTGTTATACCAATGGGGATCAAACCATGTTGACTCTCTCTGATCATAATAGAATACTAGGGTTGTCTAGTCCAACCCCTGCTCAAGTAGACAATTCCAGACAAATATCTGTCCAATCTCTTCTTGAAAACCTCCAATTATGGAAGCACCTACAACTTCATTCCACTGATTAATTGTTCCCACTATCAGTAAAAATTTTCCTTAGTTCTAGGTTGGATCTCTTTTATTATCTTCCACCTGTTACTTCTTGTTCTGCCCTTGGGTGCATTGGAGAACAGGTCAACCTTTTCTTTGTGACATCCCCTCAAATACTGGATGACTGCTATCATATCAAATCTTATCCTTCTCTTCATTTAACTAGACACACTGTACCTACTTCCTTCAATATAGTTCAGCCTCCCGAATCCTTATCATTTTTGTTGCTGTTCAGTGCACCCTTTCTAGGGTCTCAGAATCTTTTTTGTATCATGGTGACCAGAATTGGATGCAATATTCCAAGTGTGGTCTCACCAGTGCATTTTTTACAAGTACTATCCACTTCATGTGATCTTGCTCTGTTCTGCAGTTTAGGACTACATTGGCTGTTTTGGCAGCTACAGCACACTGCTGGCCCATACTTAAGTGCTGGTAATAGCCATGTTAGCCATTCAAGAAAAATGAATTTCTAGGATATCTCGCTAAAGTAAAATTTTCACTTCCCCCTGTCCCCTATTTTTAGTTACATTTCTGAAATGAAATATTGGAAAACCACATTTCCAATTATGCCTGTCTTTTGGACAAGCATCAGGTATTGCTATTAAAGTGACTTACTTAACTGCCCTTAATGAATGGGTAGACATCACAGGAAACAGACTGTCCTTCAAATAACCAGACCCTATGCTGTCAAGGGCTTTATAGGTGATAACTATTATCTTGGATTGGACTCCTAATGATTACCTGCAATTATTACAGCTCACCAAGCAGCAGACTTACATAGGCATAATATAGCATGCTCAGAATCACTCCTGCTGCAGTTTCTGGGTCTTCAATGAAAGTCCCATGAAGAGCTCATGAAAGTTGATCAAAGCATGAATGATTGTGAGAAGGGTTTCCTGGTACAAAAATGCATGCAATTGGTACACAAGATGAATCTGTGCAAAGCAGGGGTGAAATGCTCCTGGTTCAGATCGGATCGCCTGATCCAGTAGCAATGGAGCTGGGTGGTTCGGAGAACTGGTAGCAAAAATCTCTTTCCCCCCCCCCCATGCTCAGCTGAGCCGCATAATCATCAGGGGCTTTTTTTTTACTTTTAAAAGCATTTTTTCTACAACCTCTTCGGCCGAAAAAATGCTTTTAAAAATAAAAAAAAAAGCCTCTGATGATTGTGCGGCTCAGCTGGGATCATCAAAGGCTTTTAAAAGAAAAAAAAGCCTTTGCTGATCAGGCAACTCAGCTTGGATCGTCAGAAGCATTTAAAAGAAAAAAAGCCTCTGCTGATCAGGCAACTCATCTTGGATCGTCAGAGCCTTTTGAAAGCATTTTTTTACAACCTCTTCGCCGAAGAGGTTGTAGAAAAAATGGTTTTTAAAGTTTTTTTAAAAATTGGCCACGCCCCCCCCAGCCCCCCCCCCCGAACCGGTAGTAACAAATTTTAGATTTCACCACCGATGCAATGGCCCTTTTGGCCACAATTGCTGCCTGTTTCTTCAGCAGGAGCTATTAATCCAGGAGGACACCTCAAATTATACAACAGTCCTGATGATGTGCAACTCTATTTAAGGCTAAAAATGGAAGACACCTGATATGGGGGGAGTGGGATATCCAAATATCTACAGATAGTCAATCTTGCCAGGGGTTAAGCTTGATCCTATTCCAACCTATCCTGATTCTGACATTTCTGGCACTGTAACAACATTCTGACAACATGCCTGAGATTATTAGATGCCTGCCGTGATAACTGTTTTTAACTAACTAAATTATAACAGTTATGCCGTAAGATATTATGAGTCTGTTGTATTTATTTCTTATATTGTTATTGGGTTCATCATGTATTCTCAAAAAAGACTTCTTGCATGAATATAGGTAAACCAGAAATTCAGAATTAGAAAACTGTTGATAGATCAAATCCTGACCAAAGTTGGTGTTCATCAGAGTTTAGAATGCCCTGAATATTCAGTGTTTAAAAGGAAACTTGTCTTTACCCTTAATGTGGCAAATGTTTTGCATCTCTAAAACTCTAATGAAATCAAAGTTCCCTTTTGAATATTTGCTGAAAGTTTTATAATGTTAGTAGCTCCATCCAAATATACCTTGTATTTTAGGGATCTGTCAACTTCTATATGTGTTTTATCTTAGCCAAATTCCTTCCAAATGAGGATTAAAACAATGTCACTTCCTACTCCTATCCTTCCAAAAAAGTTAATGTCCAGTATTAGTCCATCTTCAGTGGTCTCTGAAAATTGTCCATACTACTGAGGGTATAGTTACAATTGGGTGATTTATATCTAGCATTGCATCCCCTTGGTAAGAAGATTTCACCAATCCTAATTTGTTCTCTTATTTCTTGTAAAAGTGAAAAGAAGAGGAAAAAACAAAAAGGGATCATCAGGCTAAGACCTGGGCATCCCTTATTTCTTTTATATCTTTCTATACTTTCCTAATAAGTCTTTTTTAATGCTTCTATATGCAGCATTTCCTACGTAAATTTGGCCCCAAATGGGATCCAAACTAAAAATTCACTGAGCACAGATGATGAAATACTAGATATCTACTGTTCAATTTCTTGTTCATTCATGTCACCATTGCCAAGTTCTGGAATTCCTTTCTGAGGGAGTAACCCATATTCATTTAAGAAAGTCTCCACATCTGTAGTAGAAAATTCTCCATTCAGTTGGTCGGTCACACTAATGAAATTGCTTATAAGCTCCCCACCTTTGTAGACAAGTAGTGTTGGAAGAACATCACTGGAGAAACGGTCTCCTGCCCCTGTGTTAGCAGCCTTAATTTTGCAAAATTTCACAATGGAATACTCAGCAGCAAGACTATTAAGGCTGCTGTTGAGTGCGTCACACTCCTTGATGTCATCTTCATAGATGTGGACAATTACAGTGGTGGCCTTGTGTTCTTTCTCCACAGCTTCCAGGAACTCCTTCCCATCCTGCAGCTCAGAAACGTAGCCGTGCTTTGGCGCAAAGCTCAATCGCTCGTGCATGTTCTTCATGCAGCGCTTCCGGTATTGCTGTAAACAACTCTCATCTTCTTTGACATTCAACAACTCATATTCTTGCACACTCATCTGCAAGTAATTGTAAGAATACATTGAACTATAAGTGCCAATTTAATTGCCAATCATAAAATGAGAGATTTCATGCAGTCTCGTGGAATATAAATAGAACATTTTATACTCAAAGAACAGCACTGAAAGTTCAAAAGCTTCCATGTAAATATATTTATTCCAATGAGCATTGGTAGGGCATTGATCCTGATGCAGGCTTTCTGTCCAATATTGACAGTACCATCAGGAGGATTATTTCTACTATATATTGTCACAAAATGAAAGTGAGTTGACTACAATATAGGCATTTCAACAATGAAACTGGATCAGGCAAACAAATATGCCATTGTTTGGTATAGGATGTTATAATAAGATATATCTACTTCTGGAACAATGAGGATTCTATTCTAATTGTGCACTGTCAAAAAACATCAACCTAGTTTTTGCCAATGACTTGGAGCCATTAAACGTTTCCACAAGTTGGCTAATGCAGGGCCTGGTAAAATTATAAAATGGTCATATCTCAATACTCAGTCTGATCTTCGGGAATACATTTCCCTTGTTCTTTGTGTTTTTAATACTGCAAATGTAGTAAAATATTAGTAAAATATAAAAGTAGGGAAAACTATTTTCTATAGGAATTCTACTTATTTGGTTCTGTGACAGGTAAAAAAAACCTGTTGTCTTCCAGATTTTGCTGTGCTCCCAGCATCCCTTTTCTAGGCTACACCAAGGAGTTGTTTGCAACATGTCGAGGACTAAAAGATCCCCAAAACTATTCCAGGGGTTCAAATGATCTTACTTACATATTCCAGAAATATGTGAAAGAAGGAGACTGTGGGGTCCCACATGCTTTTCCCCCATACTTTCTACGAATGTGGATTGTATGACATGGCTTTTATACCCATACCAATTTATTAAACGGGATCTATCTTCTCTTGCCTGGAACAGTTCCGATTTCGAAACATGTATGATGCCATATTCAACCTCACGCATATTAACTATACATCTGACATGCATGGTGAAAATGTATCTGTTATGTGCATTAGCATAACAAGCCTACCCCATTTTTCTTGTATATATAGAAAAATTATCTGAAACTTTCCCCCGTGCATCTTTTCCATTACATTGTCTTCCTTCCCTCATTTACCTTACGACTGACTCGTTCTCTGATGTCTCTATGATCTCTGCTCTGACAGTTGTAGGGCGAAGAGATTTGCCTGATGAGGAGCTCTCTCTTACTTGGAGGAAGACGGTCTTGGTCTTGGCTCTCCAATTTAAATTTTCTCCAGTCATTGATCACCCCTTTAGGTCCTAGAAGAAGAAAATGCTTTTATTTTGTGTTATTTAGTTTTACTTTCTTTTAAAATTATCAATCTTTCCTTTTTAATTATCAGTCTTTAGATGCTTCAACAAAGAAGGTTAGTGAGGAAAATAGAAAAGCAGACATAGGCAGATACTGTATATCCCCAACAGAGGCTGAAAAATATTGTCTTATTATTGAAATGAAATTTCCAAATTCAACTCACTCCAAAAATTATGGTATTGTAAATGGCTCAGAGTCGCTTTGGATAGTGAGATGGGTAGCATATAAATTAGATAGACAGATGATTGATAGATAAATTAGATAGAAGATTAGATGATAGATAGATAGATAGATAGATAGATAGATAGATAGATAGATAGATAGAGCTGTATCAGGAGACATTTGGGTGCAAAAATTAATAATTATGAACCTTATACAGACTACAGTTCTACTGGTGGACAGTTAGTTACTTGAGGTGATTGTAAAAGATCCAGCTTTGACTAATTACCATATTTTTCAGAGTATAAGACACACTTTTTCCCTCCAAAAAAGTGGGTGGAAATGTCTGTGCTTCTTATACAGCAAATATTGCAGCGGGGGAGGGAGTGGTGTTGGTGTGGGGCCGATCAACTGTTCTAGAACGGGCTGCGGTGGCAGCGGTGAATGAGATGTGGTGGCGGTGGTGAACGGGCCGCAGCGGCAAATGGGTGAATGGGCTGCAGTGGTGAACGGGCCACAGCGAACAAGGGGCCTTGAATGAGCCGCAGCAGCAGTGCGAACGGGCTGTGAGAAACAGGTTGTGGTGAACAGGCCGTGACAGCAGGGAAATGGGCCACGGCGAATGGGCCAGATGAATACCGGATGGATGCTGGGAGGCAGAGGCAGATTTTTTTTCCTCCCCAAAAGCTAGGTGCATCTTATAGTCTGGAGTGTCTTCTAGTCCGAAAAATATGATATTTCTTTTAAGAAGAATATGGGGAGAGGAAATGTTGTAGAAAGCTTTCCAAATCCTATAAATTTCTCTTACAAATTGTGGGTCAACCATTAGAGGAGTTAGTGTTAAGTCCTAATGACCATAGAGACACTACGCTTGATTTTAGCCAAAAGGCTGAGAAGATAGATTTTTGTCCATGTTTATATATATATATTATATATATATATATATAATTTTACTTTACTTTACTTTATTTTACTTTACTTTACTTTATTACTTTATTATTTTATTTTATTTTATGATTATTTTATATACTTATACATACACACACAGACACACACACAAAATTTAGAATTTATGTATATATTGAATTAATTTTACATGCCGCCTCTATTCTACAACATATTCTTACTGCTGCCCTTACAATTCAGTGTTAAGCAAAGTGTCCAGAAAGCAGTCATTTATCATTTGTATCAGGGATATTTTGATTTGATTACCTGTATGTACAGCTTCTGGGGCTTCAAGTTCGTCTTCCAAATTAATACTTGGTTGGTGTTCCATGATTGCAACAGGCTGGTAGAGACTAGTAGTCAAACAGACAAATAGAAAAACATTTACACATAGAATTCATGGGCAAAGACTATAGACTTTTAAAGCATATCACCACATAATTAACAAGCAATAGCCACAGGTAGTTCATTTTATGAAATCCTTATAATTCTCTGCTGAATATCTGAAAGAATACAGGAAAAACTAGCTGTGTCTAGCTCTTAAAAGGGATTATAAAAATTAGTCTAGACTGACATGTAGGCTCAAATTGTTACAGTGTGATTAAATATCATATATTCTTTTATCAGATATTCCATTTAAAAAAACCTTATATTATCTCTGCATCCGCTCCCAGGATACACAATATGCAGTCATTTCCAAGCAAAATATGTACAGCAATATTATTTCCCTGTAATGTATGTTCATAAAAAACATAGAAGTGGAGGTATTCAAACAAAAAACACATCTCCAGAAAACATGGTTGTTAAAAGAACAGCATTCTTTATTGGCAATTGTGTTACTTTGATTGGAAAAAGCAGTGATGAAATAGCATTTGTTTTAAGGCACGAGTAAGTAGTGTTTCCAAGGCTAAAGTTTATGTGGCATGTCAAGATCCATTTAGAAAATGAATAGAACCATATTTTCCAACTATAGTTACAATTTCAGAGTTTTATTCCTTTTGTCTTTTACGGGACAGGTAGTCCTCGACTTATGACCACAATTGGAACCAGAATTTCCAATGTTTAGTTTAGTTTAGTTTATTTGATTTATATACCGCCCTTCTCCCGAAGGACTCAGGGCGGTGAACAGCCACAAGATAAAAACACATAAATACAAAATTTAAAAAACAGAATAAAACTGAATTAAACAATTTGGCCGAAGACAGATTTAATGTTAAGTAAGGCACCTGATTTTACCACCTTTTTTGCCATAGTTGTCAAGCGAATCATTTTAGTTGTTAAGAGAAAGGAGTGATTGTTAAGTGAATCCAGTTTACTCCATTGACTTTGCTTGTTGGAAATTGGCTCGGAAGGTTGCAGATAGTGATCACATGACCCTAAGATGACGCTCTGAATACATGCCAATTGTCAAGCACTTCAATTTTGATCACGTGACCGTGGAGATACTGCAACAGTGGTTAAGTATAAGGACCAGTTGTTAAGTCAATTTTTTTAGGGCCATTGTAATTTTGAATGGCTGCTATATGGATGGTTATAAGCTGACTTTTTTTCTTTTTACAACCCTCTAATCCCTTTCATTAGAATGGAGTTGGGACAACTGAATGGAGCTGAGCGTTTACTGGCCAGATGCCCTTCCTGCCGCCTATGTGGAGTTCGCAGCAGGTATTTTCTCTTAGCACCCTGAATATAGAAACATCTGTCACTGCCTAGGTTGAATTCTCAACCTTCCAAGTAGGAGGTGAGCATATTCACCTCTAGGCCACTGTGACACTTAAATTGTTGAAGTTGAATACTATATACAATTCTATAATAAGAATGAAGTGTGGGTTGGCGTATTGCAATTACATTGAAAAATATTTCAACAAGGAGAAGGTAAAAATTAAAAATGTCAAACCAAGCTTGATGTCTCTCTCTTTTTTTTAATAAGGCAAAGTTTATCAATTTTAGAATTAGTATAAATAATTTTGTTTTCTGGCTTATTAAACCATGTGTCTGGGTGACTACCAAACAGCAAGATGGAATATATTGTTCTTTGCATGGAAAAATGAGTAAATAAAAATGTAGGGAATGAAAGTGAAGTTATATAATGCCTATTCATTTGTTTATGAATTAAAGTTTTCCTGGCATTCTAAATAAAATGATGCAAAAGAGCAGATGTATCTGGATGTAAGAAATATTTGCATTTAGTCTGAAATAGTTCTACTATTGCTTTGGCATGCATTTGGCTATAATTCTAAAGCAGGGGTGTCAAACTCGATTAAATTGAGGGCGACATCAGGGTTGTGTTTGACCTTGAGCGGCTGGGGTGGGTGTGGCCAGGGTGTGCGTGGCCAGCTCGAGGTCATTCATGTCAGGGGCACCTGTGATGGCTCGAGTGCTCTGCCAGTGAAAACCCAAGCACCGTTTTCACTGGTAGAAGCACCACAGGCCGGTCCTTTGCTGTTTCCAGGGCGGCCCCATGGTCCAGATTTAAGTACCCTGTGGGCCTAATTCAGTCCCCTTGTTCTAAAGATATACTATTTGGAATTATAAGTGTCACTTAAAAAAAGAAGTGATTGGTAAGTGATTGGTAAGTAAATACTTGTCATGGTAAAATGAAAAGTAAATATGCACTGGGAAGTCTTTGTGCATTTATTTCTGATGGAGAAATATGGATAATATATTTGTACAAAGGGCAAATTGTTTGATCTTGTTCTTATTCTATTTGAGGTTTGTTTGACACACCCATGTCGGTAAAAATATCTCAAGGAGACATTACCCAAGTGATAATTTTAGCAGCTGCAAGTATATACAAGGGAAAATTGGCTACTTCACAATGAATACATTTCTTTCATGTCATGTAAGTACAAATGTTTGTACTTCACTTGGTTAAATGTCTTTACTATTTCCCTATGAAATTTCAAAACCTGGGACAGTACAGGGCATTAAAATACACAAATAATCTCAAAAGGTCTCAATGGTAGCAAAGATTACGTGAAGAACCATTTTGCCACAATGAGATTGATCTGCCCCACTAGCTCCACCAGAAGGGTCATACTACAGACCCCATTGGTCGAGGAATTCTGGCTGGCAGGGTCTAGGAGAAGAGCCTTTTCTGTTGTGGCCCCGGCCTTTGGAACATCTTACTGCTGGAGGTGAGATTGATTCCCACCTTCTTGACCTTCCTTAAGGATCTCAATACCTGGCTCTGTTGATTGACTTGGGCTCCCGATGAGGATGCTTTAAGTTGGAGATGGCTGGTGGAGTACAAAGAACCCACTTCCGTACTGCTTGTGAATTTAGTTAATAGTTTTACTTAATTCCTGTTCATTTTAATATTTTAAAATGTTTTTATATCTGTGTTTTTATATCTTTTATTGTAAGTTGCTCAGATTCACTTAGTGAGATGGGTGGAATATAATTAATAGCATTTTTTAAAAGATAAATAAATAAATGCAGATTTTAAAAGCTCCAGCATAAATCCTCAGCTTAACTGGTTAGCTGGGAAAGGTCTCTGAGGATAATGCCAATCAGTAAGGACATTAGATCAACTACAAATTCAATTTAGGGCAATACAGATGCTGATACAGTTTTCTTTTTATATCAGAGATGGGCAGAATTCAGGCTTGCAGGATATAATTGGAGTTTTAGCAGATTTCTGAGTTCTGCCACCAATTTCAGACAAACTTGATGGCTAAGATACAGCTTTCAAATTGCACTCTACCACTAAAAAAATCCTGCAAGCCTGAATTCTCTCTTGCTTAATTAACAAGATATAATTGGAGTTCTAGCAGACTTCTGAGTCCTTTCAAATTGCACTCTACCACTAAAAAAACCCTGTTAATTACATTAAGATCAATATATCCTGGTGGAACGAACTGGTGTTATGTAGAAATCTTCTAGTTAATAAGAAATATCTATGTTATTGCATTCTGTTATCCCTCCCACCAACCTTCACTTTAATTTTTCCAAGCATATTGACATCTCCTTTGGGTGTACCAATAACACTGTTTTGGTAACAGAGACAGCTGGAATTATTAAACATTCCTATATTCGGTCATGTCATTCCTTTCTAAATTTACACTGCACTTATGTATAAGTGAAAACTAGCACATACTTGCATTAGTTGCTAAGAGGGAGAAACTAAGAAGAATGATGGCACATGTTTATGTTTCACATATGATACTTTCCAGGAATAGGGTCACACATTCCCCTCCATTAAGTAATGTGCAAAACAAACCAACAAACAAATAAGCAAACACCCAACCCTTATTTAAATAGGTAGCTTTCCCTACTTATATGTTGTGTTTTTTTGATGGATCTATATCTGCCACAATCAAAATGCCTTTTTTGGAGTTTACAATGAAATCATAAAAAGGATAATACTATAAAATAACCTTGGTATAATTAAATAAGTAGTTAAAAATAAAACAACTCCTACCCACAAACAGAAGCCAGCCATGATAACATCACTTCAATCTCCCAAGGCTGTCTGAAATAAGTCTGTTTTCAGTAACTTATGGAAAACCAGCAATGTGGGGGCTGATCTACTCACCAAGGAGAGACTCTTTGCAATGCAGGTGCTCCAATTGACAGGAAAACAACAACAACAATCCAACACCTACAAGATGGTTGACATCACCTCCTAAAAATGGGGATTGACTAGCAGTTTTTCCCATGATATATGAATCAAGAGGCCAAAACTTACTGGAGAAGACAGTTCTGCAGGGATTTTGGTGTCACTCCATATATTATACAGTACATATTTTGCACATTTTTCTCCTACTGAATGTAATTTTCTCTGGCAAGTACATTTTGAGTAGAGAATGTGTAAGGTCCAGAAAAAGTATAGGAGCAAGTCCAGAATCCAAAGGAAAGTAGAACAGAATTATGATTTGGGGAACGCATATTGGATCAATTAATTTTTAAAAAAATCAGTGAAATTCTCCAATATCACCAAGGACAGCGCATCACTGCTGCATCCCAAAATATTTAGAGAAAGATCTATTAAATGTCTGTTTATGCTTTAAACAAAATGGCTCAACATTTCCATTACTGAGTAGGTTATCTATCATATCTCGATCATCTCTTAAGATACTCAGTGGGTACAATGTCCACCATAATAGCTGCCAGTGCCAGGACTACATAGGAAAACCCAGGAACAAATCATTTTTCATTTTTTACTTCTACATTGCAAAGTTGTAAACAAAGTTGTAAACATAACTTATTTGAAATACTTGCAATCTAGGCTGGCGTTCTGTTTCTACCATAAATCAGACATAGTTTCTGGAATCTTACAAGCTAGGCACAGAAGATACAGAAGGTTTTGACCAATCTTTTGCCTCTGTGTCTACATGGTCATAACTTGAAATTCATATATCTAAACTTGGAGAATTCATTGCTTTACTTCAGACCCTTTTGTGGTCACATTTATTGCAAAAAATTATCTTGATCAATTTCTCTATAGGAATTAAAGTGGGTTTCTTTCTTATGGAATATATAGATAATCCTTGACTTACAACAATTTGTTTATTGACCATTCAAAGTTATAATGGCATTGAAAAAAGTGACCTATAACCATTTTTCACACATACAACCATGCAGCATCTTCACAGTCATCTGATCAAAATTCAGATGCTTGGCAACTGATTCATATTTATGATGATTGCAGTGTCCTGGGGTCATGTGATTACCTTTGGCGACCCCTTGACAAGCAAAGTCAATGGGGAAGCCAGATTGACTTAACAACTGTGTTACTAACTTAACAGCTGTGGTGATTCATTTAACAATTGTAGGAAGAAAGGTCATAACATGGGGCAAAATTGTCTTTAAAAATGGTCTCATTTAGCAGCAGAAATTTTGGGCTTAATTGAGGTCATAAATCAAGGACTATCTGTATCTCCCTTTTGACAGGAGTGATCCTTCATGCAAATAAGTTTAGGTATCCTTTAAGATTGCTAGAGTCTCCTTGAAGCCAAAGAGCACTTTTTGCTTTAGCCATCCTGATCTCCAGGAGACCATCTCAGCACTAAGATCAATCTGATGATTGATTATTGTCTGACACTATTATTTCTAATTCTTCCACAGTCCTTGTTCTGAGGTATCGGTATCTGTGCCTAGCCAAGCTAGTCTTTTTGTAGTTTGTCCCAAATTTTTGAAGTAAACCATTAAGGCATTTCAGTATCGGTGTAAAGTCATGAACATCCTAGGCTTTTAAGGCTAATTGGCTAATCTTGTGTTTACCCATTAGCAAAGGATAATATGGCTAAGACAAGCAATGTGATTATATATATACAGTTGTCCTACGAAGGCCACTAGAAATGTTTTATTAGGAATAAGATGTTTTGGTTATTTAAAATATTTGCCAATTTAGCCTAGCATTGTTTCTATTGTAAGTCAAGCATAGTTTCTGGAATCTTACAAGCTAGGCACAGATACAGAAGGTTTTGTTCAATCTTTTGCCTCTGTGTCTAATCATGATAACTTGGAATTCATATACCTAAACTTAGGAATTCATTGACTATCTTATTATTGATTTGCAATGCACACATTTCTTTTAGAACATTTCACAAATGTTTTCTATCCTCAGAAGAACTCTTGCTGGACTGCATTTGTATGTCCATGGCAATCACAAGGATGACAGAATGTTAACTTCCTACCTCACATTCCCTTAAATCACATTCCCTACCAAATAAAATTACCTCAGTCCATAATGAGGTCAATCCATGCCATCTAATTTTGATGACACTCTTTATCAATATGTGCTTTCGTATCTTCTTTGAAACCATTGCAAACAGTGCAACTTCTTTTATTACATGTCTGTCTTCATCAGACAATCAAAAATATTATTTGCACTTTGCTAACACCTATGGTTGCAAATAAATGTTTTAAATACATTCCCCACCAAACCCATTTTTCTTTAAAACAAAACCAAATGCCACATTTAAAATACATATTACACTGACAATTCTCATGACACATTCAAAATTTCTTCAATTCTGAAAAGCATCTGCTGTTTTCTGGTTGCAGCCATTGAATGCAACTGATACGGAACACGGGTTGCAAACTGAACATGTTGCAAGATATGCAGAAGGATTCATATTAGATTAGAGAAAGAATCATATTACAGAAGAAGGAATAAATAAGCCTGGATCAGCTACTACCACCAGCTGGTTCATTTTAATTCATCAGGCTGACAGGAAGGTTAGTGGATTTGTTCAATCTATCCTCTTTAGTAGTCTTAATGCAATTCCTTATTTGGGGCAATGGAAACATTTTAAAAAGGTACAGGTGAAAATTTAATTGATTGCTTTGGATATGCCAGATTGGTGAACATAACTGAAATTAACTGTTTTGTTATTTGTTTAAAGTTACTTTTACTGGTCTCCCCTAAATAGTATGTGGTTTAGTATTAAAACAGAGAACACATTGTATTTTGTTCCTAACTTCTTAAATATTTAGAAGTGTTATATTTTCAAATTTTGAGATATCAACCATTCTATCATGTCATCTCTTGAGGTAAAATTTATTTGAAAAAAGATTTTCCATCCTTAGCATAGGAGGCTGCATATAGATAGGTTTTAATGAAAATCATCTCCCTGTCTCATATTAGTAAATGCTTTTGCTGGATTTAAAGACCTCTCATTTTCCTGAAGTATGTCTTCTGCAAATGGAAGGATCCCTTTAGGTCCAACTCTTTGGCCCATTTGAGTTTTAAAGATAAATCTTGTCCTTCAATGTTTTCAAATCCCAATGTTTTCCAAACTTCTTGGACTGCCCAGCATTCATTTCATTATTGCTATTCTGAGAAAACTAGATCATATGACCTGACCGCCAGTGCTCCTTCCTGACGACCAATAGGAGGGCTTGAAAACTGGCATAAAGTCAGTGCTTCACCCACTGTTAATTTTGCTTGATTTCATGTTTGCAACTGGGTTCACTGCCAACTGCTGTGCCTCTAAGGCACCATTCTGTGGTTGATTTATTAAATGGAAGATAAATTAAAGCATGAAGATGTAATGTCAGAAGGCAGGTGAGGCAAATTTTTCCCCAAAGGGAAAACAGCTCACCACTAAACTCTGCAGAACTCTAGTGTGTCTCCTGGAAAACTGCATTCAGTGCATTTTCTATTCAACCATAGATGCCTTAATTGCTGAACAGAGATTGTTTGTTCCCTCACTGGTGACCTATGGTGTCATCTAGAGTCATACAATCAGCATTGTGCCGAATAACAGTAACAAGATCAGGATTTATATTATTGAGTGAAGATTGGATGGTGGAAATGCTATGGGATCAGGCACACCAGAGGTGGGTTTCAGCAGGTTCTGACCAGTTCTGGACAACCGGTAGTGGAACTTTTGAGTAGTTTGGAGAACTGGTAGTAAAAATTCTGACTGGCCGCATGCCATCTATCCTCTGTCTCCCGAGTCCCAGCTGATTGGGAGGAAATGGGGATTTTGCAGTAACCTTCCCCTGGATTGGGGTGGGAATGGAGATTTTACAGTATCCTTCCCCTGCCACGCCCACCATGCCACGCTCACCAAGCCATGCCATGCCCACCAAGCCACACTCCACAGAACCGGTAGTAAAATTTTTTGAAACCCACGACTGAGGCACACCCAGAGTCAACCTGGGTATGGCAGAAATGAGACAAAGGAGGAAGTAAAAACAAAGTTTTAAAAAGTTAATGAGTATGTTAAAGTAACAAGATGATATCAAAGGACACAAGAAAAGAGCAAGATCAAGATACAAACCAAGTCTGGTTCCAAGTTCTCCGTTTTAGAGAATGACAAGGATGCTAGGATTAATTCATAGCGGCATAAAGAGAAAATATTCCCAACAGCAGGTTCCCTTCCAATGGTAAATTTCATCTCAAAAACTACATGCCTCCATCCTCTTACTTGATTGAATCAGTTATCTTTAAATCATGGTTGTCCAACCCTTTGGCTTGCCTAGGTTGCATTGAGTGAAGAGGAATTGCCTTGGGCCACATATAAAATATATAATATAGTTAATGACTATACATAACAAACTTCCTTTATTTATTTTTTTTATTATCGTGTGGTACCGCATTACTAGGGCTGATGTGGCCCATGGACCCTAGATTGGACAGGTTGGACAGACAGACCCTAGGTTCCTCTGGCTTAGCCTCAAAGGTTGTCCTCCCTGTGTGTTATGATACTGAGAAAATTATGATTAGATTTAATTATGATTAGCTATAACAACTGATTTCTGGATTTCCACTTTATTTTATTTATTTATTTATTTATTTTATTAAATTTGTATACCGCCCTACTCCCGAAGGACTCAGGGCGGTGAACAGCCATGAAATAAAACATATAAATACAAAATTTAAAATAGAAATAAAACAAGTTAGATAAATTTGGCTGAACCATATTTAAAACCCCAATAATTTAAAACCAAATTTAAAATTCCCATTTAAAAGAGGAGAAGTTTAGGTCAGGCCGGCTTACTGAAATAGGAACGTCTTCAGCGTGCGACGGAAGGTACGCAGGTCCGGAATCCTCCGTATCTCGGGGGGGAGCTCGTTCCAGATAGTAGGTGCCCCCACAGAGAAGGCTCTCCCCCTGGGGGCCGCCAGTCGACATTGTTTGGCCGACGGCACCCGGAGGAGCCCCTCTCTATGGGAGCGTACTGGTCGGTGGGAGGCTATTGGTGGTAGCAGGCGGTCCCGTAGATAACCAGGTCCTAAGCCATGGAGCGCTCTAAAGGTGATGACCAAAACCTTGAAGCGCACTCGGAAGACCACCGGGAGCCAGTGCAGCTCGCGCAGGAGAGGCGTTACATGGGAGCGCCATGTCACTCCCATCACCACCCGCGCGGCCGCACTCTGCGCCAGTTGGAGCCTCCGAGTGCTCCTCAAGGGGAGCCCCATGTAGAGAGCGTTACAATAGTCCAGACGGGAGGTGACGAGGGCATAAGTGACCGTGCGTAACGAGTCCCGATCCAGAAAGGGACGCAACTGGCGAATCAGGCAAACCTGATGAAAAATCCTCCCGGTCACGGCCGTCAAGTGCTCTTCTAAAGACAGCCGTGAATCCAGGAGGACACCCAAGTTGCAAGCCCTCTCCGTGGGGGCCAATGCTTCGCCCCTAATAGTCAGCGATGGCACCAGCTGACTATATCGGGATGTCGGAAACCACAGCCACTCGGTCTTGGATGGGTTGAGTCTGAGCCTGTTTCTCCCCATCCAGATCCGTACGGCCTCCAGGCACCGGGACATCACTTCAAGGGCATCGTTGGGGTGGTCTGGGGTGGAGATGTACAGCTGGGTGTCGTCAGCGTACTGATGGTACTCCACCCCGAAACCACGGATGATCTCGCCCAACGGCTTCACATAAATGTTGAACAAAAGGGGCGAGAGGACCGATCCTTGTGGCACCCCACATATAAGGGGCCTCGGGGTCGACCTCTGCCCCCCTGTCAACACAGACTGCGACCGGTCGAAGAGAAAGGAGGAGAACCACCGTAATACGGTGCCTCCCACCCCCAACCCTTCCAACCGGTGCAGCATGATACCATGGTCGATGGTATCAAAAGCCGCTGAGAGATCTAATAGGACCAGGACAGAGGAACAACCTCTGTCCCGAGCCCTCCAGAGATCATCCACCAACGCGACCAATGCTGTTTCCGTGCTGTACCCAGGCCTGAAGCCCGACTGGAACGGATCTAGATACGTCGTTTCATCCAGGTACCGGGGAAACTGTCGTGCCACCACACTCTCAACAACCTTCGCAACAAAGTGAAGGTTGGAGACTGGACGATAATTAGCCAATATTGCCGGGTCCAGGGAAGGCTTCTTGAGGAGAGGTCTCACCATCGCCTCTTTCAAGGCGGCGGGAAAGACACCCTCACTCAATGAAGCATTTATAATCCCCTGGAGCCAGCCTCGCGTCACCTCCCGGGAAGCCAGCACTAACCAGGAGGGGCACGGGTCCAACAAACATGTGGTCGCATTCAGTCTACCCAGAATCCTGTCCACGTCCTCAGGGGTCACAGAGTCAAACTCATCCCAGATAACATTCTCAGGACCTGCCTCCGTCATCCCCACTGGATCTACCCAGTCAGAGTCCAGATCCACTTTATGCTAAATCAAAATTTTAAACCATAGTTTGGTGTGCAACCAAAAATGTTTTGGTCCATGCATGTGGATGTTCTCTTAATTGAGCAGGATGAGGATAATCATCAACTGAAAATGGTAAAATTAATTTCTCTTTGATTAATTAAATGAAAATTAATTTCTACTGTTGTCATGGTTGGATTATTCATTGATAAAGCATTGATTTTCAGTGGCTTCTTCTCTCTGTAAGGCTGGGGACCTAACAAAATAAATCGCAATAATAAATAAAATAATCTTGTCTTATGAATGGTGAAAGGTTTTGGAAAGATTTAGGAGAGTAGCTAATGTTCCCAATGGAAATCACAGCGGACTACCAAAATATCCCAGGCAGTTGACCTCTAAATACATTCTCTCTCTCTCTGATTACCCTGGAACGGTAAACGATTACCATGGAGCCAGCAAAGCAAATGGAATGACAACTATGACACAGATAGAAAGAAAATCATGCTAAATCTGAGTGAAGCTCATAATAAGGATAGCAAACAAGGCTCCTTTTCTCCACACTTCCATTATATTTTTCCAGTGTCCTCCAATGATACAGCAATTGTTATCTACAAATGAAAGCCAGAGACATGCTGTGATGAATTTTGAGGAACTGTGAAGATAATGGCACTCATATCTTCTGTTTGCTTAGACTCTACAGTCTTTGGCAGTGGAAGTGTTCAGATTACTGTTGTTTCAGTTGTGTTGGATGTGTTTCTTGCATCAAGATATGAGGGGGATAGTAAAGATGCTTAGACATAACCATGTTTTTTGTTTGATCTATGCCTTCCTTGGCTTTTAAATGTAATAGGAAGAGAATGTCTGAATGGATCCAAGGTGTAAACTGCTCATTGAGACAAAGGGGAGCCTACAGAAGATGAAAACTATTATAGCTCAATTGCTAAAATCTACCCATGAGTGACATACATAAATGAGCAGTTGCTGGCGAGCTTCAAGTACATCCAAATAAAACTGTTTTTCTTGATCCATTTCAATTCAGTTCCAGGCCTGCATATGTAAGAAAAGTTCCCTTGGTTGAAATGATTTGGGGTTTGTTTGTTTTTCCTCTGGGAGATAAATAAGGTAGTAAAACTATATTATTAACTTCTCCATTACTTTTGAGTTTATCAGCCATAACAGCATCCTCCTAAAAAATTGATTTGAGTTGTAAGGGTACGGTAATAGAATATTTATGTTCCTGCATGATTGGCTGATTTCAGAAGGTAAGATTGGGTGAATTATATTTATTGATAGCAAGCTGAATGATACAACACAACACAACACAACACAACACAACACAACACAACACAACACAACAAGCAACAGATAAAAGTAATTCCGGACACTGCTGCTGAAAAAGATTGATACTTTTGTAAATTAATTTCATGTTTGGGAGGAGGTACTTGCATAATGAATTAACTCTTTGTAATATCTAAGCAGAGCTTCTCACTGTTTTACTGTCTAATTCTCTTTTTTACTCCTCCTCCTGAAGTCTTAAACAACGCAAGGCCATGTTCTCTGAAGGAATTGTTTTTTCTTCTGTGTTTAAGGTTAATTAAAATGTTGATTGCTACATCAATATGTAGTGATTAGGGTATCAAGCTAGAAACTGGGAGACCATGAGTTCTAGCCCCGCAAATGAGTTGGAAGAAAAACCTTCCACAAAAGCAGCATGTCTCTTCTGCTCATTAAATTAACCCAACTGTTTTCCAGGCTTGTGTGGCTAAAGAAGGTCCTACTGTTTTAAGAGTATGTGCTTCAATAAATGGAATCATCAAAGCAATGACTTCTCTTTCTTCAAACGTGGACTATTGTTAGCTAGAATACAGACCCAGAGTACAATAAACATTTTTTATAACTAGAAAAAGACCTCTATATCCCTCATGTTACATTTGGAAATGAAAACAGAAAATGGTAAGTCATTGAAAGTGTTCCCTCTGACCACATTGGATATCAACTTCCAAAAAGACCCCATCAAAATGGCATCACTGGCTATTACTCCATGGGATTTCAAGCTATACTAAATCAGGAATTTCACAATATTCTTACAAATGGTTTAAAAGATTACTCTCTAATGTCATACCCAGGTTGCAATGGATTCTTTAGCAGCTTTTTAAGCTTTTCTGTGATGACAAACAATAAAGATCCAAGTCTCTCGAGATACTACAGGATACATAAGACTCAGGGGCTTTCTTAGATTTTGGAGATTTAAAAGTATTTGTGTTTCCCCTTTTTTATTTTCACTTATTTAAGGTTATTGAATTTTGAAAGAGAAAAGTAAGTTGCAAACTGAACAACTATGTAAGAGATCTTTGGGGCTGCTTATGAGATGGGGAAGAAATGGGAAAATCTCAAAACATTAACCATGAGCAGAGGGATATTTTAATTTATTTGGATAAAAGATGGATTCTGGAATACAGACATTCAAATAGCTCTTAGAGACCCCACTTTTATAATTCACAAATAAATGAATCCCAGAGTTTTGGCTTACTCATTTTTTAAAGATCTCTTTACCTTAATCCTTTACATTCTTGACAGTAAAGTTAACAAGACCCATCATCAATCTTTCTGTACTTTGCTATTAAAGACTTCACAAAATGGTCGCCTTTTTGTGCTTAAGAATCATATCTGATCTTGGAATGATGAGTCAATGTTGTGCTCCAAAAATTGGTTTGGCCAAAACAAAATGGATAGGCTGGAACAATTTACTATAGTTATTAATACATTTATTAATATCTTACTTCTATCATATTAACAATTACAATTGAAAGAAAACTTTGGAAGACGCTTGGAGGCTGCAGCTAAGAGTTTTAAATCTTATCCAGAACTATAAGTTTTACATTTTGAAATACAAGATGTGCTGATCTAGTTCATGGGTATCCAACCTTGGCAACTTTAAGACTTGTGGATTTCAATTCCCAGAATGTTGACTGGCAAATTCTGGGATTTGAAATTCACAAGTCTTAAACTTGCCAAGGTTGGACACCTATGTGATCTAGAGCAATCTTTTCCATTACTGTTTCTTCCAGGTGTATTAAATTACAACTTTTACAGGGCCCACCCAATCTGGGGAGGATCCTGGAAGTTACGAGTCAATTCATCTGGAGAAGAGGTTTCTATTGGAGGCTAGTGAATTTAAGAATTGTCTCCTACAACCCTTCTAATAAGGGATGGTCTTTTAAAAGTAGATCTTTTGGTGACCATTTGCCCATCATGACTTATATTTTTGTAATTGTTTTTAATCCAAACTAGTAGTTTATGTTATGGAAAGCTGGAACTCTATATTAAATGTTTATTTTTAGATATTGATGATTAAAATTGGTAACTAAATATTTTAAAGAGTACTTGCTCCAACTGAATAGAAGCATGCAAGATTTCTGTTTTACATCAAGTTGTTCCTACTTTTTAAAGAATTAACCTTTATATTTATCACACAGAAAGTCATAGGGATAATTTCTGAGCATCTAGACTAAATTAGGTTTTATACAGTCGTGAGATTACTCAGTTTTGCAACATTTAACACTACAGATATTCCTTTATTTACGACCATTTGTTTAGCAACCATTTGAAGTTACAACAGTGCTGGAAAAAAAATGATGTATTTATTTATATTTCATATTTCTTAACTGCTTCAGAGAGGGGTTCTTTGCAGTGACCAAACTTACAATTGGTCCTTGCACTTATGATTCCATGATCTCCATGATTAGAATCCTAAGGGTCACATAATCACCATTTGCGACCTTCCCAACTGGCTTCTGATTAGTAAAGGCAATGAGGAAAGTCAGATTCACTTATCCCAAAGGTGTTTTTTCAAGAGGCAACTGGACTTTCTGGTTTATCTTTGAAGACACTTCACTTCTCATCCAAGAAGCCTCTTCAGCTAAAGAAGCTTCTTGGATGAGAAGCAAAATGTCTTCAAAGAAAAACCAGAAAGTCCAGTTGCCTCTTGAAAAAGCACCTTTGGGACAACCATGACCTGGATGACTGAGAACCTCCATAGTCAGATTCACTTAATGATTGCAGCAAAACTGGTTGTAAAACCAGGTGTGACATATTTAATGGCTACCTTGCTTAGTGATGGAAGTTCCAGTCCCAATTGTCATAAATCAAGGACTACCTTACAGATATTTGAGGCATTAATACATTTTATAAAATTATTTATTTACTGATTGCCACAGCACAGAGTAAGATACTTGAATCGTGGTGGTGGAATCTCTTTCTTCTAAAGACAAAAGCACAAAAGTTGTTAGAAATGTGAAAATGACTGCATTGTTATTCATGTGCTTCTATTCACATGGACTATTTCTTGACTCTTATTATTTGATTTGGTTTTAAATTGTTTTTAACTTTTGTATTTTTGTATTTTATCTTGTGCCTGTTCACCGCCCTGAGTCCTTCAGGAGTAGGGCGGTATACAAATCTAATAAAACTAAACTAAACTAAACTCTTATCGTTTATAGCCCTGCATTAGAAACTTCCTTTGATCAGGAAATTATAGTGGAACAAAAGAAAATGACAATAGTAAATAGGATGCATTTATTGTATTATATATGTTGCAATCAAGTTTTAAAACTTGGAGCAATTTTTGGCTGCATGATAAACTTGATGACAGTATATGTTTTCACACTTTAAGGATCAAGTATAGTGAGTGTCATATTTTGATGAGCAGCATCATTATTCACCTAGATATTAATATTCACTGCAATATATAAAATTGTATATAAATGCCAAAACTTTAAATGGTAATTAGAGGCTTTATAATGAAGGATAAAGATGACAAGAAAGAAAGACAATCTAATGCATTTAAATTCTAGAGTTAATCTCTTGTTGATGTAACAACTGACACAACTTCTTCATTTGAGAATGAATCATGGCAAATAGCAGAGAACCCTTGGCTGACTTAGTAATGATTGTTTACAGACTATAAACATATAGTCTGTAAACTATATAGTCTGTATATAGTCTGTAAATATATCCCTGTAATGCTTTAGCATGGGTATAACAAAGTTGAAGTAAGCACTGCAATTCAAGCTTGACAGAATATTTTTTAATCAAAAAAAAAGTCAATGCTTTCTAAGCTAACAATTGTCAATAGCCATTGGAATGAATGACTCCACTGCAAACAGATCAATCTTTGATAGGTATGTTCCATTGCTGTATTGCACTAATACTCTCATGCTGCAGCTGCTTCTGTCGGACCCACCTTCATCCTGGGATGCTGCTTGGATCTCTGCAAATGTGGACTTGCAGCAGAGGAAAAATCAGGAAAGCCGTGCAGAACTTAGTTCACACAAAAAATGATCATGCCATTATAAGTGTTTAAGGCTTAATTCCAAAGCAAGGCAAGAAACTACTACAAGGAAGGAAGAAGCAAGGGGAGAAAGGAGAGGGAGGGAGGGAGGGAGGGAGGGAGGAAAGGAAGGAAGGAAGGAAGGAAGGAAGGAAGGAAGGAAGGAAGGAAGGAAGGAAGGAAGGAAGGAAGGAAGACAGGCCTTATGCCATTCTGTCAGTCAGGGAACCTCAGAGATGCTGGTGAGCAAACCCTTAAAATGATCATAGAAGCAGCATCCAATTAGCTTTGGATGGTTTGGCAGTTCTATGCAGCTTTATATTGCAATCAGAGGTGGGATTCACATAATTTACCTACCGGTTTACCCAGCACTAAAAATGTGAGCGCGCATGTGGCCTTCTGCACATGCGCTTGCTTGCATACGCACCTTCTGTGCATGCGCCCGACCACAAAAATGTGCCTAAATAGGACAGCATAGAGCGATTTCCGATTCCGGTCCAAACCAGCTGAATACCACTTCTGATTGCCATGAATATTAATGTCTAATTAATGTCTAACTGAATAATGTTGCCACTCATAAAAATGCAGCAGATAAAGTTCAATCCACAGGGGATTTCCAAACAACTATACAGCCTCCAATCCATAGTTAATCAACTCTGCTTTCAGTGACCTCAGCTCACCTGATTTTGCCAGAGCCAAAGAGGACAAATTGATCTTATCTTTGCCTATTCTTTCCAAGAGTGAGACATCAAGGTTTATTTATACAATTTATTGGCCGCCCATCTTACCACAGGTTAAAGAGTATTGGTTTATACCAGACCATCCCAAGGTCTGATGATGAGAAAGTTCTTCCTACTTTACACAGGTATACAAACAAAACAAAGCATAAACCAATTATAGTCCTTTGGCTACTAAACTAAATGTTTGCTTAAATTTGTCTTACATACTTAACCATTATACAGGGATATCAAATTCTGTGTACCATCCACCTAAGATCTACATATCACTACCCAGTTCCTGCCTGCCAATCTTCCAGCATTACATGAAGAAGCAGAATGTAAAAAAAAAAAAAATGGTCAAAGACAAGAAAAACTGGGACAGAGTTTTGGGGACCAGAAAGGAAGAAAACCAGTGGAAAGAGCAGGACATAATTTGGAATTTAGACAGAAGTACAGTATGACCTTAAATGATCTTATTTGTAAAATTAGTAGCTTTGTAAACCATACTACTGTTAGCAGATCATGGCTTTATTTAGAAACCGTTGAGTGCTACTAAGTAGCTTTATTAGTCAGGGACTAATACAGCAATGAGTTGGCAATCTGCTAGCATTTAACAAAGGCATAATTTCTTGCTCTTCAAATGCTCACTCCAACCCTTCCTTCATTGCGGAACATATAAGTGAAAAGATCCTCAAGTTTCCAATGCATAAAAAGTTTGCCTCTAACCTTTTCTTTGTATAAATAGAGGCCATAACTGTCTGGCCTCCAATATACACGTCTCAGTTATAGATAACTGACTCCTATCCCATACTATTCTACAAGTATTTTTTTCCTGGGGAACATCAATAATATATCCCTTCCCTCTACTTATACAGAAGTATTAATATATATTGTGGATTATATGTGGCACCTCAGGGTGCCGTCGGCTAGACAATGCCGGCTGGCGACCCCCAGGAGGAGAGCCTTCTCTGTGGTGGCACCTACCCTTTGGAACAATCTACCCCCAGAGATACGAGTGATCTCCGACCTCCGGACCTTTCGTCGGGCCCTAAAAACTCATCTCTTTCAGTTAGCCGGTCTCTCTTGATTTTATGATTTTATGGTTGGTTTTAAATTTTGATATGGATTTTAAATTGATAAATTTTAAACTATGGGCCAAATTTAATTATTTTAAATCTATTTTTTAATCGTACTTATGTATAAATGTTTTTTATTCTGGCTGTTCACCGCCCTGAGTCCGAAAGGAGAAGGGCGGTATAGAAATTCGAATAATAAATAAATAAATTAAGATTCAGTTTACTGTCTTGACAATTATGTTGTCACTCAATACAGTAGATCACCACATAGTTGTGACCCATTCAGCTAGAGCAACCTGACATGAAACATTGCTTCTTTTCATTGCAACGCTGGCAATTCATTTAAGAGTGTGGCTTGATAAATCTTCTTTAAAAGGAAAGATACCTACTTTTACATGTTGGCAAAATAACATCTATGGATGTCAGTCTTTGTTTGAACAGGAATACAGTACATTCAATATTATATTACACAAATGGAAACATTTTCTTAGTTACATTATGAGGACTAACGTGATTTCATCAGCAAACTGTAATAACCTTATCAACATGGGTTGCAGCCTGGCACTCACACTTATGTAGGAATAATGGTTACTGAATTTATTTCTGAACAGAAGCCCATAGAATAGGACTACCACTTTCAAACATTTTGATGCATAAAACAAAATAAAAATCCTAAATGCACTTGTTGTACAATGCTTTGCAGATCTACTTAGAAATAGGTTTCACTAAACACACTGGCTTCTATTTAAGCATCTTCAAATGGTATGTAGAAATGACATTTGGAGGCAGGAGAAAGAGTCACAGACTACCATCAGATAAAAGGTATCTTAGCCCACAGAAGAAAAAGGGATGTGGGAAGCATCTCAGAATGAATCCTCCCTAGTTTTCTGGAAAACAAAAGAGAGGACGGATGCTTTTAAACTTGCAAAACTGATGCCAGCCTTTGAGGTCATCCAGACAAGAAGCATAAACCTTGATTACTAATGCTACCTTTATTGTAATGTTACAGTAGTAGAATCTTTCAAGTCTTGAAGCACTTCTCCGCTCCCTGGTAATCTAATCTGTCTCCAAAGGTCATTTCCACATACCATTAAAACACACAACTAGTCAGTGGATTTAGTGAAGCTCATTTCCTCAAGATCATACCCACATACATCTGTAGGTTTACTTTCATTAAATATTTTATGCTTCCATGTTGCATCAATAATATGAGTCTAAGCAGTTAATAGCTTAATATGCAATACAGGTAATACAGGTAATACATTGCATTAGATTGAAACATATCAAATATACGAGACATATCTATAATAATAATACAGTTGATGAAAATTCAGTGTAATTATAAACTGTAACACCAGATTGATCTCAGTTCAAGTACATCACTCATCTTCTCTTCAATCCCCAAGTGTACACTTGAAATACTACATTTCTAAAAACTTCCTGATTATTAGGAATGAAAGATGAAGTTCTTATATTTGGTACAGCAACATTCCACAGGGAGTTTCTGCTCAATTCTGAGTCACCTCTATCTGCACCTTAGGATTCCATTCCCTGTGTATTCATGGTATAAAAAATGATTTGGAAGAGGTACTTTATAAGAGTGTTTGTCCACTTGGTAACTTTAAGATATGTGGACTTCAACTCCTAAAGTCGAACAGTCTCTTGGTTCAAACCATCTCTTTAATGTGCCTCCTTAAAGTAGCTTTTTTAAAGCTCACATTGAACCACATCAAAACCACAGTTGCTTTAAAGAGGATTTATATTTGTGCTCGTGTGCATTCTGAATTTCTGCTTCTGAGTCAATTTTGAAGCATGCACAGCCTTAATATAAAGTCAAACTTTCTTTGAATGATTGGCGTCTCATATCTTTCAGCCTTCAAAAAACACTACAAAATCAAATCACAATCAAATTGTAGTAACATTCCTTTCAACCTTCAGTAAAATATACTTTTAAAATATAAGTTTAAGTTTCATATAACTTGCTAGTACCCTGCTAGCAAAGAAAAACTACCTTGTGAACTCAGATAATCAAACCCAGGTTTTCTGATGTATTCCCCAAGAATCTTGATCCGGTGAGGCTGAGTGTTTGTGAGTCTTGGATGCCTTAACAATTGAGGCTAGATAGATACAGATGGAGATTTACTCCTTTGGATAAGCATGACCCTTGCAGAAATAGCTCTGGACAGGTAAGAGGATTATTATAAAGGAATTAGCAAACTCTGTTAATTAGTTCAGACCAATGAAATGTGAGGCTTTCCAAAGATTTAAAGGATTTACTACATAGGTACAGTTGTGGAGAGAAGCCAACCAGAATTCTGGATGAACCCTAAATATTGGGGTTAGCAGTAGGCTAAACCATCTGGAAATACAGGAGATGAATAATTGACGGGACATATGGCACCATTATTAATATTTTCTAAGAATATGATTGACATATGAATCAAGTTCACTTTCCCAATGAGCTGTTATTGAATTGATACAGCTTTCTTTCTATTAGGAGGCCTGTAGTATTTTGTACTTATGATTAGCCATAGCACTTAGACTTATATACTGCTTCACATTGCTTTACATCCCTCTCTATAAAGGGTTTACAGAGTCAGCATATTGCCCCCAACAATCTGGGTTCTCATTTTACCGACCTCAGAAGGATGGAAGGCTGAGTCAACCTTGAGCCTGCTGAACTGCAGTCAGGAGAAGTAGGCTGCAGTACTGTTTTCTAACCACTGCGCCACCACTCTTAGTGCTTTTTCTCTTTCTGTCTTTGGAATCGATACTAAAGGAGTAGGAGTGGGAAATTAATATGATACTACTTATTTTTCAAGTTCTTTTGACAATAAAAATTATAACTTATTATGATTGCGAATGTAAGAATGTAGAATAAAAATATTGTTTCGAGGTTAATATGTTCCAAAAAGATTATGTGATATCTCTTTGTTGCCATGGGTTCAACCTAGGATTTAATGTAGGTGCTAGAGAAGTCAGCCTTTTAAATTCAGCTATCATGCAAAGGTTAGAGGGAAATACATTGCTCTTCTGACTGGCTTGCAAAATTGACATCCATAATGCTGGTTTGTTGCTTCAGGAAGAAGAAGTTTTGTTCTCCTTAGCCCTAAACTGATATAAACTCAGTGCAATAGCTGGTTATTCAGAATTGCACAAATTTAATGGAGACAGGGATATCCTCAGGAATGCATGTATGTCATTTGGGGGTAACAAAAGGATCTCTGTATATATCCTTTAAAAAAAAGAATTTTTTTCTTTAAAAAAAGAGAAATTTTATTGAAATTTAAAAATACAAAGATCTAAAGAAAACTAATGCAAACTAAGGAAAATACAAAAAGTGTGTGTGTTTGTATCCATATTGGTTGGAAACATGCGAAACTGGCCTTCATTCTACAATAGATAGACAATGGCTAAAATAATATGATGATGATGATGATATACAGTATATATAGTAAATTTACTATATATAAATCATTATAAATTATATATATTTATAAAATTATAAATATATATAATCATTTACTTTACTATAGTGTATAGTAAAGTAAATGAAACAACTGTGAAAATAATTTACTTCTTTAAGATTATATATAAATTATACACAAACACAGACACAGACACACACACACACACACACACACATATTTGTTTTCGTAGATTTTCACAGGTACAGGTATGCAAGTCTTGGTGTATTTGGGTCTTTTCCCGTGTAAGATTGAGAGTATCTTGGTGATGTTTCGATGAGGTCCCACTCGTCATCTTCAGGTTGGTGTCTTCGGCTTTGTGCATGTGCAAGCAAAGCATGATCGGAGATGCCGTCTCTCTATAAATATTGGTGGGGAGGTGGGGAGTGCTGGCTTTGTTGTTGAAAGCGGGTTGGTTGGCTGCGTTGTTACATCTTGATTAATTGATGGAGTTGATGTTTGCAGATTAGTCGGTTGTTTCATAACATTCTGTGTGGGCGAGGTCCTAGCTGTGTGCCCATTAGGCTTTTGTGTTGTAACGACCTGGGTAATGGGCAATGTGGCAGTATCCTGAGCTCCAGTGATGTGACATCCTGAGTCCTGAGCTACAACATCCTGGGTAGTTGGCTGTGTTGCAACATCCTGAGCCCTAGTACTGCAAGATCCTGAGCCATGTGATGCACCGTCTTGAGCAGATGGCTGCGATGCAACATCTCGTACGTACGAGATCGCCTTCTGCCACCGATAGCCTCCCACCGGCCAATACACTCCCACAGAGAGGGACTCCTCAGGGTGCCATCGGTCAAAGAATGTCGACTGGCGACACCCAAGGGGAGAGCCTTCTCTGTGGGGGCACCTGCCCTCTGGAATGAATTGCCCCCAGAGATACGTATGATCCCTGACCTACGTACCTTTCGCAGTGCCCTTAAGACTCTATTGTTTCAATAGGTTGGGCTGGCTTAGAAAACAAATTTTAATTGGGTGTTTTTAGTTTTTTTTTAACACAAGGACCAAATTATTTAATATGTTTTAAACTGTTTTTAAATTTTGTGGAGATATGTTGTTTTATTGTGGCTGTACACTAGTCCTTCGGGAGAAGGGCAGTATAAAAATTTAAATAATTAATTAATTAATTAATTAATTGTGGGCTTTGGTTTGGCTCCGAGTCCGCGATCCCATCATGCGCTCATGGCGTGTGTTAGTTTGCTTTGTATGGGGATCGGAGGGGGGCGCAGTAGCTGGCGATGACGCCGCGGTCCAGCTCCTGGACGGTGGCTGCATTTCGTCTATGGGATAGGATTCAGTTTGAATCTGGTGAGGATGATTGGGGGTGGCGTCATGTGTTATCCTGGGTCTGGTGTCAATGTTTGTGGCTGGGGCTCGTTTGTTGACTAGGGCTAGTTTCCAGATGTCTGGTAGGTGGGAGGTATCGTCACATTTATTCATGTTATGGGGTTGTTTCTCTATTTCAATGGCTTCCATAATTATTCTCTTGTTGAAGTGTTCAGTTTTGGAAATTAATTTGGTTCCTTCAAAATCAATTTCATGTCCTGTTGTTTTAAGGTGCTGGAAAAGGGAGGAAGTTTTTTCTTCTTTTCTGACTGCGTTCTTGTTTTCTGCGATGCATGCATTTATTCTCCTATTGGTTTGTCCAATGTATGTGGCTGGGCAGATTTTGCATGGTATTTCATAGACTCCTTGGTTTTCTAGCTGGATCTTGTCTTACATTTCTTAAGATGTTGGCTATTTTTTGGTCAGGGCAGAAGGTTGTCTTGATGTTGTGTTTGTGAAGAATTTTGCTGATTTTATCTGTAGTGCCTTTGATGTAAGAGAGGAGGTGATGCCGTTGTCCTGTTCTGTGTCTCGGTTCTTGGGGGGGTGTCTCCCTTTGGATTAGGTTGGTAATTGTGTTTCTTTGGAATCCGTTGAAGATTAATATGTTTGTGAGAGGGTGTAATTCAGTTTTCAGGTGGTCTTTGTCAGCTAGGCGTTTGGTTCTGGAGATGAGAGTCTTGGCTACGGAGTTGATCTGTGCAGGGTGGTGATGTGATTGAGTGTTTAAGTAGTGGTTTGTGTGTGTTTTTTTCTGGTAGATGGTGTGTCCTAGGGAGCCATTGGGTTTTCTGTAGACTAGGATGTCCAGAAATGGAAGTTGGTTGTTAGCTTCTATTTCCATAGTAAATTGTATTTTGGGGTGTAGGTTGTTGAGATGTGTGAGGAAGTTGTCCAGTTTTTTCTTTCCGTGTGGCCAAATTATGAAAGTGTCGTCTACATATCTGAGCCAGATTTATCTAAAGTGTTGGTTTCAAAGTGTTCCATGTATAGGTTTGTGATGATGGGTGAGAGGGGTGATTCCATAGGTGCTCCTTCAATCTGCTTGTATCTTTGTCCATTATGGATGAAATATGTGTTGGTTAGGCAGTGGTTGGTCAGATCTAGGATGTGCTTAGGGGGGTTGTATTTGTTTTGAATAGCTGTTGAGGCTGCTTTAATAGGCACTTGGGTGAAGAGGTATATGACATGGAAACTCACGAGTAGGTCACTGGGTTGTAGGTTTTGTTTCTTTATTGTTTCTATGAAGTGGAATGAGTTTTGTATGTGTGAGATGATGGATTCTGCGTAGGGCTGAAGTTGTTTGGCAAGAAATTTGGCAAGATTCTGTAGAGGTGAGCCTATGGAGCTGACTTTGGGTCTGAGTGGTATTCCTTCTTTGTGTATCTTGGGGAGGCCATAGAGCTTGGGGCATCTTGATGATTTCTCTCTGGGGATGATTCTATGCTGGATCTCTTCACTGATGGGAGCCCACACAGGATGTTACGAAACAGCCGACTAATCTGCAAACATCAACTCCATCAACTGTGGTGAACTGTGAACTGTGGTTTGGGCAAACTTTCCCTGATTCCAGGGACCTCCTGGAGACTGCTATTTTATGGCCTTGTTGCAGGGAACATCTGTATGAAGCACTATGGGCCATCCTAAATCCTCTCAATTTGGAAGGAGTTGGAGGAGCCGATTCATTTACCGGCTCCTCTTTCCACTGCAGTTGTCAGTTCCACTCTCATGGAGCTGTCTTTTGTTGGCTACACTTCTCTGAAAGAGTCTATACATATGCATATTTGTTTTGGAGTAAAATTAATGTTAGGTCGTTGCTTAGCCGATGAGTTTCTCAGCTGAGGATAGAACTTATTCTTAGTCTGTTTACTTTTTACTGTTACCTGCTCTTTAGTTATTACACTACACACACACACACATACACACACTCATACGGCCGCAACCCACTGGATGACTAGATGGTATCAGAAAACATTGTGAAAATTCCAAAATAAACTTTACTCCAAGAGAAGCCTATATTGAGGGCCACTCAGCTTTTTGATGCTTCACCTGGTAGAGCTATTCCTCCCACAGGTTTAAGACTCATCAGCTTAAGGCTACCTTATTAGACTGCAGTACTCTGTCTGACTATTAACTGATTAGCATCATCTATGTTCTAGCTAAGCCTTTCTGGAGGATATTGTGTTCTGCAATGGATAGTGGGTGGGTGGATACATTGAGTACCCATTTGGGTTCAGTACCTCTTTGCTTCTAGGATTTAGCTTGATCAATTTGGTTTGGAGTTTTGTTTTTCCCTTTTTTCAGTTTCTCTTAGAGATTGATGGTGCCTGTGAGCATTTTTGTGGTTTGTGTTTTGGGATCATAGTTTTTCCAGTTGCTCCTTGAGGTTATCTATGGTGTGTTGATATTTCTTTAGATTGAGGTGAACATTAATTATAGTTAGCTATATATTGTTGTTGTTGTTGCTTTGTTCAGCTGTTTTCCATCCAATTGTCCAGTTTATTGGTGTTTTGTATCTGATACTGGTGGGCAGAGCATGCTATTGTAAACATTCAAGCAAAAAGAATAATCGTCCCTTGGTGGAAATTTGCCTACATTCAAATGTTTCCCGTTTGCATGTTTCCTATAGTATTTAATGCTCATATGTGGCTCCAATAGAAGAGAATATGTGTAGCTCAGAGTTGAACCGACATGCGCTCCGTTACCAAAGTAGCAACCTAACTTCCCACAAGAGGAGCTGTGTAAAAGCATTATCTGGATGAGTGCAAACACACCGCAGCAACCCAGAGGATCAGAAAAAGGAAACAGACCACCTACCCAACATCTTCTAACAAAATGGATACCTATGTAACTTTATGAAAAGTCCCTGACCACTCAATTCATTACAACACAACCAATACAATCTATGAAAAGGATAACACACACTGCCATACATCAAAACAGAGAACCAAAAGATTGTTATAATCACATGGCATCATTATAGCACACAAACCAACTAAAGCTGTCCAAAACATTTTAAGTAAACAAAAAGACACAGTAGGCCAAGGGGGAAAAACAGAAGTTGTAAGTGAAAGCTACATAGCTACATAGAGACTGTCAACAGTCTCTATGTGGAACAGACAGGCAAAGGACTAGCAGAGTGTATCCATGAAATACCAACTAGCAGTCAGCAACATGATGAAAATGCCTTAATCTCACAACACATGGACAGACTCACCTATAATTTCATCTAGGACATTCTAAACCAAGCTAAATCCAAAAACACTAGCTTGGTATTCAGACAAATCAACCATCAATAGGCATATAGAGATGAACTACATTTACCTACCATTCTAAGCCAAGAATGGTAAAAAAGCTAAGAAGGAAACGAAAAGACCAGAATACATACTCTCCAACAGCCTACACCCAGAAATGCAAGGATTAACACCAGACAATCAAGCAGGAAACAACATCCTAGTCAAGGAACTGCCAAGGAGAAAATTACACTCACATCAATAGGGGCAATATCAGGGTTCCAGGTAACACCCCCAATGAAATAAACCTCTGAGGCTTGAGTTTCCTCAAAGTTACATTTTATTAGAGATGTCATATTGGCACATCTGGGAAAACCCAAATCTGAAAGTCTCCAGATGACTTCCAGGCCTGACAGGCAGGGCAAACCACTGTATTTAAACAGGAAGCAAACCCCACACCTACTAGCACTGATGATGTTACCAAATCAAGTAAGAAAATGTCTGCAAGGAAACAGCTGTGCTCAGAAAGCACCAAGGACTCCACAGTTTAACCCTGAGCTACAGATATTCTCTCCTATTGACTGCTAGGTGGCAGCAAACATTTACAGAAAACTATTTGCTGCTATTCAGTGATTGTCTAGCTAGCCTTTGGCAGCCAGATCTAGCCTTGGCAGGATATATACTTAAAAAAAAATAATTTAAAAAAAGCCCTGCCATCAAATCTTCATAAACTTCTAAAAATGATCAGATAACTTTAAAAATTCATTGTCAAGCAGTATTTCTGGGCAACAGGGATCACTCTTAGACAAGTGAATTTTTCATTACCCCAACTAAAACTGAGTTAGATAAGTTTGTCTGAAATCATCGGAGATGAAGTCAGAGATAATTATGAGTTTTTATTAAAACCACTTTCCCCAGTCTTCTCATAGAGCAAAGATCCTGGGTCGCAGAGTATGAGACACAACTAAAACGGAAACAGGTACTTTCAGACAAAGGATTAGTTCACTTTTTATGGAAATGCACACATAGGTACAGGTAGACAGACTTGCTGTGGTTAATTGGTATTTATGTGCTGTGGTTAATTGGTATTTACGTGAGAAGTTAGGGATGATCAAGCTTTCTTAGGGAAGGCTTTGTAATCCTTATAGGGCCATATGGATGGGTGCAGTGCATCAGTGATGGGGCTCACACCTTTGCCTCTAGACATCATAGTAAATGGATGATTAAGCAACAATGGAGAGATTTTGATACTTCCCGAAGATTAGTGATGTGCCAACCCATAGAGCTAGTTATGACAACCCTTCAAGAATTATTTCTTGATTCATGCTTTACTGTGTCAGCAACACAGGGACTTGCACTTGTTGTATCATGAATTCCTCTGGGCAAAATTACTTCATGTTAAGAGAAATAAACAACTCCATTGGTAAACATGGAAACATTTATTGAGCCATTGCAAATCTGGTGTTCAAGTGTTCTTTTTTTAAAAAAAATCTGTCCCACATTTTCTATAACAGTTTGAGATGGACTTTGTAGGGCAAATATTGGCCTGAACTTTCACTAGAAGTTTCATTAACTAGGTGGGGGGTCAGTGTTTGTGAGCACCAGTTTCCAATGAATGCATATTGAGTTATACAATTATTCAAATAATTGGTTGATTCTACATGCAGAAATTGAAATATAGTCACTTTCAACATGCACTTTGCTATTGAAAGGATAAATTGTTCAAATAAAGGAGCTTTACAGTTCAACTACCTCATTATTTAAGGTTTCCAGGGAAAATATAGAATTGTTGCTAAACAAGATACAGATGCACATTTGTCTGGACTCACAGCCTACATATATAAGAAAATATGACTTCAGCAATAGAGTGCTCAATGCCTGAAATGCACTACCTGACTCTGTGGTTTCATCCCCAAACCCCCAAAATTTTAACCTAAAACTGTCTACTGTTGACCTCACCTCATTCCTATGAGGTCTGTAAAGGGCGTGCATAAGAGCACCAGCATGCTTACTATCTCTGTCCTAATGTTCCCTTTATTTGTATTCATTTTATGTATTCAATTCATGCTTATACTTATATCTATAAACTAATACGTACTTGACAAATAATAAAATAAAATAAAATAAAATAAAATAAAATAAAATAAAATAAAATAAAATAAAATAAAATAAAACCACAGAACTGTAGAGTTGGAAAAGACTACAAGGAACTTCTAATCAAAACTGACAATCTTCATAAATAAATTGCTCTCCTGTTTTATAGATCTTATTCTCAGGAAGCTCATTCTTACATTTAAATGAAATCTAGGTAACTGTAATTTACAAATGTTATTTGTTGTCTTAGTTTCTATGCCATGGAAAATAATTTGTGATCATTTTCTCTATGCAGTTTTCTTGATGTACCTGAACGTAACTATCATGTCTTGCCTACACCTCTTTTTTCCCTCTTCATAGTGAACATTTCTTCAGCCTGTTCCCATAGCACATGACCTGAAGCCTTGTATAAACATTGTTGCCCTCTTCTGATCTGCTCTAGCCTGTCAATGCCCTTCTGAAAATGTTGACTCACAATATTCCAGGTGGGGTCACATCAGTGCGAACTAGCAAGGAATAATGGCATCAGTTGTCTTTGATGTGATGCTTTTTCTAATGTAGCCCAAAACTCCATTAGCCTTTTAACTGATGTCTCACATTGCTGACTCATGTTCAACTTATTGACTTTGACCACACCCAAATCCTTCTCAGATATATTGTTTCCAAGCCACAAATCTTGTATGTATAGCCATTTTTTTTCTCCCTAACTACAATATTCTTTTTAAGAAGTAAATGTAATTCTTATTTTTAAATATGATTTTTCTTTTTAGGAGAAATCTCCTAAACATCAAACAGCTATATAATAACTATGAGCTTTGTCATCTTAAATACTAACAGTTGGTTCTGCGCTTCAGATAATACTATAGTATATGATTCTGGACTCTAAAAAAGTAAAATACTGAAATCTCATCTGTTGCCTTCCCTCCATAGCAAAAATCAAGTATAGTGGCTCAAATCTTGTAAGACTGTGTGTAATATTTGGGTGCATTCCACATGCAACTGTGTTATGGCACCATGATTTGAAAAATTTGCAAATAATCATATCATCTAGAATTTAACCATTGAAAAAATGCCTCTTTCTCTTTTTAAATAAATATGTGCAAATGAATTATTAGATACCAAGATCACCTTCACACATGGGCGAATTTTGTGATCTATTAAAACTGAAGCTGTATCCATTTTTCTTAGATCAAAATGCGGTTTTCTGTGGAGTAACTCTTCAAGTATTGGACTGGGATAAACAAACTCCCTGGGGGGTCTCTGGATGCCAAATTGCAGATATTTCTGAAAAAAGGCATGCAACTTTGAGAAGCTTTTTTTAATACCAAAAAAAGGAAAGGAAAGGAAAGGAAAGGAAAGGAAGGAAGGAAGGAAGGAAGGAAGGAAGGAAGGAAGGAAGGAAGAAAGAAAGAAAGAAAGAAAGAAAGAAAGAAAGAAAGAAAGAAAGAAAGAAAGAAAGAAAGAAAGAAAGAAGCCCATTTCATCATAGAATCTACATTGGTGTTGTGGGGAAACAATGAAATCAACCATGTAATTATGGTATTTTGCATGCAAATTTCCACGTAGTAGGGAAAGTGAAGTGTCTACCCCCTACCTCCTGGGAATGCAAATAATTCTTTAAAACCTCTGATGAGCAGAGTAGTTTCTTACTCATAGAGATAACGTTGTCTGGAAAACATCCATGCAAGAGAGTCAATAGGTTGTGATGATAAATTAGATGGTAACAGTCTTCCAGTTAACTATTAAAAAGTATGAAATTACCATAAAAGAGCATGAAAACTATAGCATGAATTATTGTGTTTGATTTAAACATTATAAAAGGAAGCCTGGAGATCTACTAATTAGTGAGATTTCTGCAGAATATATATTGCTATATACTTATGTCTGTTCTTCTGAAAGGCTGTCCTGAATAAATATTGGGCCCAATTTTATTTATTATTATGTGCCATCAATTCATTGAGAACCCCATCAGCAACTACATATGTAAATTTTCTCCATAAAAATCTGACCATAACTTGATATTTCAGGTCTTCCAATGTTGCACCATCACCACTGTGACTGAATCCGTCCACTTTGCAATGGATCCAAAATATCCAGTTTGTCTGAATTCTAATTGGTCTTGCAAACAAACTCTGTCTAATTTTTTTTTTTTTTTTGCCATGCCATGCAAAAGCTACACAATGAATGCAGTTATTGAATACTTCACAGAAGTGGCATAATTAATTTTCTTCAGCCATGGAAAAAAATTAGTGTATAAAACAAGCTAATTATATCTCTATATATAAACGCATTCAAACAACAGCTTTATAGCCACTGCTTAACTAATGTTAACAATTTGATTAAATGTCAGTGCGAGATAATGCAGAAAGTGTAGCACTAGTATAGGAGAAGCTTACTGGATAACTTTAAACCAGTCAATATTTCTCAGGATTTTTGTTCAGGCTGTACACTGAAGGAATGTACTGTTCCCTTCTGTCTCTAGAAGCTTTTAAGCGAATAACAATGTTGGAATGGACCTTGGAGGTCTTCTACTCCACACACAAACACCCCACTCAAGCAGGAAACCCATTTCAGAAAAATGGTTGTCCAATCTCTTCTTTAAAACTTTACTTTCTTTAGAAGAATGGTAAAATATAAAAGAGGATGTAAAATACAAGAGGCCTATTCATAAAGACTTTTTAATTGATTTGCTAGATGTGCTCACTTCCTGACTGGGAAACAGATAAAAGATGCCCTCAGCTAAAGTGGATGAGATGATTCCACCTACTCCGTTATTTACTCTGACTGGCGAGGAAGAAAGGTGATAAATCCTTAATGTGTAACTGATGGGTAAAGAATTTAAACACTATCCTTTGCCCTTTGAGAGATGGTTTCATATTTCCGTTGTTTTCACTTTCTATGGTTGCGTAGTTTCATTCTTCGGCAGCACAACTTATGGCATATTTACTTGGAAGATATCTTTTTATACAGTATTCACAATGGCTTATTGTTTAATAACCATGCTTAAGGATGTTATACACCACATTATCCAGGCTTTTACAATTAAAATATATGTTCCCTACCTCCCAGTGTTTGATGAACTGCTGATTCATCTTATAAACTTGCATAGTTTATACTCTCTTTTGGCTGCTGAGGGTAACAATTTTTTTCAGTGGCAATTTGTTAGCTGTTGGACCAAAATTTCCACAATAAATTCTGGAACTTTATAATAACACATTCTTGAAACTCTGCTAAATTTTTCCTTCTTCGCTCTAATATTCCTGGCAAAATCAAGATAGATACTTTTTTAAAGAAACTCTGCGATAAAAATATAGTGCTTTACTATAGCTTGAAAGATAGATAGATACAGGAAAATGAAATTTGGTTTAATTAATTTATTTAAAAAAATAAAACTTAACACACATCTGAAGAAGAAACTTTTAATAATTCATTTTAGCCTTCCCTTCCATTATGCCTAGCTTCTAATTACTACTTAAGAATTTGTAATTTTCTGGAAATATTGGACATTATTGCTTATAGAGGCAAAGACATTCTAAATGTCTTTTTTATGGTTACAGTACTACATTTCTAAGGCTAAGGTTTTCTTTATAGATTCTTTTATTTCTTAACTTCTTAACTTCTTTTGCATTCCTTTGCCAATGTTATTTTTTGCCTATCTCTATATAATAAAAGTTCTAGCAGGATTGTCTTTTCAGCAAGAAAATCTAATAGGGACCGAATCTCTGCCCTAGATTTGTAATATCGTCAACAAAAAGTGGCAGGATTACAAAGAATTTATTTAAAATGTTAAAAAGTGCCCTTTGTGTTTGTGGGTATCAGGGTAGAACAAGGCACAACAAAGTTGACTTCATACAATAAAAATATAATAAAATAAAACAAAACAATACTATCATAAAACACTTGAAGCACCAGGATTTTCAAACTAAAATTACTATTTTGAATTGCCATATTGTTTGGCATACACAGGAATACACTTAAGGTATAGGAAAGAAGGTAAAGCACAATCAGACTTGCATGATTCTGCTATATCTCCATAAAGTATAGTTCTAGTTATCCTATGGAGATGATTTTATGGTCTGGTCTACCTAGTGCAGAGGTGAGGAACATGTCCCTTTATGATTGTGGACTTCAACTCCCAGAATTCAATTTCCAGAATTCCTGGTTCAGGAATTCTGGGAATTGAAATCCACAAATCATAAAAGGGCTAGCATTCCCCACCCCTGACATAGTGGGCCTGACAAAAATAAACATCTCTGAGAATGTTAAGGAGAATACATCCAGTGTTGCATTCTTTCTCAGAAGATGATTTATTTGGTACAAAAAATAAAGGTCATATTTTGAATGGATAATACCCCCATTCAGTGTTGGAAACATTCCAGGGCGGATACAGATTTTACAAATCACAGTTTGTTTCCAAATGGAAACTAGAATCATCAAGTTATCACGATGAAATGGATACACTCATTTGGTACCATTTCTCATAAAAACTAATCATGACAACTCATAAAGATGGGATGCATTTCATACCTCTGTAGTGATTCTTTCAGAATTTCCCAAGTGAATGTGCTTTGTTGGTTTTATCTTTTCTTTTGAAAAAAATGACTTTGTTCAATACTGATCCTTTTTAATCACAGCTGACATTTCATCGAAACTGAATTTTTTGTCTCGTCACTATTACCCAGAGACATGTCATTTAAGGTCTGACAAATGTTAAGCCTGTTTGGCTCACGAAGAAATGTGAAAACAAACCAAATGGTTATTAAGTGTACCACTGATATGTGAATGGCTATGTATGTATGGACATGTATCCATACATATTTTGTGTATGTATACTTTATACAAGCTTGAGAAAATGTGAGTTTTGTTGGTACTGCAGCTGAGCAGCACTGACGTATCTGTAAGCAAGATTTATTCTAAGGGGCTTAGAATAAATAGTAAACTCCAAAATGATGTAGATAAAGCATGGGTACTAAAATCATATACAAGCACATAAAACCTTTAGATAGCTTGACTTATTATTCCTTTTTGATACACTCTCATCTGTGCTTTTTCAGGCAAGAGTAATTTGTAGCACCCTATTTAAGTAGTACGCTCCTTGGGATGGGGGGGAAGTAATCAGTAATAACACCTCCAGGTAACAAATCTTTTTGTTGTCCAAGTCGTCTAACTTTAGATTTCATTCAAAGCAGGATTGAATGGGATGCTCAAACTGTTAAATTTATCAGGGCGCTATGAGTACTTCTGCACAAGAAATTTGCAGTGGTTGCAAAGAACTGAGAGTGAATTAAAATGTTCCCTTTCTGGACCTATTATTCCTCTCTTGGGCAATCTATCTTCAGATGTTGATCAGTTAGGCAAAATGCCTAGCCCCTCCATTTCACACTGAAAAAAAAAAAAGAAACTCCTTCCCTATAAGTAAATAAATGAACATCAGCCAGAAGAGTGCAAACTGCAAAACTTTCCTCTGGACTCCAGGGAGATGGCGTTTTGGGGGGGTTTAGATTTTTTAACTGCCACCTTATCTCAAGTATAGCTGCTGAGAGTGGGGGCAAAAGTGCACATCTCTCTTTTAATGACAACGTAATGGAATGCCTACTCTTCTGCTTCCAGATGGAAGTTCTCTGTTTGCCGATATTGCAATGCATGTGATGAAGTCCAGATATTAATATTGGCTCATGTACTAATAAGCTTGTAGAGCTAGGCATAAGCTGAGGATTATGTAGAGAGCCTTAATGACCTAAAATTTACCTCATGGGCAACTTTTTTTTTTCTTGTTGCTTAATATCATGCTTCTAGTGCCCTTTGTTTAACCTTTGCAAAGCCACTTCATCCAAAATAGGAATAGTAATAGACTGTTGTTGCCGAAGTAGAATAAATAAACCATTAATATGTTTGAGTGGAACATTTTTCAGTGGTACAGTTTGATTTTTTTTCTCTCTTGTTCTTATTTTCTTCAGAGTGGGATGTAGTTCATCACACACAGTTGCCAAGTTATAATCCCCTATGTTTGTACTCCAATATAAATATCCATTGCATATACTGGAACATTAAATATCTGTGGAATAAATGGAAAAAAGCTCCAAAACAGAATAAGGAGCAAGTTCCAGAAGCTTTTATTAGTTTCTAAAAATCCTAATGAGAATGCAGCAGAACGTTTTGGTAAATCAGCTTAAATGTTGGAAATTGAATTACTAGGAACATCATGAAAATGCGTACAGGTAGTCCTTGACTTACAATTGTTCATTTAGTGACTGTTCAAAGTTACAACGGCACTGAAAAAAAGGGACTTACGACCAGTTTTCACACTTATGAACATTGTAGCATCTCCATGGTCATGTGATCAAAATTCAGATGTTTGGCAATGACTCATATTTATGATGGTTGCAGTATTCTAGGGTCATGTGATTAACTTTTCCAACCTTTCCAAATAGCAAGCAACCTTTCCAACTGACAAGCAATGTCAATGGGGAAGCCACATTCACATAACAACCATGATACTAACTTAACAATGGTGACGATTCAGTTAAGAACTATGGCAAGAAAGGTTGCAAAACGAGGCAAAACTCACTTAACAAATGTCTCACTTAGCAACAGAAATGTTGGGCCCAATTATGGTCATAAGTTGAGGACTACCTGTATTAGGTAAAGTCACTATGTTCTTTCAGAGAGGAGAGGGATTTCACCTTAGAATAGCCCATGAACTAGGGCAGTAATGGCTAATCTTTTTCTTGTTATGTGCCAAAAGCACACGTGTGCCGCATCCATAATACAAACCACCCCGCTCCCCTGCACCCCCTCACATATGAGTGTGCCAGAGGTGGTTTTCAGCACTTTCTGACCAATTCTGGAGAACCGGTAGCGGAAATTTTGAGTAGTTCGGAGAACCGGTAGTAAAAATTCTGATTGGCCACGCCCCCATCCATTCTTTGCCTCCCAAGTGCCAGATGATCGGGAGGAAATGGGGATTTTGCAGTAACCTTCCCCTGGATTGGGGAGGGAATGGAGATTTTACAGTATCCTTCCCCTGCCATGCCCACCAAGCCACGCCCACCAAGCCATGCCACGCCCACCAAGCCACGCCCACAGAACCAGTAGTAAAAAATTTTGAAACCCACCACTGGAGTGTGCGACCCCCCCACCCCCCGTTTTGGGCCTAATAGGCCTCCCTGCAGCCTCCTGGACCCAAAAATGGGCTGCGGGGGTGCACACCCCTATTCTCCCCCCACCCCCTGCATGTGCCTGTGACCCCTGTGCATGCAGGTGCATCTCCCGCATGTGCTCCGCCCCCCTGCATCCCAAAAATCAGCTGGCTGGCAGGAGGCATGCATGCATGCTCAGTGGAGCTGAGCTGGGCGACGGCTCACGTGCCCACAGAAAGGGCTCCGTGTGCCAGCTGTGGCACGCATGCCATAGGTTTGCCATCACAGAACTAGGGCGAATGGAAAGATGATAGCATACTTAAAATAATTAGAGGTTAACTGTTGGATGCTTATCCTACGGTTGGGTAGATAATATATAGAAAACTATGTTCTGTAACTTTAACTGCTACAAGATGACTAATTGGCTGTGCTAAGCAGACATAAAAGAAGGCAGGAATTTATCCAGAGTAGTTGGGGATCAGTTGTTATAGTCCCTATAATTTGACGGGTGTAAAATTCTATCGTGTCACGTGACATGTTGTGATATATTGTGCCACTTTTTGCCTTTGTGAAGCTGGGGTGGGCATGTCCTGCATATGACGCATCCGGCCCATGTGCTGACAGTTTGAAGGCTTGCTCTATATTGTTCCTTACTATACCATTTCATTAAATGTATTGGAATGTACGCAGGGCATCCAATTGCAGAGAGATCCAAAGATTTTGATATTATTCTTGCATTGTTTTTCTTATTCTTAAATGGGGTTTATTCTTCAACCTCTGCAGCCAAGAATCCAGTCTTTGTTTTACTCAAGGAATTCTGAATATTTACACAGCTGTGTTTCAGAGAATAAACTTTATAATAGAAGGTGAACACTGGAGAGTTGATATAATTGTCCTTACAATAATGTAGCCTAGAAATGTGCAAGGCAGTGTTGTTTCCATTGATTATATTCCTTTTTTTAACGCCGATGAAATCTGCAAAAACATCAAGTTATAGGAAAGTTAAAATGATATTGCCTTATCTATATATACATTTATGGACAAGTATTTCATCATTTGAATTACTTATTTGATTTTGTTCCCTTTTTCACACTATAAATACAATGCAAGGTCTAAATATAGAATCTGAATTCATAGTCCAAGTGATTTTTCTGTACTTTGCAACAATACTTGTGAAGGCTAAAGATAGAATATAATAGAATATCAGAGTTGGAAGGGACCTTGGAGGTCTTCTAGTCCCTGCCCAGGCAGGAAACCCTACACCACTTCAGACAAATGGTTATCCAACATCTTCTTAAACATTTCCAGTGTTGGAGCATTCACAACTTCTGCAGGCAAGTTGTTCCACTTATTAATTGTTCTAACTGTCAGGAAATTTCTCCTTAGTTCTAAATTGCTTCTCTCCTTGATTAGTTTCCACCCTTTGCTTCTTGTTCTACTCTCAGGTGCTTTGAAGAATAGTTTGATTCCCTCTACTTTGTGGCAACCCCTGAGATATTGGAACACTGCTAACATGTCTCCCCTAGTCCTTCTCTTCATTAAACTAGACATACCCAGTTCCTGCAACTGTTCTTTATATGTTTTAGCCTCCAGTCCCCTAATCATCTTTGTTGCTCTTCTCTGCACTCTTTCTAGAGTGTCAATATCTTTTTTACATTGTGGCAACCAAACCTGAATGCAATATTCCAAGTGTGGCCTTACCAAGGCATTATAAAGTGGTATACTGATACTGGCCAGCAAAGCTAGAGCCCCAAGTACCATGGCTGGGCCAGAGAAAGTCCTTCTAGAAAAGGAATGGACTGGCAACAGTGACCTCACAACTCATGACAGTCAGTCCAGGCAATGTAGTCAAACAGTTCTGTCATCTGGGAATTTCTGCCTACTCTTGTGCTCCAGGGGAGGGGAGGGCTCTCAGATTGTGGAAAATGAGGACGTGAGACTTTGCCAGAGAATATGATTCTGCATTGCCACAACAAACTCTTTGCTGCTTTGTTGCACAAAGAATGCAAAGATACAGAGAAGATAAGCAAGATCTCTCCCTTAGACTCCTGATGGTACAGTGATTAGAATCAGTGGTGGGATTCAGCCGGTTCGCATCAATTCGGGCGAACCAATTGTTAAATTACCACCACCCTCCTATCAAAGTGGATCCTGGGTGCTGTGCTGTAATGGAGAAATGAGCAACGGAGTGGCTGGCGCACAGGAAGGAGAAGGCCACTTTCCCTCTTTCTTCTCCATCCTCCTTCTCCCTTCATGCCAGCCGCTGCATTGCCTGTTTCTCCATTGCAGAGCAGCTCAGTGCCCAGGATCCACTTTGATACTGGAGGGAGGTGTAATTTAACAACCGATTCACCCAGGGTCAGGTTGGCCATCTCAGGAGGCTCGTCCCGCATATACGGCGGAGCTGGGGAAGGGCCAGCCTCCCACAACAGCCAACCTGACTCTGGGCAAACCAGTTGTTAAATTATTTGAATCCCACCACTGGTTAGAATGCAGTATTACAAGGAAACTCTGCCAACAGCCTGGAGTTCTTCTATCCTTCTGAAGTTGGTCAAATGAAGACCCAGATTGTTGGGGGCAATATGCTGACATTGTAAATCCATCCAGAGAATGTTGTAAAGCACTATGGGGCAGTATATAAGTCTAAGTACTAAAGCTGTTGCTATTGCTAGATAAAGGAAAGAAGGAGTGACAGAGTGTAGGAGAAAACAAAAGCAAAATATGCAGAAGATCTGTTTTATGAGAGAAGGAAAAGCAAAGCAGGAATTGGGCAGTGGGATTGGGTTTTAGATACAATCTTGAAATATATATACATATTGCAAGATTGTATCAAAACATCAATCTTTTGTTTTAATACTGGAGTTGATGTGCAATATATATATATATATATAAAAACAAAATGTTTTGCTTGTGATAATTGGAGTTTCAGATCTCTAGTTTAAATATAGCAATAAAGAGGAATGTGTATGTTCACAAAAATAGATCTCAGTTTGGAGTAATGATTAGCTTAAAGAGAGTTTAATGACCTTAATGAAAACATACTTTGATTATTTATTTTATTCTGGTCTTATCTACATTTCATGATTGGGAATGTATTTTACTTTATAACATTTTTCTCATGATATCATTATGTAAGGACAATAATCTGTGAGATGAAGAGCATAGCCTCATTTACCATGTAAAGTGCTGCAATACGCCCACAATGGCTTGAGTCTAACTTGGTAGGAAAAAAATCTTTCAATACTGAGACACATGGACAATGGATTGGAAATTATGTACTTCATACCACATGCTATCACTTCCTCCCATGGAATCTCCCATACCTGGCAACTCTCTGACAAGTCCCTGCAGTTTTCTTTGCAAAGTTTTTCAAAAGTGGTTTGCCAATGCATCCTTCATGGGGTGAGAGCAAATGACTGGCCCATGATCACCCAGTTAGCTTTGTGCCTCAGATGGGACTAGAACTCATGGGTCTATGACAACTCACCAAAGCCAACTTGCCACGGGATAACTGACTGCAGGACAATATCAAACAAATGGTGGAATAAATTCAATAAAGAATGGATGCAAAAGGAGGGACAAAATAAAATGTGAATGACAAAAATTAAAATAAATTTATTTATTTTAAATAATTAAATTGAATGGAGGTTGTCCCATTCCGAGAACTCACAGACTCCCACTTTCTAACCTGGTTAGAAAGTTAAGTGCCTTAACCATTAGACCAAACTCCTTCTTCTTCTGTGCCTGTGTGTGTGTGTGTGTGTACATGTATGCATATTTGCACACAGTATGCACATACACACACACACAGGCCCACGCACATGTATGTATGTATGTATGGATATACAACTATATGCAGGCAGAAATAGTCTTAAAATAAAAATTCCCTTGTTTCTACTCCATTCCACTTGAATATGGTTTATATTTTTCTCCTTGTCATTGTCCCCCCCCCCCCAAATATGGCTGGTTTAACAATCTGGCAATAGGGGTAACAGGACAACAGAAATAAGCCTTACGTAACAAGAATTTAAAAGACTTCCTTAGAAATACTGAAGTTCATTAATTCTCTTCAGAAAACCTAGCTCAATTCAGAATCTTTCTAGATATCTAAAAATGACAAATGGTTGCTTAAACTAAGAACAACTGGAAAAGATTTATCTGATGACAGTCTTCTAGCATTCAGCCAATCCACAATTATACTGTGTGTGTGTGTATGTATGTATGTGTATATATATATATATATATATATATATATATATATATATGTGTGTGTGTGTGTGTGTGTGTGTGTGTGTGTGTGTGTGTGTGTGTTTTCTTTTCTTTTCATAGGCCTTTATGTGTATTTCTCTTTAGCAAGGTTCTTCCTACGTAAACCAAGATTTTTATGCAGCCCTAGTTCAGTGAAATCACAATCCACTAGTTTCTAGGCTTTTTTTCAGGCAGCCAGCAAGCTCCCTGCTGCCCATTGGGAGACTAAGTGTTCCAGCAGCTTGCTGGCTGCTGGAAAAAAAGCCTAGAAACTAGTGGATTGGGATTTCACTGAACTAGGGCTGCATAAAAATCTTGGTTTACGTAGGAAGAACCTGGCTAAAGAGAAATACATATACATACATACATACATACATACATACATACATACATACATACATACTGTTAAGTTGGGTGAATGAGGACGCAGCAAGCCAGGCAGTGAGTGACAACATCTCTTTATTGTAGGGTGGGAACCCAGCAACTGATCTAGGGAAACAGCTCCCTTTATATACCTTGCAGCTGTGGTGGTCAGCCAATCAGCTGATGATCAGTTAGTTCAAACTTCCCGCCAAGAAAACCTATTTACATAACACTCCTCCCCTCCCAGAAGTCACTTTGGGTAACTATTTGCATACAAAGTCTCTCAGGTGACTAGGGCGTGTACGTATCCTGGTCAACCTGCGCAGTTCAGTTGGAGGGGAGGCGTCGAGCAGGTCGGAGGGACTCCCTGTCTCTCCCTGCTCCACCAATGGAACCTCTGAGATCTCTTTGTGGGCGGCGACTTCTCCGGTCAGTCGGGCCTCATCGATGGGGCGGCGCTGGATGCCAGGATCGTCAGCCAAGTCCTCCGCTGCACTCGGGGTTGATGTAGTTTGTGGTTCTGGTTGGTAGTCAGGGAGCAGTTCATTGAAGTTTTCCTCGGCGTCTGCAGCTACTCGTCTCCTCAGTTGATCTATGTGCCTGCGCCAAACTCTCCCGTCCCCCATGTCTACTCTGTATGATTTGGGCCCCGTGATTTCTGTGATTGTTCCTGCTTCCCAGAGTGGGCCCTTCCCATAGTTCCTGGCGTGGACTGGAGTCCCTATGATGAACTCCCTGAGCTTCCTCTCCCCACCCCTTGAAAACCTCGGGTGAGTAGTTGGGATTCAGCGTATCCAGTACCCCTCGGAGCTTCCTTCCCATTAACAGCTCTGCCGGGCTTCGGCTTGTGGCGGTACAGGGTGTGGAGTGCTGGGCTGTTAGAAATCAGTCTATTCTTTCCTGCCAGTCCCCAGGGCCTAGGCGTGAGAGGGCCTTCTTGGCCGTTCTTACAAATCTCTCAGCCTGACCATTACTTCCTGGATGGAACAGAGCCGAGAGGACGTGTCTGACCCCCAGGTCCGCTAGGTAACCCTAAATTGTGTGGCCATGAATTGGGGCCTGTTGTCTGACCATAAAGGTCTGTCCGTGAAATGGCCCAGCAAAATCTATGTGGATCCTGGACCAGGGCCCCTTGGGTCTTTCCCACTCCCTCACTGGTGCTGTCGGTGGGTCTGGCCTGGACTCTTGGCAGGGCTGGCATCTCCCCACCCACTCGGTAATGTCTATGTCCATGTTGGGCCACCAGAGGTAGCTCCTGGCTAGTCCCTTCATCTGAACAATCCCAGGGTGCCCCTCATGCAATAGTGTTAAGACTTTTTTCCTTAGGCACAAGGGAACAATAACCCGATTGCCCCATAATAGACAGCCCCCTTGCATGGTTAGTTCATCCCGTTTGCTCGCGTACTGTTTAAATTCCCCGCCCCCAGTCTTCTCCGGCCACCCCCTCGTCACCCAACTTGCAACCGTCCTGATCACGTGATCCTTGGTTGAGGCTCTCACTACTTCTGCTGACGTGATGGGCCCCGAGTCCAATACGTCTATCAGCAGAATGGGGATGCTGGGTGTGGGGTCTTCCAGCTTGTCTGGTAGTGGGCATCGGCTGAATGCGTCAGCGTTGCCCATGTCCGTCTAATTGGCCCTGCAGACTCGAGCGATGTGGCCCTTTTTCTCGCAGAAACAGCAGATCGCATCCCAGAACTTACAGTTGTGTCGGGAGTGTGGTCCTCCACAGCTGGCGCAGTCGTCCCTGGGTTCCCGTCGGTCCGGCCTGGACTGCTCTGTGCGGTAGACCTCCTCCTCGGACTCCCCTTCGCTCTTGGTGGTTACAGCTTCATGGTGCATGGTCACCGACCTCTGCGCTGTCCGGCCATGGATGGTCCCTTGCAGTCTCTCGGCGGCCTTTACGGACGACTCTTGGGCTCTTGCTTTGTCTAGTGCAATATGCAGGGTCAGGTTCGATCTTGCGAGTAGTCTCCTTTGTAGCCGGCCGTCCCTCACTCTGCAAATTAGTTGCTCTAGGAGCATTTCATCCAAGTCTCGGTACTCGCACTGGTTTGCGGTCTTACGTAGGGCAGCAACATACTCACTGATCGACTCCCTGTCCTGTTGCAGCCTTTGCTGGAACTCGTACTGCTGGACGTACTTGGGAGGCGTTGGGGCATAGTGGTCTTTCAGCAGGGTCTGCAGCGTTGACCATGAAATGGTGTGGACCGAATTCGGCTCCGACAAGGCTTCGGCTGTGTCGAACACCCGTGGTCTGCAGTGGCTCAGGAACAGGTCCTTCTTCCGAACGTCCGGTAGCCCTTGCAAGTCATTGGCCACCATGAAACACTAGAACCGGGACATGTAGAATCCCCACTTTTCCTCTTTAGGGTTGAAAGGCGCTGGTGGTGTGTAGGCAGACATTGTTTCGTGGTTCTCCAGTGCTCTGCTCGCTCGCCTGGCTGGGTTCTGGATTTGGGCATTCCGCGTCTCTCTCGGAACGTGGTTTCAGCTCTTTCTGTGGCCTCAGCTCTTTCTCGGTTGTAGCTCCAGCTCTTCCTTGGCTTCTGGCCTCAAATCCCACCTTCGTCACCAATGTTAAGTTGGGTGAATGAGGATGCAGCAAGCCAGGCAGTGAGTGACAACAGCTCTTTATTGTAGGGTGGGAACCCAGCAACTGACCTAGGGAAACAGCTCCCTTTATATACCTTGCAGCTGTGGTGGTCAGCCAATCAGCTGATGGTCAGTTAGTTCACACTTCCCCACCAAGAAAACCTAGTTACATAACACATACATAATTTCAAGCAATGTATAACATGTCTCTTCCCCCGCCCCCTGCCCCCTGCCCTCATTTAAATATTTTATTAATTTGGGAGACCTTTCCCATCTCTTTCCATCAGGGGGAAAATGATAAAAACTTTCTTATCATTGTGATTGATCTTGGAAATTTCAGGGGGTTCAAAAAGAAAAAAAAAGTGCTGGAATTGAATTTGATCCTTCAAAGCTTTAAGAATCCTTCAATGAATTGTTAACAATGCCTGCAAAAAGATTTTATTTATTTATATTAATTAATTCATTTATTCAATTTATATGCTGCCCATCTCAGAGTTTAAGGCAAAGAATGTCTCCCCTCCCCTCTTCTCTCCCCTAAAATATAAATGTATGAAATGGGGTTGTGAGAGAGTATTATCAAGAAAAAAATCTTGCTCTAGATAGTCTCATTATCTGTTATGAATTTGCTGTATTATGGGTTGATTTTAACAAAATGATAATTATAGTAATTAAGGGTACATTTCATATTTGTAAGAGGTAATAAACTGAAATGTCATTGAAAATGAAAGACATACCAAAGGGCAACTTTAATTACTTGAGATGTCATTTGGTTTATTTTTTCCCAGTGTTGCCTACCAAGATTCCTATTCTTGTATATTATGGAATAGCATTAAGGCTAAGCTACTCTTGAAAAGCACTCAACAAAGAAGTATATAACCATCAGGACTAAGAACCCATTAATTTCAATGATCAACATCATGTGAATGGTGCTTATAAATTTGAGTGACAAATGGCTTCGAAAGGTAATAACACATAGGCATAAAAAGTTAAATCTGCTTTATTATTCTTCATGTTATGGAACATACAGTGTCCTTGTATTAAGTGTTTAATGTGTACTTTGGGAACATTTCAGATAAAAAGCTGTATCAGATAAGATGATTTAGGAACTATGCTAGGTTCAGGAAACAGAGTTAGCTCCTGATCAGAAATAACCATGAACCAACAATCATTTAATAAATACATAAAGTTGCAGTCATTAAGAAATTGCTTTGAGATCAATATCACTGAAATACAAAATACTTTAAGGAAGATTTGGGTTGACGATGTGGAATATTCAGTTTACCTTTCACAAAATGGAGGATAAAGAAGAGGAATAAACTGAATATTCCACATCATCAACCCAAATCTGTTTTAGTTAAAAGAGAGAAGTCTGTGATTAAAAAAAGATAACCATTTATCTGAAATGCTATATGGCAGTGATGGCTAACCTTTTTGTCGTCACGTGCTGAAAGCACCCCCCCCACGCTGGTGTATGTGCAGCGCCCACACCCATAATGCAATGGGGGGAGGTCACACATACATAATGCAATTATGTGCATTATTATGTGCCCCACCCCCCACTCATGCATGCACAACCCCCTGTGCTCCACCACATGTACACCTGCCCGCCCCCTGCCCCCCTGCCCTCGTTCTCCCCCTGTCCCCTGCGTATGCATGGCAGAGACCTGAAAATCAGCTGGCCAGCAGGAGGTGCACGCGCATGCACAGTGGAGCTGAGCTGGGGCAACGGCTCACATGCCATCAGAGAGGGTGCTGCGTGCCACTCTGGCACGTGTGCCATAGGTTCGCCATCACAGCTATAGGGTTTCCTGCTGGAAGAAAGGGTTGGACTAGAAAACCTCAAAAGTCCCTTCCAACTCTATTACAGTATTCTATGTTCTAAAACACATTTATTAATGAATTCAAAACTGATTTTTCACATTGAGACGGTTCCTTGGATATCTCAAGTTTGAAGACCATTGGTCTATGTTATTCAATCTTGCTAGGCTTTTTGTGCCCAATGTAACAATCTGCTGATTTACTAATTACCTTTTAACATATTTCCCTGGTAGTAATGCAGCTCAGAATGCCATGTCCTTTATTTGATGGTCACAACGTATAATCATGTTTTCCTAAAAGTTTTGTTTTCATTCTTTGTGACTATTTAAAAATACCATTTTTGTTTATTACATTAAACTAATCAATGAAAGTTCCAATAAATAATACAGCATTAAATGATTGATACAAATTCATACTGATAAGTGTACCATTGAAAAAAGGGAAAAACAATACAAGTGTGTTGTATTAAGTAACAATATAGAAAGCATAGAAAAGGAGCAACAACAAACGCTGTAAGGAAAAGAAAGAAGTGTTTCTAATCTATTTGGCAGCAACACATTTTCCTTGCAATTTCTTTGCAAACCATTCTTTCCTTCATCACATCCACACAATACTTTGCACATTATCTTTCTCCTTCTGAGATTCTTGGCTGCTCCATTCAACCGTGATTTTCTTGGTCTTCGCTTTCTCTTCGCCCATTAATTATTCTTTCATGTTCAATCCGTCTTCCTTTTCTGACTCCCTTTTCCGTACCTTTTTCTTACTCACATTTTTAGTGTTCTTACATTCCACCCTCAGTGTATAAATGTGTCTAATATTTATTCCATCAATGCTGTCAAATCTTCACTGTCCACAGTGCTTTAATTTTCAGATGCAGACTTGCTACAGACTCCACTGATTATTAGATACAAATCAACCATCATGGCATTATTTATATATAGACGTATCTTAGTATCTTTCTGTCAGCTCTTTGAGGTAATCCAGACCAGAAACACAATCTTTATTGTAAGGTTACATGAACAGAATCTTGCAATTCAAAGCCTATTTTCTCCTCCTTTCTCTTTATTCTTTGGGAAACTAGGGAGGGTCCCTTCTGAGATGTTTCCCGTGCCCTCCAATCTTCTGTGGGCTGAAATACACTTAATTTAAATAAGGCATGATCACCCTCCCTTCTATAACCCAAAGTAATTTCTATATACCATTACACTTCCACATTCATGCAATGTCTGTTCTTGATGCTTTTTTGAAGAGCAAAAATCTGTTCTGCCCATACAGGTAGCCCTCGACTTACAACAGTTCATTTAGTGACTGTTCAAAGTTACAACCCCTGAAAAAAGTGAGTTATCACCATTTTTCACACTTATGGCCATTGCAGCATCACATGTTCAAAATTCAGATGCTTGGTAACTGGTTCTTATTTATAAAGGTCACAATGTCCTGGGGTCATGTGATCACCTTGTGTGACCTTCTGACATGCAAAGTCAATGAGGCTGGCTCCAGGGTGTTATCAACGCTTTGCTGAGTGAGGGCCACTTCCCCGCTGCCTTGAAGGAGGCAGTGGTGAGGCCTCTCCTCAAGAAGCCGTCCCTGGATCCGGCAATATTGGCCAACTACCATCCTGTCTCCAACCTTCGCTTCATGGCAAAGGTTGTGGAGAGTGTGGTCGCGTGACAGTTCCCACAATTCCTGGAGGAAACATCTTATCTAGATCCGTTCCAGTCAGGTTTCAGGTCTGGGCACAGCACGAAAACGGCATTGGTCATGTTGGTTGATGATCTCTGGAGGGGTTGCTCCTCTGTTCTGGTCCTGTTAGATCTCTCAGCGGCTTTTGATACCATCGACTATGGTATCATGCTGCACCAGCTGGAAGAGTTGGGGGTGGGAGGCACCGTGTTGCGGTGGTTCTCCTCCTTTCTCTCCGACCGGTCGCAGTTTGTGTTGGCAGGGGGGCAGAGGTCGACCTCGAGGCCTCTCATCTGTGGAGTGCCACAGGGATCGGTCCTCTCACCCCTTCTGTTCAACATTTATGTAAAGCCGCTGGGCGAGATCATCCGTGGCTTCGGGGTGAGATACCACCAGTACGCTGATGACACCCAGCTGTACATCTCCACCCCAGGCCACCCCAATGATGCCCTTGAAGTGATGTCCCAGTGCCTGGAGGCTGTGCGGATCTGGAACAGGCTCAAGCTCAACCCTTCCAAGACTGAGTGGCTGTGGCTCCCGGCATCCCGATATAGTCAGTTGACTCCATCACTGACTATTGGGGGCGAGTCTTTGGCCCCCACAGAAAGGGCTCGCAATCTGGGAGTCCTCCTGGATATGCAGCTGTCCTTGGAGGAACATCTGACAGCTGTAACCAGGGGGACCTTTTGTCAGGTTCGCCTGATTCGCCAGTTGCGGCCCTTTCTTGATCGGGATTCCCTGTGCACAGTCATTCATGCCGTTGTCACCTCTCGCCTTGACTACTGCAACGCTCTCTACATGGGGCTCCCCTTGAAGAGCACCCGGAGGCTCCAGCTGGTCCAGAATGCAGCAGCGCGGGTAGTGACGGGAGCAGCATGGCGCTCCCATGTAACACCGCTCCTGCACGAGCTGCACTGGCTCCCAGTGGTCTTCCGGGTGCGCTTCAAGGTGCTGGTTATCACCTTTAAAGCGCTCCATGGCATCGGGCCTAGCTATCTTCGAGACCGCCTGCTGCTACCGATGACCTCCCATCGTCCTGTGCGCTCCCATAGAGAGGGCCTCCTCAGGGTGCCATCAGCCAATCAATGTAGGCTGGTGACTCCCAGGGGGAGGGCCTTCTCTGTGGGGGCACCTACCCTCTGGAATCAGTTGCCCCCAGAGATAAGGAGAATCCAAGACCTTAGTGCCTTCCGCCGTGCCCTTAAAACCCACTTTTTCCAGCAAGCCGGGCTGGCTTAAGAAGAAATTTTAAATGTTTTAATTGGTTTGTATTTTTAATTTTGGGTCAAATTTATATATATTTTAATTGTTTTTTAATATTTGTATTTTATGTTTTTTAATTCTGGCTGTACACCGCCCTGAGTCCTCAGGGAGAAGGGCGGTATATAAATTTAAAATAAATAAATAAATAAATAAAATGGGGAAGCCAGATTCATTTAGTAACTGTCAGTAACTGTGTTACTAACTTAACAACTGTGGCAAAAAAGGTCATAAAATGGGGCAAAACTCACTTAACAAATGTCTCACTTAGAAACATAAATTTGGTGCTCAGTTGTAGTCCTAACTCGAGGTCTACCTGTATAGTATTTGGCATAAAGTCACCCCAAATTGGTCATACTTTTATTACTTTTCATCAGTACTTTGTCAAATACCTTCCCAGCCACACCTGGGAGAATAATCTGCTTGTAATTTTTACATTCGTTCTTGCCAGTTTCCCTTTTGGATACGGGAACAATAGCTTAATTCTTCAACTGCCAGATAAAATGTAGTCTTAAAGTGCACACACATTAAACAAGTCACACAGCCACTCCTATTTTTAACATTTCTCTAGCTATATAGTTATACCATTTCATCTTTCAAATTCCCACTTGCTAACATTTTCATTCTACTACATCCATTTTATAACTTATATGTTTATTTAAATTGATTTATTTACTACTTACCTCAGAAATATGACTTTTTTTCTCAGATACTAATGTGTAATATTAATTTCAAATCTACTCTTAGACATTCACATGTGAATTGCTAAAATATTCTTTCTACTATGCCTTAATTTCAGTTTCATCTGAAAGTATTTCATTACCTTTCTTTATACATTCCATTCACCCATTAGAAGTTCTTTCACACACTTCCAAAAGAATTTTTAATTTCAGTCAAACTTGATTTTATTTTACATTTTCCTTGAAAAGAATTCTAATATATCACAGTGAATTAACTATTTTTGTTTGCTTATCATTTCCAATCTATAAAATGCTGAGAGCCACAGAAGTATTGTTGAATACATACCCAAAAAAGCATGTCTAACATAATTTTTAAAACCTATCTTAGCTTTATCATATCACAAATATCTATGCCACCCAAATCTCAGATCATGTCTCTCTAACTGCAGTATCCTTCTATTTCCCTGGAACACTCAGTCTTTCATCAAATTAAACAACAGAGAAGTTCAATTTCAACCATCATGACATTATTTACATTGGGCAAACCCAATCCTCCTCTTGGCATCTAGTAATATCTTACATTTAACTCACAAAGATCTTCAGCAGGTAGATTTGTTTTTGTCCATGTTTTCCATATTTTTTCTAATTTATTCAACTAGCATTTATAACTAAACAAACAAACAAACAAACAAACAAATAAATAAATAAATAAATAAATGTGGCTTGTTTGCATGCAATATTTTTGTATGCAAAGATTAGTTTTTCCTCAAAAAAGCACACCTTTTTAATGTGTAATGCTTATGCTGGGCTATACCTCTTTTAAACCCCATTGTGTTTTATTCTTATTCTGAATATTTCATGGAAGGGACTTTCATGTCTGTTATAATATGTTTGGGGAATGACTTCTATTGACTTCTATTTATGACTTCTGTCTAAAAATTCTTCCTTCAGTGTTATATATTCAGTATTGTGAATAAGTTACTTAGGTATTCACTTTTATGGATGCTTGAATACTTGGTGAAAAGATGACACAAGGTCACCCCAAAAGTACTTTTTCAAATGGCAAGTGGGCTTTCTTTGTTTTTTCCTTGAAGATGTTTCACTCTTCATGAAAGACATTTCTTCAATTTTGACTCCAGTTGCTTTTGAAAAAGTACCTTTGGGACAACCTTGACCAGGATGACTGAGAATCTCCATAGACATTATACAAGGTTGTAATTTAAACCAGAAGTACCCTGTTTCCCCCAAAATAAGACATCCCCTGATAATAAGCCCAATCGGGTTTTTGAGCTCATGGCAATAAGGCCAAGCGCTTATTTCAGGGTTAAAAAAAAATGAGACAGGATCTTATTTTCGGGGAAACACGGTATGTGTAATAGAATTCATATATAATATTTTGGAAAACAGACCCAGGAACACTGCTGCCTACTAGACTGAACAATCTCATGAATGTTCAGTTGATTTTTTTTAAATACAACATTTAATCACCTGCTGTTACTTATAACCTCAATTAACATGATTCTGATATAAATTACCAACCCTCCTAGTTGCATTATGCAACCTCTAAATTCTCTAAATAATTTTAGAGCAAAACTTCAAATATAACTTATCCAGCCTAATATTTGCTTCTGACCTTATTAATTACATGTTGTACATAAGTGGACTATATACCAGTTAATTAATATGCTCTAGGGAATTGTACCAAGGCATTGGAAAATGCAAAGCATAGCTCCTTTTAACTATTTTGCAATGAAATATATAATTAGACATAACATTTTTTGGCAGAAATGGTAGACTACCAATTCTAAAAAATTAATGAGCATGCTTTTAGCTAATTAAGTCATTCAGTTTCAAATTATAAAATTCCACCCACAATTTTACCTCATCCAATATTTATCTGTTTATAATCTTTTAGCTAGGTAACAAGCATACACTGCTTGTTGGCAATGTCTCATATTGTTTTATAAAAATATCAGTTGGCATTGAATGTTTGAGCATGTTTTGCATAGCAGAGGTGTTGACATGAGTTATAGTAGTACTGTTGGATACACCCATCCTAAAAAGAACATGTAAAAAGGGTTATGGATCAATCTCATGCAATATGCCAGCATTGGTGGGGCATATTGTAATATATAATTTTATATTATATAAAAACACATACAGGCAGTCCTCAACTTACGACCACAATTGAGCCCAAAAGCTGTGTTGCTAAGTGATAAATTTGTTAAGTGAGTTTTGCCCCATTTTATGATTTTTCTTGCCATATTTGTTAAGTGAATCACTGCAGTTCTTAAATTAGTAACACAGTTGTTAAGTGAATCTGGTTCCCATTGACTTTGCTTGTCAGAAAGACTGCAAAAGCTGATCGCATAAATATGAACCAAATATCAAGCATCTGAATGTAAATCACGTGACCATGGGGATGTTGCAATAGTCATAAGTGTGAAAAATGATTATAAGTCACTTTTTTCAATGCCCTTGTAACTTTGAACAGTCACAATGAACTGTTGTAAATTGAGGACTACCTGTAATCTTTGTCTCACTTGGCTACTTCCAGTTGCACCCCACATGTTTTCGCACTGATGGTGTTACCTAGTTGGGTAATGAAATGTTTGCAAGCAGACATTTCAGAGACCACCACAGACTCCATTACAATATATTTCTGCATTTCTTTGGCTTTTCTATGTAACACTGGTTGGAATCTGATTCTAGAATGTTTATAGGAACACATAAGCATGAATTTTCCACAGAAATGGGAATCTGCTGCACAGATTCAGAAGAATATTATATTGTTGCTCCATCACTTTCCAGGGCAGCAGAATTTTATTTTATTTTATTTTTTAAAAAAGAGAGCATACCAAACACAGGAGCACAACCACAAGTTCCTACTAAGAATGCCAGAAAAATATTTCTGGCATCACTATCCATACCATAACATTGGCAATTTAGTAGGTTCAACTTAGAAACTGGTAGAAAGTACAGACAGATGGAGTGATGAGCTTCTTCAAAGGTCTGTTGCTGCTGGGACCATTTCTTGTCCTCTGCTTCATCTCCTATTGGGCTTCTTTCTGGCCTTCCTGGTGTTTTACCTGTTCTGGTTTCAATTGTTGTGGCTTCAGGCACCTCTCTGCAGTTTTCCTTCTAGTTGTAGATACTTCTTCCAACTCTACAAAAACTGGAAAAAAAACTTCCAGATATCTTGATAAAGAAACTTATATGATACCAATATATTACCAAACTGGTAAGAAACCCTTATTTCCCCCCCCCCCGCTCATATTTCTATGTATTTCTCAGCTGTACTCACCTTCTCCTAGTTTTGAACCAAAAGTATTCAGGTCTCTTAGTATAAATAGATGGGGGTATTTCCACAAAGAGTTCAATCCTTTCTTTCTTCCAAAAAGTAGTAACATGATCTCTCAGGAAAGGCTGCTCATTTTAGAATGTTCTTCATTGTAGAAACACTGAGCAAAAATTGTATACACCAGGATGGACAATGTCTGAAATGCTACAGGTGACAACTCAATCTTCTCAGTCTCTTGAAAACCACAAGAGATCATGCTGACAACAAACTTAAGGACTTTGAAGGTTCTTTTTCATTTTGGAGTTAGAATTAAAAAGTAAGGCATTTATGTTTATTTACACTCTTAATTCTTCCTGTTTGAAATCTGGTGCTAAAGTTTGGGGCTTTCTAGGATAGTGGTGGTCTTAAGAATAGAAATGATATTAGTTTGGCTCCCAGACACCTCAGATGTCTATTCTTACCCATAATTTTAAAAGCCAGTCAACAAAAAACAGAATGCTGTCAAAAATAATTTTGCCACCAAATTTTGAAGTGTTGTAATTTAAGGGCATATTGAAACATACTGTCTCGGGAGAATCAATACAATTAAAATAACAAAGAGAGCAGAATTTGAGGAAAAATAATAACGATAAGAAAACTCTTACTGTCTCGGGTTGTTACAGTCTAGACACAATATATTTTTTTTACAGCTCCTTAATTCAAGAAGAAATTGGAAAGTTTACCAAAAAAATAGAGAAGGTGTTTTGAGAAGAGTTTGGATGATATTCAGAAACTGAAATAACAGCTAGCATCTCCATATGACAAACTTGGAAAAGAGGAAAACAGATTTTTGGGAGATAATCTCTTACATGTCCTATGCGGTGAGCAATGAAATCTGCTTTCAGGGGGGAGATTTTTTGTACCCTTAAAGTTAGTAAAACTAATTCAACATATAGACAATAGACAAACTAACCTGAGTCACTAAAGTAAAACAGGAAACTCAAATGAGTCATGGGATTGGATGATGGACTTTCTCCCCCAATTTAGAAATAACATTTAGTCCAAACTAGCAATTTTGTTGCTGGTGGTATTATATATCCCCAGTAACACAGTTGCCTCATTTGATCCAAAAAGCATTCTTACAGCCCACTTCCTGTTTTTTTTAATGACTCTTAAATAGTGACAGTCCCCAGCTGGAGTTAAGTGGATTGGTATGCATTAAACATCTATGGTCACAAAACCTTGCCTCTGGCCATGTTTTCCTACGCAATTGCTTATGAAGTGCAATCATAGGAAAATTTTCCTTTAAGTGATCGCTTCCTGGAAAACTGCCTAGCCAGTCATTATTCCTTCTAAATAGAGTTTCCAGTTAGCATATTGAAGGCCTACAGGTCCAGAATGCCCCTTCAAGGAGAAAATACTCCCTTGTACAACACACTTGCATATGGACAACCAGCCAGGGGAAGAAAGCCAGAGGAAGAAAGCTACCCCATTTTCCTAGTATCAACTAGTTATGCAACATGTTTTTGCAGGGAGGTGTAGTAATTTTAAGAACCTGCAAGAAACATGTTTTTACTGAAAAATGACACCGATTTAAAAAAAGATTTTAAAAAGATATGTGAACACCTAAGAATATAAGAGGAAACCTGCTCGATTAGGTCAATTGCTCATCTAATTCAACATATTATTTCAAATTGCCTTCGGAAGTTGACTCACTGAAGGCTTTTAAGAAGATATTGGATAGCCATTTATCAGAAATAGCATAGGTCTCCTGCAAGAGCAGAAGATTGGACTAGATGACCTCCAGGGTGCCTTCCACACTGTTACTAATTCAACATATTATTTCTTATAATAGCCAGTAAAATGCATTCTAAAAAGTCATAAACATGGATTCAGGAAGAGGTAGGTTTCAGCAGGTTCTGACCAGTTTTGGAGAACCGGTAGCGGAAATTTTGAGTAGTTTGGAGAACACGTAGTACAAATTCTGACTGGGTCCTGCTCCCATCTATTCTCTGCCTCCTGAGTCCCAGCTGATTGGGAGGGAATGGAGATTTTATAGTATCCTTCCCCTGCCACGCCCACCAAGCCAAGCCCACCAAGCCATGTCACGTCCACCAAGCCACACCCACAGAACCGGTAGTAAAAATTTTTGAAACCCACCACTGGATTCAGGATCATTAACTTTCTTCCACTATAGCTTCCAGGCATCTCTTTGTTTATTTATACAGCTGCTTATCTCACAGAAGTGACTCTGTGTAGAGTTCTCAACAGAGATGTACTGTCTACCATTTTACATGGTACAAATACCTGAAGCTCCACTGGTAATTTTTTGGTCCACAAGAAAAGTTGCATCTGTGGTTTCCTGAAAAGATCTGCCAGTTTGTCTTTACTTTAAATTTTTGTTGAAAATGATCTAAATCCAGGGATATATCTGCTTTTCAATTTTTCATCTAAACTTCATCCACACCTTTTGTGTTCATGAATCAAAATTCATCTGATTTGTCTCCTAAAAAAATAGCTTAGCATAAGTTTTATGCCTTCAGAGGTAAGGACATCACCAAAAGCAATTAATTTTGGTACATTTTCACTATTTAATGAATCAATGGTCCAGCGGTCCCATGATTTCTATAGTTAGATTCTTGATTGAAATATATTGAATCACTTATAATGCTTCATTGCTTGTCATAAAGTAGTTTGCCCTACGCTTCTCAGTTCTTTTATTACTATTAAATTAAATTTTTATCCCACTTTATTACTTTATAAGTAACTCAAGGCAGTGAAATTCCTAACTCCTCCTTCCTCATCCTATTTTCCCCACAATAAGAACCTTGTGAGGTAATTTGGGTGAATGACTGGCCCAAGGTCACCAACTGGCTTTTGTGCCTAAAGTGGAATTAGAACTCACAATTTCCTGGTTTTGGGGCCACCATCTTTACCTACTACATCAAACTGGCTCTCTCTTAAATAAACTTTTATTGAATGCTTGCATTTCTTTGGTCAACAATTATATTACTTTTTGCTTTCATTTGGATAGGTTTTTGTTACATATGTAAATAGCAAGTGAATCCAGGAATGTAGGCTTCACTCAGGTCTGGGTTTAGCTGGACATTTGCAAGTCCACCGCTGATTGGTGGATTCAAATGGGGCCCACCACTGATTGGTGAATTCAAATGGTGGGAAAAGTAAAGCATTGTCAGTGGCTGAATCGGTGGGACAGCTCCCTTTAAAAGGGAGCGCTGCCTGCTAAGCCTTTGAAGAAGTCACTTACTTAAATAAAGAGCTGACGTTACTGTCTGTCATCCTGCCTCTTCATTGCGTCCCATGATCTAACAGTTTTCTAGTTTTTGAAGGAAGTCTTTTGACCTCCAGTTGCTTTTTAATAATTTAACACTAATCATTATGGCATCCTTTTGGTCTTCATGATACATTTCCTTGTGAGAGATACACATTCTAATTCAATAATTGAATTATTTTTCTTTTGAATTATTATTATTTTGAATGATTATCCTAACATTCTGAGACATTTCATTCTCTAGTTCTACATTTTCATTTAAAAAAAAAACTTGATTCTTTTTAACTCTAATATGAGCGTATTGCCATTTTTTTTTTTGGAGGGGTGGGGTGTAGTTTCCTTATTGAATAATCATATGAACGTAACATTTGAAATGAATGTTACATTAAAATGTTTCTTTTTAAAAAAGAGTAAGTGTTCATATGAACTTTGTGCCCGCTTCTTGACAGACATACCAAACCACTATCCGACCACTGTGTCATGTACAGCAGTCCTTCTGTAATGGTCCTCAGTTGTGTACATAATTTTGTAATGTCCTTTTGGTAATACAATGTGATGTTCATGACTTCTTCATCTGCCATTTTCAACAATGTGGAAAATGTGAGGTTATGATTAACTTTTTTTCAACATACCACAGTGGCTGGCAACTAAGGAAATTCAACTACACTTTTACCACCCACAGTTTTTGCTGCAAGATTGAAATTCACAAAATATGGACAAGATAAAGTCAAGTGATGTAATATTGCCTTTGATCCAATAAAGTAAAGGCAACAAGGTTACTGTTTTCAATTTAAAATGGAAAACTGGGAAATATTAATTACCTCTTGGAATAAATCTTAAATATATCTTGTCCTTTCTGTAACTTAACAGTGCCAAAATTAACATGACATATGCTTCTGTGCATTGCTCAATGGAATGTCAATGAATAAGAACATATAAATTTATGTTTTTGATTTTAAAAGTTTTCCTTTTTTCCTGAAGCTAAATTAAGGATGCTTGAGGAAAGAAAGTTTTCTTGGTCACGTTAATTGTTCCTTCAAATATTCTTTGCTTATTTAAGATCTTACTTATTTTACCTCAAATCTTTATTCAGTGATAGATTGTTTGTTTACTTGTTTGTCTGCTTAACTTGATATGATATTGGCTATTCTACTACAATTTACAATAAAAATAATAAATTTGAGACATTAAAAACAGCAGAAGTTACAACTGAAATGAAAAAGTACAGTAGGATTAATAATTAAAATTAATAGATAAAATCAGCAGTTAATGTTTTAAGGGCCTTTTAAAATGTTTTTTAATGTTAAAAAATGTTTTAAGGGCCTTTTAAAAAGCAGCTTGTTCTTGCTTGTCCATTCTACAAGAAGGGTATTTCAAAAAGTACAATATTCTGAAATGATCCTGGGCAAGAATACAAATACAATCCATAAAGTAAGGGGGGGAAAAAGGGGAGGGAATAACACATTTGAAAGCAGGCAAACTCTCTTGGGAAGATTATTTCATTTTCTTTCCCAATTCAGTACCTATTTTAGATGTTTTCACTTAATCAGGGGCAAGACATAAGAATGTATGCAGTCATTACTAAGGCAGAGATCACCAGCTTGCAAAAATGCTGAACGCTTTGTCAGAAATGTATTCATTTGGGAGTCAGGATTTGTAAGAGATGAAGCAACATTGCAATTCATGCTAGTATAGTTTTTTTTAAAGGTTTGGGAATTCCCTTCTGCAGACATTCACTCAACTACTTAGCTGTCTGTTGGTTGCTGAAGATGATGTATTTTGGTCTTTTTTATTGCCTCTTTTGTATGATGTGTACATGTGGTTTATTTCTCTGGATCTATTGATGGTTGATCAGGGATTAAGCAAGGATTAACACCAGACAAATACCAATACCACAAAAATCTGATGATTTAAATGGTTTTTTTTAAATTGAGTACAGGTGGTAGTTTTGATAAACATTTTATACATGAATGCAGTGGCTTTTGTGGTTTAGGATGATGGGTTGACATCAGCAAGCCCACGTTCAAGACCCAAGTGCTGCTGCATGACGGGATGAGCTCCCATCATTTGCTCCAGCTTCTGCTGACCTAGCAATTTGAAAGCGAGTAATCACGAGTAAATAGATAGGTACCACTTTTGGGGGGGGGGGAGCATTAATGGGGACATGAAAGAAGCCCCCAACCAGGTGTCCCCAGGCACAGTGATGTCACTAACTAATCCTTTCAACTCAGAAGCACCTCAGTGCTTCCAACACGAACAGGAGCAAACATTTTATACCAGTATTTCTACCTTTAAACATTCTGTAAATTTAGTTATGACTTTCCAAATATGCTGAGTAAATCAGAGACAGGCCAAAGTATTTGGAGAGACAAATCTATAGAAGGATATAGTGTTAAGAAAAATGGCAGTGTTGAAAGTATGTGCCATTAAACAATAAAATAGGAGAAAATCTCTTTCCTTAGATCCTTGTGGTTTTCTTATTGATCTAGATGAAAATATTTAACTTTGCATTGAACTAAACAAAATTTCTCAAATATATTACAACTGAGTGATTAATTGTAGCCTTGAAATGGTCCTAATTATTTTGAATGGGTTTAAGTATTCTACTATTGTAATGGTAACAAGTGTTCTGTCAAATTCATACAGAACAGAAGGAACAAATATATTTGAAATCAATATATAAACTGTGTATGTACTGTATATAAAATATGTACCAGGTGTTCTTCCATGTGTTTTAATATGTTATTTCAATGTGAGAAGACTATTATCCAAAATCTTAATATCCTGAAAGATGAAGTTGCTTGTTAGGAATGTTTTATTAAACCCATTGGACATACTTGATTACAAAAGTAACAAACAAGCTTTCCAATATGGATATTTTTGGTTTTTCTGAAACTGTTCCTGTAGTGTGCCATGAGACTAAGGGGTAGTTGTTTTTCAAATTGTGCATCCAAACCACAAATGAAAAATCACAGTTTCCCCTACTTTTTCATTTTGCAAAATATTTAGTACTCATCCCATGCCTTCTGTTTAACATTTTCACCAAAAAAAATCCATATAAATTACTTTCACATGGTTAGAAAAAATATCAAGTATAGAAATGCCTTAGGATAGTCATCAGGATACGTCACAATTGCAGCGTAGTATATACAGAGTATATGATTAACGAATGATATAAGAAGAAGCACTTGTGGAATGAAATTGTCACATAAATGACATAAATCACAGTGGAATTTTGTCTTGCAACATCAGATTCTTTAAGATATTTTTGGTTGCCACAAAATTTGGAAAATCAAAGTATGTCTTTCTTTGGATCAGTATTATTGAAAAGTAATTACACTGGCTGCCAAATTAAAACAATAGCAAAGCTTTGGCAGCAGAGGTAGTATTCAGCAGGTTCTGACCAGTTCTGGAGAACCGATAGCGGAAATTTTGAGTAGTTTGGAGAACCGATAAATACTACCTCTGGCTGGCCCCGCCCCCATTTATTCTCTGCCTCCCAAGCCCAGCTGATTGGGACAAAATGGGGATTTTGCAGTAACCTTCCCCTGGAGTGGGGAGGGAATGGAGATTTTATAGTATCCTTCCCCTGCCATGCCCACCAAGCCATGCTCACCAAGCCATGCCACACCCACCAAGCCACACCCACAGAACTGGTAGTAAAAAGTTTTGAATCCCACCAATGTTTGGCAACCCTGAAATTATTTCTGTTCAGAATCAGTCATCATAATTTAATACTCTATCCTTGGTGTGCTTTTAAACCATATATTAACAATGCTATGCAAATGGAGGAGTGCAGCTTTGCAACTGAATTTTAGCTTAAGAGCTACAAAACAGAGCAGGAGTTGCCTGAGATTTGAGGGTCAAATCTGCTCCTAAAAAAAAAATTAAAAATTTAATTACTGATCCCCCAAACAGCCTAATGTAAATTGTTTTAATCTTTGGGCAACTGAACATATTATTATTTCTATACTATGCTATGCTATGCTATGCTATGCTATACTATACTATACTATACTATACTATACTATACTATACTATACTATACTATACTATACTATACTATACTATACTATACTATACTATATAAACAGATATAATATTGTACATATACAAAGAGAAAGCCTTAATTACCAGCATAAGTATATTTGATACTCATTATGCCAACCTAGTGTTTAGCTTCCATACCAGTGGTGGGTTGCTCCCAGTTCAGTCCGGTTCTATAGAACCGGTAGTAAAACTGGTGGGAGGCTCCGCCCACTCGCCACAACATCATCATGGGTAATCTGCGTATGCGCGCTCCTGCTGTGAACCGATAGTAAAGGTAAGTAGAACCCACCCCTATTCCATACGCTACTGTTTCTTAACCTTGCCAACTTTAAGATGTATGGATCTGAAATCCCAGAATTCCCCAGCCAGCCTTGCTCTTAAGAAGTCCACACATCTTAAAATTAACAAGGTTGAGAAACGCTGCTCTACACACACACACACACACACACACACACACACACACACACACACATATATATATATATATATATATTTATTTATTTTCATGGCTCTTCTTCTAACCCTTAGTCCAAATTGACTCATAAGAAATCCATCCTCTAGATGGAGCTAGATATTTCTCAAAACATCAGCCCCATAATAGTTTATCTTCTCTTCTGCACACAGTGAGTATTGCAATCTTCCCGTGTTTCTTGACTAACAGAGCGTGGAAAGTTGTAATGTTACAATCACAGTGCAGGATAATTTATAATAAATGTCCTGGACTGTGTAGGTGAAGGAGAGGGCAATCCCCTCTTTGCTATTTTCAACAGCAGCAGCTCTGCATTCATCATAATATGGATATGAGCTCTCCATCATCACTTTCCTAAATGAAAACAGTCCTCTGGCTTTCCCACGGCAGCAAGATTGGGCTGTCGACTTTATTTTGCTCTCATTTCACTTAATTCCTTCCTTGAAGTATGGCATCAAATACAAATACCACAACAGAGTAGTCACCAGTGTCAGTTTTCTATGCCTGTCTTGAAATTTCCTTAATAATGCAATATCTTGCATTGCCTGGTTAGCTACTGCAGTGATTCATTCATTGTATCATCAGCTATGAGTCAGAAAACCTTCTTTAATTTTTGCTTACCAGTAGCCTTACCTTAAGTTGGTCTTACTCAATTTGTTTCATTTAGATTTTTTTTTTACTACAATTCTCCCCCATTCCAAACCAGCTTTAGGAGATTTATAGTTCAGTCCATCTAGTTGGCAATAGACTTAGGTTTTTCTAAGTACAGTTAATCCATAAGCTTGTATTTACATACTTACTGGTGTTGTGTATGCGTGCATGTAAATCCTTCAACTCAGATCTGACAAGTGCCTGAAGTTTTCAGAATTGTTTTGCCAGTGACGCTTCCTAGATAGCGATAGAATTTAAGAGGCTGAGAGGCCACCCAACTGAAACATTGTGATTCTGAGCAGCAAACAACAAGAAGAAAAACAGTAAACCAAGTCCCCAAGCCTCCAAACTTAACATTAAAATTGAAACATGCACATTATATAAATTTAAAATACAAAACATAGCAATGAAAGTCAAGCAATTTAATAGAAGAACCAAAAAAAGAATTCATCTCAATTGACCTTAAAGCCTGGCCTTAGTGGTTTTTCTAAAGATGAAAAGAGTTGGGGACTATTGTATATTGATGAGTGGGGTGGGGAGAGATTGTTCCAAGAGAACAGGGGCAATCAGGAAAAAAAAGGTACATCTCCCATAAGATGGCAAGATTTAGATTCAACCGGAAGCGTTGCAATAAGACAGTCAGGGAATTAGCGGGCTCTGATGAGCTTTGCGAAAACCCGGACTGACAAACCGCTGCTGAGGGGTCTTTGGACCAGAACCATCCTATAGGGACGGGGAAGAAGGAGAGGCACCTCGGAAGACCAAGAGGAACAGGCAAGTTCCTCGAAGGTCAGAGGAATCTCTCTCCGATTCAGCGGCAGAGGCAGCAGCCATTTCGGCTGTCAAGAAGCTGGGGCAACCGGACTGAGTATTGAGCAGGAGCGGTGAATGCAACAGAGTTTTTGAAGCCGGGTGAGTGACAGCCAACCCACAGGCAAAATAACAACAACAAAAATTATTTTAAAACCTGAAACCCACAGCGTAAAACTAGTGGCTGATGGGTATGGGGAAAGAAAAGAAGATGTAAGCAGAATTTAAAGGGACAAAAACCTGAAAAGAAAATTGATTTTTGAATAAAATTAACTGGAAAATTTTAAGAATTAGAAGAAACAACCCCAAAATTGGCTAAAGGATTGGAAAGAAAATAAACAGATCCTTTCTTGTTGAAGACTAAGAAAAATAAAAGACAGTTGGATATTAAGCCCTGCAACAGAAGTGCTTTATACCTAAAAAAAAAGGGGGGGGAATATTGTTTAATTTGGACTGGACTATAAAACTGATTTGGTATTTTTAAAGTTAAAAAGAAGAAAAAAGAAGCTAGATTGTTAACAAAGATTGATACAAAATGGACACTCTGTTAAACAATTAAGAGAATTGTGGATTCTAGAGAGACATCTTCAGGAGAAAAAAGAGCATTGCAATTTGGAATATTTGTTTTGGAAAACTTTGAACTATATCAGTGATAATAGCCGTGAGAACTTTTGGGGAAGTTTGCTTTGTCTGCAAACGGCTTGACTTTGGAAAAAGAAAAGAAAAGAAAAGAAAAGAAAACAACGGAACTTTTAAATCTGGAACAATACTAATATAGAAAGAATAAAATGGTGCAGGAAATTAGAAAAAAGATGGAAATGATGTATTCATCCTGGAAAGTGGAACTAAGAGGAATAATTACGATGCTACATGGAGAATCGAAACTTGAGGTTCCAAAAATTGAGAGAAAGCATGTTCAAGCTGACAAGGAAACAAAGATAGAGAAGCAAGACACAGAGACTGAAAACAAAGAAGAAGATAAAGACAATGAGATTAATTTTGGAAAACTAATTGAATATATGGATAGTAATAATAAAAAGGAGGTTTTTAGAGATTACATTGGGATTAACAATGGAAAAAACAGAAAAGGCAGAAAGAGACAAAGAAGGAGAGAAGGGAGAAATAGAAAGAACACCAAAAAATTAAATGATTACACTGAGATTAACAGTGAAAAGAAAAATATTGTCACCGCTACCGGCTCGGGAGAACCGGGCCGAACCGGGAGGAACCCACCACTGGCCCTCTCTAAGCAGTTTACAGAGTCAGCATATTGCCCCCAACAATCTGGGTCCTCATTTTACCCACCTCAGAAGGATGGAAGGCTGAGTCAACCTTGAGCCGGTGAGATTCGATCTGCCAAATTGCAGACAGCTGGCAATCAGCAAAATTATCCTGCAGTACTGCATTCTAACCACTGCACCACCGCGGCTCTTATGTAAAGGTCAGAATAAGCATATGCAGCTAGCAGTCAGCTGAAGTAGCCTGCAGTACTGCACTCTAGCTACTGCGCCACCTCAGCTCCTAAAAACAGTACATAAAAATTAAAAAGTTAGAATTAAAATTTCAAAAAAAAAATTTTTTTTTTTACAGGGAGGTAAGAATAATAAAGCCTCTCAAAGAAATCAATTGAAAAGGTGAAGGGAGAGCCCTCAGGGCACCAACAAGCCCCACCGCTGCATGCTTTTTGGGGCTCTCCACACAAGGTCTCAGAGCCATGTTTTAAACTCCTTTCTGGGAGGCCAGGCGGGTGGGGGCCTGACTCATCTTTAGGGGAAGGATATTCCACAGAGCAGGGGCAATGGCAGAGAAGGCTCTGTTTCTAGACCCTGCCACTCAGAAGTTGCAGTAGTTCCAACTGGGAGCTGATCCAGAGCAGGACTTCCTGGTCCAGGAATGGGGGCAATTGGTGCAGAAGATATTATTGTGCAAAAGCCTTCCTGTCCCCAGATGCCACCTGTTCTTCAAGAAAGAAACTGTGAATCTAAGAGAGTCTAGGAAAATGATGGTGAACCTTTTCGGCACTGAATGCCGAAAAGGGAGCACACGTGTAGCACCAAGTTCTGAAAAGGGAGCACTTCTCACCAGGAGTGGATTCTACTTACCTTTACTACTAGTTCGCATCGTGCCCGCGCGTGTGCGCTCGCTTAGCTCACACACATGCACACTCTTCTGTGCATGTGCAGATCACTTATGAGGACATTTGGGTCAGTGGGCAGAGCCAGTGGTGAAATCTAAAATTTGTTACTACCGGTTCTGTGGGAGTGGCTTGGTGTGGGGGGGGGTAATGTGACTGGGTGGGCGTGGCCAATTTTTTACTTTTAAAACCATTTTTTACATGTAAAACCATGTAAAAAATGCTTTCAAAAGGCTCTGACAATCCCAGATGAGTTGCCTGATCGTCAGAGGGTTTTTAAAAAACCCTCTGCCATCAGGCAACTCAGCTGGGATCGTCAGAGCTTGGATCGTCAGAGCCATTTAAAAGAAAAAACCTTTTTTTCTTTTAAATGGCTCTGACGATCCAAGCTGAGTTGACTGATCGGCAGGCAACTCAGCTGGGATCTTCAGAGCTTGGATCGCCAGAGCCATTTAAAAGAAAAAAGTTTTTTTCTTTTAAATGGCTCTGATGATCCAAGCTGAGTTGACTGATTGGCAGGCAACTCAGCTGGGATCTTCAGAACTTGGCTCGTCAGAGCTTGGCTCATCAGAGGCATTTAAAAGAAAAAAAGCCTCTGATGATCACGCGGCTCAGCTGGGCATGGGGGCGGGGACAGGAATTTTTGCTACCGGTTTTCTGAACTGCCTGCTGCCATAGCTACCTACTCACCCGAGCAGGTCCGAACCGGGAGCATTTCACCTCTGGGTGGAGCCTCCTGCCAGTTTTACTAGTGGTTCTTGCGAACCGGTTCAAACTGGGGGCAACCCACCACTGCTTCACATGCTTGTCTGAGCTGTGACCAGGAAGAGGGGTTGCCCATGGAGCATGCATGTGCCGGATAGCGTACTTCTGGTTTCCATCACACACATGTGCACCAGCCAGCAAGTCTTCCGGTTACTGCTGTGTATGTGCATGTGCCAATCAGCTGGCTGGCACGTATGCTCATGCCAGAAAATGGAAGACCAACTCTTCCTGTTTCTGGCACTGCCACATGCACAAAGGCCAGATCATCGCGCGTGCATGTGCGCCAGAAACCCAGAAGAGGAACGGGCGATGATACGCATGCCAGGCAACATGCATCTGTGTGCCACTTTGGGCACGTGTGCCATAGGTTCGCCATCACGGGTCCAGGAGAACACCCCTGCTCATGCACGAACTCTGAATGGGATAGTGCTCCTCTATCCAGAACCAAAGATGGAAACCCCCCAACTCTCAGTTGTGTGGGTCCCAAAACCTATTAACCTCTTGGTCTTGACAAAGAACAAGTAATAGTGTTAACCACAAGACATTTCCATTCATGTCCATACATGAAAGAAGGATTTACTGACTTCCAGTCTCCATTTCTGTGTTTATAACCTGGGGCGGGGGCGGGGGGGGCAACATTTCGAACTGTTATATAATGTCAATCAGGAAATTGTTTGTTGTTATAAGGAGCTTGGCCATGATAAAATATTTTTTTAAAAAAAACAAAATATCAAAAAAAAAAAAAGAGTGTATTTTGGCTCTTTCCTTCCATTGCTTCAATGGAGTGAAGGAACTGTTTCCTTTTGCATGGACACACTGTTCCAAATGATGATATTCTTCACATTGTGTCAGAGTGTGCCATCAGATAAAGAGAAAATGTTACAGAGTATAAAGCACATTGTTGAGATAAGGTTTTGCAATCACATGAGCTCTTTTAAACTAGCCTCCACCAACTTGATGTCCTGTAAAGAAGCTTCCCCCCACCTCCAAAAAACCCTTAGCTCCCTCCAGATTTTTTTTCCTCTGGGAATGCAATACATCTGGAGGATATTAAGTGAGATAGATTGGACTACAGGGCAATAACTACAATCTTGTTTGCAGGATCACAATTCCACTCTCACTGTACATTAAAAAAAAATGGGGAGAGTTCATACAGCACCACCAAACATATTTGGTTCTTCGTTAACAGTCTGGCAGCCACCCAGAAACCAACGCTGGAACTTTTGTGGGAATTGTCTGGAATCCAAAGAAGCAATAGTGAAACTGGGAAAATTGGGAAAATCTAACCATTACCCCAGATATTTGTGTGCAAATTGTATCAATAATTTACTTTAGGTCATAAATTTCTAGATGAATCAAGAAGGGCTGCCTACCATGATGGTACCTTGGTTCATGTGATGGCTCCCCAGGAGTGTAGTTCCCATATATTTTTATACTTTCCAATAACACTTGATCTTGGCACTTTTCTCTGCCTGATATTTTTCTATCGCTGCATCATTCAAATCACAAGAAAATTACTTCTGTTTGGAGAATGGTATTTTCTCATCTGTGTTCTCTGAATTTCTCATACTGGCATTTCCCACAAGCTGAAATCTTTCTAAACAAATATTTTTGATCTGTTTTAAGGTGGTCTCACATACTCTATCTTTCATACATTTCCCTTCTCCCATAGTTGGCATGAAATTACACATTATCGCTGTATTATGATCGCTGTATTATGTATTATGTACAAGGGTTGACTACTAGAATGCTGGCCTTCTTTCCAACATTTATTATTTCTATAAATAATTCAAGACAGTGAGTGAACATACCTAGTACTTCTTTCTCCCCCTATTTTCCCCACAATAACCACCCTGTGACATGAGTTGGACTCAGAGAGAGAAACTGGTCCAAAGTCACCCAACCATCTTTCATGCATACTAGAATTCAGTTTCCTGGTTTCTAGGTCAGCACCTTAGCGATCAAACTGATTCCACTAATGTGTTTATCAATTTTTACATAGTCTAGTAGAAAAGTTATTAGCAGAAAATAATTCTCAGGAAAGTGTTTTTTTTTTTTAAAGGAGCTAGGCATGTACATGCATGTAGAATTCTTGGAATAGCTTTTAAAATAGCTATGCAACTTACAAAAACATGGAGCTGCTTTAAATATGTGGGAGGGGGAGTGTTAGTATACACACTGTGTTCCAATTAAATTGACGACTTTAAAAATAGCAGTCTACCTTAACAAGCTTGAGGCCCTTAAAAACCTTTGTAGGAAATAAAGATTTCTTCCAACCATTTATTAATACCAACCAATTTCTCATAAAACCACTCCTTACTACCAAGGCAGACCTGTAGTAAAACCAGGAGTGGCAGCAACCAACTAAGAAATATTTCTGTTTGGAGAATAAACAGAAATGGATCTGGGACTTTCTGCATGTAAAATTTGCTTTGCAAATGACCTGTAGCCTTTTCTTTGTGGAAAAAACAACAACCTCTAAGCAGATGTCATCAGTGAAAATTTCCTGCTCTTTATAAAAGATGGCAAACAATTAAAGTTTTCTGAAGAAGCATTTTCAGGAAAATCTCAATTCATAGGAAAGAAACTTCAGGAAATAATTGCCATGACCCAAAGTCTGACTTTGCATGAAGGCAAAAGGACAAATGGACATCAGTCCAATGGGTAGCCAACATAGATTATCAGTGTTAGAATGGATGTAAAAAAAAATTGAAATTATTTTTCTACACAAGTTAGCTGCATAGTTTGATCTATTGATTAATATACCAGGCTAGAAATCAGGAGATTGTGAGTTCTAGTCCTGTTTTAGGCATGAAAGCCAGCTGGGCCAGTCACTCTCTCTTGGGCCCAATCCACCTTACAGGGTTGTTGTTTTGGGGACAATAAGAGGAGGAAGCTGTGTTGGATATGTTCAGCACGTTATTTGTAAAATATATATATATATAAAGGGGAAGTACAAAAAATAAAATAAAGTAAAATATAAAATGCTGGCGAATCAGGTGAAACTAAAAGAATGTTGACCCAAAGTTATTGTTCAAAAGGCAAGTGGACTTCCTTGGTTTTTCCTTGAAAACATTTCACTTCTCATCCAAGAAGCTTCTTCGATTCTCGGATTTGGGACAACTATTACCTGGATGACTGAGAATTTTCCTAGACATCAGAATGTTGACTAAAAATAATGGTATTGCTCCAGTAATGCAAAATCACTCCTTAAAAGAGGAAATGATCTCATCAAGCACCAGTTTGTCTCTCCCTTTCCTTCTTGTTAGATTAAACACCTTTTTCATAATCAATTGTTGACTTATCTCAGTCAAGTTCCTGTTTATTCCCCTCCCACTCATTCATTATTGACCTCGGGCAGTCATTCCTTTAGAACATAACTGTATAAGTAGATTGCTTATTCTAGGACAAAGGGGAATTATTGCTGGCCATTATCAGCATCCAGATAGCATTCCATTATGATGGATGTAGAAAAACAAAAAGTAAAAGGTGTGAACACCAGTTATTATTCAAGTATAACCCACTCTATTTTAATAGATCTCAAAGTAGGTTACAATCAATTAAAAGAGAGCGAGGGGAAAAAATCTATTGAACAACATGTATTTTGGTGAGCATTTTTTGTCCCTCCTTGGATGTTGGTGTCTTCCAGTCCTGAAACAACAGCAAGGTCATGTAGATACAAGATGATCTAGTCTAGCAATGTTGTTTCAATCAAAAGTAGTTGTCTCTCATCAGGAAAGAATGGAAATGCCCCACCAAAGCCGATTAGCCTTGCTTGTCATTCATGAGCTGTTCTTGTGGAATTCTGATACTTTTTATTTGTTAGATAAGGAAGGTGATAATAGCTGGTTACAAGCAGAGATCGCATGAGATAGAACAGATAAGAGGAGCACCCAGACTGTTTGAGGGGAACCACAATGCCAGTCTGTTAGGTAACTTGCCTTTGGCTTTGGTGCTTGCATCACTCCAGTTTCCCACAAAACAATAAACAGAGACAAGGGTGTACCATCATCAGCTGATGAGAGGTGGTAATCTTATAAGGCTATTAGAGACTTTTTATAACCTCAGAACTGGGATTCCTGACTAATGATCTCAACAGGGTCTTGATACCCTTTACTTGAAATTACCTTGGGGGAATCTTTGGAACCCTTTCATAATAATTGGGGCACCTTATAAAGTGCTTATTGTTGAAGCTTTGGGTGTTTGAAAAGGAACAAGGGTGAGGCTGGTGACAAAATGTGCATTGCAACACCAAGTCTGCCCCTTTTGTGCTTGCTTTGCAGTGTCACAAGCATATAAAGGGATGGAAGTTCTGTCATGACGTTATGACACACATTTCATTATTTTGACAAAAACTTAATTTGCTATGGATACCATTAACCTAAGCTTTCGCACGCAACAGTCCATTTGTTCAGATGCAGAGAGTAGATGAGAATACACTGATACATTCATTTCCTATAGCATGTACAGGCAATAGTAACTGCATACAGAGTAACCATTTACAGTGGTACCTTGGTATTCAACTGCTTTGAAACTCATCAGATTTGGTACTCAATGCATTTTGACAGGCACTCATCATTTGTTTGGTATTCAATGCACAAGCTATAACTTGTCGCTGTTGGTTGCCTTGTGATTCATTACGTTCTTCCTTATGGGAAAAAATTGGTTCTCATTGTTTTGGGTCCTCATTGCACCTCCCAGAACCAATTAACGATGAGAACCAAGGTACCACTGTATATGAAATCCCATACACTAAATGAAATTGCATGAGAGCTATAGCAAGCAATAAGCAATAGGCAAATATTTTGTGACTGATGGCTACAGTCAATAGTTCTGAAAGCTATAATACATAGGATGTTGCAAAATGCTCCTTCGCCTTATGGATATGTCTTTTACTAATAAGATTGTTTTAAGATATAAGCTATAGTTTACATAATTTTGAAAGGGCATGGGGGAAAGAGCACATAGATCTATATTTATATTGAGTGGCCTATCTATGGCCAACAAAAGAGGAGTTCCCTCAGCACTTGCATGACTTCTTCCGAGCAAAGGAAGATCAACTTGGTTTCAAAAGAAAAAAAATCAGTTAGGAAATCACTATTGTTTTTTCCAAATGTTGAATGGGTTCACTCATCACAATTTAACTATGGTTTGCTTGTCAATGGCTTACTGAATAAATCATGATAAGCTGACTTTGCACAATTAGCTGCTGGCCTTTTTTGTGAACTTTGGTGTGTATGCCAATTACTGTTTATGTGTATATCTATGTCTGTCTGTCTGTCTGTCTGTCTGTCTATCTATAGAGAGAAAGATAGAGTTAAATAGATATAGATATATATCTATATCTGGAGTGTGATGGTTCAGTGGTTAAAGATGCTGAACTTGTCAGCTGGAGAGCTGACAGCCTGGGTTTGAGATCCAAGCTCCACACAATGGGGTGAGCTCCCATTACTTGCCCCAGCTCCTGTCCGCCTAGCAGTTCAAAAGGATGCAAATGCAAGTAGAATAGGTACCACTTCAGTGAGAAGGTAACAGCATACTAATACAATTATTCACCAAGTGTGTATTCAATATATTTCTTGAGGTATCTGAAGCTTGTGCCAATTTTTTTCAGGAGACACATGTGTTGGACCTTAGCCCTCAGTATGAACATTTCAACCATAAACCATGGCTTATAACAAATAACAATAGCTGACTAAATACACTGCTGTTTAGCACAATGTGTGATTCCAAGCATTTACAAATCCACCTCTTTTGTACTCACCCTGCTGCTTCCCTTAATGGAAGACTTCCAGAAGTCCAGGTATGAAAGAGTCAATTGATCTAGGTTAGTGTTTCTCAGCCTCAGCAACTTTAAGCTGTGTGGACTTCAACAATATACTGGCTAGGGAATTTTGGAAGCCGAAATCCATACAGCTTAACAATGATGACATTAAGAAACACTTATCTAGATAGTAGGCAGAGTTCAGGAAAGTCCAGGAAATTTACATTCTAAGTCAAACATCAGAAGCTGGAAAATTTCCTGTCTCTCAGGTCAGCATTTGAAAAGTGAAGTGCACAGTTCTTTATCTTCTGTCAAAGGAGGAGAGAATCCAGCCCAGGTGACTTCTATCAAGAATGGAACAGCTGTCCCAATGCTAAAAGGAGGATTTGAATCAGAAGGAAGGACTCACCTGGGGAGAATGCAGACCTAAGATATGAGCAGGATTCTATTCTTTCCCTTCTCATTCAATTAAATCTTCCCATTCAGTTAACAAAGGGATTCTAATCCCATCTCACTCATCATACTGGTAGATTCATTCTGCTGAGAGCTCCTTAAAATTCTAATGTTATGGAAAAGAAATGAATATCTTCCACGTACTTTCAAATGCCAGGAAAACCTTTCTTTATGAGTGAAAGGAGCACCAGATTAGTGGCATTTTGCAGCAATGGGACTGGTCAGTTTAGGGCTCTCTGCTTATGGATGTTATAGCAGCCAAACCACTATATCCTATGTGTTGGAATGAACAAGTGAATACTCTAGCCAATTTCCCCCTACATGTTTCTAAAAGCTAAAGAAGCCTTAAGATAGAATGTGTGTGTTTTGGGGATCTCATCCTCATATTCCTCTAACAGTAGGAATGAAGATGCCTCACAAATCATTCTTTCAGGACTTATCCTCATGACACTGTCTTTCTCCTGTTGCCAGCCCAAGAGGGAGACAGCCCACTCTTTTACTCATTTGCTTTAAAAAGTTTAAACATTTTTCCTAGCTTATTCTCACACAATCCATGTTGTATGAACGATCTGCCAACAGGGCAATGTGGACGTTGGTACTTTCAAAGGCTGGGTTCTGCACATTTCCTATTGGCACTGTAGGCTGGTGAAACCTTGCCACCTCGAAGCTTGGTCACTTGGCATTGAAGAACTCCTGGTCTTTTTGGCTTGGATTAGGCAGAAGGAGAACATGAAAAGGCATAGCAACAAGTCATAAATGACTCCACATTTCAAATCAGTTGATCAAGAACGGTCCTGTGCATGCTCTTTAGCCTTTGGTGAGGAGAATGGTTTGCTCCTCTCTTATTTCAATCAAAAATAAATGATACTAAGGAAGTGGAGAGGAAAAATAGGTTTATCTGTTGGCTGGAGGCTGATAAGACTGGAGATAGTCATCTGCAGGCATTAATAGATTTAAAAGAATCTTCCTTCTCCACGCTTTTGTCTCCTGCCACTACACATCAACATTCTAAAAGCATTCTCTTTTTTGGATCCAGGGTTCCCGATTGCCATCTGAAATTGACCAAGCCAGCACATTTTATGTTTCCATTTTAACTTTCCAGATAAGTAAAAATAAAATTCTCCCAGCCAACCTTCTGGACAGGATGGGTGGCACAGTTTCATAGAATCGGAGTCTTGGTAGGTTAAAGAGCCATCTTTCCCTGCTGTCCCTCCTCCTTGGATTTGTATGCCACCTTTCCAACTTTTCATTTCATTTTCATTTCATTTTATTAGATTTATATACCGCCCTACTCCCGAAGGACTCAGGGCGGTGAACAGCCAGAGAGATAAAACACACAAATTACAAAATTTAAAAGACAATATAAAAACCCATTAAATAATTTGGCCCCAAACAATTTAAAACACCCCTACTGTTTTAAAACCAATTTTAAAAATTACAATTAAAAAGGGAGGTTAGGCCAGGCCAGCCTGTTGAAACAAATAGGTCTTAAGAGCATGGCGGAAGGTATGTAAATCCGGGATCCTCCATATCTCCGAGGGGAGCTCATTCCAGATAGCTGGTGCCCCCACAGAGAAGGGTCTCCCCCTGGGGGCCGCCAGTCGACACTGTTTGGCCAATGGCACCCTGAGGAGCCCCTCTCTATGTGAGCGTACTGGCCGGTGAGAGGCTACTGGTGGCAGAAGGCGGTCCCGTAAGTACCCAGGTCCTAAGCCATGGAGCACTCTAAAGGTGGTGACCAAAACCTTGAAGCGCACCCGGAAGACCACTGGGAGCCAGTGCAGCTCGCACAGGAGGGTGTCACATGGGAACGCCACGTCGCACCCATAACCACCTGCGCGGCCGCACTCTGAACCAGCTGGAGCCTCCGGGTACTCCTCAAGGGGAGCCCCATGTAGGGAGCATTACAGCAGTCCAGGCATGAGTGACGAGGGCATGAGTGACCATGCATAAGGAGTCCCGATCCAGAAAGGGATGCAACTGGCGTATCAGGCAAACCTGATAGAAAGTCCTCCCGGCCACAGCCACCAAGTGCTCTTCTAAAGACAGCCGTGAATCCAAGAGGACGCCCAAGTTGCGAGCCCTCTCCGTGGGGGCCAACTGACTATATCGGGACACCGGAAACCACAGCCACTTGGTCTTGGATGGGTTGAGCCTGAGTCTGTTTCTCCGCATACACACGGCCTCCAGGCACCGGGACATCACTTCAAGGGCATCATTGGGGTGGTCCGGGGTGGAGATGTACAGCTGAGTATCATCAGCGTACTGATGGTACTTCATCCCAAAACCACGGATGATCTCGCCCAGTGGCGTCATATAAATATTGAACAGAAGGGGCGAGAGGACTGACCCCTGTGGCACCCCACATATAAGGCGCCTCTGGGTTGACCTCTGCCCCCCTGCCAACACAGACTGCGACCAGTTGGAGAGAAAGGAGGAGAACCACTGCAGCACGGTGCCCCCCACCCCAACTCTTCCAACCGATGTAGCATGATACCATGGTCGATGGTATCAAAAGCCGCTGAGAGATCTAATAGGACCAGGACAGAGGAACAACCCCTGTCCCGAGCCCTCCAGAGATCATCAACCAACGCGACCAATGCCGTGCTGTACCCAGGCCTGAAGCCCAACTGGAATGGATCCAGATAAACCATTTCATCCAGATACTGGGGAAGCTGTCGCACCACCACACTCTCAACAACCTTCGCCACAAAGTGAAGGTTGGAGACTGGACGATAATTAGCTAACACTGCCGGGTCCAGGGAAGGCTTCTTGAGGAGAGGCCTCACCACTGCCTCTTTCAAGGCGGCGGGAAAGTCACCCTCACTCAATGAAGCATTTATAATCCCCTGGAGCCAGCCTCATGTCACCTCCCGAGAAGCCAGCACCAACCAGGAGGGACACGGGTCCAATAAACATGTGGCTGTGCTCAGTCTACCCAGAATCCTGTCCACGTCTTCGGGAGTCACAGGATCAAACTCTTCCCAGATAACATTCTCAAGATCTGCCCCCATCATCCCTCCTGAGTCTACCCAGTCAGAGTCCAGGTTTTTCCGGATCTGAGTGATTTTGTCATACAGATACTGCACAAAGTCCTTGGCTCTACCCTCCAAGGGGTCCTCCCACGCTTCCTTTGACAAGGGTCTCTCAAAGAGAGGGAGAGGTGAATATTTATGCCCCCCCAAATATAACACACAAATAAAAAGTTTCTAAATATTTCTAAATATTTTAGCCCTGCTCAGTGGTGAAATCCAAATTTTTTTACTACCGGTTCTGTGGGCATGGCTTGGTGGGCGTGACAGGGGAAGGATACTGCAACTTCTGCATTCCCTCCCCACTCCTGGGGGAAGGATATTGAAAAATCTCCATTCCCATCTCACTCTGGGGCCAGCCAGAGGTGGTATTTGCCGGTTCTCTGAACTGCTCAAAATTTCCACTACCAGTTCTTCAGAATCTGTCAGAACCTGCTGGATTTCACCCCTGGCCCTACTTTAGAATAATGACATACAGGTGACACTGTTCTGGAAGAATGGAAGATCTATGTCTTGGAACCATCTGTGCAAAACACACAAAACCTGATCAAATCTACTAATCAAACAAAATGTTCTCCCTAGACCACCCAAGAGTGTAATTGGTGGTGGTTTTTCCTGTTTGCCAATATTTTTGGGGAGGGGAGGAGGAGGAGGAAGCCACTAATCATTTTATCTAATATGTCGTGCATTAAAACAGTAAGGCAGAGTGCAAAGCAAAATTTTCTGATATATTTTTTTCTGCTATTCAGGGGCACTTTAATATAGCCTTGAGGAAGTGTCTTTTGACTTCTTTTCTTAATAAAAGCATATGATCTTTTCTTCAAGATTAATGAGGTAGAAGGAATGACCATTGGACTGTTTCTCTTTCCTTAATAAGAACATATGATAATTACTTCAAATTTAATGAGGTAGAAGAAATAGTCATTGACCAGGAATCTTGAAAGTGGGTCCCCTATCTTTCATCTCCAGTTTATGGGGCATATCACAAGGTTTCAGAGGCTGACAGGATCTGGGGTTGGCCATCTCAACTCAAAAGAAGTTTATTATAAGGGAGGATGCTTCTAATATCTGGTCATCATTCTGGTTAGTATACAAGCGTATACAAGTTTCCATAGTTAAGAAATGAGAGGAGAAAATAAGCAGGAGAGGGGAAATAAGTTTGTGTTCTTATTGTAAACATTTTGCAAAACAGCATTTCTTAAATGTAAGGTGTTTATGTTGGCCAGCATGAGGACAGGAAGTATTTTTTTCCTTTCTTTGTTGTAGTGTATTTTCCCCCTTCTCTATTAAAAATTCCTTTCTTCTCACTAGGGAAATTGTTTATGCCAGCTCCATGCTGGCACTGGACCCCAATTCTAAGGTCTTTGAGGAAGATAAAAGTGCCTTGGAGTCAAAGGACTGCAACAATAGTGCTTAAGCTTCAAAAATAATTTCAATGACAGAAAATTATAATAGAAAAAATAAACAAAATAAATAAGCGAGAGGACTGACCCCTGTGGCACCCCACATATAAGGCGCCTCTGGGTTGACCTCTGCCCCCCTGCCAACACAGACTGCGACCAGTCGGAGAGAAAGGAGGAGGACCACCGCAGCACGGTGCCCCCCACCCCCAACTCTTCCAACCGATGCAGCATGATACCATGGTCGATGGTATCAAAAGCCGCTGAGAGATCTAATAGGACCAGGACAGAGGAACAACCCCTGTCCCGAGCCCTCCAGAGATCATCAACCAACGCGACCAATGCTGTTTCCGTGCTGTACCCAGGCCTGAAGCCCGACTGGAACGGATCCAGATAAACCGTTTCATCCAGATACTGGGGAAGCTGTTGCGCCACCACACTCTCAACAACCTTCGCCACGAAGCGAAGGTTGGAAACTGGACGATAATTAGCTAACACTGCCGGGTCCAGGGAAGGCTTCTTGAGGAGAGGCCTCACCACTGCCTCTTTCAAGGTGGCGGGAAAGTCACCCTCACTCAATGAAGCATTTATAATCCCCTGGAGCCAGCCTCATGTCACCTCCCGAGAAGCCAGCACCAACCAGGAGGGACACGGGTCCAATAAACATGTGGCTGTGCTCAGTCTACCCAGAATCCTGTCCACGTCTTCGGGAGTCACAGGATCAAACTCTTCCCAGATAACATTCTCAAGATCTGCCCCCATCATCCCTCCTGAGTCTACCCAGTCAGAGTCCAGGTTTTTCCGGATCTGAGCGATTTTGTCATACAAATACTGCACAAAGTCCTCGGCTCTACCGTCCAAAGGGTCCTCCCACGCTTCCTTTGACAAGAGTCTCTCAAAGAGAGGGAGAGGTGACTATTTATGCCCCCCCAAATATAACACACAAATAAAAAGTTTCTAAATATTTCTAAATATTTTAACCCTGCTCAGTGGTGAAATCCAAATTTTTTTACTACCGGTTCTGTGGGCAGGGCTTGGTGGGCGTGACAGGGGAAGGATACTGCAACTTCTGCATTCCCTCCCCACTCCTGGGGGAAGGATATTGAAAAATCTCCATTCCCATCTCATTCTGGGGCCAGCCAGAGGTGGTATTTGCCGGTTCTCTGAACTGCTCAAAATTTCCACTACCAGTTCTTCAGAATCTGTCAGAACCTGCTGGATTTCACCCCTGGCCCTACTTTAGAATAATGACATACAGGTGACACTGTTCTGGAAGAATGGAAGATCTATGTCTTGGAACCATCTGTGCAAAACACACAAAACCTGATCAAATCTACTAATCAAACAAAATGTTCTCCCTAGACCACCCAAGAGTGTAATTGGTGGTGGTTTTTCCTGTTTGCCAATATTTTTGGGGAGGGGAGGAGAAGGAGGAAGCCACTAATCATTTTATCTAATATGTCCTGCATTAAAACAGTAAGGCAGAGTGCAAAGCAAAATTTTCTGATATATTTTTTTCTGCTATTCAGGGGCACTTTAATATAGCCTTGAGGAAGTGTCTTTTGACTTCTTTTCTTAATAAAAGCATATGATCTTTTCTTCAAGATTAATGAGGTAGAAGGAATGACCATTGGACTGTTTCTCTTTCCTTAATAAGAACATGTGATAATTACTTCAAGTTTAATGAGGTAGAAGAAATAGTCATTGACCAGGAATCTTGAAAGTGGGTCCCCTATCTTTCATCTCCAGTTTATGGGGCATATCACAAGGCTTCAGAGGCTGACAGGATCTGGGGTTGGCCATCTCAACTCAAAACAAGTTTATTATAAGGGTGGATGCTTCTAATATCTGATCATCATTCTGGTTAGCTTGTATACAAGTTTCCATAGTTAAGAAATGAGAGGAGAAAATAAGCAGGAGAGGGGAAATAAGTTTGTGTTCTTGTTGTAAACATTTTGCAAAACAACATTTCTTAAATGTAAGGTGTTTATGTTGGCCAGCATGAGGACAGGAAGTATTTTTTTCCTTTCTTTGTTGTAGTGTATTTTCCCCCTTCTCTATTAAAAATTCCTTTCTTCTCACTAGGGAAATTGTTTATGCCAGCTCCATGCTGGCCCAATTCTAAGGTCTTTGAGGAAGATAAAAGTGCCTTGGAGTCAAAGGACTGCAACAATAGTACTTAAGCTTCAAAAATAATTTCAATGACAGAAAATTATAATAGAAAAAATAAACATGCATTCAGCCTCGGCAAAGACATCTGCAGGGGTTAAAAAAAGTCAAGATAGAAACTGTGTCTTCCAAGCCCTAATACATTTAGTTAAGTTACTGTATTTATTTTTGTCTTGTGCTTTCAAAGGAGATGGGGCTTTAAGTGCATGGCTGTGGCTGTGTTCTGTCCCTGTCTCACACATGCACACAAACAGACAGCCAGGGGTTAAATAAAACTAGCAGACAACAAATTCTTTCGATAAGAGGATTGGCAGCAACCCAGTAGCTGCTTGCCAAGAACTTTACTCATAAAGGGAGGGGTTGTTCCTCTGTCAGATAAACCCAAACAAGATACACACAGTTCAAGAATTGTCAAGTCCAGTCCGTATTAAATCCAAGGCAGATAACGTTGTTTCCAAAGATACAATGTGACTCGCTAGTAGTTTAGTTTTGTCTGTCACAGAGTCTGAATGGCCACCTCACCCCTTTTTATCCCCTGTGGGGTGTGGTCCAGTGACTCAGCTTAATCTCTGGCACGCCTCCTTTTCTGCTGCGTGCGCTTGTCTCGCCGACGCTGGCGTGGATCCAGCCAAGACTTATCTCTGTCACTGTCTGACTGCAAGGAGATACCTGGCTCCTGGCCAATCTCTTCTCCTTCAGGAGACACCTGAGGCATTGCCAGAGAGGAGGGTCCTGGAAAGGGAGGCCTGCCAACTCCTCTCCTTCATGTTCGGAGCCTTCTCCCTCCGATAAATCAGCCTCGGGGGTCGGAGTCTTATTCTTCCTTCAAATGTTGATAGATTTTAATCTAGTAGGAGATCTATTTCTGATTGACTGAAATCAACTCTGCAGAGTAGCTTTGTAAAATGAGGCAGGAGGCACATACATTTAATAGATAATAAATAAAATAAATGCAAATAAATAAAATTCAACAGTTGGTTGAACATGTAATTATTTCATTCTGGATATCAAGCTACTATGTTCCTCTCATTTTGAGAGCTCCTTGGTGCTCTCTGAGCTGGATTGTTATTTTTGCAGATGTTTCATTACTCAAATGAGGTTTCATTACTCAAATGAGGTAACTTCATCAGTGCATTAATGATGTTACCTAGTTTGGGTAATGAAATGTCTGCAACAAAACAACCAGACTCAGCACTGTTACCTAGTCTGGGTAATAAAATGTCTACCAAAAAAACAATCAACGTCATTTCAACCCTGAGCTACAAATATTCCCCTTTATTGATCCCCTTATTTTCAAAATATAATCTTTCAATTGATCCCACCATGGACCATTATATCACTGAACTATCTTCATCCATAGAAATTCATGCTTCATTCAAGTTTACAACTTGAATTTCCTAGGAAGCATATTTTTGGTTTCTTCTCAGACCTGGTGAAGCCTTTTATTTTTTGTTTTGTTTTCTCATCCTTGACATCAATAGTGCAGAGCAATTCAGTCTCATTTCCCTTATTTTTTTTCCAAAAAATCACCATTAAATTGCAACATTAATTGTGTTTCTCAAGGTTTTTGTTTAAAGAAAAATCATTTTTTTGCTACTTTGCTTCTATGAAATTGAACATTCAGTTCTTGCTTGCTACAAAGTTCCCATAGATTTGCAGAATGTGGTGGGAAAGGAAAAACAGCCTGTTCCCTATTGCTTTAATTATGTAGCAGCAGAGCAATGATCATACTACAGGTACTCCTCGAATTACAACAGTTCATTTAGTAACAGTTTGAAGTTACAACAGCCCTGAAAAAAATGAGTTATAGCTGTTTTTCACACTTACGACCATTGCAGCATGCCCATGGTCATGTGATCAAAATTTGAATGCTTGGCAGCTGACTCATATTCCTGACAGTTGCAGTGTCCAGGGGTCAAGTGATCACATTGTGTGACCGAAACGTTGGGCTCAATTGTGGTCATAAATCAAGGACTGCTTGTGAAAGAAAGAGAGAGAGAGAGAGAGAGTGAGAAAGAAAGAAAGACAGGAAAAGGAAAGAAGGAAGGAAGAAAGGAAGGAAGGAAGGAAAAGGAAGGAAGGGGGAAAGGGGGGCTGCTTTAGCGTCTAATTCTGAGAAGATGGTGTGATGGCATTCATGTGTGAGACAAAAGGAAAACATTAAGGATTAGTAAGAAGGTAAAAATCCCCCAAATGATGATACAGATTACTCCTTACAGAAGCCAGTCAGATAATCTTGCATTCCCTGCAGGGATGAAATGGCAAGGATCAATCATGAATTTGTGAAGCTAGCTTTAGAAACAGCTAGAAACAGTATCAGAGGCAAGAAGCTTAGGAATGGATTGCTACTTAGGTTATGTGCTGCAGTGGATCTTCTGTGGCTCCTGCATTTCCGAAAACCAAGGAACACCCTTGGAATTGGCACACGCTGTACCAAAAGTAGATGACGTTGCCAATAAAGCTTAATATAATGTCTTCTCTCATATTCTGGAGATTAGCCACAAACCCTGAACCGCTGTGAAGAACAGACCAACATTTCACAGGGCTATGGATCTGCTGCAGGTGGGAGTGTTTTTACACAACAAAGATACACAACATGGATAAAACCTAAACCTGTAGACACAGATACTTCTCAACATAGGCCTATGGATCAGCGGTGAAATCTGGCCAGGTCTATCTGGCTCGCATGAACCGGTAGCGCTGGCGGCGGGAAGCTCTGCCCACCCACCGGGACATCATTATGTCCCATTTTTTTACCCTCTGTGCATGTGCGAAAGGCTTTGCGCATGTGCAGAAGAGGTGTGCATGCACGTAGCATGCACACGCTTCTACAAGCTCCCATTTCTGAACTGGTAGCGAAGGTAAGTGGATTCACCGCTGCTATGGATCATAGACCAACTGGTGTTCTTGCCAAAAGTTGGTTGTGTTGTAGCACGGGAATAACGAGAGGCACAAGCAAGCTAGTGACAACAGCTCTTTAATTCAGGGTGAGGCTTCAGCAAAAGAACACAGGCAACAGCCCTCTTTATATACTTTTCAGGGGCAACCGTTAACCAATCACAATTCACAGAACATTTGAATTTCCCGCACAAACAGGTTGCATTTTGGAAGTAACGGTGTAGAATGAGTGTATCTCCTATACAAACCTGTGGAGTGCCGCGTTTGCTGTGCCGTTTTCTATGGACCAGAAGCATCAACCCTAGGAGAACGGACTCGATGTGGGAAATCTGTTCAAAGAATGGTTCTTCCACAATCCATTATGAACAGTTTCAGTAACTTACTCCCTTTTTCTTTTCTCCATGGCTTTTTCATTAAACGGCCTTGTTGCTTTAAAATAATGCTGTGATACTCTTATGTAGAAGCAATAGACTTGATTAATAGCTCTGGCAATTTAGCCACTCAGATAGATAAATTGCACAATGTGCTTGCAATCTGATGAATTAATGATTGGCAATGATGATGTCAATTGCTGCTTTGGGTGAGAAAGATTAGGTTCTAAAATGTACCGGTTCATGAAATAAAGATGGCTGATGTTTAAAGAAAAGAGAATGAGTCTTAATAGTATTACACAGGAGAAAACAAACTGAGCAGAAAGTTGTCTACAATAAACGTGAACAATGTATTTTGACAAAATGCAACTGGAATCATCACTATGTACCATCAAGCCACATTGACATGTATAATGTATGTGCAGGGTTCCTGTTATTTAAGTTTGCCTTTTCAGATTATTCACAAAATGAATCCTTCCCAATATTTGAGTTCCAATATTTGAGGGGCTGCCATAAGGAAGAGGCAGGTCAACCTATTCTCCAAAGTACCCAAAGGCAGGACAAGAAGTAATGGATGGAAGCAGGAGAGAAGCAACCTAGAACTAAGGAGAAATTTCCTAACAGTTAGAACAATTAATTAGTGGAATGACTTGCCTCCAGAAGTTGTGAATGCTCCATCACTGGAGATTTTTAAGAAGAGATTGGACAACTATTTGTCTGAAATGGTGTAGAATGTGCTGCTTGAGCGGGGTGCTGGACTTGAAGACTCCCAAGGTTTCTTCCAACTCTGTATTCTGTAATATCTCTTCCCATTCTTTTACTGAAACTTTATCATTCACATTTTGCTCTCCGAGACAGAGATGCATTAAAGATCAAATCTGAGCTCACGAAGATTATATAGCAAAAAGTGTCCTTCTGTGAACATTGAAAGCTAGCTAACCACATGCATTCTTTCCCAAACTGTTTTTGTAATAAAAAAAAAAGTTGTTTGAAGGATACTGCTGTTTCCCATATTGCGCATGCACAAAAGCAAATTGCAGAATGATTTGCTATTACACCACAACATTTGAACAAAGTGCAATGTTTGTGGTTTCAAAAAATAACAAGACTGCTCGTTCCCCCACATCTCTTTTAAGCACGAATTACTACTAATTCTTTCCCTGGGGGAAGAAATTTGCAGGAAATTTGGGAAATATTTGAGAATTACAGTATAATATTCAATTTTGTATATGAACAAAGGCTGAACCCTGTTAACTCTGCTTGCTTTGACTAAGTGACTATTCTGTTTGGCCTCAGTTACTGAAATGTTACTGGACTTTTGGTACAAAACACCCACTTTTTCTGTGTGATGTTCTCTTTCTGCATGGCAGCACCAGTAGATGACTCCACAGGGGCTTAACTTTTTAAGACAGCCAGAGAGGTTAGCCCATTGGGTGTTAATGTACTCTGATTTGGCACAAGTTATTTCATATTCTATTCTTCATGTTTAAGGAAGCTAAGAAATCATGAGGAAGAGCAATTTCCTCTCTTGAACTAAATGTTGCAATTTCCCTAATTCAGTTTCGAGGTTTGGGTTAGTTCTGATTTTGTTGAACTTTGTACTGTTTACCATGAGTAGAAACGTGATAAGAATGGGGTTGATTGTTTCTTTGGAAAATTTCCTATGTTAGGTTTTCATCATTCTTAGAAAATAAAATTCTGATAGAATCTCCATTTCCGTAGTGGGATAGCAAAATCAAATCATCCACACAGCAGTGGAAAAGTTAAATGTTAAAGATTTGAGTGAGCTACATAAACCATCAGTTGCGTATTGCTGAGACACCAACCCTTTTGGCCCAATACTGGAGGATCTTAGCTTACAAGATTGACTTGGAGCTTTTGAAGGTCTTTTTTTCCTGCTACCTATCTTGCTAGGCCTCCTGCCTTGATTTGTTATGTAATGTCTAACTAATCTATCTTTCCTTCATAAACCTCACTGATTTAGCAATATTGGGTTTTTTCTGCCTAGATACATTATAACAACATTCATTTTCCTTGCAAATTTTAGGACGGAATAATTGATAGGCTTTGTCATGTCTTCTCTTAGACTCTTTAGGCTTTCTACCTAATTCCACGAGCCAGGCCAACCTCGCTGCAGTGGCAGAAATATAATGTTTGTTAGTACAGTGGGACTTCCTCCCTAGTTAATGTATTTCAGATGTTTGTCTTATACATTGTATTAAACATTCAGGATGTGCCAGGGGTGAAATCCAGCAGGTTCTGACAGGTTCTGGAGAACCGGTAGCGGAAATTTTTAGCAGTTCAGAGAACCGGTAGTGGAAATTTTGAGTTGTTCTGAGAACCAGCAAATACCACCTCTGGCTGGCCCCAGAGTGGAGTGGGAATGGAGATTTTGCAATATCCTTTCCCCAGGAATGGGGAGGGAATGGGTATTTTGTAGTATCCTTCCCCTGGAATGGGGTGGGAATGGAGATTTTGCAGTATCCTTCCCCTGCCATGCGCACCAAGCCACACCCACCAAGCCATGCCCACAGAACCGGTAGTAAAAAAAATGGATTTCACCACTGGGATGTGTAGATTATTAATTCTACTTCAAGGACCACTTATGGAGCTCTGTAGATAAATATCATTGTCTCCAAGTTACTCCAAAGCTAATCAGTTTAGTTCTTAAACAGAAACAGAAACTAGAACTCTGTTGTCCACTTGCTTAGTAAATGAAAACAAACTGTTTAGAGCCATGGGCTGGATTAATTTTCTAAAAGAGAACTGTTGTTTCAACATAGATCTATGGTAAACAGAAGGTTTAAGAAGGCTGGAATGAAATCCTTTTAGCTCTTCTCCACCTGATGCTGTCTAAATGCAAAGAACATGTACATCTTTATGAACCTTTAAACTTCACCATAGCTATTGAATATATGGACTTGAATGAAATGGAGGGTTGGATCCTTAATTTTACTGAGGCAATTTGTATAGGAAGGGAGGGAATTACTATGGGTTCAGATCTGTTTGAGACACAAAATCCAGCATTTTGCTGATGTATGAATAGGAATAGCAATAGCACTTGGATTTATATACTGCTTCATAGTGCTTTACAGCCCCCTCTAGGAGGTTTACAGAATCAGCATATTGCCCCCAACAATTCGGGTCCTCATTTTTACCAATATCAAAAGGATGGAAGACTGAGTCAACCTTGATTCTGGTGAGATTCGATCTGCCAAACTGTTGGCAGCAGGTGATCAGCAGAAGTAGCCTGCAGTACTGCACTCTAACCACTGCAACACCATGGCTCATACTGTGCCTTTACTGGGTCTTTACTGGGATCTACTTGTATAATTACAAATTATTACAAAAACCCATCATTCTTCAGTAAGAATGAAAGACAGTAAAGACTGCTGTCCAGGGTATTCATAACTACATGGATGTTGTGGAATCTGTACCAGTATTTTAACTTTTCTTCATTTGTAAGTAACTGTGAGAGATGGGATATCTCTTTCAAAGAATTAGGTAAGAGATTATTTAATGGAACTCTTTGAAAGCTTGAGAATTTAGACATAGATATTTTCTCATGAATTTTTATTGCTCTTTGACTTTTATCAATATTTCTCAGCAGTCTATAATTACAAAAGTACATAGCGTGACTCATTCCACTTATTCATTATGGGGTATCCAGTAAATCCTGAATAATCTTGAATCTTGAAAAATCAGGATTCTGATATTATTTTTCTTCTGCAGAATTAACCTAATAAAATACCTTATTAGTACTGTATTACAATAATAATGCAAAACTCAAGCATGGTGAGAGAAGGCTGGTGACACTCTTAGCATTATTTTAAAAAGTGGCAGAGACTTGCAGATTTTTCTTGGGGAAGCCGTTTAGAAAAGCTGTTTAAATTCCACAGTGTGATGTTTCTTGTGTCACCAAGTTACATATTAATAATAAAGAACTGATTAGCTCCCTGATATATATTATTCTCAGTTATGGAATTGTACACATGAGTGGCTTTAATGAATGAAGTTTGCAGTGGCAGATGCTTGGCTGACGCAAAACACTGATATTTGGCTCAAGCAAGACATTTAAACTTGTATGAAAAAAAAATGTCAGAGAAGTTATAGGGAACTTGAGCATACATTGGTGAGCAGAGGCCCTGTTCTTGTTGGTACATTCTGGATATAAATTGCCTTCCTGTCAATCTGTATTTCAGAGAGAGATGCCAGGAAATGCATGTTGACCTCAAATCATTTCCTTTAGAAATCCAGAGGATATTTATTATTCTCAACCTCATGTTGAAGGCATCAAGACTCCAGTTGCTCTTAATTTTTGATCCCCTGAAACTATTTATTTATTTGGTATAACCATGTGATTTATTTTGAAAATGCACATATTTCTATCCAGAACCAAATTTTCCCAGGTTTGCCTTCCTCTTTAATACCACAGTAGTTGTTTAGCACATCTAGAAGGTCGCAGTTGCTGGAAGCTGTAGTTCAGCAGCATCTGGGAGGGCTGCAGAGTATCCTTTGATATGTGTGTGCATGAGCCATAATCTTATCCTCTCTTCCTTTTCTGGTGATACCTCCCTGGTTTGGAAGCAAATCATTTTGCTGGTTAACAAACATGTCTGACAAAGAATGATTGGCAAGTGTGATTAGTCACAAACCAGGATTACCAATCACAATTCAATTCTCATTTGTAATTCTGCTTTGTGGGCATACCATGGTTTTCTGGGATAAAAGAGACTAGCTAAGATTGTCATCTATTAATTTCTGTGGAAGGAAGAGAAGTAGTAGTTAAGGGAGGAATGTGGAAATTGAAGACTTCTTTGGCTTAGAGGGAAAACATTAAGATTCATCTCAAAAGAAACTGTGTGGTTTCTTTCTAGTCTATATACTTAAAATTAATCAACAATTCAAAATGCAGCATGCATCCAATATTTTTTTAAGGTGACACTGGTTCTGTGTCAGGTTTATTCTGATTGTGATTAGATTTTAAATGCCCTGTGAAATGAAGTATTATCACTTCACAAAATGGTAGCTTATTGTTATTGTTCTTTATACCACTATAGATTGGAGTTTTCAAACTTTTTCAGTCTTTGGAACCTGTCAGTTAATTTTTTAAAAAACAAATTCCCAGAACTCCTAATTAAGAAGCAAAGCTTCTTCAGTAATAGAAAATTGATCAGAGTTTTTCAAACTTTTTCAGGCTGTGGAACCTGTCAAGTCTTTTTAAAAAATAAAATTTAAATTTATTTTTTAAATTTCCTATAACTCATAACCAAGAAACAAAGCTCCAGAGATAGAAAATTGGATTCAAAGTCTTTTTTAAAAATAAAATTTAAATTTATTTTTTAAATTTCCTGTAACTCATAACTAAGAAGCAAAGCTCCAGAGATAGAAAATTGGATGAAAAGTGAAAAAGATCACTTTTCAGTGTCTTTAATTTCTCACAGAACTCTACTAAGTTCTTACGAAACCCTCAGGTTCTGTGAAACATAGTCTCAAAAACCCTGCTTCTGTATTTACTAAGAAGATACCACATTTCTCTTCAGCAAGAAATCTATCACAAAAGAAATACAATACAGGAAGGAAACAGCTTGGCATTTTATGTAAACGGGACACATTTACATCAATTGAAAGAGATGATAGGAGTGAAAAGGAGAAGTGTCTACACATTAAATGAGGAACAAAGTAAGGCAAAACTAAGATCAGCATGTGAAATCCATAGGAAAAAACCCTGACTAAGAAGGCAAATTATTTGGTTTTATCTATCCAGGCTGCAAATTTGTTGAGCAACATTACATGATGTAACAAGAGCAAAAACAAATGTGGAACCATGAAACCAAATGCAGCCACCAGCCATTCAAATGGCCTGTGATTCATTACAATGTTAGCTTTTATTCTGCTTCTTCATCTGAACGTATCAAGTTGCAATAATAAATTAGGCCTTTATTCCATCTATGCAACAATAGTTGGTGCTGAGAACCAGCAGAGTCTCAGAATCAAGCTGCTGTGGTTCCAGAAGGTCAGGTTGTATAAATATTAATGGGTCTATAAGAGAGCAATTTTACTTGCTTCATATGTCAGATAATAATAAAAGTGCAATATTTTGAAAGCTAGGTGACTTCACCATGAGCTAACTGGTGTTTACCCCTCAGCTGCCCAACAATAAAGTGCTTACAAAGTAATCTAATCTGTGTTTCTCTTCCTGAAATGCTACAGGTCATGGAATAACAAAAATCCCATCATCCCTACATCCAATCAGTCACTCTCATGCTACCCATGTTTTTCAATACATGTATGTGCATATATTTGTCCAGTGGTTCTTAAACTGAGAGTCTAGGTAAAGAAAAGAACAAAAGAAGAAAAAAACGAAAAGAACATTTTAACAAAATATTAACAAAGACATCAAACTACTCCAATAGATTCCCAGATATTTGGCCACCATTCCTTTGCGTTTAAAAGCTTCAAGTGGTTAAGACGCTGGGCTTGTTGACCAGAAGTTTGGCAGTTCGAGATCAAGTACTGCATGACAGAGTGAGCTCGTCTTTGCCCCAGCTTCTGCCAGCCTAGCAGTTCGAAAGCATGTAAATGCAAGTAGATAAATAGGTACCACTTCAGTAGGAAGATAACAACGATCCATGCACGTTCGGTGTAAAGTCATGCTGGCCACATGACTATGGAAGTGTCTTCGGACAATGCTGGTTCCCTCGGCTAAGAAATGGAGATGAGCACCACCCCCTAGAGCCGGCAATGACTGATAGGGGAAACCTTTATCTTTTTTTTATTTTTAAAGAGTTGTGAAGGTAAAACACTACTAGGCTAGCAATTTTGTAACTGGGAATTTTTCTTAATTGCTGTGATGATGGTGGCATGTTACTATGGGGAAGAATACTGTAAATACATCCTAAATGGGCACAAAGAGTCAAACTCCAGAAAGTAATGTTGAACTATGGGGAGATGGAAGATAGGAAAGGCAGGGAAAAGGAGGCAGAGAAAAAGAACTCCAAAGCACAGAACTTGAGGTAGGAGGTAGGGGAATTGGAAAAAGAAAAAAATGTACCACCCACAAAGTCTGCAGAATCACAGCAACTTAAAGAAAGCACACAACTGTTTCCAATAAACTAGAACCAGAAATATATCAGCACTAAAACCAGATGATGGTTTTAAGATCTGTTGGAAGGGCAGTGAAGACTTGAAGTAGCTTTCCAGATCTCAAGAAAGGATCTGGAAAATGGCAAGAGATTTAGGAGTTGATCCTGGGAAATATATATATTTTTAGGCAAAGCATATGCCTCTGCCCTTTGATCAGCAGCATTTCCCATGCTCCTTCCCAAACCCAGTCTTCTGTCACTTATCATTCAGCCATGTGTTTTCCCCATGTTTCTTTACAGAGAACGGGGGAAAGAATGAGCAAGAGAGAAAACAGTGGCAGTAAGAGGAGAAGGTGTCAATCTAGAGCCATTGGAGACTTCATGAATTTGCCCACATCTTCCTGAAGCAGTAGCAAGTATTCAACCATTCTACTCTATGGTTTATCCAATTTTGTCTAACAAAATTAGAATATGTTGCACTTTTGTTTGAATCCATGCAGTGTAAATATTCTGTTTGAAATGACATTAAGTTGCCATGCTTGGGTTCTAATCAGATAGCAATGAGCAAATATCTCCAAACATGAGACTACATGGTATACAATATGTCAGAGTAGTTGTTGATAAAGAACTTGGTAAAACTGTTGCTAGAAGGGAATTGAACAAAATAGGACCATTATGAAAAAGGCGAAAAGAAGGACTTCTTGTTTTTACCTTAAAAACGGTAGGAATGAAATCTAGACAGTTTTATCAATCTCTTCTGAATATATTTTGTACTGTTTTATTTTTATTAATAGATGCAAGTTCCATTAGGTTAATTGAGATTCTTGATTCATTTCATTAACTAAAATTTAATAAAATTATGTCCATATAAAAAGAGAAGACAAAATAAAAATTGACAAGACCTAATAGAAGAAAGAATTGAAAAAAAAACTTTTTATGAAGTCATGATACCTGGATTCATACAACCTGTTAAGATAAAAGAAAAACAAATTTCATCATGAAGCAAGAAGAAAAGATATGCATCGTATAACAAGGATTAGGGCATGAATTTGGAAGCAGCAATCAATTGTATTTTAGGTGTCCCTGCAGGAAACAGTTGCTGTTGTGCATACTATGAAGTTCTGTGATAGCAATGGCAATAGCACTTAGACTTATATGCCACTCCATAGTGTTTTAGAGAGTCAGCATATTGGCCCCAACAATCTGGGCCCACATTTTACTGACCTTAGAATGATGGAAGGCTGAGTCAATCTTGAGCTAGTCAGGATTGAACTCCTGCAGTGGGCAGAGTTAGCCTGCAATACTGCATTCTAACCACTGCGCCACAATGGCTCTTATAGATAGAGTTGGGAAACCAGGGTAGGACACAGTACATTGACTCTCTCTCTCTTTTTTTTTTTTGATTTATATGCTGCCCTTCTCCGGAGACTCAGAGTGGCTTACAATGTGTTAAGCAATACTTGTTCCAGTATATCTTGTTCCAGTATATCTGATGTGCCCAAATGCAAGGTAAGGGAGTCATTATTCAGCAATATTTGAAGAACTATAGATTGACCCACCCTAAGATACAAGAAGCTTCTCATTTTAGAAAGCAATCCCTTTGTTATCTAAAAGTGTGCTTGTATATGTTCCCGTGTATGTGGTTGGTGGTGGGCAACAAGTGGATAGGTGCTCTGTTTTCTTACATTCATGTGTTACTGTGTTCCTAAAGCTCTGGTTACTAACTCATTTTACTGAGACTGCAAGTATCGTGGTCTATGAGCCTGTAGGAAATGAGCCCAATGATAGGGTTAAACGTGTCATCAGTTTGGAATCACTGAACCACAAAACACCAAAGACCAGATCCCGTCCTGCTCCGGGAATTCTGTTGATCATTATCCAGTGCCAATTTGGCTTGACCATTAGTAGATCAGATACTTGTGTATAGGTAGCATGTAAAAAACGTTTAGTGCTTTGAATTCAACTCCTGTTTCTGGTTACTTGTGCCTGACAGGGCCCACCCCACACCTATGGGTATTTTGATCTTCTTCAATCCATGCTATTTGCTTTTATTTGGTCAAATAGTGAAATGCAGTTGTAAGGCAGATATACCTGTGGTGGTCACAGTCTCATCTATTCCAGTGCAAGTGATATGTGACCTATTTCATACATGCTTGATTTTTCATTTTTGCAAGTCTTGCACGCACACCCGCTTCTTCTATGGCAGAGTGAAAAGGGTGCAGCCTTCAACGCACAATCAAAGGAATGTATAAATAGAAGAAAAAGAAGAAAATGAATGGGTGTTAAAAATAATTAACTAACAGGGCAGGTCTGAACAAAGGAAGAAGGCACACCTATGCTTTCCTCTGTTGTGTCTAAATAAGGGGATCCACCTGGTTACCAGTACAGAAAATATACTTCAGTTATTAATTCAGGAAAAGAAAGAGTCATTTAGATCGACTGGATCATGATTCCTCCTTTGGGAGAAGAACCATGGCTCAGTAACAAAGTACAAGTTTTGGATACAAAGCTTTTCACGGGTAGTTTCCATTTCACAGCTGCGAAGGACGATATTTTAATCCCTATGTTATCAGGGAGAGTGGACAATTTTAGGTAAAATGGTTGTTAAGAAAAGAAAGAAAGAGATTTTGTTTACAGAAACCATGAGCAATTTGCTACCCCTCGTACACAGCAGAAATGTGTAGATCTTGTATTAAAAAAATAGAAACTGCAATGGTCAGCAGTAGCAACTGAGCAGAATTTTAAAACCTTCCTGAAAATCACCACTGAGCTATCAGCAAAGAGGAAATAAATAATTTCCTCTTTTCAATCAATGTATTGTGTCCTACCCTGATTTCTCAACTCTATAAGAGCCATTATGGAGCAGTGGTTAGTATTGTAGCTAACTCTGCCCACTGCCAGAATTTCGATCCCGACCAGTCCAAGTTTGACTCAGCTTTCCATCCTTCCGAGGTTGGTAAAATGAGGACCCAGATTATTGGGACCAATATGCTGACTCTGTAAACCACATAGAGAGGACTATAAAGCGCTATGAAGCAGCATATAAGTCTAAATGCTATTGCTATCATAGACCGTCATAGTCTGCATAACAGCAGCTGTTTCTCTGCAGGAGCACATATAATATAATTGATTGCTGCTTCCAAATTCAGATGTATAGATGTATTACAGAAACCTCAAGCCTGGTTGTATTGATAGCAAAGAAACCTAGGAGAGGTTTCTATTCTTCCATCAAGGAATGGCAAAGGTACTCTAGAAACAGAATATTTTAAAATCTTTCTTCCAGCAGCAATGTTGATAAAGCATTACATTTGACAAGACTAAAAACTGTCTTGAATGCTGAATGTATTACCAAAACAAGATACAAGACAGTCACTAGAAGCCGAAGAGAAAATTGTGGGCAAAAAGATAAAAATGAATGGATGTGTCTGAGAAATGCCCCCTCCACAAAACAACAATGGCTTTTGGGAGACATTTTGTGGGAGTGAGAGAGAAGGTGGAAAGGTGAGTGAGGGGAAAGGTGAAAAGGCTGTAGGTGTTTTGTATGGAGGAAGAGATAAATTGATAATAGTTAAAAAAATCTTATTTCATTCTTTAGGCCCATTTTTGTTAGAAGCAAAACCCTTAACTACCAATATAGGAGAGTATTTATAATTCAGAATTGAAATGAGGGGTCCTTGATGCTTTCTGAGCTTGGTTGTTTCCTTGCAGATGTTTCATTACCCAAACTAGCTAGCATCATCAGTCCTAATCATCAGGACTAGCATTGATGATGTTACCTAGTTTGGGTAACGAAAGGTCTGCAAGAAAACAACCAAACTCAGAGAGCACTAAGGATCCTTCAAAGCCCTAACTGGCCATTGAAGGACTATTAGTGGTAGGAGAGAGCTGCAATTCAGGTTGGAGAAGGAAAACTGATGTAAATGAATTCAAGTTTCAAGATGAATGAAATTTTGTGATCAAAGAAACAAGCAGAAGTCATATTAACAATTCTTTGTGGATTCCTGGAAAACTCCCTGCTTATAGCAAAAGTTCCTATGTTTGAAAGAAGATAGATGACCCAGGATTTGCAGATCTGCTGGCCAGGGTCCTTGAGTAATTATTAAACAACATTACTTATATATGTTATTTATAATACCCAGCTTTTATCCAGCATTGGAGAGCTGTCATGATTCTTCTTTATTAGGGGAATTGATTTTAATGGGTAATACAGGATAATAGAGGTGTATAGAAACATTTTAAATTCATATTTCCAAACTGTGAACTACCCATATTTCACCAATGAGAAGGAGGGAACCCATGAAACACTTCCCTTCTCCCAAGCAATTGAGTTCTCAAGATGCTTAGTTGAGGTGGGTCCTTCATGTCCATCTAATACCTAGAATTAATTTTCTCTATCTGCAGAAGTGCCATTCAGAACTTCTGAATGGAATTCATGGATTAATTTATTAATCTTTAAATTTGAAATATTTCCCAAACTAGTGGCTCCCAAGCCATTCCTAAGTGACTGCAATAATCAATTTTGAAATTCACTTTTGTGATACTTTTTTTTTTTAAAAAGAAACTCAAAATGCTTAGTATTAAAATTTATTTTTGACATTTTCATGCACTGTGAAAGTAAAAAATATAATTAAAATTATATCTTAACATAATTTAAATAATTACATCAATAAATTATACATTCATTTTTATTAATACATTTAAGAGGCTACAATTCATAAAAAATCTATTTCCTGCATGGAACTTATTTAAATTGTTCAGTTGAATTCTTTTGTTTCTTGTTTTTATAAAATGTTCTGGGAACCAAAGCATTAAGTAAAAATATTTAATAAATATACAAATTCAGCAGATTTAATCAAATTTTCTCTGGGTTCCTCAACATCTTGGCTGTCAAGCAGCTATAATCTAAACACCCAACCAAGACCAGCTTGCTGAGATAAATTAGTTTTCTTGGGATTTTTTTTTCTCCTCTAGAAGAAAAGAAAACCTATTATAAAAGAAAACTAATCTGCTTGATAAATACATTGAACAAATGCAGAAAAAGCATGATTCTGCAGCATGGCATTTTACAGTGTAATACCAGTTATTACATAGCATTTATATAATACAAGTACTGTATAAAAGGTATGAAGGACAAACAGAGCAATCAAAGACAAACAGATAGAAAGAGGCAACACTGACCAAGATGAAGCACTAAGGAAAAATATTAAAATTAAGCATTCAGTTCAAGAAAGTACCGTATTGCTGATGAAAAGACAACTGGAAAAAATTGTAGCAATAGGAAACTTAAAGATACACAGGCGACCAATTTAAGTAAGACAGTGTTATCTTAAGAAAAATGCAAATAGTTGGACATAATCAGAGATTCTTCTTTGTTAGTTCCAGTGATATAACACTAACAGCAACAAGACTTTATTAAGAGCACCCTAAAGGTACTCTTTGGTTATCCTGAGATTTCTTTTTCCAGCCAGCAATATTTTTCCCTTTCACTGTTCATCTTTTAAAAAAAATCTTCACAAATACCATCAAGTTTTGTACTAAAGGGTCTTTTTCCCTCCAAAAAGTAAAATTCTTAGCAAGTAGTGTATTAGACCCTATTAGATGCCAATATTTCTTCAGCCATGCAAAATATTTAACATTTAACAAACATAATAAAAAAGAATTGCATTTTCAAGTTTTGAGTCAACTATAGAATCTATAATCTACCTGAACACTCACAATAATATTACACAAAATGTAGTGTTTAAGGTGTTAATGTTGAACTGGCCTTCTTTGCATAAAGTGCAATGCTAAAAGAGAGATTCTAAATTCAAAATCATGCTGAAATCCAGCAAGAGTGGATTATCCAGAACTCACCTTCTCCCCTATGGGAGACAGGCTCTTTCCCACCATATATATAAGTGACATAGGGAAATAAAAAGTTACCACAAACTCTATAGAAACCTGATGGCAAATTTAAGAGAAAAACGACTTAATGTCTGATTGTTTGATAACTATTGAACGGTTTAATGTAAAAGTGGGTTTTACAGGAATTGGGTAATTTTCTTAGTTTCTGAAAATAAAAAAAGATACAGATGAAAGATTTGAAAAAACTGAAAAACAAATTGTATTGGGCTACTTGTTCCTATTCATTTAGTAAAGCAATATATTTAGGAACTGAATCAAAAAGCAATGCCTTTTATTTTAAGGAAGTGGATCATTCTTTTGCTTAATTGAGATAAGATTACTCAGGAAATGAAATTGGGTTGCAAAAAATTCTCTGTTTTCAAAATCTTACGGTTTCTCATATAAAATTCATTTTCTGCTTCCTGATTTTGTATCAGTTAACAGAGAGCCCAATTTAGACATATCATAAAATTTTGGTCAATAATATTGCAAAAGTGCATAACTCCCTACTTTTCTGTTTCTCATTCATTTGGTAAGGCCCTTTCTTTAAGGAGTTAACTAATTAAATCTTTTTCCGTGTTGAATTAATAACATTTAACCTGCTTTACCATCATGGTGTCACAATGGGGAAAAAAAACCCCACTCAAGATTATTGCTTGTATTTAAAGCAGCAAATCTGTGGTCCTTGATCCATTTTGGAATATCTCACATATTTCATTGTGGTATAGAAGATATAATGAGGAATGAAGAGAACCTGTCTTGTAAATCTAAGCAAGAACCCCTTCAAGTCAGACATCCTGAATTAAATGCCAATGCACAGAAAAATATACAGAGGTCCATGGCAGTTTTGCTTGAAATATAAATAAATATTGTTATATAAATAAATTAATAAATAAATATACACCAATAGTGATTCCCCTCCCCCCCTACAATTCTGTTGACCTTTCTTTGAGAAGTACAGCAGGACTGATTTCATCCATCGACCTGCTGGATGCACTGACGTTATTTGTTGCCAATGTTTCAGAGCTGATGACATGGAAAGCTGTGCCGGGGCAGCCCTTCACATTATGGCAAACGAGGCTTTGGAGTGAGGCTGTATTCACAATGTCAAAGCCAACTGCACCCCCAAAAGTACTTGGCTTCCAGTATTCAGGTGAGCAGATGACGTTTCCCAGGAGACCTTTCAAGGAGAAGGGAGCCCCAAGTTCAATCATGGTTTCACCAAAGACGGCTCCAGGACGTGGCTTTTCAACAAGAAGAGCAGGATATAATTCCATAGCATCAATATCTCCATAGAGTTCTTGAAGTTCTGCAGCCATTTCTTTTTCACCTGTAATAAAGGTATCTGTATTCAGTACAAAAGAAACTCTTTCTTCTTGATCTGTAACTACTGTACATGTTTCTTTTAAAAGTAGAAATCATTAGCTTATTTTTACTTTTTGTTTTTTACATGATACATTATGCATTTTTTATTTATAAATTTGATAAATAAAATATATTGCTTGAATATTGCATTTTAATCCTGGTGACCCAGCATAGAAGATAGTTGAACCTAAATCAATAAACCTGCTACTTTCAATCCCTTAAAACAAGGGTGGTGCAATTCTTTTTAGCTCAGGGTCATAATCTGCCTTAAAACATTCATAATAATGAAATGGGCATTTCATTATTAAAATTCATGTAGCTAAATCTGTGTACTTGCAACTCTCTCTCTGCATTTCCCTCTTGATTAAAAGTTATAATTCAGTGGCAATCTGTAGTGAAGCTTTTTAGATTGTACACTCTTTCCTTAATTGGAGATGCAAAGAATTGCATCTCCAGGGGACACAAGATCTACCTTTGAGATACACACATGCTTGCTTGCTTGCACCCATGACTTACCAGTAAGTTCTTCAAATGATGTGAAAGGTTTCAGCATAAAGAACTTTCGGTATTCATTCAAGGATCGATATCTCATCTGCCGGCTTTGATCAATGGAAGCTTTAGCTACTTTCTGCACTACAGCAGGAACATTCCTACCTCCAGCTACCTGTTGGCAAAAATAATAATATGAAAAATCATAATGAAGACACAGTACAAATTATATTAGGCCAGAGAAAACAGTGTTATTCATTTAAAGACTGTTATGCTTATTACGCTCTCAAAGAAAAATAAATATGTAATAGGAAAGATAATATAATTTAGTATACCTTTGGCATGGATTTCCCATATCTTATTTGACTACCAAAACAAAAGAAGACTGCCTATTTTCTAAATTAAACTGGTTTGGCTACTTTAGTCACATATTTGCATTATCCCTGAAAACTACCAAAGTCTAGTTTTCAAAGAGAAATGAGTTAGGATTTTACACATACTCAGATCTGGTTTATTAAAAAGAGATAGTTAGAACCCTTTTTGCTGATAAAGGTAAAGGTAAAGGTTCCCCTCGCACATATGTGCTAGTCGTTCCCGACTGTAAGGGGCGGTGCTCATCTCCATTTCAAAGCCGAAGAGCCAGAGCTGTCTGAAGACGTCTCCATGGTCATGTGGCCAGCATGACTGAACACCAAAGGCGCATGGAACGCTGTTACGTTCCCACCAAAGGTGGTCCCTATTTTTCTACTTGCATTTTTACGTGCTTTCAAACTGCTAGGTTGGCAGAAGCTGGGACAAGTAACGGAAGCTCACCCCGTTACGTGGCACTAGGGATTCGGACTGGGATTCAAACTGCTGAACTGCCGACCTTTTGATTGACAAGCTCAGCGTCTTAGCCACTAAGCCACCCTGTCCCTTTTTGCTGATATCTATTTTTATATGATGGTGGAATGATTAAACAAATGGAACATTTCCCCATGTGTTCTGAAGCAGAAGCTGAGAGCATCTTTCTCCACATAAAAGAAGGATATTTTTCTATGTTCCTAACATGAAATAATGAAATAGTGTCCTTTTGCATATGACTACTGGCTGACCTCTGTTGCATATGCTACATGTATAGGCCATTCTCAATATGTAGAATAAGAAACATTCTGCTTTCATTAGCTGCATTAGTCCTTTCTTTATAGAGCAATACATCAAATCATAAAGCTATCTCAATTAAAATTTCAGATAGTATCACACCAACTATCAATAGGGCTATTCTTTTTCTGTTCTTACAAGGTTTTCAGATATGGTAGTGAGTTAACAAAGGACAGCTGTGCTATTATAGAAGTTGGGAAGTATAGACGTATACATAAATAAATGTCTGCTCCCTCATGTCAGTTGAAATGCAATTTTGAACAAGGTAGAAGAAAGTGGAGAAAAGAATCTTACCCTTCCAGCCCTTTGTTTGGAGAAAGACTGCACCATGTGAGAAAGGCCATGATTTAACATAATGGAATTGTTATACATGAACTGCTGGTATGTATATTCTTGGTTTTCAATATGAAAGGTATCAGGCAGAAGAGGATGCCAGTGGTAGAGAGTATTGAACTCTGCTGCTATTCTGTTCTGATATTGAAATCTCTGGTTGAAGAGAAGTTCTGGATCAAACTTCAGTTTGAAATGGTATCCACTTAAATGTTGCACATAGTCTTCAATCACAATCTTGATGGTTTCTCCTTTAAGAAAATACACAATAAAATGAGCATTGCAATTTAGATTCAATGACAGCCCCAAATACCCAATCCCACTATTCCAAAATGGTTTATTTTATGCCTGGCAGAATTCTGTACTGTAAATAAGCCAAATAATAAGTCAATAATCCCAACCAATCTAAGAAATTATCTGTCTTGACCAACATTATATTTCCCATGACTCTGTGAAGTTTAGATAGGGATTATGGGTGTAATAATTATCTTTTGCAGTTTTCCTTCAGCAAATGGTATTCAGACAGGTAATGCAAATTAATTGTCACATGTTGCATTGATATCTGAAAAATGCATCATAATAAGGAAGAAAGGTTCCTTCCCATATTCTTTTCTACAACCGTTACCTGTCTCCATTCCCCCAAAATTCCAAAGCTTACTATTTTCTATTGGCTGATATAGTATGCTAATTGGTCCCTTTCTTTGAAAATTCTATAGCTATTCTAGATACACCTTTTTATTTTGAGAGGGTGAGATATTTTGTTTCTCACCCTGCCCCAAACCATTTTTGATGCCTTACTTAAAATCACTCTCTAAGTCTATCCAACTTTGCTTTTTGTTCAAAAGCTCCTTTACAGTTCAGCATTAAACACCAGCTTTATACAATGAACTTCTATTTAACCACTGTAGCTTATGAATGCTGACAGTACCTCCCCTTTGCATTTCTGAATATTATTTTTTAGATTTCATACAAAAGTGTATGTGTAATATTTGTTAAATTACCTATCAAAATTAATCTGGCAGTCTGAAATAATCGTTCATCATCCCATTCTGGGTGTTCTCCTTTAAGAATGTCACAGACCCGATTATGTTCCCGGAGCCACAACGTGGCATACATCATCAACCCTGGAACCAACCCAAAGACCTCCTGTCCTACAGAAAATTTCAGGTGGTCAGGGACATGGGGTGGATAGATCATTTCTGCCTCAGTTTCTTTCACAGTAGGTGGATACATTTCTCCATCAATCATCTGTAATTTAAAAAAAAGTAAATGAAAATTGCATTTTCATACATGCAATTTATAAAAAACAGAATTCTGTCCTACTCAATGTTACTTCAAATAGTAAGCTGATGGAAAAGTTGGTGAGTTTGAGCCTTCTGCTTTCATTAGCTGCCTTAGTCCTTTCTTTATAGGGCAGCAATACATCAAGTAGAACTGAAGGAATTTCTCCAGGAAACCCACCTGAAATTTTAGCTTTCCATCCTTAAAAAGTCTTAGTTTCATCTGCCTGTCCAAAGTCTCTCCATAAATGTGACTAAGATCAACCTGTTCACAGAACAAAAGACAAAAAGTTAGAATCAGTCCTTAAACAAGACAGAGAGAATACCTATAAATACAGTGAATGCCAGCCAGGAATAATGCTGAAAAAGTTCTAGATCTCTATATGATACATATAGAGGCGGAGGGGGCAACAGGAGGGGGAACTATAAAAGAGCAAATTTCCTTGAATCAATGGAATTTCAATAGCCCATTATCTCAGGCAACATTTGAGCACAATCCAGTTAAGTATTCTGAAAGCTGCCAGTATTAACCTCAGCTGGATTCAACATTTCAGGTGCTTAACTACATTCATAAAAGTTATATTTATAAGATGCAAAGTGAATGGTTTTCATAAAGACATTCCTGGCTCTTAGAAAGAAAGCCAGTTTCTTTTGGATTAAAAAAATAGATACAAGAGTAGTATATGTAGCACAGCTAATCTGAATGGATGATATGAAACAACTTAATTCTTTGAGGAACTGATTAGATGACAAAATATGCCACTCTTTCTAAGGAGAAGAGATGAGTTGAGAGACTTGTTAGGAAGTATATCCTATTGCTACATTCTGCTGCTCCAGTAGAAATGCTTCTCCAGTATTTTCAAGATACCGTAATTATTCTCAAAACAGCACTTAGCAAAGTTTTTGCTTGTTACAACTTATCTAACTAATCTTACCCCATGTCCAAGACCTTTTGTGAAACCTGGTCCTTTTTTAGTATCTGTCTTGAAGTACTGGTGAGTGAAATGCTGGGCAAAGAAGGTGAACATGACATTTGTGCCTTGAGGATCAGGAATGAATTTTCTCCTTAGCAAGAATTTTTCTACAATCGTTTTTGAATCTGGAAGCTCCTTCTTGCCTGAAATATAAAGCAAATATTTATTTTTGTATTTGTATTTGTAGATGAAGAAAACCAACTACATTTTGAAACATTCCGACTTCTTCCCGAAATAGAATTCCAATAAGAAGGAAATACAATGCTGACATAGAAAAATTGGATACTTTTTTGCAGATTAGAATTGATCCATGTAATTATGCTCAGCTTGTCTTAGTCTCTTGTCTTAGTTTCAAATGGTGACTAATTTTGGGGAGCCCAGAGGAGCATGAAACTGTGGGGCTGGGTAGTGCCCTGAAGGCTCTCCCTTTGCTTTACAATTAATTTTAACAGTGACTAATCATCCCTGTCTCCTTTTCAATGTTTAACTTTTGTGTTCTGTTCTTATATTTTAGTATTGTACACCATCTAAATTCTGTCTCTGAATGAAATAGGTGGTTCAAAAATGTGAAAAATAAATAAATGCATGAATTTGATTGCTATGATAATACTGCAGATATATCCATAGAGTCACCCATGCCCCATTTCTTTGACAAGTTTGGCATAATATTTCATTGGGAAAAAACCTACTGTATCAACATCTGACTTTTCCTAATATTTAAAGTTCCGTGTGGGCATTTGCTACTTATGTTTCATGGCAACTTGTTACTCCATTCTAGCCACACAATGAGGAAGCAGTATCTGTGTTGTATCTTTACAGTTTAGGCTATTTGATCACAATTCCACCTCATTTATGAGATGAAGTACTTTTCCTCCAGTCCTCATGCACTGATTTGCTTTCCTTCTTACCTTTCACACCCATAGGGGTAGGGCAGTCATGATCCACTGGTGGAACAGCTCGAGCATAGTAGGAAAGATTGGAGTAGACTTCCCAGCTTTTGAAACCATGATGGCTATTATAGGTTGGTGGGCTTTCAATTAAATGGGATCTGGCTGAAAGACGAAATGAGAAAAATTGTATTATGGTTAAACAATCTGCAACAAGCATCCATACATTATCTCAAACATAAATTTGAAAAAAGTATGTCCCAAAAGTTGTAAAAATTAGATTTTGGTTTCATATCTCTTAACTTTACAAGTTTAAATAATGCAGTTGTTCAGCCTCAGTTTTGCTGCCAGTAAATTGGATATAATATTTTGTTTTACAATTTTATAAAGGGGCCTAAATAGGTTTCAGAAATTATTACTAAGTATCTTCCAGAAAAAAAGCAATTGACAACACACTAAACATTCTTCTACCAGCTGTATACTTCGTGATAATACACAGAGACTGTACATATCTTATCAACCCAACTGCAGATAATTTTTGTGTGGGATTATAGAAATCTCTTCTAGAAATTGTTTAAACCACTGAACAGGATATTCTGTACTAGACTAGTCACATATTATGCTACTAGATTTTATCTAGATGCTCTGATTATCTAGATGCTCTAGGTTCAAGTACTTAGTCTATAAATGTTGCCAGAGTTTAAATATTCTTTATTTTTCAGACTTTCTCCTGGCCTAACTTGTAAGACTTTTAACAGCAGTTTTATTTTTCATTTCCAGGAAAGAAAAGTGCAAACTGAAGATGGGACTCTGTGAAAAATGGAGCCCATGACTACACTAGAATGAAGAGGTGCCGGTAAACTGGATTTTTGTACTACCTGCTGCTGCTTTGGTGTTGGAAGTATCATAGCGCTTCTGATTTAAAAGGATTATCTGGGATATCACTGTTGCCCAGGGGATGCCCCATTGGCGGCTCCTTTCGTCTCCCTGTTTTGCCCACCAGAGTGATATATACCTATTTATCTACTCGTATTTGCACCTTTTCGAACTGCAAGGGGGATAGGAGCTGGAGCAAATGACGAGAGCTCATCCCATCTCACGGCAGCACTTGGGTCTCCAACACGGACTTGCTGATTGTCAGACAAGTGTTCTAAACATGTGAGCCACAGCACTCCTATAATTCCTGACAAGAAGAGAACTTCAGATAGAGCACAAGTGCTCCAAACTATTGCCCCTTATGAAGAGACAAAACAGTGGCTCTGGTGGGCTTAGAGCTCTGGGAGAGAAGGAAGCCCCATCTTTGCTTGAACCACAGTCAGCATTTTTATGAACACTGTGTTCACATACTTCCTTTCTAATCACTTTTGGAATTTGTGTATTAGCTGCTTTTCAGTTGTTAGGAATCTTTGGATCCTAGGCCTGAAAACAGCAGGTGAGTTTTCTTAATCCTTAGTGATAGAAGTTATAAATATAAATGTAAGGGCTTTAAAAATCATCTTTTTTTAAAGAATAAATAGCAACAGAATGTTGATTTTGGAAAATTATAAACAAACTAGGAGTCCAGGTGGATTTTTTTTTTTTACTGAAAATTGTTTCAGTAAATGACAGCTTACTGTCATAAAAATGATTCATTTTTAAATGACAGCTTATAAGAATGATATGGAAAAAAGATGTTACACTGGATATATAAATAAAAAAAGATGATTGAAGAACTTTGTGAGAAAGGACAAAGGATAATGAAAAGAAACAAAGTTTTAGAATGTTATTTGAAGGGACTAAATATCAATATTGCTAGAAATAAAAGGAAGGATTTTTTTATTTGAGGAAGGTTAATATATATATCACTACTACTCTACTTTATATATGTTTTCTTTATTACATTTGTATTTTTCTTTTCTATTTTTGTTTATTTTAAGATTTATAAATATTTATTTAATATTCTCTTTAAAAAGGACCATTTATTATTTATTAAATTTTTATGCCACCCATATCACTGTTGCAGCGACTCTGGGTGGCTTACAAAATGATACCAAATTATACCAAATACTTATATAAAAAACAGAATTTCAATTTACTATAGCTTTGTCAAATGCCACGATCAGTTTTTTATAAGCATTTTTAATCAATGCATAAGTGCTCTAAAGGGAAGAAATTGCTACAGCTGAGATTAAGATTACAACCTTCCTTACTTAAGGAACTCAAGATTTAAGAAACTCACTGAATTCAATAAGACTGATTTCCAAGTATACAAAAACAAGATTAGCCAGTACGAGCAATGTAATAGAGTTGGAAGACTTACACGTTAGAATGTATCTCATTATGGCATTGTGGAGGAATGGAATGTTGTTGATTATATCCCAGATGCCTTTGAAGTGTGTGAGTATATAGTGTACTGTCTCTGGAGCAGGCTTTAACTTAAATTTGAGCCAAGTATAAAATTCCGCTGCATAAAAAGTATAGAAACAAAATTTATTAGGAAACTGCCTTCTATCAAGTAAGATGATTGCGTGATATACAGTAATTCAATACTATCTACACCAGCATTTCTCATTATTTCTTTTGCAGATTAGTTGAAAAGAAATGGTGCTTTCAGCAGATTTTTTTTAAAAAAAGTTTATTTACTAATCAAAACACAAATATAATAAAAATGTATCTCTTTGATTTGCCAACATCATCAAATTCATGAAAGGTGTAGACTGTTGGCTTGAGCCTATATATCTTGTTTGCTTAATTATAGATGATTAAAACTTTCCTGACTTATCTCCCTTAACCCTTAAATATAGTACAACCTTACCAATGAACACTGCCTTAAGCTACATATATAGGAATCTTATTTTCAGACATTTTAAAAGAAGTCTATCCTTAATATGCCCATAATCTATAAAGGTTATGGGTTTTTTTAAAAATAAATTCATTATATCAATTATAATATTTTCAGAAATACATACGTTTAGTGCAATTTTCTCCATAAAAACCAGTCCGTGTACAGTCACATTCATATTGATCAAAACCTTTTGTCATGCAGAAACCTCGGTTTTGGCATGGATTTGAACAGCAAGGATTAACTGAAATAGAATTAAGACATATGAAGCAGTTTGAGTTAAAATCATATAAAGTCCCATTAAATTAGTGCCATCCGTGCAAATACATAAATCCTTCTCATTCAATACCATCAGATCACATTCCTCTATGTAGCATCTTGCTATATTTTTGAGACTGACAAACTTTATCCAAGGCACAAAAAGCCACAGGATAATTAGTTTTAGCAGCCAATGTTTAAAATGTCAAAGTATTGAAAGGTCCCAAAAGTGGTTTGTGACTGGGGGACAGAAGGCTATCATAGACTGTGAATTAACCGACTGTTATAAGATACATTATTAAATACTTGAACATGCTTTGCTTCTCCACTGATAGCCGTATCAAGATGATATGTTGTTAGATTTACATTCTGCCTTGCCTTCAGGAACATTAGATGGTGTACATTTCTTCCAATTATCTACTTTTTCAAATCTTGTCCCCATCCCCAACACAGTTGCGGTAAGGGAGCATAACTTGCCCAAATTCACCCAGTGAGTTGCCATGACTGAGGATGGACTTGAAGTTGGTTTTTCCCCACTCAAGATTAACATTTTAACCATTATATCATACTGGCTCCAGAAAGGGACTAGTTGGTGCTATTGAGGCTTTTCATCTAAAGAACTCTTCAGCCTTATTTGAGATGCCAACAATTGATCCTGGGAGTTTTGTTATGAAATGCTTATGCTCTACCGATGAGCTCTATGCACTGCAGTGAAATAGACAAAACGGCTGAATATTAATTTCAGCACTAGTGGGGAGGACAGTGTCTCCCAACCACATTGGAGGATGCCAGGGTAACATAGGGGTGCAGAAAATGATGCCGGACAATCATAGTCTAGTCCCCCAATAAGGATCACGGGCTGTTTAAGGAACCCAAGCACCCATCTGTATTCCGTTGAGATGGGTGTTGTCTAGCTCTTGGGTGGGTAATAAGAGATCAGCCCCCAACCTTTCTCACTCCAATATGCGCCAAACATATTAAAATAGAAATCCAAAAGGTCAGGCAATAAAATGAGGGAATAGCTGTGTTTATTACCCTGTTTCTTCCAAAATAAGACATCCCCTGATAATAAGCCCAATTGGGCTTTTGAGTGCATGGCAATAAGGCCAAGCGCTTATTTCAGGGTTCAAAAAATATATAAGACAGGGTCTTATTTTCAGGGAAACACGGTATTTATTCCTTGTTGCACTTCCATATAACATTTCTGATTTCTACTTTTAACATATTTCGTCAGTAAATTACCAATTTTGTCATGTCAGAAAGATACTTAAGTAACAGAGAAAGCATCTTTCTCTGTGACTGAGCCCTGCATCTATGAAAATCACTAATTCCCCAAACCCTATACGGCTATTTACACCCTGAGTAAATCTCACTAAATATAATAAAGTTCCCTTATACATTTTAGGTTCGACCTGCTTCCAGCTTGCTCCTATCCCAAACTGACATTCTGTGACAATTGCCATCAAACAACCAGTTCTTCTTCTTTCTTTTTTTTTTTAAAGGTAAAGACTCCCTCCACCTTTATTTCTTTATTCCTGCATAAAGTTAAAGTCACCAGGAGTGAAAATAAAAATAAAGTAAAAACCATGCCCTTGGAAAGCTTTGGTAGACCTCAAAACAGAAAGCCAACAATATGGAAAGAAGAAACAAACAAACAAACAAACAAAAAAAAAAAAAAACCAAACCGCCGGAGGAACAAAAATTAGCAATACTAACCTGCTTGACTGAAAGCCAAGAGAGAAAATAAAAACAGGGCTGGAACAATCATGTCCAATTTTGGGTAGAAAACAGCCAAGTCGGCGTCCACCTTTCTTAACTTCTTCTTAATTCCTTAACTTCTCCTGAACTTTCCTACTCAGGCTGAAGTTTCTCCGCTGCCGCGCTTTTTGCGAGAAAACTATCCAGCTCGGCGTGACTCTGGATGCGATCCGGAGCACCTTCGGCCTTTATGCTCCCTTGGTGACTCAACTCCTTTCCGGAAGGCTTCCGGGACCGCCCTTCATACGCAAATAGGGTATTGGGTGGAATACTTATGTTTTGGGATGGGATTTTCCTCAGGTGATTTCCACCAAAGTAAGCTCCCCCTCCCCCTTTCCGAGCGGCGGCTAAATCCCGGGGGAAGAAAAAAAAAATGTTGCAAGTGGGAAGAATGGGAAACATTTTGGAAACGCACGCAACGCACGCGCCCCCTCCCGCCCGCGTCGTCCGTCTCTCTCTCTCCCCCCCCACCCCGCCCTCGCCGCGGGGAGAGTCGAGCGCTCCTCCGGCCGCCAAGAAAAGCCGCCGAAGTTTTGTTTGTCGTCGACCTCGCACGCCCTTGTTTGGGGCTGCTGTCTGCTGAGCTCGGAATCGCAAGGCTCCCATCTTCGTGCCTTCAGAGCGTCCCTCCGCTGATCTGATGGCTTTTTCTACGTTTGCCTTAAGCTTTCTTTACCCTTCAGGGACCGGGCAGCCTTTGCTCCGTCGCTGCTCTTCGCCTCATTCCTAACTGGATGTGGTTCTCTCCATCATCCCCAGCCACCCTTTAAATTTCTAATTAATGTGGCCGCTAATAAAGCACTACTTTGTTTGCAAAGTGACAAAGTGCCGGTTGGCTTTCCCGCAGCTCGGTTTCCCTTTTCTCGCCCTATTTTTTTTTTCTCGGCTGCTGAGAAAAACCATTTTCCCCCCCCACAGCTTCTGGTGCGAAATTTCAGCCGTTGCAGCACCGCACTCTTTTCTTTTCTTTTCTTTTCTTTTCTTTTCTTTTCTTTTCTTTTCTTTTCTTTTCTTTTTTCTTTCTTTGTTTAAATGGTCTCAATTCCTTATTTTGAAACACGCTGGTATTGTCAGGATCTTTCCTTGGTTTTAAACCAAAATAAAACCAATTTTGAATTTATTTTATTTTATTTTATTTATTTATTTTGTGAAGCACCTATTAGATAACAGATATAGGTATAAACATGATTATTAATACATGAAATGGATACGAATAAAAGAGGACATTAGGACAGGGACGGTAGGCACGTAGGTGCACTTATGCATGCCCCTTACAGACCTCTTATGAATGCGGTGAGGTCAACAGTAGATAGTCTAAGGTTAAAGTTTTGGGGGTTTGGGGATGAGACCACAGAGTCAGGTAGTGTATTCCAGGCATTGACCACTCTGTTGCTGAAGTCGTATTTCCTGCAATTGAGTTTGGTTGGTGCAGTTTACCATAAGTTTGTGTCTATTGTATTGTGGTTGAAACAAGTAGTCATTGACAGGTAGGACATTGTAATTTTGTGTACTATGCTTAGGTCAGACAGAAGGCAGCATAGTTCTAAGCTGTTTCGCTTGTATTCTTAAAGAACGCCTAGGTGTCACCCAATTTTCTTGTGACCATATACAGGTAGTCCTCGACTTACAACAGTTCATTTAGTGATCATTCAAACAGCAGTCAAAAAAGCACCTTATAACCATTTTTTTTTCACACAACCATTGCAGCATCCCCATGGTCACACGATCCAAATTCAGATGCTTGGTAACTGAATTTCACATTTATGACGGTTGCAGAGTCCCAGGGTCATATGATTCCCTTTTGTCACCTTTTGACAAGCAAAGTCAATGGGGAAACCAGTTTCACTTAACAACCATGTTACAATTTTACCAAGTTGATTCACTTAACAACTGTGGCAAGAAAAATCATGAAATAGAGCAAAACTCATTTTAAAAATGTTTCACTTAACAACAGAAATTTTGGGCTCAATTGTGGTTGCACGTTGTAAACTCTTTCTTCCAGGGGTGTTATATTGGAACAGCCATGGAGGGATTCATAATTTTCTTTCCCATGCTTACAAGAAAATAATAAAAGTTAAAAACAAATAATAAAGACTAAATAATAAAAGTTAAAGACTTGGTTATTATAACTAAGAGCCTGTAGTACAGTGGACTAAAGCACTGTTATTAACATCTGCTGCTTGCAATTACTGCAAGTTCGAATCTCACCAGGCTCAAGGTTGACTCAGCCTTCCATCCTTTCAAAGGTAGGTGAAATGAGGATCCAGATTGTGGGGGCAATAAGCTGACTTTATATAAATATACAAAAGTATGAAGGCTATTGCTTAATGCATTGTAAGCCGCCCTGAGTCTCCGGAGAAGGGTGGCATATAAATCAAATTTTTTAAAAAAATAATAAAAAAAAATAAGATAATTCTCCCCAATTGGGAAATCGGTGGACATATCTGGAGATTTAAAAATGGGTTGTTGGTGCAATCACAAAATCATTACTGTGTGAGTTGACTCTGTACTAGTAACTTGGGTTTTCCCCCACTTTTGAGAGAAACTGCTGCCAGATTCATCCTTGAATCAGCAAAAAACGATGCTAGCATATTAATTTCCTATTGGCAACTTGGACATCCTGGCTTTTTTTCAATTCACTGCAGTTATTCAAGTTTCTTCCATTTGCAGCTAACTCGTTTTATGGGAAGGCCTAAGCTAGATTCTTATAGAGAGTCTGATGAGATGAATTGTACCTCACAATTTATGCCTTTTCATAAAACGGCTACTTTTTAGAAAATATGCTACCAGCCTTTGTTATTTTTCCCCCATCAAAAACTAACTTGGATTATTTTGGAATAAAGAAGAAAACAATATTTTAACACACAGTTAAGCCTGTTTCATGCTGGAGATGAGACCAAGGGAATATCACAGGAACAGAAGTAGGGGGGAAAAGTTTCTAGAGCATGTATGTAATCATGCTTGGAGTTACAAAGTGGAGCAATGCGCTCAGATTGGCAAAAGGTAATACACAAGCTGAAGCCTGTCTCAGCTTTCTAGCCAAATGCTACTACTCTTTCTTTCTCTTTCTTCCCTCCTACATGTTATTTAAGCAATTAAACCGCAATCATTAATATGAATACAATAGCTGAGTTACATAACATACAAAGTTATAGCTTGTTGAATATCCCCCCCCCCATGACTAGTTTGGCCTGAATTAAGGCCATTAAACAACCACAATGGCTAGATTGACACAAAACATGAAGACAAAACTAATTATTCTGACTAAATAGTATATGCAAACTTAGCCAATAAATAACGTGTTTTAAAAATATGCAATGAGTTAAGATATTTAACGTGGAGACCTCTTTGTGCATTTGTTCCCCTCCTGTTTCAGGCAGACAGACAGCAGATAGACTTTGGTGAAAACTTCCAATTAAACATTTACGTGCACAGAGTACATTTGAGGAAGGATCCAATGCTATTCTGAAAAGATCTTCCTCATCATAGTGCCTCAAAGTGTGCTGGAATAATAATGTTGTGAATTCTGGGAATTATACAGGTTGTATTCTCCACATATCTATAAGCTGGTATAAAATATGTGGCATCTCAGCAGATGGCACTACCTAGCTGACTTGCTCTGACTTGGAAGCTAAGCTGTTAAAATTTGGAAGTATACCTTCAGGAAATACCAAGCCTATAGGTAGTTTGAGAAGTAAAAAAAAAATCCTGAAAGTATACTTCCATAATATGAATTACTTCCAAAATTGGGTCAAGTACTCTACATGGATATGTTCATGAAGTCACTAGTTGATGAGTTCTGCGCGAAGGATGCTTTTTATTTAATACTGTACATAACAAGTAAATTGATGGCAGTGCTAGAGGTGCACAATATTACACCGTAGTAATGATATTTCCTGCCAAAAGCCAGAGTCCAAAATGTGCTGTTTAAGTGGAAATATTGTTTACATGAGTGCCAGGTAGGTAAATGCTTACACTTAACACATTTCCAATGCTGTATATGAAGGCTTAAAGCTAAATTTTCTATGACTTGCCCATCTTCACATTGTCCAGCCTGCAGGCAATCTTCTGAAATACCGCTAAGAATGTTACCCAGTTGAGTATCCCTGTTATCTTACAGATTGGATGAGGAATCTTTGAGCCTCCAAGTACTGCTAAGTTACAGTTCCTGTCAGTCCAGTCAGTAAGGCTAATGGGTAGGAGGATCGACAGTTGTAGTATTGTGGCTTTTGAAATGCCACACATTCCTTCCCCACGCTCTGCATGAATGATGATTTTAGTTCCCCGAAGCTCGGCTTTTGTGCAGAAAAATTCAAAGGAAATATCTGCAGAAATAAGATGTAAATTTGGAAGTAATATAAATTTCTGGGGCTAATAAATTAAATAACAACCCGCCTAAAACCCATCTAGTGAATAGCATTTAGTGGTGGCGGAGTAATGGCATACTTTGGAGTGAGAAGTGGAATGAGTAAAAGGAGAAATATAATTATGTATTTTGCACCCCACAGTTTAAGGTTTCATTGCAAGTCCCACTTGTTCTTCCATATACCAAAACAGGGTTGGATCATCCTCCCACTTATTTATACATTGTATGTAAGTCTATGCTAAAGATTTGCAATGTGATCCTTTGAGGAAAAAAAAAATCTCACTGAAGTGCTCTTTTGTCCCTTGAATGCATGAATGCATGAATGCATACTCTAGCTTATTATGCAGCACTGGGTTGTAAAAGAGATTAGATCAGACTACCCTCTTATTTACGTTTTAGAAGAAAACATTAAAGCAGAGGCAAATCTGTTTCAGATTGCAATCATTGCTGTAAATGTGATATAATCAAGAGAAAGGCAGGTGGATTGCTAGGTCAACCTGAACAATCTGGTTATATGAGCTCTTTAGCATAAAGAGTAAGATTTAAAGTAGATACAGGAAGTATAAACTGACTTTCCAGACTGCATTATAGCCCAGAAATCAAGTACAATGAAATACAGGATTAAACTGATGGCACCTTAAAGTCATTATCAAGTTGTGTGGCATTCCTGGTCCATTTCTTGCTAGTAGATATATAAAAGATACACATTGCAAAATGGAATTTGTTAGGATTACAGATTAAACCTAAGGAAAACACAGTATTTATTTTCAGAAAACATGTTGTTGCAGTTTCAATAAATAGTCCTGCAAACTAACCATCAGCTTTCAAAATAATGCAATGATAATGCTTGCTTGTATTTTATGCTTAGTGTATTCCAATTTTATTTTACTATGAAACAACTGAACAGGCACATAGGGTTTATCTTGTCTTATGGCACCTAAAGGGATACTTGTGCTTGATGAGATTCACAAAGAGCCTGAGTGGCACAGCAGACTAATGCTACTGTTAAAGGTAGTATTTAGCTTCCAGTTGCCTGCAATTACTGCGAGTTCAATTCTCACCAGGCTCAAGGTTGACTCAGCCTTCCATCCTTTCTAAGGTAGGTAAAATGAGGACCCGGTTTGTGGAGGCAATAAGCTGACTTTGTATAAAATATACAAAAGTGTGAAGGCTATTGCTTAATGCCTTGTAAGCCGCCCTGAGTCTCCGGAGAATGTATGTATATATATATATATATACATACACATACACTTTTGGTGTGAGGTGGAGCAGTGGGCAAACATTCTCATTTTTTCCTAACCTTATATATTATTTAATTTTGCAGTTTTAATGCTACCAAAAATCTCAATGTGCACAAGAAAAATGTAGGAAGTTGCATGAACGTTAACTACCCCCCCCTTTTTTTTTTACAATGGAGGGCATTCATTCTTCATTCTACCCAATTAATCAAGAGCTATTTCAAATGCTTTCATTTCAAAATGTGATTTAGCACGTGCTCATTAATTCCTCATTTTCACTGAAAGTAAGATTGGTTTAATATTGATTCAGTAAAGCGGCTTCTGAGTCACTCATAGTTTTCAATGTAGTAGTCAAAAATAATACTATTATTTTGCACTACTTCAGGATGGTTGGCAATTAATGGCAAAACTTCATTATTGTTTGTTGCAGCAACATTTGTGTTGCAGAACTTGCAAATTCTCTCTCACTATATTAATTTGTCTGACGAAGATATTTTCAGCTTTGCTTGACTGTAGTAGTTTTCTTATTTTAAATTTTCAAAGGTATTTATTAAATAACATAACTTTCCAGATCAAGTATCCTCTGAGGGGTTCTTAGTGCTCTCTGAGCTTGATTGTTCTCTTGCAGATGTTTCATTATCCAAAGTACTGTAGATAATGTCATCACTGTGTAATGAAGTGCACTCTGCAAGAAAACAACCAAGCTCAGAAAGCACCAAGGATTTCTCATTTTACCTCTGAGCTGCAAATATTCTTCTCTATCAAGTATCACATACTAGTAACTCTCAAGATTCTTCTTGTTGCTCAAGAGCAAAGAAAGTAAGCATTCTTCACCACATACACTATGGCAAAACATTTCTTTTCAATAATAATCTAGTGTCTGTGTAAAAAAGAATCACACAATTTATTTATAAGGTCTAGTGTATGTAATTTAAATGAGACACTTTTAATGTAGTTAACAATTTTCAAGATTTTGTCTAGTACAATTTTCAACTCATGGTTAATTACTTTTGCAATGTATACTTTATGACACAGAAACTCAAGTAGTTTTATAATATTTCTTTTTTTTACCAATAACCTAAATCTTTTTATTAACATATAATTGAATACTATTTACAAGACAAGCCAACATATTAAAGCATTAACTCATGACAGTATAAATATTTTGGCTTATTACTGTTTCCTTCATAAGAACAAGAAGTGTTGCTCTTTTATAACTATTAGAGTGACAAATGAATGTAAATTATTAGTCTATCCCTGTAATATCTGTAGATTCACTTGTTTGGATTGTGGTCATTTCACTTTTTTCTCTTTCCTTTTTTAAACTGAGGTATAAACATCCAGTGTCAGCTGACAGAGGAACAATTTTTTTAAACTTCTTGTTCTACTTCATATCCAATATCACCTTTACTGCAGACCGGAAGAATTGCTGTCTCTATGAAGGTATGTGTTTTTGTGGTTAATAGTTATCAGTCTGCTACTAAAGGTCTGACCTCTTAGGTCTGATATTCTGAGTCTTTATTTTTTAAAAAAATTGATTTATATGCTGCCCTTCTCCGAAGACACAGGGCGGCTTACAATGGGTTAAGCAATAGCCTTCATACTTTTGTATATTTTATACAAAGTCAGCTTATTGCCCCCACAATCTGGGTCTTCATTTTACCTACCTTAGAAAGGATGGAAGGCTGAGTCAATCTTGAGTCTGGTGAGATTTGAACTTTAGTAACGTTTAAGATAAAATTTCTGGAATTTAAATTAATTTAAATATTTTAAAGTAGGATTGCAGTTTGTTAGCATGATGGCCATTTTATCAGAAACAAATCTTCAGAGTTTCAGGTTACTATTGCTTACTGGATAACTGATCAAATGATATGAATCATATTTCTAGGAAAACTGAACAGAAATTATTTTTTAAAAGTTTTTCTTATCACCTTAATCTTGTTTGGTGAGAGACATCATTTTTATTTTCTATTTTTATTTCCACCTCTATCTGTTGTATTGTTTTCATCATGATTTATTTTTTTGTGTTGGCAAACTTATCCATTATGATTTTAAGATGGATCAAGGTGTGCACTACTTGACACTTTCTCTGATATCTGAGGGAAGGGAGCCATTATTTTCATACTCCCAATTCTAAGAGATAAATTATTCCTGCTTTGTTCCTTTGTAGAGATTTTTTTACCTCCTACAGAGTATAGCTATCAGCCATTTAGCTGAGACTTTAGCTTTTCAGTCAAGAACTTCTGTCAGAAGTTAGTCAGAATCTTCACACAAGTTTGTGTCAATCTTAATCTAATTTATACAAAAACAAATCATTATGCAGAAACAAATCACATTTTTGTTGTCATGGTAAAATATTCACAAGTCTATACATTATACATAATGTATAACTTATGTTGGAAGAAACATCCTTCTGGGTTCTGCTCCAAGTGGGGAAAAAGACACTGGAAACATGGAGACTGCTTGGAAAGATGGTTTAATGGTGGACAGGATCACATGGCTTGAGTTCCTGAACAGAAAAGGGAAGAATACAGCGAGTCCACGGGTTTTTATGCTCTTTCTGGCTTTGCATTTCTTGGGGCCCCGAAAGAGTATCGTAATTGGTTGTCAGACTCCCAGGGGGTGGGGGTCTTAGCTAGCCTTGCTGGCTGATGGTCACATGTGCTTCCCAGGTCACATGCTTTCCAGGTCACATGTGGTGAGTTTCTGCTGCTATTGTGTAGAGAGCTAATCCTATCTTTGTTGGATCTTTGGCAATTCCTACTATGGCGCTGCCTGAAGGAGGTAGATCTTTGTTATGTAGAATAGACTGGCCCAAGCCTTAATGGCCCATTGACAAAGGATGGGGGCAGGAAGATGGGAGCTGCTTCAAAACATGCTTATCCATTTCTCACCCAGGGAAATATAATATTCTGCCTTTTTCATATTTCCCAAAATATTTCATTCTTCTAGGAAAGGGGTGGGTGCTAACCTCCTACACTTATGACTAAGTTGTGAAAGTTTAAGTAAAAAGAACAAGCCCATTCTTCTCCTCCAGCAGAGAGGGCCTTCTTTGGATTCTGTTGATCAAAAAATTCTTGACTATCAGGATCCAGAAGAAGAGACTTCTCTGCCTGCCCTTTGTAACATCTTACCCTCTAAGATAAGATCTGCCTGCACCGTCCTATCCTTCCACAGTAGCCTGAAGACCTGGCTCTGCCAGTTGGCCTGGAGACCAGATGCGGGCATTCCACACTGGTGGCAGCTGCTGGATTGATGGCAGATTGCATATCCCCCTCTTGCTGTCTCTGCTCCACTAGTCCATCTTTTTGGTTATCATATTGATATAGTCTCTTTTTCATTGTTTATTTTATGGTTTTATTATTTACTTCTGTTCTGTTTTACATTCCTTTCATTTTCTTCCTTTTTATTATTGTAAGCTGCCTAGAGTAGTCCCATGGTGAGATAGATAGCAAATAAATTTAACAAATAAAGAAAGAAAGAAATACAATTCTTACAGAGTCCCTGAGTAATCTAAGTAGCCATGGTACACTTATTAAGAATAGATAGTATAGAGTGATAATATAAGCTTACAAAAGTAAATTGATGCATCACCAGTCCAAAATTGGTGGAATCAAAATTTATGTATTTATGTATTTATTTGTTTATTTATTTTAGGATTCTAAGGATGGCAATAGGAATGAGACTCTTTTAGTTGGCAAATTGTTTCTATTTCCACCCTTAATCCTCCCAATCCTCTGTAAAAATTCTGAAATTCTTCAAATGCCTTGAGAAAAATTGCGCTATCAACATTTGTCTATGTTCTTGCTGAAATTCTGTTACAGGATGGTAGGTTGCTCTGAGGTGAAAAAGTTTGCTCACTCCTGTCCTCAAAGGACTCTAGTATAGCCAGAAGGTAGTAGAAAAGTGAGAAGTAATTGCTAGAATATTACTGTTACTATTTCATGATGTTATTTCCAAAATATATATTGCCCATCATGTCATCTACAGAAAAATTCAAAGACGTGTTTGACCTCTGTTCTTTCCATGACCAAGTAGTACGCAGTTAGTCTTTGTTTCTTCATGTTGAAATTATTTTCTGCACTTGGGCTGCATATTTGTGATGCTGATGAACAAGCTGCCAAAAGATTTGCTAATCTCTTGCTTATATAATAACTGTAAGAATTGTTTTTGAAAGGAATGTCTGACTTTAGTCAAGCTTTCAACTAATAAAAACTAAATTCAGTTAATTATCATTGTTTCCATATAGACTAGAAGTCCAGTCTTGTCTAATGAAATTAATATAATTCATTATATTATATGCAATATAATCCGCATACATTATATTGCTACATATTATTGGAAATCAGCCAAATTTATAAACTTGCATGCAAACCAGTCCTTCATCTGAAAATAATAATTTTTTTGGTCATTATAAGCTTATAGGTACTGTAATTATAGTGTCATACACTGTGCTTATTAATACTGAGTTTTAATTATTCAGGACAAACAGTTGAAAGAGAAAATGAAGAGTGGCTTTAGATTTCTTTTAAAGTAATATACAGTGAGTTAGCAGAATTCTTTTTGGGAAAGAATTTGAGAATTTGAGTCCTAAGGGAGAGAGCAGGAGGAAAAAAAATTTAGAGAAGATAGTCAGATGTGATTTTCAGCTAGTTTGGACTGGTTCACCTGAACCGGTAGCGGGAACACCCACAGCTCTATGCCATCCTATTTAGGCACATTTTTTTAGCCGCATGCATGTATGCAAGCTATGCGCACGAGCAAAGTGCATGCACGGAAGGCCGTGTGCATGCGTGCACGCTGACATTTGCAAACCGGTAGGGAAGGTAAGTGAATGCTACCCCTGAAGACAATGTTATGTTGCATGAAATATAAAGATCTCATACTGATTAGGAGAGAATTAAAAAATCCTGTTACATATAACTAGATTTTGGCTTCATTTTGAGGTAAAAATAATCTTATGTGTCTGTCTCACAAGGCAGATCAGCCCAAGAAATCAACTCCACAGAAAGGCTAAAATTATTTTTATTGAGACTGGCTATAATAACAGAATCTTGCAAGTCTGATTGTTTTGTATCTCCAGTTTACGATTCAAAGAATTAAAAACGTTTCTGTTTGAGCTGCTTCCAGATGCTATTTGGACATCCTGGACTTAAAAAAATGCTTTACCTCTTGTTGCTTTGGCAACAGAGTTTGCATATCACTGTCAAATCTTCCTTATTCTCTATATTAAGTCAAAGGCTTTATGGCTATATGTTCCTAGAACATCACATTCATCAGTTTAGTTACCTTTATTAGGAAAAATGCTAAAGTAACAACACAAGAATTTTAGTGGGTACTTTAAATGAAAAAGCTACTGTATATAGAGTATATATACACTTTTTGATACAAGGAGAAAGTCTTTCTTTTTCTGAGGAGGTGAGCCAGGTTGATAAAGAAGCTACGAGTTATTTTGTAAAAAATGTAAGAACCAGCCCTCATAAATAACTGTAGAAGATGCTTCAGGAGAAGAGCTGTGAGAGAAAAATCTCCAGGTTTCAGGAGAAGTCAGACAAAACTCATGAGCTCATGATTTATAATAACATCTTTTAGTCAGAAAAAGTGCTACTAGATTTTTAGAAGATGCTATAGAGATGCTATAGAGACTCTCAAGATGGTGTTAAGATTCTAGAAACTATGCTTGGGGTTTTTTTTTTTAGTCAAATGTTTTCAGGTTGTCTCATCTATCTCACAACTCTGTGAAACATTCCATAATTTTACAGAAGCATGACTCAACTTTTTTTGTTTTGTTTTGCTCTTCCTCATTTCCTTTTAAATGTTTATATGGTAGTTATCATCTTCCAATGCCACGGGCAGGTTTATTTCTTCAGTCTGTATTTTTCCATTCTCCATTACATTGTCTATGTGCAGTTCTTTTATTTAAAAAAGTACTTCCATTCAGCTATAAATTACTTCCAGATTTAGAAAGCAGAACTTTACAATAAGTCAAAGCATGCTTTCCTAACGAACCACCAGAAGCAATTTGTTTTCTTATTGATTCATCTTTTAGAAGAAAAGGGTTAATGCAAACAGTAACACTCTTAATTATTATCCATTTTGCTATCTATGCTAAATATGTGATGCTAATATTATCTTAATTATCAAAGAGAATGGTATGTATTATTTACTGCTCAGGGAAAAACTAGGGTATGTATATTTCCTTTTTCTAATGAACAATTTTTATTAAAATAAATTTTACAAAGATTTTAAACTCCTAGAAGAAATAGAAAAAAGATTTTAAAAGATAAAAGAAAAACTAAAGGATAACAAAAAAGCAGGAAAAAGAGAGATATCTAAAAAGTTACTTCTAATCTTCTTTGCAGCAATTATGAATATAGCAATTACCGTTCCCATGCTCTCAAATTGCATATCATATTCCCCTTCTTCCCATAAGCAAACAAACCTTTTAATCAATAAATCAGAAAATCAGCAATTCATTTTTATCTATTTTCAGCAAAATGTCTATAAAGATTTTCTAGTCTTTTATAAAAATAGGTCTAGTTTCCTCTTTAATCAAAGAAGTCAATTTAGACACTTTTGTAATCTCAGCCATCTTCACAGTCCATTCTCCCATCTTTGGAGTGTCTGTAGTCTTCCATCTTTGTGTATAAATTAGCCTTACTGAAGTTATCATATATAAATCCATTTTTACATGAGCCTTTCCTAGTTGAGTGTTTATAAGTCGTAACAAAGAAAAGTTTCAGTTTCATCTGTTAAGTTTTAAAACTCTCTGTATCACCATATGTATTTCCCTCCAGTATCTTTTTGCTTTTTCACACCACTGTTGATAAAATGTCCCCTCATATTTTTAAAAATCCCAACAGTGATTAGAAGTACCTTTATACATCTTAGACCATTTCTCTGGTGTCATATACCAACAGTACATCATTAAAAAGTTTTTTGATTTGTAAGACAATGTGAATTTCAGGTCTTTTAACCTCATTCTCTCCTATTGATCCATCTGAATATTGTAACTGAAATTCTTCGCCTATTTTACCATACATCTTTAAACTTTTCCTCCATTTCAAATCCCAACAAAAGTGTGTACATTTTAGTAATCACATCTTCATCATTTATACATATTTTGTTTTCAAATTTCATTGGATCAGATTCTATTCCTGGTACTTTTTAAAATAAAAATTAAATATTTCTCTTAATTATGCAAAGGGAACCATTGATTACTAAATTGTGTTTATATGCTGTGCTAAGCAGAGTTTTGCTAAATGATGGTTTATAGGATATGATTACCATGATCATAAACTATGATTGTTGTGGTATCATATAGAGTGAATTCAGTCAAATTAACAATACTTAATTGAATTCACTCTATAAACAAATATACAGAAATAAAATTTTGCACCAATAATTAAAATAAAAACATCAGTATTCTACTAATAAAAAATTGAAAACTTGCAGCAGTCAGAAAATTGTATATGGAGCCCTTTCATTCCTGTTGATGATGTAAAAGAGATATTAATGTGCTAACTACCAGATTTTGAAGAAGCAAGGAAAGAAAAACTGATTTGTAAACTTCAAAAAATGTACCTATATACAAGCCAAAACATACATGGTTGGAGAAATTAAATCAAATTTGAAAAACATGGGTCTTGAACAGGGAAATGTTAGGACATACTTATATACCTAAGCCAGAAATGGAAAATGGTGAACATTCTTTGTTACACTGATGATTTTTAATAGCATGAGCAAAGGACCAAAAAGACATCTTGGAGACAGTGAACAATTTAAATTAATTAATGGAAGTAAAACATCTTGGAGATATTCGACTCTAATGCCAATAAAAAAGGAGAAAAGCAGGAAATACATCTTTAATTGGAAGATAATTTTACTAGACATAATAAAATGTCTAGGTCTCATGAAGGAATGGGAGTCAAGTATGCCCATGGAAGTTGGATATTTTCCCAGAAAAGGAACTAAAGTGAGTTACCAAGCAATATTGGTATACCAACAATATTGGACAGCTGTGGAAAAGCTACTACACATTGCATCGGTGAGCAGACTAGCATAGCCAATGCAGTTGGCCAGATAAATGGAAAAGTCAATGAGCCAAGACAAGAAGCTCAGACTGCAATAAAAGGATTAGGCAGATACTTAAAAGAACAATGACTTTAATTGAAAACTGCCTATAGCTAATGATTGGACATGCTTATTTAGATATGGCTAAAAATTGCACAAAACATTACAGCAGATAATTTAATACATGTGCCTGATATGAATGAGAAAGTTCGGTACATCATCTCCATCCACCAAGTTTCTTTCCTGGTGTAGAATACAGGGAAGCGGGATCAGTGGGTACCCTGATTTCCATATCTACTCTTCTGCTGCCATGTCCATAAAAAGGCCAAAGGCCATTCCCTTTAGGTCTTCATGCAACAATACCTACAGTATTGTTTCCAAAGGTTATGAAAAGTTCTATGCCTTTTGATATATAGATAAATAATGTAAATTCTTGCATGTTGGTGTTTTTCTGTCCCTGCTTTTTCAGTTCCTTTTTGCTAGTGAACTCTTTTTGATGTTTGCTGATACTTGAGTAATCAAACATTATTTTGGGCTAGCTGACCTGAGTGATGCATATGCTTGTTCTGACCTTTACATAAGAGCCGCGGTGGCGCAGTGGTTAGAATGCAGTACTGCAGGATACTTTTGCTGACTGCCAGCTGTCTGCAATTTGGCAGATCGAATCTCGCCAGGCTCAAGGTTGACTCAGCCTTCCATCTTCCGAGGTGGGTAAAATGAGAACCCAGATTGTTGAGGGCAAGATGCCAGCATTGTAAACTGCTTAGAGAGGGCTGTAACAGCACTTACACAGTGCTGTAACAGCACTGTGAAGCAGTATATATGTCTAAGTGCTATTGCTATTGCTATTGTCTAGATGTGTACTGGGTGCCAACTAAACAATTTTCCAACATAGATAACTGTAAATGAGTTTTCTGGATAACATCTAAACATTTTATTAATGTGGTTAAGTTACTCATCCCAGCAGGTCGGTGTGGTGTATTCAAATTAAGCCCGTGGAAGAACAATAGACTATTTTCATATGGAAATGAAAAATGATCTCAGTGCAAATTGCTTTCAATCCACTGTAAACAAGGCATAATGCAGAAGGTGCGCAAATGTGTTTCCAAGCTTATCTGTTGTATTTTTCATACTATGTATTTAATTATTAACTATTTTATTTACCAAATTTAGAAACTCCCCCTCGCACTATCCAAGTAACTCTGAGCACTTTACAGATATAAGCCATAAAACATATTAAAAAATAGAGTGAAAAACAAAACAAGAATACAGTAGAGTTAAGACAAGTTAAAGGGTAAAAGGGTCAAGGAGTTGTGTGTCCATTTTGGATTCCTAGCCAGCCAGGTTTTCACACCCTCCTGATTACAAGGGGGGAGGGGGACAATCCTGTGGGATTCCAAAGGTGCTTTTCCAAAAGGCAAATGGACTTCCTTGGTTTTTCCTTGAAAATGTTTCACTTCTCATCCAAGTAGTTTCTTCAAAGCTGAAATCCTTCTTCAGAACTGAATTCTGAACTGAACTGAGTTCAAGTTCTGAACTGAGTTTAGTTTTCAAGAACTGGAAACTGCTCCCCCACCCCCACCAGAAAGTCTAGTTGCCTTTTGGAAAAGCACCTTTGGAACAACCATGACGTGGATGATTGAGAATCTTCATAGATTTTCTGGGACCAAGTTTTCCAATGAGATGAGGGCAATAGCCTAAAGTAGCCCATGGTGAGATAGGCAGCAAATAAATTTGATGATGATGATGATGATGATGATGATGATATAATGAAAAACAAAGCCACATAATAATTTTCCTTCTAAAAATAGAAGGAATAGAACTAGGAAATGGAAGCATCATGAAAGCATTAGCAAAGGATGGCGGTTTCAAATATCTAGGCAAATTGGAAGCAGATAACATCTTGAATGGAAAAGTCAAAGAGTCAACACAAAAGGAATACATCAGGAGGGTCTGCAAAATATTAAAATCAAAACTGAATGCTGGAAACATAATTAAAGCCATTAATACATGGGCAGTTCCAGTGATACGCTACTTAGCTGGAATCATCAACTGGACTGTGGCTGAACTGGAAAACCTGGACCAGAAAATGCATAAACGTTTGAATATGTACCATGCTTTACATCCATGAAGTGACACCGACAGGTTGTACCTGCCAAGAAGAATAGGGGGCAGAGGGCTATTGCAAATCCATCAAACTGTAGAAGAAAAATAAAGTTTGAATGATTATGTAAATCAAAGCACAGAAAGATTGTTGCAGACTGTGAAAACAGAGAACATTATAAAAACAACAGAAACAAATGCAGAATATAAGGAAAAACAGCTGGATGACAGATTAAATAGATGGAAAACCAAAGCTTGACAGCACTTGAAAAACATTGAAGGAAAATGTGATGACAACTTTACATGGGCATGACTTAAGATGGGAACCATTAAGAAAGAAACGGAAGTTTTAATACTCGCTGCTCAAGAAGAAGCACTACAAGCTAATGCCATGAAAGCAAAGATACAAAAATCCACCAACAATCCAAACTGCCGACTTTGCAACAATAAAGTCGAAACTGTTTCACATTTAATATGTGAATGCAGCAAAATCGCACAAACTGATTACAAAGCTAGACACAACCAAGTTGCTCAATTAATCCACTGGCCATTATGTAAAAAATACGACTTTCCTGTATCCAAAAAGTCATGGGAATATAAAGTGGAAAAAGTTATAGAAAATGAGAAGGTGAAGATCTTGTGGGACTTTCGAATACCGATGGATCGTCACTTGGAACACAACACGTCAGATATCACAGTTCTCGAAAACTGAAATGTACAATTTATTGACATCGCGGTACCAGGAGATGCCAGAGTCGAAGAAAAAGAACTGGAAAAAATCATGAAATATCGTGACCTGGCCATCGAAACTACATGGCTATGGATGAAACATGTAGCAGTGATACCCATTGTCTTCAGGGCACTTGGTCCAAGAATTTTATAAGATACATCAACAAATTGCAGCTTCCTGCAATAACACCAGCGGCACTGTAAAAAACTGTGCTATTTGGAATATTGTACATCTTAAGAAGGTACTTGGTTGATACCTAGGATGCTGGCAGCAACCCGTATCAACCATTAGCACCAGTCAATGGTGTTTCTGATGCATTTTTAAATGTTCAGTTCACTGAGTTTCATGTTTAATGAATAAAGTAAATAATAATAATGCAAACAAAGCCAAAATTGAGAAGATAGCAACAGATAGCAAATGTCACCTATGCAAAGAATCTGAAGAAACAGTGCACCACCTCACTATCAGTTGCAAGAAGATTTCATAGACTGACTACACACAAGAGAATAACAAAGAAGCAACAATGGTGCATTAGAAGGTCTGCAAGATGTACTATTTGCCTGCAAGCAAGAACTGGTGGAACCATAAACCAGGAAAGGTAATAGAAACTGAAGAAGCTAAAGTGCTCTGGGACTTAGACTTCAAACAGACAGGCAGCTGCCACGTAACACCCCAGACTTAACAATTGTCGATAAGAAAGACAAAAAAAAAAGTCTGGATAGTGGACATGGCAGTACCTGGAGACAGCAGAATAGAAGAAAAAGAACTGGAGAAGATAACAAAATTAAAAGACCTGTAAATAGAAATAGAAAAACTGTAGCAAAAGAAAGCAAAGATACTAATAGTCATAGGCTTCTTGGCTGCAATCCCAAAACAACTAGAACACCACTTGTCTATGGAGATTCTCAGTTATCCAGGTCAGGTCGTGGTGGTCCGAAAGGTACTTTTTCAAGAGGCAACTGGATTTTCTTGTTTTTCTTTGAAGACATTTTGCTTCTCATCCAAGAAGCTTCTTCAGCTCTGACTGGTTGGTGGGGAATGGAAGGATTTATATTCCTTGCAGACAGTGGTCATTTGCATTCTTTTAGAGAGTCGTTAAGGTCACCCGGAGGTTTATCTGTGTCATTCAGGGTCACCTGAGTGATGCAAATGGGTGTGGAGCCTTCTTGGAACTGTTGAAAGGACTGTGTTGTAGACTGGAGATAGATGATGTCATATCTCACCCCCTCTCTGTTGAAAAAGGGTTGTTCAACTTTGACATAGATGGCCTCTTTGACCCCTCTTTGTCCAAAAAGTGGTCCTCTTTATCCAAAAGGTGGACATCATTGTCTTCAAAAGAGTTAGTGGTGTCTTTTAAATGCAGATGGATTGCTGAATCTAGTCCTTATTGTTTGTTCTCCTATATTGTGCGATGCACTTATGAAGTGGTTGTTTTGTTCCTCCAATGTACAGTTCTGCACATTGTACTGCATTGTACTGCATATACCATGTTGCTCAGTTTATGTCTGGGTGTTTTATCCTTGGGGTGGACAAGCTTCTGCCTTAATGTATTCTTGCATTTAAAGTGTGCATATAGGTTGTGTTGGCTGAAGATCTTCCTGAGCTTTTCAGATATTCCTGCAATGTTCTCATTCAATAGTAAAATAGATAGGTACTAGTGTACAATTATATGCTAATCTGCACAACCCTTGAAAACAGGATGGCTTCTTTTGCAACAGTGTTGATTGGTCTTGCTAATTTGGAAGGTCCTCTTGTTTCTCTGCTTTTACCCCTGGACATACAGAAATTGAGCAAGTTCTCCCCCCCCGCAACACCAGTAATATAATTAATAATCTATTTAACTGAGTTACATGTGTCTCCATCTACTATTTAAAGTACAGAAATAGGGATAGTCATCAGTGGTAGGTTTTACTTACCTTTGCTTACCTTCGCTTGCGCGAAGAAGCTTCTGTGTAAGCGCAGAGCATATTTGATGATGTCTGGGCAGGTGGGTGGAGCCTCCCGCCACCGCTAGTACCAGTTCTCCCAAACTGGGGCAAACCAGTAGCAACCCACCAGTGATAGTCATGTTACAGTAGACCTCTGGATCTTCTTTTCTGTCAAACTGGAAGATGGTTCAGGATAACTGGCATTATAAATCATCAGCCTTTTTCCCGCAGATGCCTTACAGAAATCCAGGAACTATATTTCCAGAATTGCCAATCAGCATCACTAATGACTGGGAATTCCAAGAACTGCAATTCCAAAATCTCTTGGGAAAGTGTTACAGACTAAAACATTACAGCGTTCATAAAAACCTTGACAATGTATGCAGACATAGTTATCTATCTGATCTTCTCTTTTCTTCTTAGAAATTAAATATATGCTTTTCTTTCTTTCCCCCCTTTACCCTACATCCATGTTGGTGAACCTATGGCACACGTGCCACAGGTGGCATACAGAGCCATATCGCAGTCATTGCCCTAGCTCAGCTCCAGTGTGCAGGCGTGCACCATCCAGCTGATTTTCAACTGGGCCCACCCATGCTGCCCCTCCCCTTCTAGGAGTCTCCACATGGCCCATTTTGGATGCCAGGTAAGTACAGGGCTCGTGCAGAGGCTCTGGGAGGGCATTTCTTGCTTCTGGAGGGCCTCCGGGGGTGGGAGGTGGGGAAGGCATTTTTTGCCCTCCCCAGGTACCAAGAAAGCCTCTGGAGACTGGGGAGGGTGAAAAACAGGTCTACTGGGCCCACTGGAAGTCGGGAAATGGGCCGTTTCCGGCCTCCAAAGGCCCTCCAGGGGTGTGGGGAAGACCTTTTTTTGCCCTCCCCAGGCACCAAGAAAGCATCTGGAGCCTGGGGAGGGTGAGAAATGAGCTTGGGGGGATTGAATTATGGGTGTGGGCACACACATATGCGATGTCCCCACTCTCCCCCCACTTTTGGCATGTGACAGCAAAAAGGTTAGCCATCACTGCCCTACACCTTATCCTCTTCCCTTTTTTCTCTGCTTCTTTCCCACTATTTTCATTTTTTTATTCTATGTTTTGGTAAGCTAATAAAACATTTGAAATATGGATAAATTATGACTTTATGAATGAGAAGGGTTCTTTTCTATTTAATAGTCTATTTCCTCGAAAATAAGAGATTCCCTGATAATAAGCCCAACTGGGGTTATAAAATAAGCCTCCCCCGGAAAATAAGCCCTCCCCGAAAATATTTAAATGCAGAGCTGGAAATCAGGTAAGATGGCGAGACAGCAAGAGGAGCCCCATCTTGCTCCGTGTGTCCCAAAATAATAAGACCTTCCTGAAAATAAGGCCAAGCGCTTATTTCGGGTTCAAAAAAATATAAGACAGAGTCTTATTTTCAGGGAAACATGGTAGATATGAATCTTCTCTGACCTTGGGAATTGATTTGACACACTCCCAGATATCCTCTTCTGCTCCAAGAGAACTTCATTAAGTCATGCCAGAAGATCTTAAAGCAAAAACCCTAATCAGATTTTTGCATGCAAAGTATTAAAACTCTAGGCTTTGCTTCCCATTTCCTTTATGCAAGCCTTTAGTGAACCATCCAGTACCAAAATCAGGGACCTCTTATAATATATTGATTAAATTTTAATTTTTATAAGTGATAAATATTTTCTTGTTCAATATGAAATAGTTTATAAGAACTATAAACTCATGGGACTAGTTTGTATTCATTGGGAGTCTTATAACTTCATGTATTACGTTAGGAGATCAAACCACTAATCTAGGCAACTCATTGGCTACCGTGACCTGTAAAGTTTATATAAGGTTATTGGTCACCTTGAGAAACAATTTCATGTTACATGTATTCAAACACCATGCTTACCCAAAATAAACTTAGACAATTTACTCAATTTCCTGGACTTTCATAACATATTAAACTGAAATGTCACTAGTTAGTATGTGTTTCAGTATGTCGCAGGACTATGGCTTTGTGTGTAATTATTACCGCACATTCTCTGCCTGCAATGTTTCTATCAGGCCCTTCTTCTAATGATGTATGTCTCTGAGCGTCATTCAGCCAGTTACCATAACTTAAACCGGTTTTTAAATAACATCATTTCAATAGCATCTATCCTTCTCTTTAGTGGGTTATTGTTGTTGTTGTTTTTGATATGAGCATTCTGACAGAAAGAGATAGGATAGTACACAAACAAGACAGATGGCTTTGCCAAAATCTAATATGTCAGTGGTTTTCCCCAATGTCAAACACGTTTCTCTTTTCCTATCTACTTCTTAGGGTGTCTCTGAATAATTTTGGGTTACTATTTCCTGCTCTGAAAAAAGCCCTGAAGTATGGGAAGGAAGAAAGGCTGAAGACTTCAGGGAAGATACTTGTTAAGACAGGACATTGACTCATACATAGTCAACACCTTGCCACTAAAGTAAGTTCTGGATAAAAAGCTTATCAAACTAGGGGGAAAAAGGAATATGTGTGTGTAGATTGCTGAAGAACTTTCAGCATACCATTAGAGGACAATACTATCCAAACTTGAAAATACTTAGTTTTGAATCTCAGTTCAACTTGAAATCTTATTAGATCAGGGGTGTCAAACTGGCAGCCCGTGGGCCAGAAGCATCATGGGCAGGCCATGCTCACCCCAGCTCCACAGGGGAAATAACATCACAAAACGTCACATGATGGCAACATGACGCAATGAGTTTGACACCCGATTATTAGATGATCTTAGAGTCTGATCTCTATTGATCTAACATATTCTCAATAGTTGAGAATATGATTTGCTTTGATATTTTTTTTTTGCTTGGCATCTTTGCAAGCTATGCATTCTGGCATAACATAACATGTAAACCCAGCCCAACTGTAATTTTGATTGGTGAACCCATTATTACCAAAATGATAATTTGGCATGCATAACCACAGCCAGATAATTGTATTGAGGGTAGAATGGAGAGAGAAAAACCTTTTAGGCCTCCATAAATTCTTTGAAGAAAAGTTGGAATAAAATATGCTAATCACAAGACCTAAGAACACCCATTTTTGACAGATAAACAAAGAATTAGCTGGAGTTATTAAGTCATCATTCATTTCTCATAACACAAAGAAATCTGAAGTTCAGTTGAAGTTGCAATGTACCTGTAGGAAGGATGGAAAACCTTTTCCGTAAAAAGTCCTAAAGGAGACTCAGATCACATAAGAGTGAGCGAGAGCTATATTTTTAATATTTGTGGTTTAAGAGTGGATGTTTTGTTTGTGTTTTATTTTTCAATTAGCACATACGCATCCATTGCCATTTCACATTTCCTGTGGTTTTTAGCAGAATGGCATCTCTTGTGTAATATGCATTGTGATTCACTGCCCAGCATTTTACTCACTTTTAGGTTTGCCTTTACTACCCTGCAAACCATTGATTATACTGAGACCTGTAGACCTGGCTGGGATTACGGAGACCTGGTTGGGCCAGGAGGAGGGGTTCCCCTCGTTGAAATGTGCCCTCCAGGCTTCCGTGCATTTCATCAGCTGAGGGCTCAGGGGAGGGGTGGGGGAGTAGTGGCAATTATTAGAGAAAGTCTTTGTCCGAGGGAGGCTACTGTTCCTCAGATAGCCGGATGTGAGTCCCTTTTTGTGAAGTGGGGTCGTGGGGTGCAGATGGGTTTGCTGACTATGTACCTGGCTCCCTGCCACATGGCAGTGACCCTGCCTGAGCTACTCGACGTGATTGCCAGGGTGGCGGTTGATACCCCCAGACTTATTGTTATGGGGGACTTCAACCTGCCATCCATAGGTGAGACGTCAGAGATGGCTCGGAAATTCATGGCTTCCATGACAGCCATGGACCTGACCCAGTTAGTGCAAGGCCCCACTCACACAGGGGGACACACTCTGGACTTGATTTTCATCTCTGGTCAGTGGCTGAATGACCTTGGTAGAGGGGACCTAGACATTAAACCCTTGTCATGGACAGATCATTCGCTCCTTCACTTAGACTTTCAAGCCGCTTCCCCCCGCCGCAGGGAGACGGAACCGACTAGATGGTTCCGTCCCAGGCATCTGATGGATCCCGAAAGGTTCCAGATGGAGCTTGGGCCATTTCCTGAGACTCTGGCACACGACTCGACTGAAGACCTGGTGGCCGCCTGGGATAGTGCGGCCACAGGGGCTTTGGACCGCGTCGTGCCTTTGCGGCCTCTGACCCGATGCCGACCTCAATTGGCTCCTTGGAGGAGGAGCTGAGAGAGATGAAGCGTCAGAAAAGATGCCTAGAGAGTGTTTGGAGGACTAGTCAATCTGAATCTGACCGGACACAGGTGAGGTCTTATATCAAGACCTACCTAGTGGCGATAAAAGCGGCAAAATCTAACTATTTTTCCACTCTTATTGCATCTGCAGAGAACCGCCCAGCCGCTCTGATTAGGGTGATCCACTCCCTCCTTCGGGTGGGAGTGCGGGAAGATCCCTTGCAGGGTCGAGCTGAGGATTTTGTGCAATTCCTGCATGATAAAGTCACTCAGATTCGGGAAGCTTGGACTCCGACTGGGTGAGTGCGGGGAGGGAGACGGGGTGCGTCTTGAGAATATTATCTGGGAAGAGTTTGACCCCATGGCCCCCGAGGACATGGACAGGATTCTGGGTAGGCTTAGTGCTGCCACATGTTTATTGGACCCGTGTCCCTCTTGGTTGGTACTGGCCTCCCAGGAGGTTACACGAGGCTGGCTCCAGGGGATTATAAATGCTTCTTTGAGTGAGGGTGCCTTTCCCGCCACCTTGAAAGAGGCAGTGGTGAGGCCCCTCCTCAAGAAGCCATCCCTGGACCCAGCTGTATTGGCAAATTACCGTCCGGTCTCCAACCTTCGTTTTGTGGTGAAGGTTGTCGAGAGTGTGGTAGCACGACAGCTACCCCAGTACCTGGAGGAAGCTGTCTATCTGGACCCGTACCAGTCGGGCTTCAGGCAGGGTACAGCACAGAAACAGCTTTGGTTGCGTTGGTTGATGATCTCTGGAGGGCTCGGGACAGGGGTTGCTCCTCTGTCCTGGTCCTATTAGATCTCTCAGCGGCTTTTGATACCATCGACCATGGTATCATGCTGCAGCGGTTGAGGGGGTTAGGAATTGGAGGCACCGTGTTATGGTGGTTCTCCTCCTACCTCTCTGACCACTCACAGTTTGTGTTGGCAGGAGGGCAGAGGTCGACCTTGAGGCGCCTCGCTTGGGGGGTGCTGCAGGGGTCGGTCCTCTTGCCCCTTCTGTTCAACATTTATGTGAAGCCGCTGAGTGAGATCATCCGTGGTTTTGGGGTGAGAGTTCATCAGTACGCTGATGACACCCAGCTGTACATCTCTACCCAAACCACCCCAATAATGCCCTTGATGTGATGTCCCGCTGCCTAGAGGCCGTGCGGGTCTGGATGGGGAGAAAGCTCAACCCTTCCAAGCTCAACCCTTCCAAGACTGAGTGGCTGTGGCTCCCGGTGTCCCGGTATAGTCAGCTGGTGCCATCGCAGACTATTGGGGGTGAATCTTTGCCCCCCACAGAGAGGGCCCGTAATCTGGGTGTCCTCCTGGACTCACGGCTGTCTTTAGAAGAGCATATGACGGCCATAGCCAGGGGGGCTTTTTATCAGGTTTGCCTGATCCGCCAGTTGCGTCCCTTTCTGGACCTGGACGCCTTGTGCATGGTCACTCACGCCCTCGTCACCTCCTGTCTGGACTATTGCAATGCTCTCTACATGGGGCTCCCCTTGAAGAGCAGTTGGAGGCTCCAACTGGTCCAGAATTTGGCTGCGCGGGTGGTTATGGACGCACCTCGTTACACCCCTGTAACACCTCTCCTGCGCGAGCTGCACTGGCTCCCAGTGGTCTTCTGAGTGCAATTCAAGGTGTTGGTCACCACCTTTAAAGAGCTCCATGGCATAGGACCAGGATATCTATGGGACCACCTTCTGCCACCAACAGCCTCCCACTGACCAGTTCGCTTCCACAGAGAGGGACTCCTCAGGCTACCATCGGCCAAGTTACGTTGGCTGGCAACAGCCAGGAGGAGAGCCTTCTCTGTCAGAGCTCCTGCCCTTTGGAATGAATTGCCCCCGGATATTCGTAACATCTCTGACCTCCAGGTCTTTCGCTGTGCCCTCAAGACCCTACTGTTCCGACAGGTGGGGCTGTCTAACTGAATGATTTTAAATTGGGTTTTAAGTTTGGGTTTTAAAATTCAGCCAAAACTATTTAATGATTTTACTTAATTTTAACTATGATATTGTATATTTATGTTTTAATTCTGGCTGTACACTGCCCCGAGTCCTTCGGGAGAAGGGTGGTATATAAATAAAATTATTATTATTACTGGTTAATCTTCAGTGAGTTTCACAGCCTTTGAGGCTGGTTAATAGCTCAGCAGCTCGAGTCCTAACCAAGGACCTAGGAACTGTTAAGGTATCGTCGGAGGATGTCAGTCTGTCTGCATCCTAAAGTCCCATAAGATCTTGAGTTTCTCATTCTCTAAAATTTCTCAACCTGATGTTCCCAGTGGTTTTTGCTGTACTCAAATCCAAACTTCTGGCACAATTTCCAGTGAATGATCTTAGCAACACGGTCATGGCGTTGTAGGTAGTCAGTTTGTGAAATTTTGCTGCACCCACTGATCAGGTGGTCAGTTGTTATTATTATTATTATTATTATTATTATTATTATTATTATTATTATTATTATTATTATTTAATCTTTAGTGAGATTCACAGCCTTTGAGGTTGGTTAATAGCTCAGCAGCTCGAGTCCTAACCAAGGACCTAGGAACTGTTAAGATGTTGTCGGAGGATGTAAGCTGTTCCGAGTAAGGTGGTTTTTTGTAGAGTCAAAATGTTCAAGTCCGGCAAATTTAGAATTTCTAAATAGTGGGGTAGCCCTTTGGGTATTGCTCCAAGGGCTCCAATTACAATCGGGACAACACACGACTTCTTTTTCCAGTCGCTCAACTTCAATTTGCAAGTCCCGATACTTTGTGAGTTTTTCTTGCTGCTTATCTTCAATCCGTGCATCACCAGGTATTGCAATGTCAATGAACCATACTTTTTTCTTTTCAACTATTGTTATGTCAGGTGTGTTGTGGACCAAGTGCCTGTCAGTCTGAATCCTAAAGTCCCATAAGATCTTGAGTTTCTCATTCTCTAAAACTTTCTCAACCTGATGTTCCCAGTGGTTTTTGCTGTACTCAAATCCAAACTTCTGGCACAATTTCCAGTGAATGATCTTAGCAATACGGTCATGGTGTTGTAGGTAGTCAGTTTGTGAAATTTTGCTGCACCCACTGATCAGGTGGTCAACTGTCTCATCTTTCTCATTGCAGAGGCGGCATTTGCTGTTGGTGGTAACATGTTGAATTTTTGCCTTCATGCAGTTTGTGGCTAGGGCTTGTTCTTGAGCTGCCAAAATAAAGCTTTCTGTTTCTTTTTTCAGTACTCCTGATCTTAACCAGTTCCAAGTTAGTTCTGGTCAGCTTTGCCTTCAATACTTTTTTCAAGTATTTGAAAAGTATTTTCAAGTATTTGAAATACTTTTCAAGTATTGGCCATGCAGAGCTTTGTGTTTCCAATTTTTTTATTTTTTATTTTTTTTTTAAATTTGATTTATATGCCGCCCTTCTCCAAAGACTCAGGGCAGCTTACAATGTGCTCAGCAATAGCCTTCATCCTTTTGTATATTTATACAAAGTCAGCTTATTGCCCCCACAACTGGGTCCTCAATTTACCTACCTTAGAAAGGATGGAAGGCTGAGTCAACCTTGAGCCTTGGCGAGATTCGAACCCTGCAGTAATTGCAGGCAGCTGGTCTTAATAACCAACTTAATAACAGGGTGCCTTAAACCCCTGTACTACCAAGGCTCACTGCTCAATTACTTCTTTCTTATATTCTGCTTTTGTTTTAGTTGTCTTTAAAAGGCCTCCTTTATTTACTTCCTTAATCATTGGTTCTTCACTTTTCTGGATGTAATCATTCAAGCTGCATTTTTCTTCTTCCACAGTCTGCTTTACTTGTAGGAGTCCTCGACCACCCTCTGCTCTTGGTAAATATAATCGGTCAACATCACTTTTCGGGTGCAAGGCATGATTCATTGTCATAAGCTTCCTTGTTTTTCTGTCCAAATTGTCTAACTCCATCTGGGTCCAGTCAATTATTCCTGCAGAGTATCTAATCACAGGTATAGCCCAGGTATTTATGGCTTTTATGATGTTTCCTCCACTCAATTTGGACTTTAATATCTTACGAATTTGCTGAATGTACTTGGCTGAAGTTAATTCCTTGACTTTATTATGCATTAGGTCAGAGGCTTCTAAAATCCCCAAGTACTTGTAGCCTTCTTCTGATTTTACTGCCTTTATCATTTCTTCATTCTCTAGTTCTATTCCATCCTCTTCTATGATCTTGCCTGCTTTGGTTGCTATTGTTGCACATTTGTCAATTCCAAACTGCATATCAATGTCTTGGCTGAATTCTTTTGTGTTTTCAATTAATAAATTCAGTTCAGCTTTTGTTTTACCAAACAGCTTCAAATCATCCATGTACATCAAGTGCGAGATTTTCAGTCCTTTCTTTGAAAGTTTGTTGTTGTTGTTGTTGTTGTTGTTGTTATTATTATTATTATTATTATTATTTGTGGGCTCTGCATTTTTGTTGTGTAGCACAAGTTATCATTTAACATATTAGTCAATGTGGAAATTTGGGTCCAGAGATTATGAGATATTCCTTAACTGATCGACTAAAACATTATATTTGTGATAAGTGGAAGTTCTTGTCATTTTGGAATGGATCTTTTTATCTGTACCCATATTTTTTGTAGCTTTTAATATTTAATACATTCTACAATTTTCCACATTTTTTGTATTCTGTGTGCAGAATCAGTCATGCTTTAAAAATGTGTTTTGGAGTTTGCATATGTGCTATGCTGTGCCACTTCACCTATTTCTTTGTCCATAATGGCTCTTTGAAACCAGGGAGTAGGTTTCCACAAAAAGCCCCAGGACATTTTGGTGGCTAAAGTAGAAAATTCAGAGTTAACTTAATACTATTAGGAAAAACTACGTAAATGTGACATTTCTGAAAAGTAGCAGTCGACTGATAAGATACTATGGATGTCTTTTTAGTAAGTGTGTTAAAAATAAGTACTTTTTTAGTGGGAAAATCAAGATTTAACACTTTCAACCAATTTCATTAAAAAAATAATTTGGGGGTTCTGAAAATACTATTTGGGGGAGACAAACGTGTTAGGCTGAGAGCTTTGACTTAGATCAAGGATTCTTATAGACTCTGTTGAGAAACAGAATAAAAGGAAATATTTGTTGGTATCCTGTACAAAATCTAATGTCTTTCACCTTCTTTAAGACACAGAGATCCCCACATATTTAGTAGAATATACATTTTCATAATGTTGAAAAATAATGCAACAGAAGCTTCTGCATTTCTATTAAAAATGGCATCACTTGGCAGGAAATGGTGATAATGTTCCACTTGGCTGCCTTTGGCTGATGTAATAAATAATACATGTAATAAACATGTCTACGTAAGCAGGAATTGACACTAGGCATGCATTTAAGAGTTTAAGAGTTTATTAGATTTCTATACCGCCCTTCTCCCGAAGGACTCAGGGCGGTGTACAGCCATATTAAAACACATAAATTTATAAAATTTAAAACCAATTAAAATCGAATATAAAAATTTGGCTGCGAATTAAAACATACATACATTTTAAAAATTCATACTAGGCCAGTCCGGCTTGCTGAAACAGAAGGGTCTTAAGGGCGCGGCGAAAAGTACGCAGGTTGGGGTTAAAACGAAGCTCTAGGGGCAGCTCATTCCAGAGGGCTGGTGCCCCCACAGAGAAGGCTGTCCCCCTGAGTGTCGCCAGTCGGCATTGTTTGGCCGATGGCACCCTGAGGAGTCCCTCTCTGTGGGAGCGTATTGGTTGGTGGGAGGTTGTTGCTGGCAGAAGGCGGTCTCGTATATACCCCGGTCCTAAGCCAATAGTCAATAATCACAGTGACATGTTGATAGACAAATTATGACAAACTCCTCCCAACCTAGGAGTCTGTAAAACCCAAAATCCTGTTTCAACCCACTAGGAAGTCACCAGAATGGGAGATGTGATTTTAACATATCATATTAGGCTATAATCCTATATCACTTATCTGGAATAAACCTTATCATATTTGGCATACATTTAATGAGGATAAAATATACATAGCAAGGTTTGTAATACCCTGCCCCCGTGAATAAAATGAATGATTTCCTTGAGTCATAACTCATAAGCCACAACTCATTCAGAATATAGCTTCATAAATAGTTACGAATGCACCTGTGTATGCACACATGACACTCTGCTTTGCAAGCTATACTCGTTACCAATCAATTTCTGGATGCAATTCAATATTATTTGCAGAGCACCTTCATGGCTTGGACACTAGTTATGTATGGTACCACTTTTCCACAATTATCTCTGCCTGTCCTGTTAGGGACTTGATAATTGTGCTCCATGGCCTGTCAACTGAACAGTGTTATTGAGGTGTGCCATCTCTGCTGTCATTCCTGCCCCCTAGAATACCATTCTCCATTGTGAGAGTATTTTTCATTCTAACTTTGCTATTCTGTACAAAATCATTTAAAGCTTGCCTTTCCCAAAAGCCTGAAGGAAGGGTGATCCTACTTGATAGATGCATCATTCATTAAATAGTGTCTAATTATTGGATGACGTATGGCTGAAGTGCTTTTGTTTGTCAATTTCCCCAATTCACTCCTTTTTTTTTCATTTTATGATGAAGTTTATAACTGTATGCTGCCTTGAATGTCTTGATATGGCAGGCATAGAAATTTAATAAGTTATTTAGTAGTACTACTGGCATTGGTCTTGGAAAAGAATACAGTTGAGTGAACTCACATAATAAAATACAGACTGGATTTGCACTACAGGCTAAGCAATAAACTACAATATTACTTAGTGGAGCACCCAAGCAGTGGTAACTATTGCTATTGTACAAAGAAAAGTACACAGAGCTGGACAATTGCTCTTTTTCTATGGACATAAACACTTAGTGCTTGCTTCCCTTTCTCTGCTTTCTGTCCTCAGCAACTCTTGGCAGTCCTTACAATACAACTATAATTTATGGTTTCTGAGAGCTTTGGCTTCTAGCTATTTACAGTCATTATGTGCTAAATACCAAGGAGGCTGAAATGTTAATAAAAAGCTAATTGTCCTTCACTAATCTAATGGAACAGCAAAATGTTGGACATGTAAACTTTTCCGCAGGAAGCCTGTAAAAATTTAGAATTCCAAGAGTGATGTGGCAAAGCTTATGGGGAGTTGTGTGTGTTTATAGCCCACTTCAGTCAAAAACAGAAGATTAAAAAAAAAAATAGAATATAAACATGACTGCTTATAACTTTGGGGCACAGGCTGGGAGACTAGCGGAGCTGACCATTAATACGGGGGAAGATTATTCAATGCCCCGGTTTAAAATACCTAACAGAAATGTTAAGAATTAATGATTTAGATGTTTTCACTCACAATAGTATATGCCTTTGTTTAAATGCAGCACAGCATTGCTTCTATGGTTCAAAGAGTGCCATTCCAACCCATTATTACTTTCGAGTAATGAACACTTCAGTTTCCTAAAAATGTACTTCCTTTCTCAAAAGTGTACTTCTTCTTCAGTCTCACTGATGTTTAGGAAAAAAATGTTTTTTGTTGGCTGGCTTTATTTTATGTATGCTTCCTTTTTCACCATGCTCTGAGTTGCTTACAACAATGACTTTATCAGTATGAAGTGGCATGGGAGGATGCCAATCCTCATCCCACCCCAGGCAACATCTCTACTAAGTCTCCCACTGCTTATTTCCTGATCTCAACAAGCCTAAAATGAGGAATTCAATCTAGTTATCTTCCTTTGGGAAATGAAAGTTGTGAATCTGTGACTGGATTGGATGCTAAAAGCACAATAAAACACCTTTTGCCCATGTCTTAACTATACTAAGTTTATTATGATCCATGAAGCTTTCTGAGAGTTTTAATTCAATGCGGATCACTTTGATGTTGCTTTTCCTTGTGATTTTGTAGAATCAAAGCTTAATTCAACCAGGGATTTAGTGTGTAAAATCTAGACCACAATGTCGCTTAACAGTATTTAACTTTGTTCATTTCATACTGAAAGACAATCTGCCTATATGTATATATATATATATATATATTAAAAAAAGAGAAAAGTCCAGGGGGAAAAATGGGTTTCTATCTGCCAATGGCATGTAATTTATTTATTTATTAAATTTGTGTGCCGCCCACCTTGCCAAAGGTGATTCTACTAAACTTTTATTTCTTAATTTTTAAAAAAGTTATTTTCCCCCCAGCACTTATGCCACTGCTTCTTGCTGGGAGATCCTTGTGAGGTTCAGCAGCCAGAATGTGTAGCCATGGCAAATGTTTCTTGAGGTACACCACAAGGCTGTTCTTCATTGTACCAGTTTTGTCTAGTGGTTAAAGTAGCAGAGTAAAAACCAGGAAACTGTGTTCCAGTCATGTCATAGGTATGCAACCAGCTGGGTGGACTTGGGCCAGTCATCATTCTCTTTGCCATAAAAACATGAAGCAATAGCAAACCATGCTGAAAACCTTGCCAAGATAACTGCATGGACTAGTCCAGACAACCCCCAGGAATCAAAACTGGTGTAGCACACAATGTGTACATACATATAAAGTTGAATATATAGCCAGAGATTTAAGCTATATGTGACTTGTAATATTTTGAACTTTCTATTATATTAGGGGCTTTGGTCAGGCAGCTTTTCATTTGTAGCAGCTGAGTGCCACAATATGGTCAATTTTGAGTATTGTATTTTCTGTTGCATTCTTTTCTGGTCTAACTGTAATTGTAATTGTAAAGTTCCGAATAGCCATGATCTGGTAATGTGGTTTGTAATTTTCTCCTTCACATTGCATGTCTGCATTTAACATTTAAATTAAATTGGTGCTTTCATTTTATCTTATTATTTTAATCGTAAAATTTGATTTTGTTTAATTCTTGTGAGATTGAATTGCCTCCCAAGAGACAAAAAGAGAAAGGAATCCCTTAGTCATCATGACTCTGCTCCAGTGGTGGGTTTCAAATTTTTTTACTACCAGTTCTGTGGGTGTGGCTTGGTGGGCGTGGCTTGGGGTGGCAGGGGAAGGATACTGCAAAATCCCTATTTCCTCCCGATCAGCTGGGACTTGGGAGGCAGAGAATAGATGGGGGCGGGGCCAGTCAGAATTTTTACTACCGGTTCTCCAAACTACCCAAAATTTCCACTACCGGTTCTCCAGAACTGGTCAGATCCTGCTGAAACCTACCTCTGCTCTGCTCTATATAGTGGCAGTATTGAAATTATTTCAACTTTTGCATTTTGATATTCTGATTACCAGAAAAAGCAGCATAGAGGATGGCAGCCCTATCTACCTCTCTTGCACATTGTGGTTAGGGACTGTCTGGTGAGGGCCTTCTGAGGCCAGGTGGTAGCAACAGGAACTACCAAGCCACTACAAAAATAGTAGATAGACCTAAGATATGAAAATTATAGAGCTTCTGAGAGATATTTGTGAGGAAATGTTGACAGAGATTCAGAGATGGACTAAACATTTGTGTAAATTATTGGTTCTTGCTTATTGCATGAACCTTGCTTACTACAACTTCCTTAGTAACTTATAGTTAATCAGATAATAGTTTAGTATAAAGTTTAGTATAATAGATTAGTATTAATCAGCATTCCTGTCCTGCTCACTGATTTGATAAATTTTAAGATCTTTGCTCACTAGTATTCACTACCAGGGGTAAAAAAATCTATGACATTGTTCTTTCATATAGATGAACTTAATTCAAGTTTTCCCCTGATGGTAAGTACCTTGTATTAGAAAGAGGCTTTGTATGTCTTCATCTCAAATTAACTCTCTCTAATCTTTTAACTCTTAATAACATCTTTATTATTTTTCTTAAAAATCTTAAGGAAAAGCATGTTCTGATGTTTTAAATGAATTGTAACGGTTTTGTTCTCTTGTTTGTTTTTTAAAAAAACCAAATGTCATCTAATAGCCTCATATTTGTATAGCCTTCTTAGAATATATTTTGTAAATCTTTTTTGCTAGCAGTGTCAATCATACACTATAATTATGTGCTTAATAAGGAGATGATCATTCATCTTCCCTGAGCTAATTTGTATTTCATACGAAACATGCTTTTGCTGTTGTCATAGCAAGTTTTGTTAATCAAACAATAAAATCAGAGCAGCTTCCAGAGACTCTGTTTCAGCCTCCAGCCTCTGGAAGAAACATCTCATCCAGAAATAAGGACAGCATCATTTCTCTTAGGGTTCTGGAAACATCTCAAATCTGTCTTTGATTCCACCTAAGGTTGATGTTTCTTAACTGTCTTAGGCCTGCTTTGTTTTGTTGATCTTGTTGCTTACGAAATCATTTTAGGCTGGACTCCTCGGCTGGATTTAATGTTCTGAGGCATTTTAATGTATTTTTTCTTTGCGAGTTTTTCTTTGCTGCCCAGAGTCCATTGGAGTTGAATGACTAATCAATTTAAATATGTAATAATAATACGGATGGTGGGCGCTTGAACAAGAAAGTCCTTTATTTAAAGAATAAAGAATAAAGTATTTTAAGGAAGATACGATGAGTCAACTGAAGGTTCTTAAGCAAAATATTCTCCTGAAGCAACTCATACAATCAACAAAGTTATAAGCTAGAGCCTCATGGTTTTTTTTGGTTTTTTTAAAAAAATCAACATCTGGGTTTAAGTTAAAACATGTGCCTTAATTCCTTTTTTTCTTCTACAATACTTTTGTTCTTGGGAAAAATAGTGGTGACAGATTTAAAGTAGACTGGCATTTTCTAAAGTTTCATGCCTTCTCTTGGGTGTTTGAAGAAGTTAAATCTGGTATGTTTGAACTCTATTCCATAGGCAAGCAGCTGAAAGTTTACTTAAATTGATGTATCCCTTTGTTGCTTCATAAATGTGCTTGGGTTTTCCTCATGCTGCCATAAATATACTCAGGTTAAACATTCTGCTGGCCATTTTAGGAATTTGGTTTGTTTAAAGGAAAAGAACCGAATGCTAGGGTCACTTCTCTTTCAGAAAGCCATGCAAGCACAGTAGAGCCATTATATGAAGTAGTCAAAGTAAAAGCCAATTTCTGAGATTCTGATATCACCCCTTATTTAATCAACAACTTTGAGAACGGTTAACTTTGGCTGTAGAAGACTCCTATACAATTACATCAACCGCAGCCTCATGCTGAATGTCTTAGACAAAATGTCTTTACATGAAGATCTTTTTTTGACTATAGGTTAAAAAATAAGCACAGCACATGCCCTAAAGCCGTGATAGTAAACCTATGGCACGCGTGCCACAGCTGGCACACAGAGCCCTCTCTGTGGGCACGCGAGCTGTTGCCCAGCTCAACTCCACTGTGCATGCGTCTGCATACCTCCCATCGGCCAGCTGATTTTTGGGATGTGCAGGAGCTGGTGTGCATGCGGGAGATGCATGCTCGTGTGGGGGGGGTTCGTGTGCACATGTGCAGGGGCAAGGGTTGCATGTGCATATGTGGGGGGCATGGGGGAGCACGGAGTGTGTGGCACCCCCCCAGTCCATTTTTGGGTCCAGGACAATTCAGGGAGGCCTACTAGGCCCAAAATGGAGGGGCGGGAGGGGTCACAGCAGGGGTGGGATTCAGCCAGTTCGGACCGGTTTGGGAGAACCAGATGCTAATTTTACATCTGGTTCGCCGAACCGGTAGTTGCAAGGACTGGCTGATCCCACCCACCCCGCCCCTCCCAGGGGTCTCCATACAGTTCATTTTGGATGCTAGGTAAGTGCAGGGCTTGCGTGGAGGCTCTGGGAGGGTGATAAACGGGCTCCCAGAAGTTCTGGAAGTCCAGAAATGGACCTGTTTCTGGCCTCAGGAGCATCTCTGGAGCCCAGGAGAGGCTGTTTTCGCCCTCCTAGAGGCTCAAGGAAAGAATCTGGAGCCTGGGGAGGGGCAAAAAACTGGCCTCCTGGAAGTCCTTGAGGAAAGCCTGGGGAAGGCGAAAATGCCCCCCCCCATGCCGTGGTGCAGGAGGCCGGGTAGGCCATGCCCACCATGGCCACACCCACCTAGCAACCGAGCAGAGAACTGATTGCTAAAATTTTTGAATCCCTCGCATGCGCGTGCATGGGGGGTGTGGGAGCGTGGGGGGGGTCACATGCACATGTGCTGGGGGGTCATGCATGCACACGCAGGGAGGGCATGCATAGCATTATGGGTGCAGCGCACACTTTGGGCGCACAAAGAGAAAAAGGTTAGTCATCACTGCCCTAAAGTCAAATTGTATGCCTAACATAATATTTCGCTATTCCAGCTTGATCCTGGGCCAAGGGAAGGCCTTAAACTTTGGCCAGATTCTGTGGCCAGAATATTTTCTTGGGGAAAGGTGCTTTACAATATACAATTGCCATGTTTGTGCTAGGCAACATACTTGGTACAGTTAAACAAGGTAGCAGCAATAAGAAAATGTACAATGATTAACTTAAAAAGTAAAACACCGACAATGAGACTTGACACTACATCTTTGAAATATTTTTATCTGGCAATGTTTCAAAATATGTCAAAGAAATATTTATGAGAGCAATAAAAGGCAACCACTTAGTTCATCAGAATAGAACTGCCACCAAGCCAGAACTTGTTCAACAGCAGTCTTTCTTTTTTAGACTTGATCATCATCCTTTAAAATATAGTTAAGGATTTTTTTTAAAAAAAAACCAATCAACATGAACAAAATATTAAAACTACCACTTGAGGGAGCCAAATCAATTTGCATTAGGTTATAAATGCTGACTTTTAACTTTTTTGCTATCTTGCCTTGGAAAGTAGAAACCTTTTTATTAAGAAAATATCCTGTTTCATTTATGATTTATTATCACTGTACAAGTACAGGCTAATACTTAATTAAAGATTCCATCTTCCATTCTGTGCTATGATAATAGCTACCAATAGTGATCAAGAATTTTTTTAAAAAAGGAGAGACTTATAAAATGGAAAACATTTACTTGGAATATACTCATGTTTTCCAAAGTATGTCTGTGTTGTTGCGTATGTATGTATACACAGATGCACACATCTTGCTTACAGAACTGAACAGAGAAAGATAAAATATGCCCAAACACACACACATCTTGCAAACTGGTTAAAAGCTTGAGATAATTTTAAATTCTTATTTTTGTGTATATTTAATCCTGGGTTTTTGTCCAAGTATAATAGCCTACTCCAGTGGTGGGTTTCAAAATTTTTTACTACCGGTTCTCTGGGTGTGGCTTGGTGGGCGTGACATGGCTTGGTGGGCATGGCTTGGTAGGCGTGGCAGGGGAAGGATACTGTTAAATCTCCATTCCCTCCCCAATCCAGGGGAAGGTTACTGCAAAATCGCCATTTCCTCCCGATCAGCTGGGACTTGGGAGGCAGAGAATAGGTGGGGGCGGGGCCAATCAGAATTTTTACTACCGGTTCTCCGAACTACTCAAAATTTCCACTATCGGTTCTCCAGAACTGGTCAGAACCTGCTGAAACCCACATCTGGCCTACTCAATCATAACCCTATGATTTTCTAAAACCATGGCATATTGAATAAACCACAATTTCTGAGTGCACACAGACATCTAAAAAAAACCCTCTCCCTTCTCACCCCTATGGGTGGCCTGCATCTTCCTCAGTCTCGGATTCACTTCCAGAAACCTGGAAGTTTGAGAGTTCTGCACTGTATGTTAGCAATTCCTAACACTGCACTCTTCTGGACAGAAAGCTCTGGTGTCATTCCTGGAATCTGTTGGAGCCCTCACCCACCTTAGGAGCTACAGCCCTGATACCACTATTTGGCCTTTAGTTTCCACATCTTTCTAGTTACTCTTTCAGGCCCTAGTATTTCCCCAGCTTTTCCTTATTCCTGATGTTATCATTTGTCACATCTATCATCAACATTATCTTTTGGTCCATGTGTACTATCACAATATTTGGGTGATTGGCCAGTGTTTGCCTGTTATCCTCCATCACCTTGTATAGAATCACCCATCTGGACTTGGGAGAGTCTAGCCCATACATTGTTGTGTATGTTGTGCCATTCAGTACATGCTCTTCCTGCATCTTACCATTATGCCATTGTGTTGATCTGTCTCTGAGGCCCCTCTGAATAGTTTCCACCTCAGTTCCTTTCTGATATGTTAAACCCTTTCATATATTATGCATACATACATTAAATACATACACACACTGTACAGTGGGAATTACAGTATGTAAACCTGACATAGTCCCAGTAATTTAATATAAAGTTTGAATCCAGTTAATACGTCAGTTCCAAAAATATGGAGGACATATTTTTTGTGCAAATGAGCACTTGATTACTTCACTGATGCTCAGTTTAGCCTTGATTGAGTCTTTCACGCCATGTTGGAAAGGATTGCTTCTGGAACATCTCAAAGGATATCCCACATATATATTAAAAATTATCAGAGCATAGACAACTGCATTTATGTTCTACATGTACAAATAGACAAAGAATGGATAGTATGGAATCAACATCAGTTAGAAAAAAGAGAATTCCTTTGACGTTCTAATAGAGATGGTGGATCTAAGAGCATTTGCAAGCTATAAACCTATTTCTTCAGTGACTGGGCATCATATCCTTTTCACTTACCAGTAACAGGAACTATTTATTAACAGTTTCATCTGAAGTGAGCTTTAACTTGTAGGTTGTCAGAATATCGAGTATCATAGAAAATAATACCATGTTTTCCCAAAAATAAGACCCTGTCTTATATTTTTTGAACTCCAAAATAAGTGCTTGGCCTTATTTTCGGGGAGGTCTTATTATTTTGGGGTGCATGGAGCAAGATGGGGCTCCTCTTGCCATCTTACCTGATTTCCAGCTCTGCATTTAAATATTTTTGGGGAGGGTTTATTTTTTGGGGAGGCTTATTTTAGCGCATGCGCTCAAAAGCCTGATTGGGCTTATTATCAGGGGATGTCTTATTTTCAGGGAAACAGGGTAGTATAGCAAGACACCACCTGATTTTGAATATATTGAACAATTTAGGGATCAGGAAGAAAACCTGAGAGACCTGAAGTAGAAGATACAATATTTGTATCATTTTTTTTGTGTAAATTTTTTTTATTTTTTCCAACATAAACATAAAACAGAAATTTTTTTCCAGAATGAAGTCTTGGTCCGGTCACAAATGAGTACACTAATTTAACAAATGTAAAACAAACAATATTAACATAAATTTCAATATCTTAATTAATCTTTCTATTATCTCATCATACATCCTAATCTTCTACTAAAACAAATCTCCTTTTTATATTCAATTATAGATTCAATTATAAATCGAAATTCAAAACCGCTTTATCTAAATTTTTTATCCCTTTAGCGTCAACATTAAACACAAAAACAATCTATTCTATTAATCTATATATTTACCTTACAATTTTATCACCACAAATCTTAATTTCAAAATATATACAACTCAATTTTTATTTCAATTTATTAATTAAGATTTCTTTCTATTTTTCTCGTTTTCTAAACCCAATCTATCCTGTTATATTCTTAAACTTTTACACAGAAATCTCAAAATTTACCATTTCATTTTAATTATCCCTCAACATTTTCTTTTTCACCCCTTATTAATAATTATTCTTCAATATGTTCTCCTCATTCTCCTCCATTACTCCACCTATTATTTGGCTGATTTCCAGCATAGCATATTTTGGCTGAGTTTTCAGCATATTATCCTCCTTAACTCTCCCTTTTATTTGGCTGATTAATAGCACTTTTTGTTTGGCTGATTAACAGCATTTTCCTCCTTGACTCCACCTATTATTTGGCTGATTAACAGCATTCTCCTCCTCTACTCCACCTATTATTTGGCTGATTTCCAGCATTTCATTATTTGGCTGATTTCTCAGCATATTCTCCTCCATTAACTCCAACTTCTATTCTATTAAAAATTTATTTTTCCATATGTTATCTTTTAATCCACTATCTCAACTATACTCTTCCAGGGTGTATCCCCATTTATTTCTTAATATTAACCATTCCTAATATATATTAAATATAATCACAATTATAATTCCCATCTGTGTACCTTAATACATCATCTAAAATCATTAACAATTAATCATAATTCCACCACTTTGTTATCAAATTAAAACTAGAGCATGTTACAAAAAATTATGCTTTTATGAACCTATCACTTTTAGTCACCTTGACTTCCCATTTCTATTTTTATAATATTTCTATCTTTATTTACCATGAACACTTCTTATTTTTATTTAAAGCTCATTTAAATTTTGAACCATTTAAACAATTAAACATCCAAACATTGCTATCCAATTTATCTATTTTGCTTCTTCTTTTCCTTATCTGTCCATGTGCATTTCAATTCAAAGTCAATACTTCCACGCTTAAAACTCTGCATATCCTTTTAATTCCATTATAAAGTCTGCTTCCAGTAAAACATCAGCTTCTCAATTTCTGTTGCTGCGCCAAAACTTCTGTTGCTGCGCTAGTTAGTTAAAAGTTTATTAAACATTGTATCTCTTCTTTCTTTGTAAAGCTATCAAACGACAGAATAGGAATCGCCAAAGTTCAAAAAACCATAGTTCTTTTCAAAGTAATCCACAATATGTAGCAAGTCAAATACCTTCTTTTCAGGGAAAGCAAATTTCCACAATGAGCACTTTCACTTAGTCACAGTTTCAATTGCCATTTTGAAACATTTATGTAGCAATCCGTTTGATCTCTTTGTCTGGCTTTTAAAGGTGGAAAATCCTTAGTTCACTTTCTTCTTTTCAAGTTCTCAGTTTTAGAAAAAAAGTTCAAATATCCAGTTTTATTTAGTTAATAAGCAATTCCCTCCAATCAATCAGTGGTGAAATACAGTTCTTAAAGGGTTTAAAACTTCTTTCCCCTTTTTCCCCCCAAAATTTTCAAGCCCCTCAGATCTTCAGCCACTAAGTAAGGCTGGGGGTCTTATTTATAAATATCCTGATTAGCGCATCATTTCTCGCCTGGACTGGTGTCACTCACCCAGCTCTGAAGCACTTTGTTCTTTCTTCCTTCCTCCTCCACTTTGCTTATCCCAATTTGTCACGGTCTCAAGGCAGCCGTCATGGCTGCCGTCCCCTGCTGCTGACTTAGAGGGTTGCCTCCGGCTCTGAGGAACTTGCCTGTTCCTCTTGGGCACTCAAGGGGTCCCTCTTTTTTCCCCTGTCTCTTCAGGACAGGGTAGGTCCGCAGACCTGTCAGCGGCGATTAGCCAGACGGGGTTTTGCCAAGGCTCAACAGAACCCCACCATTTCCCCATCTGCATCACCGCAACGCCAAACCGGAAGTCAATATTTGTATCATTATATCTCAGTGTTTGTATGATTCTTCTGAAATAGCTATCTGAGGACCTCCAGGAAGGAAATGGCAAACTAAAATAAGTCCTTCTAAGAGTGAAGCCAATAGCACAGCAGAATGAAGAGCCAGTGAGTGGACTGGCTCTTTAGATTATCTCTCTGGACAAGGACAGGACTTGTGATCACCCACAAGTGATCCAGACAGTTGCTCCTTGTAAGAAGACTGTAAGGCAGCAGTCTCCAGCAAGCTTAGAGCTCTTGGGGATGAAGGAACATAATCTTTGCATCTTTGTTTAAACTGCAGTCAGCGCCTTTATGGACATTGGGTTCTTATATTTCTGTTCTAATCAGTTTTGGAAATTGTTAATTGCTTTATAGCCATCAGGAACTTTTAGAATAACAAGTTCTATAACACTGGGTGAGTTTCCTTCAATCCATAGTGAAAGAAAATTTAAATGCAAGTTTAAATCTTTTTTAAAAGAATAAAGAGCAAAATGGTGATTTAGAATGGTGGTTTTGGAAACTTAAAACGAGCTAAGGGGTCCAGCTGGATTTGAAGTAAAATTTTGAAATTATAATAATCCTTATTTGGAAAACTAATTTTGTCTTGAATTCCTAAAAAAGAAAGAAAGAATGGGACTTGGAAGGTTGGACATTAGTGGGAAACAGAAGGAACTAAACAATACAATTAAAGAAGAACATTATATTTGACTTAACAGAAGCAAAACACTTTAGCACTCAACCTATTGAGAGATACTTATGAGTGATGATCTAGAATGTTGATTTTAACCATTATAGGCTATATTTAAAATATGTTATGGAAGAGTAACAAGTTTTACTGGACAAGACTGAGAGTGAAAATGGATTTAAAAGTCTCAGACTACAAGAATGATGCTCTGGAGCCGCATGTGGCTCTTTCATCCCTCTGCTGCGGCTCCCTGTTGCTGATCAACTCCACAATTGATAGGGCTTTTGGTTAAGACAGGTATAGGAAAAAAGATGCTGTGCTAAGAGGAGACTCTATGGTGGGGGGAATGGACTTCCAGTTGGCAGAGGAAAAAGGATGCCATGCTAGAAGGAGACTCTATGGTGGGGGAACCAGACTTCCAGTCAGCAGAGGAAAAAGGACGCTAAACTAGGAGACTATGATGGGGGAACCGGACTTCCGGTCAGCTGCAGAATTAAACAGGGGCTTCCAGTTAGGACCTTTGTGACTCTTTGAGTGTTTAAGGTTGCCAACCCCTGCCATGGACCATAGCAGGCCAGGCCCCCTGCCTCTACTATCTCACAAAGTTAGAAGTCTAGGTATATAGGATAAAGAGTTACATACAGCAAATGAAATATATTTGTTAACAGCGCCTCATGGGAGAGGCCAAAATCAATCAATCAATTTTTATTACGGTCATAGACCATTGCAGTGGCCAAAATCACAGATAGTGTATTACAACAGGAACAGAGTAGGTGCAGGGTTTATGTTGCTGGATATGAACTCACAGTAACAGAGGCAAGATGCAGTATGACTTTGAGTATCCAGAATTTTAAAACGGGCTCTTTTTCTCCCTTTTCAAATTTCATTCTGTTGTTTTGTTATTGTGGTGTCCCTTTCTTGCCCTTGGCAGAATAACTTAGCAAAAATCACTAAATGGTCTTGCATTATATTTCTTCAATGTCATTCACTTTCCCAAAATAATGTTCTGTTGATAAAACATATTTAAATTTATCTTCAATATAATAATGTCAATAGTTCCCCCCTAAAGTGTTTAATGCATGATTTTAATGATCTCATTCTCCAGTTTTTGCTAGACCATGGACAAAATGTTAAGGAAGTAAGTCCTTCTGAACATGAGAATTGCCTTCTAGTTAATTCTGTTGGAAAATATTTGCTGCAAAAGCTACATTCTTTGTTTGCATTTTCTTTTTACAGTTTCCAAGCAATGCTTATGCAAGACGTATTTATTGTTCTTGCATACCATTGTTATGTAGTATATTCCAGAGAAAGAGATCTTGAATTTTGATTAGTCAAGAAAAGCTGACAAGACATTAAAATAAATATTTTGACAGGTGTAGAAGTAATAGCAATCAAACTGTTCCTCCATGATAGCTTTGGGATGTTCAGATGTTGTTGGACTTCATAATTTAAGAACTGAAGATTGGAAAAAGAAGATTTCAATTATTGAATGTTCTTACAGGTTTTCCAATGCCAATCTATACTATATAGTTTAAGGCATTATTGGACTGAAACAAATGGATGAAAAAAAGGGACATTTGTAAATGAGTTGTACAAACATTAAACAAAAGTTAAAAATGTAGCCAGGAAAAATAACCCTAGCCACTAATTACATAATGGCATTATTTATGTAAGCAAACAGTTAAGAAATTAATTCTTTAAAAGAAATTCTAAAACATTTATCGACCATACAGAAATGGATACCAAAGTAGAATCTCTGCCATAGACAAGCCTTTCGTATACTTGATCTGATATATATATATATATATGATACAATCTATAGCAGCAACTTGCATATGCAATAAACTTTCAAGGAATTAAGTATATTACAAATCCTATGGATGTGTACCATTTAGTTAAGAAAACGAGAGTTACTCATTCACAAATTCCAAATATCTATGCTGAAGAGTGTTCTATCCCGGTCTCACACACGCACACCAGCAGTCGACTAAGAGTTAAAATAAACCAACAGACAAGAATTTTCTTTGATAACAGAACTGGCAGCAACCCAGTGGCTGCTTGCCAATAGTTTTTACTTACAAAGGGAGGTTTATCTCCTCCGACCGAAAACATCAAAGTCCACAAAAGCCAAAGAATAGTCAAGTCCAGTCCAAAAAATCAGTCCAAGCAGAGCATATAACAGAGTTCCAGAAATACAGAATGACTTGCTAGCTTTCAGTTTTGTCCGTCACAAAGCCTGAATGGCCACCACACCCCCTTTTATCCCCTGTGGGGTGTGGTTCAGTGACTCAGCTTAATCTCTGGCACGCCTCCTTCTCTGCTGCATGCGCTTGTCCTTCCGACGCTGTCGGGGATCCAGCCAAGACTTATCTCCGTCGCTGTCTAACTGCGGCTGCTCGGAAATGCCTGGCTCCTGGCCTATCTCTTCTCCTGCGGAAGACACCTGAGGCATTGCCAGAGAGGAGGGTCCTGGAGAGGGAGGCCTTGCCAACTCCTCTCCTTCACTTTCAGAGTCTTCTCCCTCCAATAAGACGGGCTCGGGGGTCGGAGTCACAACAAAGAGTTTTGGCGATCAATTATTACTATTCCTTAATATAGTTAGTAACTTTTCTTCGTCCACCACACCTCTCCTCTTTTTCCTCATAGTAAATCTTTGGACCTCTCAGGTGAACTTATGAGTAAACAAATTAACTAGCCACTTGGCTCAGGCAGAGAAGTCTGCCTTGAATTTTGTGTGGTTGTTACATCTCAAATGGCTTTTCCTGATCATTAATTGGAACAGCAAGACTTGTTCAAGGCATTCTGCTAACCAAAATACACATGGTGCCTTCTCCCTTATCAGATTATAATACAGAGAACAGAACATTCTGTGTACACCATTTCCCCCTCTTTGGCAGGTTGCTATTTAAAATAATTTGCCTGAGATGACTACTTCATTCTGCCTAATGCCACTCCCCTCCCCACTATTTTTTCTTCTCACCATTTCTACTTACCATTATCTCACAGAAAGCACGTAACAAGGACTAACATAGGTCATTAACACTTCTTTTCAGTTCTCTGCATCCAAAATAATACACTTAAAAGCTTCATAAAGCAGTCTATGACACACAGGAGTATACATACATGCACTCTTTTCTTCAATCCTCTCAGGATTAGCGCAGATTGACTGTTAATCTATATTTACAATTGTTTCTCTCTCAGGGATTTCAATCCTCTGACATTTAGATGAATCTGGGTGCAACCTGATCCAAGGAAATTTCAGAAGTCCCAGCAGAGACTAGATGTCCCAGGAATCCCCCATTTTATAAAATGATAACTGCCCAGAGTTACCCTGAAGTAAAATGGGCAGCCTTTAAATTTTATAAATAAATAAATAACCAGCATCAGCAATATTAAAAACACAGCTGAAAACCACAACTCTTTTCTTTACCATTCTGCATTATAGCTTATTTTTTTTTATAATTCAGCACTATCAGCAGCCAACATCTATCTTTAATAGCAGAGATCTTCATTTTAAATTTTTTCAGTACTGTAAGTCTGCCATCCCTCATATGGTGCTTGCTATAAAGCAGTAAACTAGTTTTGGATTATGAGATATGTTTACACAAACACACACACACACACAGAAGCACTGATATTTTTTATGATAACAGTCTGAGCAAAATTGCAACAGGTACTTTCATTTAAAAGGCCTACTCTCTCTCTCATTCTTCCACTTTCTCAATTTCATTCTCCCTCTTTTTATATCATATATTATTCCATATTTAATTTGGGGAAAGATACACCTTTCAAAAAAGATATTTTTTCTGCATTCCTTGGAGGTCCAGCGAAGAATGCCAATGGCTATACCAGGGGTGTCAAACTCACGTCATCACATTGGTGTCATGTGACATATCGGGACTTTTTCCCCCTTCGCTAAACCGGCTGTGGGTGTGGCCACTGTGTGATGCATTCAGCCTGCTGGCCAGGAATTTAATAGCCCTGGCCTATACCAAGACCTTATTTCCCAGGGGAAATATCTTTCTAATGACAGCTTTTATGGTTCATTAATAGGGAAAGGAAGTAGAATGAAGAAAAAAGGGGTTTTCCAACTTTCATTCAACACATGTCCCTTGAAGTTAAAAAGCAAAGAAACACTTAATTGGCTTTGGCCAAAAATCAATTGACTGACAAATTTTTCATAATGAAAATTAAGAATAGACTCAAGTTGTGAAGCCAAACTCGACATTGGAAGGATATTTGGCAGCTTAAAGCAGACTCTCAATTCACCTGTAGAGGTTGTGACATGCCTGATAAAGTAGAAAGCAGCCAAAACAGCTGGATTCTGCCAAGCTGTAAATAGAAGGTGGAGTGCATTTAGCTTGATCATTCACAAAAAAAATAATAAAAAAAAATAAATAAAAAAAATTCTAATTTAACTAATGGAGCATGCGAAGGGAGAAGTGAAAAAAAATGTTTCCGGCCATTTAATTTTTTAAAAGGCTTTTTTTAGGAAACAAAATATGTATGCTGTTATTCTTTAACTGTAATACAAGCCTCAGGAAAGCCAAACAGGATCATCTGAAAATTAATGGCCTGTGCTATAATTAATAAAGTGCTAAGGGGCTACTTAAAGTCATACAAGGTTACTTATATTATTTGTGAAATAAATATCCGGTGATAAAAATCTTTTAGCAACTTTTTCTTTATAGAACATTGAGTTTTATTATTCTTCTCCCCATCAAAAGGTTTGATGAATGAAAATAGGGTCCCAGCCTACATGTTAAGTATACCTAATTAGCTGGGACATATCAGGAATTCAGAGAGCTGTCCTCTGGACAATTGCTAGATTCAGTTTGGCAAGTTGTACTAGTACATTGGCAGAGTTTCAGCCAGAATAATTGTTTTTTTCCCCTCCCTAAAAAATATTTACAAAAAAGAAGGAACTGAATAGTGTTCAGTTCACCACTGAACTAACACATTTGATCTTCTTGCTTACTAATAAGAGCAATTCAGTAATAGAAAATAGGGAAGGTTTATCAGGTATGCCAGATTATTGGAGACATACCCACCAATAGTGTGTTGAGGCAGAACAGGGGAAGAGGGAGGGAGGGAGGGAGGGAGGAAGAGAGAGAGAGAGAGAGAGAGAGAGAGAGAGAGAGAGAGAGAGAAGGGGACCTCTGCTTTGTTCAAACTATCTATAATTATTCTTCCTTCAATGGTTTAGCATAATGACATGATAGCTGCTGAAGTTCTAACAAAAATACAATTCAGTAATAGAAAATAGGGAAGGTTTATCAGGTATACCAGATATTTGTAGACATACCCACCAATAGCTTGTTGAGGCAGAACGGGGATACACAGACACACACAATACCAAGAGAAAGTTGGTATTCCATTTCAGAAGAAGGGAGAACTAGAAAATTTTGTATTTTGCATGTTCACAATTCTCATGAGAGTAATGGATACCCAGACATCTGGTCATGAATTCATAATTAAGCAGACATTCCAATCTTGTTAATTTAATTGTGATTACCAACAAAATATAGAGGGGAAAAAAAGACTTAGAATGATGATGATAAATTAAAATCATTATTAGATTTCTTTGAACCAGAGTCTGGTTATCACTATGCAACCTTCTGTAAAGATTTGAACGTCTCTTTCCTATGACCTATGTTTAATGAGAGCCTGAATTTTTATAATCTCTGGGTGTGCAAGGCAATTTAAGGAAAAGAGGAAAGATTTAGGTCTAGAAAGATGGGATTGTTCAGGATGGGGGAATAGTATTAGAAGGGCATTACAAATAAAATAAAATAAAATAAAATAAATACCTGAACTAACTTCAAAAGTGAAAGTAATTTCAGACTATTTTTAAGTAATCCACAGTTTGCAGCAAAGCATGGCCTGTGCTTAATCTTCATTGGTTTTCCCTGCAGATTTTCCCTCTGGAATAATAGAGCTTTCTAAACAAATACATATTCATCATTCTAAGTGCTATTTCTTCAATCTACTTTACTTCCACACTTCTCTAAAAATTAAAACCCAAATGAACCATGGGTGTTTTGATCCTCAGTGATATTACATGACAATAGTACATCAACTGTATCACAACTGCTATTTTACTTCATCTCATAGCTTTCTGTCAATGGCTGGCTGGGTTTCCTAACCAAAATAACTTGCACTTATAACTGTTGTTGCAGCATCTCACAATCATTTGCAACCTTCCCAGCCAAAGAAAGAAAGAAAAAAAAAAGAGGAAAATAGGAGGAGGAAGGAGTATTAAATATGTTTATTGTCTTGACTGATTTATAAAAATAAGAGGAGGGTTATTTCTTTAAAAATAATATTTCTCTGTAGTTATTGATGAAGTCACAATGGCTGATTTCATATTGCTTAATAGAACACATGCTGCTGCTTGCAAACTATAAAATGTAATAATGATACAATAATTGGGTATATGCAAAGTGTTACACTTAAATCAAAGAAGCCGATTTCCATTTTAGCATACTGAAAATCAAGGATTCCCAGCATACTTTATGAGGGAATAAAGTACACAGTATAAACAACTTTCATTGTACTTCATATTGTAAAACACCCATCACTTTCTCTGGAAAATGTCTATCAATATGCAACCTTGTCTTCAATAATGTAGACTGGTGGCCCCCAGGGGGAAGGCCTTCTCTGTGGGGGCACCTGCTCTCTGGAATCAACTGCCTTCCGCCATGATACGAAGAGATACGAAGAATTCAAGACCTCGGTGCCTTCCGCCGTGCCCTGAAGATCTTCCTTTTTCAGCAAGCCGGGCTGGCTTAATGCTTTTTAAATGTTTTTAATATGTTTTGTTATTGTTTTTTAACTTTGGGGCCAAATTTATATATTTCTTTTTAAACTGTTTTTAATGTTTGTATTCATGTTTTTTACTTTGGCTGTACACCGCCCTGAGTCCTTCGGGAGAAGGGCAGTCTATAAATTTAATAATAAATAAATAAATAAGAATCTTAAATTAGAATGGAAGCAATGTTTCCTTTCTGAAATGCATGTTAAATATGAGGGCAAATAGAGGATCCTTGCGAATTTCCATATTCCTTTCAAATGAAAGAAGCTTATAGTAATCCCTAAACCATTCAACCCCAAATGTTATTCTCCACGTTTCTAATTCCACACTTCATTTTCTCCCAAGTTGCTTCTCACCTGTGACCTGTGAAGCACAATATATAAGGTAAAGGAACAATTTGGCTTGGTTCTCATAGCTTATTCAGATCTACTCTTTGTATTCAAACAAATAAACCATTTTAGTGGATTAAAACAATATCCTAAAAAAATGGCTCAATTCCATAACAGGCAAACTGCACAAACTAATCAATCCCATTTTGTGTATCACAGAAAGTGTCAGTACTTACGTGATTTTGCCTGATTTCAAGCAAACAAAAAACCTGAAATGTAGTTATTATTTTAATCAGAGGCTACTAGGAAATCTCCCAGAAAAAGATTAGACAGAATAAAATAAGATAAAATAAAATAACCTTCCAGAAGGCAACCCAAATGATCTAAACTCTAAGAAGTTAGGAATATGTTAGGAATATGCAGTGAAATAGATTTCCTGCATTCACAGTGTAAGAGATGACCAGGGTAAGCCAGTGGGAGGGGTCAAATCCATCATCATCCCTTCATGCCCACAAGATATCTACCTCCTGCCCAACTTGAATTCTATTGACTCTTATCTACCACCCATTTTCTTTGAGCATTAGTAGTTCAGATTCTTGTAAAGAGCGTGAGCTTGCAATAAACCTTTATATTGATTTTAAACTGCCTAGACTTCCTGATTTTTATGTATTTGACAGGCAGTTTATGATGCATACTTTAGTTTTTCCAAGTCAGTGAATTTGTTAATTTAATAGAATAAACCAACATTTAATTCAAAATGAAGGTCACATATTCAATAGAAGGCAATTCAGAAAAGAGCCTTTATCTATATTTTGCCTTTCAGATACATGTTATATAGCTAAAACTGTTCCTTTTGGAAGAAGTGAGTCAGAACAGGAATCAGCTGATGGATGTGGTTGCTTAATCCTTTTCCTACTCACCACTTTATTTCCACAACTGATTGCATAATATACAAATATGACTACAATGGGCATATGTGAATGCAACTAGTGCAGTGGTCCTTTGCTTCACTGGGCACGGGAGGAAGTGTGTGCACTACCCATTTTATGCTCTTTCTGAGAATGGCAAAGGTCTCTTTGTGTTACTTTGTCAATCAGAATTGCTTAAGGCCCTGTAATGCATGACGGAACCTGGTCTAGTTCTGACACTGAGAGATGGCTTTGGGCCAGTTGTGCTGCCACTATAATGGGGAAAATCCCCAGTTTGTTGCTTAGACCAGCATTAAGACTTCTATGTTGATAGTTAATTTTAAACTAAGTTGTTTGGAAGAAAGGTTGAAGAGTTGAAGAAAGTAATAATATAGTGTTGCTCCAGTGTTATGTTTGCCTGGTTTAAGAAAAAATTTCCACTTGTCTGTAGTAGTGGAAGATGGTATAGCCAAAGGAGTGTTGGTTCGCATGTGAACTGGGAACTAAAAGGTGGTGCACAAATGCTAGGTTTTTAAAATTGTTTCAAGAGAGTTTGGTTCTCTTGACCAATAGGAGAGAGAGATGGGAAGATGTGGAACAAAATTGTGTGGTTATGAATAAATGAATTGAGACTGGATGAGATGCAGTTGTGAATGGAGACACTATTGAGATATTGGAAGGTGGAAAGTTACCGTTTGAATGGTCAGTGCAGATATGTGAGGTTTTTGCTTTATTGTAAGCATTGTACCATTAATTAATGAGGTAGGGAATATTTATGCTGATTTAAACTATGCTTATGGTATCTTACATACTTTTGGGATAATCTGGATTGAAAGGGGGTTGATATTTAGTAAAAGGAATTGCGATAGGTGGAACTTATCACAGCTGTTTTAAAGGCAGCTGAGGATCCTTCTAAACTTGATATTATATAAATAGTGGATGAAGGGGTGTGTAAGTGAATGGGAAATGGATTACTAAGATGGAGTGAGAATTTTTACTAAAGTTGTGATGTGGAATGTGATTGAATGAGTGCATGAGGGAACCTATTGGGGAACGCAAGCACTTATTGATTTTATTAAATGTATATGCATATATGTGTCTTGTGTATGTAAAAAATATGTAGAGATTTGACCATTTGGCCTTTTCAATGAATCTAAGTAGATTACATTGAAATGCTGGTGGTGTGACCATTGATATATGTAATAATAATAGTGGATTATTTTATTGGATAGGTTGAAGCCTTTCTTTGTGTAAAGATAGGTGCTCAGAAGATTGTTAAATCATATTAGAGCGAATAATACCCAAATATAGTGATAGGGGTATACATTTCATTGTCCAAGGTGATGAAGGTTATGGAACAATTAGGAATTGATTGGCAATTACATTTATTGTTTATGCAAAGTTCTATAGGGTGTTGTGAATGTGCTAATCAGATAAGTAAATCTATGTTATAAAAATTAATGTTAGCGTTTCAACTACTTTGAATGAAGTGTTTGCCTTTAGCTCTATTAAGAATAGGAACTAGTCCTAGGAAAGATCTGGGGATATCTACGTATGAAATGATGTTTGGATTGCCATATGTGGGGAAAGTTGAGATGCCTAGGATAGAATTGAAGGATGTTTTTTCTGAAAATATATATACAGAGACTGTCCCAGTGTTTTTCTCATTTAAGGTAAAAAGGACAGAATCCACCTCTTGATTTCCAAGCACATGAATACAAAAGTGGAGACTGGGTCCGATAAAAGCCATTACTGAGAAGAAGTTGGTGTGGAAGGGACTGTTCCAAGTTTTGCTGACTACTGAATCGGCTGTAAGGACTAAGGAACAAGGTTGGGTATGCTATTCCAGAGTCAAGGGACTGGTGGCTTTGCCTTATGGAAGGACAGTTGCTACAGAACCTGCAAACCCTCTTAAATTGACTTTTTGATGACAAACCTTAGACGATTGGGGACCAATGGATGGAAGAAGAGTTTTATGAAGAGATTTGTATTTGGCTAGGAGTGGTAATAATTCTTGTTGTGTTTTTGATTGTATTGAGGAAAGATATTATTGATTGGTGTAAATCTATGTTTTGATATCCAGTGGATGTAAGTTCTCCTTGATTGATTGATGTATTGGAGGTAAGATAATAATTTTTTATCTCTTTGAACAATATGTTGGGGGAGCTAGTTCACTAGGAATAATGGGGTTTTTTGTGGTAATGTTTGTTATTCTACAGGTGTGGATGGGAATGGGGATTTTGGCTGTGTTGCCTAGTTACCCTATAACATGGTAGCAGCTATGTTTCCATACTGAATTCGAGCACCGTTATTCTCTTATAGAAGCACCACTAACCCTAATATTTATTTATTTATTTATTTATTCGCATTTCTATACCGCCCTTCTCCTTTCGGACTCAGGGCGGTGAACAGCCAGATAAAAAACATCTATACAAACATCACAATTAAAATAGAATTAAGATAATTTATAAATTTGGCTCATAATTTAAAACTTGTCAATTAAAATAAATATTAAAATTTAAAAAATTTTAAAACTAACCCTAAAATCAGGACAGACCGGCTAGTTGAAAAAAATGAGTTTTTAGGGCCCGACGAAAAATCCGGAGGTCGGAGATCACTCGTATCTCTGGGGGTAGATTGTTCCATAGGGTAGGTGCCACCACAGAGAAGGCTCTCCTCCTGGGGGTCGTCAGCCGGCATTGTCTGGCCGACGGCACCCTGAGGAGGCCCTCTCTGTGGGAGCGAACCGGCCGGTGGGAGGCTATTGGTGGCAGAAGGCGGTCCCGTAAGTACCCTGGCCCTAAGCCATGGAGCGCTTTAAAGGTAATCACCAACACCTTGAAGCGCACCCGGAAGTCCACCGGAAGCCAATGCAGCTCGCGCAGGAGAGGAGTCACATGGGAGCGCCCCGTCGCTCCCATAATCCCCCGCGCAGCCGCATTCTGCACCAGTTGGAGCCTCCGGGTGCACCCCAAGGGGAGCCCCATGTAGAGAGCGTTACAATAGTCCAGACGAGAAGTGACGAGTGCTTGAGTGACCGTGCGTAGGGAGTCCCGGTCCAGAAAGGGACGCAACTGGCGTATCAGGCGAACCTGACAAAAAGCCCTCCTGGCCACGGCTGTCATATGCCCTTCTAAGGACAGCCGCGCAGCCCGGAAGCCTGATGGGCACATCTCCACGAGGGGAACTCCCCCCTCATGGCCCAACCAGGTCTCCGTGATACCTGCCAGGTCCGCTCCCCCCTCCTAAATAAGATCACAAATGAGGGGGGCTTTATTTACCACGGACCTGGCATTACATAACATCAGCCGGAGACTCGGGCGCTGAGACTCTAAGCAGCCTGGGGAACGGGAAGAGCTAAGGGGGCCGGGGCACGCAATCGCTCGAAGATAGCGAGCACGAGCCCCCACCACATGATATGGCCCCCTGCTCCCGCCATACCTGCCCCTCCCACTCAGTGTGTTAATAGAGAAGCCCTCACTAGAGGGCATTCTAACAGTCCCCTTTCCCCCAGAGTCCGCACCCCCTACGGCACCATTAATAGCAACCGGACTGGTCTGCAACCCCCGTGGGTTTTCCCCCAAACCCACATAACCTCCCCCACCCCCAGAACCCCTTAAAAGTCTATTTAAAAAAAGTCTTTAAAAAACCCCTCAATCCCCTTTTTGCGACATGCCACCTCTCGGGGTCCCAAGATCCGTCATTAAGGTGGGCCCTCGATAACATAGAGGGCCAGGCCTGCGAGAGGGGGGAATCTCGCAGCGCAAGAAGCTTTGCCCTAGAATACATTTTAACACTAGAGTAATAATACAAGTTTGGCCTAGACATGGCCTAGGGGTTTCTAATGATGGTTTCAGATGTCCAGGAAGCAAGACTAAGTTAATCGGAAGAGTCGCCATTACCCTCTCACGGTAATGGGTAGGAGTCCTCACGTTCAGTCCAGCTGAGGGAAACTATCCAACCACCCTCTCACGGTGGTTGGCCATCCTAATCAAGGCAAGATGGAAAAAGTCAGAAAAAGTCCGAAAGCCACCCTCTCACGGTGGTTTGGGCTTCCTGGCCCTGGAAAGATGAGTCCCATCCGTGGCGAACGAAGTCTGGAGCTGGCTCCATCCATCCTCCCGTAACTGCCTTGTCCTCCATACAGTCAGGAGACAGGACGAAAGACAGAGCCAGGTCCCAAGCTCTGGGGAAGAAAGTCCACATTGGCCAATAGGCCGATAACAGGGCCAGAAAAAGGGAGGGGGGGGCCATCCATAGCGACCCAATACTTGAGCCGTCCACCAGCCTCTCCAACCCAGGTCTTTCCATACAACCCTTAACATCAGCCATGTATCCTTCAACCCCTGAGCACAATGGGGTTCAGCTCCCCCATTTCAATGTCAAGGCTTGATGTTCTTCTCCTCTCCTCCAACGCCAACAACTCTCCAGCTCTCCAGCACCACCGCCCTCAACCTGGTTGCCACGCAGCAGCCGCCATCACCACAGCGTCGTCCTCGGCGCCGGCCACACCCAAGCTCCCAGCGTTCCCCAGCGCCCCCGGAACATCCAAAAGAAACCCCCAGGGGCGTCCAGGGTCAGGGGGGAGCTCGCTGGGCATCACCGCCGCCGCCGCCAACGCTCTGGCCGCCGCCGCCTCGGTCAAGCAGGGAGGAAAAAAGCGGCGGAGCCGATGCAGCCGGGCTGTCGGCGTTCAGCCTCGGCGTTCTTCCACCCGCGCCGTCTTCCGCTCGCTTCTCCCCAGCCACGAAGTTCCGGAGGGCGAAAAAGCCCTCATCAGGCTGGGGAGAGACTCCTCCAACTGAGAAAGGGGTTGCCGATGTTCATGGCAGCCCCAGAAGACCTCTGCCAGTCCACGAGCCGCCCATCCCTAGACGCGATTTAGACGGGCGTCGCCATCTTGGGGCATGCGCAAAAGAATTCTTAATAGACACCACTGAGGAAGCTGAGATATGTATTAAGTCATCTTTTGAAGATGGTGTGTGCCAAGTGCAAACGTACATATGAGATAGTTCCTCAATACATTGGCCTTACAAATAGAATGGAATTTTTATATAAGCAATGCACCGAGCTATTTGGTAATTATATACCTTCATACAAGAAGTTTTGGATTTTGGAGGAAGGGTTACATTTTCTATGTCTGAGGATACAAGTTCCTTATAAGTTAATGTTTTTATGTGGTAACATGGCATTGACCAAATTACCTATTGTATGGAGAGGAGTTTCTATACTGTTACAGGATATTCATAGTTTACAGGAATAAAAGATAATGAAGAGAATTGGGGATTGTGAGAAAAAATAGGAATTATTCCTGTAAAAGCATAACCTGAGTTACGCCATTTTGAAATCATGTTAAGGTTTTGTTTTACCCTGTATAACCTGATTATATAATTTAGCTGACATTTAAGAACATGAGAAAGGAAATGTGTAATTCCTGTGTTTTTTAGAGGATGTTTGTCTTGCAGGAAATATGTTCCTGGGTTAACTTGCCCTTATTAATTAAAGGAAGCACGCAATTGATGTTTTTGAGGGGTATTTCTGTTGGGAATTGGGGAATTTCCAGGGTGGAATTATGTACTGCATATGTTATATAAGATGTTATGTAAGATCTGAAACTGATTCCCAAGGTACTTTATTGACGTGTATTCTGAATGTCCTGAAGACTATAAAAACTTGTGTAAATTGTTTTATTTCCGTCTTTCTCTACTTTAGAGAGAAAGGCCCTTTGTAAAGAATAAACTTTGTTCCAGGATTATTTTGGTCTTTGTCTCTTTAAAACGATAATGGGATTTACCTGTTGACCACATGCAGATATTGTTGGGAAATTTATCAGACACCAAGACTAGGTCTTTTAAATGGTGGTCCCTTCACTATGTAATTCCCTTCCACAGGAATTATATCTGACTTGCTGAAATGTATGCATAAAGATGGAAAGATTTGGCATTGCCTACAATGAAATGGTTGGTGAGGATGATGGAACTTGCTGAAATGGCCGATTGACTTCTTTGATGTCTACATCAAATAATGTCTGCATTTAATATAAAAAAAGTGAACTTATGGTTTTGATGATTAAACAAAAGACTACAGAAAGAAGAGTCATGGTGTAAACTTAGAGTAAAAGCTAAATTTATAATTGACAGTTTAACTATTGTAAAAAATATCAGAAGCTGTTTCTTTGTATTTTTTTCCTTTTCCTTCCCCCCTCCTTTCTTGCACATTTAGCCTTTCTTCTGATTTCTTTCTCTTTGTTTTCTTTTTATATTTCTTTGTATTAGTTTTAACCTTTTCTTTAAAAAATGTTAATTTCTTTAATAAAAGGAAGAACATCTGACTTGCTCAGCATCTGCTTTTAAATAGAAGACTTGGTTGAATGAATCTGCTTTTAAGGACAGCTATTAACTGAATAATTGCTGTGTAAAATATTTGACAGGTATGTAATGAAACAATTCTTTCCACAACATTGAGGAAACTGCATCCCCCATAAGAAAGTATGGTAGTTTCAAGAGTTTGCCTACTCTATATGGGCATACCTTTCCATGCAAAGGCAATACTCTTGTTGAACCTGCTGATGAACTGATTATCTTGCATCTGCACACACATGCAGAGTTCAAGAGATGTAGTTGCCTTCAGAAGGGAAACTTTGTACATCCCTATAGGGGATGGGTTTCAAATCCTGTTGCTACCGGTTCACTCGTTGGTGCGCACAACGTTCAGGCATAGAAGCATTCAGGCAGGCGGGTGGAGCCTCCCACTGCCACCTCTACCAGTTCACCTGATCCGGGGTGAACCGGTAGCAACCCACCACTGCTATAGACCAAGTTGCTGTGATTTGTATTATTGCATTGTTTAAGATGATATTTTAGGACAATTTTTCACGCTAAGTGATTGAATTCTGGTCAAACTAGAAATTTGGACTTTCAGTACAACCAATTATAATTTGGACGGTGTTAACTTTACCCGTGGGTCATCTGAAGGCCGGTAGACAATTGGGGGAGGCTCCTTTCTTGCTCCTATGTGGTTTATTCGCTCAAGGGAATCGAGCCTCCGACTTCAGTGGTGCGCAGGCCCAGTGTTTTACCACATGAACCACCGTCCACATAAATAAACCACAGATACTGATTAAAAAGCTGCAAATCAGCAAAAAAATAAAAAGAAACATATTGCCATTAACTGACTACAATGGTTTAGCTTTTGTGGAAACTTGCAAAAGAAATAGCAATGGCAGGTGATTATTGTATGTTTATTTTTATTTATCAAATTTCTATACCCTCCATCTCATCTAAGCGAGTCACATATTTTAAGTTTATTTTATATCAGGATTTTTAAAACCCTTTGAACCAGATTTTGAAAATTTGGAACCTTCTATCACTAGAGATGAAGCTCTAGTGGTAGAAATTGGCTGCATTTGAGTGAATGTTTTTCCTCTTAGTTTCTGAGAACTCCATCAAGTTCTTGTGGAACCTGAATTTACAGAACAGTTTGAATAACCTTCTTTTATTTTATTTATTAATCAAATTTATATAGATGCCCATCTCACTAATCAAAGTGAACAATAAGTCTAAAAACAATTAATTACAATTATTATTATTAAAAAGCATTTATATAACAAGTACAACTTCAGCATTATTGCAACTGAATTGAAACTGTTACTATATGTACCCAAACTGGAAGTAAGATTTTGAAACTAATTTTACGAATCCTCCCTGTGATTTATTCAAAATCCTATTAAAATATATGAAGATTTTGAATCTAAGTGTTAGAACCCTTTCCATGGGAATACTGTGGATTAGAGAAAAACATGATAAGAGGAGACCTTGAAGGCTGTTTACTAGAGGCAGCCAGAAAGAACTAGAGATTACAATTAAAGGAGAAGACTCATTAATATAGAACAGAGAAAAAGTATTTTAATTCTGAAAGACAAAGTGGCAGTAATTATGGAACCTGGGTGAATTCATTTCAGCTTCAATGCAAAAACTGTAGTGAAAGATTATACATGGCTGGTATTGGACTGCTGTTAGACTGACATATAGATATCAACATTATTCTTTCAAATGGTGGGGAGAATATAAAAAAAAGGTTTTTTTTTTTCATTTGTGATGGTACTGTAATAAAATCATACTCTTTTGGCAAAAAAAGTCTTGGAGAGATAAGTATCATCAATAAACTGAAAAATAACTGAATGCTTTACAGAGTTAAGCTTATCGCCTTTATTTTCAGGCAGCTTCCATGCTGCTACCATAATCTTAAAAAATAATAGCTATTTAATAGCTATTTAATGTTAGCAGTCAAAACAATAAGTACAACACTTTTTTGTATATTTTCTATGACATTTTTCCTTCTTTATATGTACCTTGGATTTATGTTAATGTATATATCTGTTAATGCTTGAAATAAATAAAAAAATAAGCCATTCCTGTTTTGGATATGGATTTTGAAAATGATAGGTTACAAAAGTGATATGGAGAAAAACGTTACAAAGGATTTACAAATGAAACTGGCTGATGCTTTAATAGCTACAACAGACACACAGATAAATAAGTTGGATGTGTGAATTTCAACTCAGAAGAGTGACTGGACAATTTTGTTATTTTGTACCTACAAAATGCATGTGTTATACTTATGAAAGCAGTCCTGAGAAAAGTTAAAGAGAGAATGATAGAACATAGAAGCATAGGGCTGAAGGAACTTTGGAGGTCCTAGTCCCGTGATGGCGAACCTATGGCACACATGCCAGAGGTGGCACGCAGAGCCCTCTCTGTGGGCACGCCTGCCATCGCCAGTTGCTCTTCTGGTTTGCAGCATGCGCACGCGTGCCAGCCAGCTGGTCTTTGCGCGTGCCGGAGTGCCGGAAACCTGAAGACTAGCTGATGTTCAGGTTTGGGCACTCGGTGCCAAAAAGGTTTGCCATCACTGTCGTAGTCCAACCCCCTGCTCAAGACAGGATATCGTATACCATCTCAGTCAAATGGTTGTCCAGTCTATTTTTGAAACCTCCTGTGATAGAGCACCCACAACTCCTGGACACAAGCTATTGATTAATTGTTCTGTCAGAAAATTTCTCCTTAGTTTTTTAGATTGGATCTCTCTTTAACAAGTTTCCACCCATTACTTCTTGTCCTGCCCTCTGATGCCCTAGGGAATAACTCAATCCCCTCTTGTCTGTGACAGGTCCTCAAGTACTGGAAGACAGTTATCATGTCCCTCAGATCTTTCACTTCAGTAGGCTAGACATACCTAGCTCCTTAATAATTAATCTTGCCATTTAGACTCTAAATCCTCTATCATCTTTATTGCTCTTTTCTGCACACTTTTTAGGGTTGTTGGGGTTTTTTTTTTTGTATCATGATGACCAGAAGTAGTCATCACATTCCAGATGTGGACTCACTAGTGCAGTATAAAGTGGTATTATAACTTCTCATGATCTTGATGCAGCCAAGACTACATTGGTTTTTTTTGACAGGAGCATTTTGTTGGCTCATACTTAAGTGATGATCCCCTAGGGCAGGTAGATCCCTCTCACAGCAGTGGTGCGTTTCAAAATTTTTTACTACCGGTTCTGTGGGTGTGGCTGGGTGGGCGTGGAATGGCTTGGTGGGCTGGCTTGGTGGATATGGCAGGGGAAGGATACTGTAAAATCTCCATTCCCTCCCCACTCCAGGGGAAGGTTACTGCAAAATCCCCATTTCCTCCCGATCAGCTGGGACTCGGGAGGCAGGGGCCAGTCAGAAGTGGTATTTACTGGTTCTCTGAACTACTCAAAATTTCCGCTACCGGTTCCCCAGAACTGGTGAGAACCTGCTGAAAGCCACCTCTGTCTCACAGGTACTAATATTAAGCTAGGTATCACCTATTTTATATCTGTGATTTGGTTTTTCTTGCCTAAGTGTAAAATCTTATTTTTCTCACCACTGAGAAACACTGCATTTTGTTGGCTAAGACCCAATGCTCAAGTCTGTCAGAAGAAGGAAGTTATGTCTTTATATTTCTTCTTTCTTTATACTTGTTTCCCCTTTCCCACCCCCTTTTTTCTCTCTATACTTTTAAAATCTTTCTTTGTTTGCATTAACAAAAATTTAAGCGCCTCCTTATCACTGTCTTCCATTGAACCCTGGAGTGGATTGCAAGACTTCCAGTTTCATAATTTCAAGTATCACACTGCTACTTATAGTATTAAATATAAGTGCCTTTTGGACTTGCCTTTCTTATTACTCATTATTTAGCTAGATTTTCTGTGTTTGACTGTAAATTCCATTTGGATTCTCCTTGTTACTCCATTGGCCTTGACTGTGGATTTCATGATGGAACTTAGTGAAGATTCACTGGAATAGCAAGTATGAGTCACTGAATCACTGAAGGGCATGCAAACACCAAAGAGGTCTCCCTGTAATATATGACCAAATAAAAAGGAGAAGAAATGGCCTTCAAAAGTCCTTTGACAATGTCCACTACGTTTCAGATACTTGCTCCTTTTTCAAAATTTCTGTAACTGAAAATCCAGCTGAATAAACAAATGAACAAATAAATAAAAGTGGACAAGTTTTCTTAATAATTAAAACCTGTCAAGAAATATGTAACGATTATTAGAAAGCAAACGTGTCCTAATGCAAGCTGGATAGATTTATTTTTTTCTATTTCATGGTACTGTATGCTAAGCAATTTAGAGAACTGTGTTTATCATGAATAACTCAATCTCTACAGCCGCCCTCTCAAGCAGTTCACTCTTGTGCAAGTGACATTTATTAATGTTGTGTAGTTATTTCGTTAATTCTAATTTCAGTCACAATCAATATATCAATAATTTTAATTATTGCATCATCTATTGACATTATTAGATTCTAGATTCAGTGTAAGCATTTTAGAGCATAAATGGCTTATGACTGTGAAAAATTTGCAGGAGACAGAAAAATGAGGTTTAAAAAAACTCATACAAGTAGAAACTATGTAAGCAACAGATTCAACCAGAATTTTGACCATCAGAAGTGATCGAAAGTATCTTAATTAGTTACTAAAAGAAAAATGGAATCCTAATGTAATACTATAGTTCATGTCATTCAAACCCCAAGAACAAGACAGACTTCATGCTTCTGTTCTTGTTTTTGACAAGAACATCAAATGGATGGGTGAATGGATAATTATCTGTTTATCTGGGATGACCTGCATGCAACTTGATGTTTGTGAATTAAGATTCTGACAAACTAAGTTGCATTTCAAAATGTGCATTTTAAAAGGTAAAGCTCATCCTCAATCATTCCTTGCCCTGAGTTAGCATGGCCACTATGTCTCAAGCCCAGGAACAACTATGTTGTCTTATTGTGAAAGCAATCTCCAGCTATCTTTTCTTTCTTCATATCAACCTTTAGTGGGGTAGGTGTGGATTGTTAGTTTTGAGATCTGCTGACATGTATTATATTACCTGGTTTGCATGCTGGGTCTTATTTTTTTGTAGGCAAATGCTTCTGCTTCAGTTGCTCTTGTATCCTGTAGCAGGAACTTCCTTTCTCCTCTGGTCACTGACTGCTACCCTACAGTATGTAGCCAATCCATTTTAGGCTGTTGAAACTAATTTCCCCTCTTTTGATTTACAGCTTTACCCATGGACCAATGAAAGGCTGGGCTTTTATAAAAGAAGTTTCACCAATGGAATGGTGAAAGGCTGAATTCTTTGGTTAAGAAATTAAAGCAGTTTTGCTGATAAACAATAAAATATTAAAACTATTGACATTGTAATTCCTCCTCCTCCTCTCCTGCCCCCAACTGAAAAGAGTTCTGCCAGTTTCCCCTTCCAGGCCAAGTGATAATAATAATAATGCATGTGCATGTATATATGTATGTATGTATGTATGCAAGTTTTGGTGTATTTGGGTCTTTTCCCGTGTAAGATTGAGAGTTTGACAGCTCTGATCTGGACAGAATACTTGGCATTTTCATGGCCCAAGCTGAAGAACAGGTTAAAAATGTTTCAGATTAATTTCAAGCCAATTTATGCACAAGTCGCTTAAGGCTGCGGTGGGGCCAGCCCGCTGAGTATTGACAGAAACTTTTTTTCAGTCATTGACTAGTAAAAATACAATCAATAAAACAAACAAGACAAAATTATCCCTACTGGGCTCAAGTGCTAGAGAAGGCTATTCCTAAGATTCCCATAGCATGCAGTGGAAGTTTTAATTCTTTCTTTTTGGTACACCGAGTAGCAAAGGTTTACATGTTTTATCAAAATATTCAGATATACTATTGTAATTCAACCATGTAGCATATTTTAGATATTGTTAAGAAGTTGGATCAATTTGAGATGTAAAACAAAAATAATAAGTATTTTTTTCTCTTAAAAATATATTAAAGAAAGCATTTCGTTGCTTTTTAAAAGCTTATAAAGTCCTACATTGAGAACAGTCCACCTGTGTGACAATAGTTTATTCTCTTTTTGATTAAACTATTATTTTCATAGGAATGTCCCCTTTTCATTTCTTAATAATCATTTCAGGAAGTATCCCTTTATTAGTACAGGAAGTGATAAAAATATTTTCATGAACTGGCTTATGTGGTGGCTTCCCAGGAAGCAGGACTGTCTTACATTTCCTTTGAAAGTGATTCTCAGCCTCCTGACTTTTCTAATGTTGATTTGCTTTCATTATGCATTTTTTCCGGATGCTTGACCTACCTCTTGCTTGCTTTTATTTCATTCTTTAATATACTTTTTTAATTAAAAATTAATTAAACACATAGCAAAAATTAACAGGAATTAAGACTAAATAAAAGGATAAGAAAAAGAAGGATAAAGAAAGAATCAAAAAGGCAAAAAGAAAAAAAATAGATTAAAAAAATATTTTAGGGAAAAAAATATATTACTGCCTGCTCTCTCTTGGTGACTCAAGGTGGCTTACAGGAAATAAAAACACAACATAAAAGAAATAAAAATAATAATAATAAAAAAATAACAACCCCTCACTTCCCCACCCTGGCCACAACACACACTCACACCAGCCATTTAATGGGCTCCATCCTGCTCTGGGTTCCCCAGGCCTGCTGGCAGAACCATGTCTTTGGGGTCTTCTGAAAGAGTGTCACAGTGGGGGCCAGAGGGAGAGAGCCACCACGGAGAAGGCTCTTCTTCTGGGTCCCACCAAATATATGTCCTTAGGGGACAGGGCTGAAATGTTCCTTGCCTTCCCCCTCTAGTGGGTTGGGTGGTTGTGACAGGCAAGAGACAGTCCCTCAGATAACCTGGTCCCAAGCCACGAAGGGCTTTAAAGATGACAACCAGTATCTTGCATTGCACCTGGAAGCAAATTGGCAATCAATACAGCTCCCGCAAGGGAGGTGACACCAAGGTCTTGCTTTTTTACATTTCCACCAAACATAATCAAATGATCTATGTTGTTTACATTTCCAACGTAAACTGGAAGTACCTTTGTACATTCTGTACAATTTCTCTGATGATATACAGATTAATTATTTTATAGCAATTCTGTTTAAAGTTGTTACATAAATTTCAGTCTTTTCCACCATGTATTTCCCATTATTTCATTTCTATATTGTAACCACATTTTTTTAGCATTTTTATTAAAGGTTTTTTCATTTGTTTTATATTTCAATAAAAAATATATAATTTTAGCAATTATATGTCAGTCATTTGTACATGTTTCAAATCCAGTCTTGCAGTATTTAAAAGCATACATTATTTTATTATTTTTAATAATTGTATTATTTTGTCTGCTCGCATTTTTGTATTTTTACTAACATCCTCATCTTCTGTTTAACCTTAAAATTTGCTAATGCACCAAAATCTTTTAATTTATCCATTAATGTTCCACTTCTTGTGAATTTTAAAGGATCTTCCAAAACTAACATCATGTCATCCACAAAAACGCTTATAAGTCATTTTTAAAAAATCTTTACTCGTACAATCCTCTCATCCTCTTGTATATCTCCACTCGGTATTCAAGAACCAAAATAAGCAGGAGTTGGGGTCAATAGTCTTGTCCTACTACTTTTGGTATTTTATATAGTTTGATTAAATCTCTATTCACAATTATATGTGCTCATAACTCATAATTAAGTTTATCCATTTTATAAAATTTCTCCAAAATTCATAATTTTCAAAATCTTGTACGTGATAACTGCAGCGAGATTTTTGTATGCACAAATATGGAAAGATTCCACAATAGAAGAATGATTGGTAAAGATGACAGAATTTGCTGATGGCTAAATTGAGTTCCTTGATCAGAAAAAAAGACAATATCCATGTTTACTAGTGACAAGAAACATCTGAAGAATTTTTTGTGTGAAACAGAAGGGAAAAAAAAACTTTTTAGCATTTTGATAAGACAGAATACAGTAAGACTTAAATTTATAATTGTACTTATAACTGCTTAAAGATTAGAAACTTTGTATCTTCTTTCTTTTCTATATTTTTTTTACTTCCTTCCCCCTTTCTTGCACGTTTAGCTTTCTCTTTGACTTCTTTTTTTCTTTTTCTTACTTTGTATTAGTTTTCTTTTTTTTAAAAAAAGGTATTTAGTAAAATATACATTAGAGAGAGAGAGAAATAGCGAAATAAAATTTGGCCCATGTTCTGTTTAGACATCTTGCTAGGATTCCATTTTTTCTGCTGATGACTTAAGATAGCTCAAATAAAGAATAAAAAGGAATAGATCATAGTTGATAGACTGCACTTTTTGTTCAAAAACTCAAGGTGGTCAATTGGCACTCCTTTCTCACATCTGCTCCAATAACAACAAACCTGTGAGACAGGTTGGGCTGAAAGAATGACTGGGCCAAAGAAACTTCCATGGCTGAAGGTAGACTTGAATCTGGATTTCCCCAGATTCACTTTAACGAGTACACTGGTTTAATGAATTGCACAAAGACACTTGTTTGTCTATGTGATAAATACTGTGCAATGATTTGCTTGACAGTAGTTGATTGCTAGAACACTATTCTAAAAACTAGAACAGCTCAAGTTACACAACATGCATGGTATATGGATTAAGATTAAACTAGAGTAAGGAGACCAGGTTTTAGTCAACTTTCAACTCTGGAAGCTTCATGGGACACATTCTCTCTCAGCCATATATCATATGATGGTTGTATTTTTGGGGAAACAAATAGGTCAGAGAGCTATATATGCTGCCTTGAGCTCCCTCTCCTCAATGAAGAGTGGGTTACCAATCTAATAAATAAAAACAAAAACAAATAAAAAAACATTATGGCATTGAGGAAGAATTGTTCTCTGGATTCCATCTTTTGAATCAGATCTTTACTGAATATCAGGGGCAGAAGGGTGGAGTAAGCAGCAGGTCTACCTATGCTGCAAAAGATGAAAACTCTTTTTATATGCACAGAATTAGGCAACAAGCTTGCAATCTATGGGAGTTCTAAAAAATGAAAGTTTTTCAAAGGCTGAATGTTCCACAGAGGCTGATACATTGTGCTTCCTTATCACTTGTCCTTGCTTCTATCCGCTTGCTAGCCAGTTTAAGCCACATCCTGTTTTTCCTAGCAGTAGAAGAGAGAGAGAGAGAGAGAGAGAGAGAGAGAGAGAGGGAGGGAGGGAGAAGGGGGACCACTGCCTTGTTCAAACTATCGATAGTTATTCTTCCTTCAATGGTTTAGCATAATGACATGGTAGCTGCTGAAGTTCTAACAAAAATGCAAGTTAACTGAGAATTTCAAGTTTTAGCAGATGAGATATAAATCTGATCTTTGAAATTCCACTCTGGGGGTCCTGGTTATCATTCATATACTTTGAGGTCTGTCTTGGATAGGAAATGTGTCAGAGGCCTTGTTCTTCTAAGAGTAAAGGACTAATATAGAAACAGGTTTTTGCCAGTCCAACTATTTCATAAAACTGGGTGACATTATTTTCTTATAAAGATTTCATTCAGTGTTAATTTAATTCAATTTAGTCTCCAACTGATTCAGGGCAGCTCACAATATATTATCATAAAGTAATCCAATCTAATTCAAAACAAGATGGGGTTCAGGCACTATATAGAGATAAAAATAATAAAAAAGGCATACCCAAGAAGGGAATCCATCCATCTCAACAAACAAGTATTCAAGGCTTTATGTCAATGCCAACAGGGTGGGGGGAGGGGCACATGGATTTCCGGGTGATCTCATTCCAAAGGGCAGGCACCACAACAGGGAAGGCTTACTTCCTGGGCCCTGATAAATGACATTGTTGAACCAGAGACCCAGAATGTGCCAATTCTGCTGGCTTGTACCAGCCAGGCAGAAACCGTGGGAAATAGGCAGTTCCTCAAACAACTGCAGCTGCTACCAATTCCAGCTGCAGAAATGTTTATAATTACATAATTCCTAGCATTTTCCTCCTGCTACCTTTATTGGGGGGGGGGAAAGTGTGGGAGAAATGAATTCAGCAGGAGCCATTGGGAGAGTAATGCTCCTGACCACCAGCAGACTACAGAAAGAATACTCATTAAGTAACATTTTCCAAGACAATGTCCACAATATCTTCAGTGCAGGGGGGTAGTCAGTGAATATGCTAAGAGGTGTTCCTGCATTTACAGTGAAAACTTGATTAAAAAAAATACACGGAAATAGGAAAATCTCACTTCCATTTAAACTAGATATCAGAGGATAGAATAGATCATTTTGCTCTTAAACACAGAGAGCACATTAAATAACATTAATATTACAAAACCCAGGTCAGTAGTGAAGATCCTTCTTTCTCTTCACTCTCTCCCCATATGCCCCATATATATATGCAAAGAGAAGCTACAAACTTCAAAAAAAAAAATACTGTAGGAATAATTTTAATTTTTAAAATGTCTGTTCTTTAAGGTATAGCTTTATTTTCTGGTCCAAAAACCCATTTCTCACTCTATTTATTTGAATCCTGTTTAATATAGTGGTTTTGGTTTTCCTTAGTCTTCTTCCCCAAATAGGTTTATACCGAGAGCGGAACCTTGGACCTTCAACTAGCGTGGAAAAAGGAGTAAGATGCTAGAAAATGTAATCCAAGATGTGGTCCACCTAGTTTTACGTGACCCTATGCACAGCCTCAGCCGTCGGTTTCGCGACGCGGAAACGAAACATGAGGAGTAAGTGAGCTCAACCACTGACTGGGGCGTTTTTCCCCAGGACTTTTTTCCCTCCTGAAACGCTACTCCATGTTTTTTATTGCACCAACAGGTTGTACCTTCAAATGCTCACGTAGAAGCTAATCTTACTGGCTACAGAGAAGGGAAAACAGAAACTTCCGAGCGAATCTACGGGCGGCTGACTGGTCTGCTTTATTCCTTGCAACTGCCTCCACCGACGCTTTCCAGACCCTTCCCACGTGCACTTCGCCGACCGCCGGCCGTCATTCCACAAGTGAGTGACGTTAGCAAAGCGAAGTTCAACTTTGAGCGCCTCCTTAAACCCCTGGACCATCTGACTCCACAACTCCGCCCACTGGGCTCCGGTTGCGAATGAAAAGTCAGCCCAGCGGAGCCGAAAAGAGGAACGAGGGAGTGGGCGGAGGACAATCCAAAGGAGAATCCGATCTAGTTGGGTCGTGGGATGCGCCATCCTCGGGGCACCTAACCGCGCACCGACCACATTTGTAAGCCATATGCTTAGCATGCTTCATTGTAGCGAGAATGGTTGGGAGAGTGGAAAAACTTCTAGGTGCAGGAGAATGGAATAGAGGAGAGAGTTACCGTCTTAGCTACTGGGATAGACAAGCCGTTTGCTTCTTGCTTAGAAAGGAAAAGGCGCACTTTTTCCCCCAGGCTGAAAAATCAGACTGCTCCGTCTCGCTAACTTGCTGCAAGTTCGTAAAATTGAACGGGCGATGTTGCATTGCAAGGGAGGGGAAAGAGGGCTTTTTGTACCAGGAGGAGTTGCGACATGTTCATGTATTTGCGTAGCATATTTTGACCGGGTTGGAGAAGAAAAAAAAAAAAAGTTGCCTGAGTGGTGACATTGTGACTTTTACGGAACCGAGAATAATCGGCGCTTGGATGTTTCCCGCGTGTTTGACGATCCTAAGGAATACGGATTTCTGTTTCTAAGATCCGTAGGCGATCTAATATGCGTGTCCTTGCAAGCTATTCTTCCGTCTATCGGGCGTGCTTTTAATGAAATAATTTTGGGAGAGGGATGGTGTGTCTGGGTTTCGCTGAACAGAAACCGACAATGTGGCAATGTCGAGGTCGGGAGAAACATAGGAATGTTATTAGACGAGATAGTAAACATGTTCAAATGCAAACAGAGGGGTTTAGAATCCTTAAAAGATTCTCATACCTGGGAATAAACTCTGTTGAATATATTAGTAAGAATTACTCATGGGACTGATGTATTTTTGGGTAAGTAGATGGGTTGATATTTGTCCCTATTTATTCAAGGATCAACATAATTAGTGGAAGACTTATTTATGTTTCCCCCAGTTTATCTGTGACCCTGATATTTCACTTGTCTTTTCTAATTCTTGATAAAACTGCTCTTAATCTGTTATTAGACAAAGGTAGTGTATGAAATGGTTGAGTTATATTTTAGTCAAATGTGTTCAAATCTTGCGCTGCTTATAGTTATGTCAAACACCAGGTAGATTGTAGTATGCTTAATACAACAATAAGGAAACCTTTGGAATTGGGTAAGGAAGTCTTGGGTATTGTAACAAAATGGTCATCATGACATAACCAGACACAAAAAATCAAAAGGTTGATTCTCTACCATCTTCTTTTCCCCAGGTTATTTTTTTTGGAAAAATATTAGACTTATTTTTATGCCTTTTAAATCAGTTTTGACATCTGGTGGCTGCCCAGACAAGCTCTGCAGTCCTTTGCGGATGGTTTTTCAGAAATGGTTTGCCATTGCGTCCTTTCTAGAGTTGAGCGAAAGTGATTGGCCCAAAGTCATCTAACTGGCTTTATGCCAAAGGCAGGACCACAACTCATGGTCTTCTGGGATCTGCTGCCTTAACCTCTAGCCCAAACTGCTCATTAGATTTATATCTCATCTTAATTTGTACAGTTTAAGGCAACAGGCTGTAGTCATAATACTGCTTCTTATTTTCAATACAACAGTGAACCTGTGAAGTGGGTTGGGCTGAAAAAAAACCCCATTCCCCTAAAATCCCCTAGCCAGCTTTCAGCTCTGAGATTGGGCTAGAACTCACATTCTCCCAGTTTCTAGTGCAATACCTAAACCATTCCATCAACCCAGCGTCTTACTTTTACTTTTATAACAACAACAACAATAAGAAGAATAAGAATGGCTACAGCTGCCCTGTAAACTGCTGGTTCTGCTTCCCACTTACCTATTTTGTAATTATACAAAACAACCTAGGAGAAAACCACAGGGCATAGCAAGCAGAAACCGTGCATCATATGCCTTTGAAACTGCCTCCAGTGGAAAAATTTCTGGGAAAACTGTATGACTCTTAAAAACTTCCCAGTTGATAGTTCTATATAGGTTGTGTTTAGCCTGGAGATGAGAAGATTGTAGTAATGAATAATAACTGTCTTTAAATAGCTGAAAGGGGCCATCATGCAACAAAGGGGCAACATTGGTTTGGTTCTTTCAGAAGATAGGGTCATCAGTAGGTTAAGATGAGCAAGACAGAAAATGGTGACAGGACATCAGGAAAAATGTCTTAATGGTAAGACTTTTTCAACAATGGACAGACTGCCTCACTGAAGATGTTCAAACACTGTATGGGTGGACAAGGAATTGGTCTAGATCCGTGATGATGAACCTATGGCACATTGCCAGAGGTGGCACGCAGAGCCCTCTCTGCTGGCATGCATGCCATCGCCCCAGGTCAGATCTCCATGGCGTTTCTTTCGTGAGCTTCTGTTTCCCTTCAAACGACGAAACAAAAGCACACGGAAAGAAAAAGAGCTTACCTCTTGCTGCACTGCTGGTGTTGGGATGTCCCACCTCCTGCTGGCCAGCTGGTCTTTGGGTCTTTGCTGCGCATGCACACATGTCTGCGCACGCGCATGTTTGCACGTGCGCGTATTTGCGCATGTGCACCTTTCAGTTTGGGCATGCATGCGCACAGTTTGGGCACTTGGTGTCTAAAAGGTTCGCAATCACTGGTTTAGATGATTTTCAATATTCCTTCTAATCTTTATATTCTGTGACACAGACATCAAAGAAGATATTTATGGATACCACATTTCTTGCCCTGACTTAAAATGTCTTCTTTTACCATGCCATCTTCTTATGCTGCATTATCAAAGAGAAAGAAGGAGGAAGTTGCAAAGTGTGGAGGCAATAATCTTTTATCTATCCTGCCTCTGTAGATGGAGCAGATAAAGATTGAATTCAATAGGCAGACATCCCAGTTTTGGGTTACCAGGAGATGGAATTCAGAAGAGAAGGAACCAAAGTCCCTTGATCACTTCAGTTGTTGCTCAAGTCCTCAACTCTTCTTAACTCCTTTGTCCTAGTAATTCAGCCTACCATATCAGGTGAGAATCCACATGTTTATGTCCAGGATGCGAGGGGTCTGTAAATATTTTCACAGCCCTCTTTTTGACTTGTGCAGTATACAGGTCCTCAATCTAAGGCAGGTTGGTAATAATTGTTTTTTCTGCAGTTCTAATTTTCCTCTGAAGTCTGTGTCTGTCTTGTTGGGTTGCAGAACCAAACCAGATAGTTATAGAGGTGCAGGTGACAATAATTCCTCTGTAGAACTGTATCAGCAGCTCCTTGGGCAGTTTGTGCTTTCTGAGTTGGCGCAGAAAGAACATTGTTGTGCTTTTTTGATGACGTTTTTGATGTTAGGTGTCCATTTTAGGTCTTGTTCCAAGAAGCAAGCAGAACCTATAGGTTGAGGCAGAGAAATTAGTGATGGTTTTGGGCAGGAACAACTGCTTTCTCCTCAAAACTATTCAGTAGAAGAATTGGATAGTTTTTAGTAACTCATCCTTTTGATTGCTTATCCTCCGCCTCCCTTTTAAACTCCAGCCTTTTTGGAAAATGTACTGCAAGGAACTAGTTTGAATTCAAAGGGAATGAATGAAATAGAGCTGCTTCTCAGTCATCATTTTCTCACTAAATTTTCTGATGGTTGAGCTAGTTAGGCCCAATCTTATGACATCCAAAATAAGTTTACAGATAAGAAGGAAGGAATTTTGTCTTGCTTTTTAGAATTTGATGGAAGTCAGGAAGATCTTTTTGCTTTGGTTTTTTTCCAGCAGGTATTGCAAAGCAGGGACAATGATTAATTTGCATGAGCATTACATACAATATGTCTCTGAACAAAACTTGGCAGTTGGAATAGACACAGCATTTTTGGCACCAATTTGGAAGCCGCTTGCTAATGCTGCCTCTCAGATGTTTTTTAACTTATGAGACTAGTGATGTTCTATGTTTTCCTGAAAGATAGCCTGTCTGGACAACCAATGACATTGACTCAAGCAGTGATTGTGAGTAGTATTTATGTCATGTTGTCCATGCAGTAGAAAATTGTGGGTGTGAATGTAGTACTAGAAAACAACTTAGTATGTACAGTTAGGAAGAATTTAACTTTCTTCCTCTCTATTGGCTTTTCCTTTCAAATAGTCCTTCCTTGACTGGCTGTTAAAACAGAAGTAATTTTTTTTAAATGGCTGACAGTTGTTCTTAGAAAGAATATTTGCAGTGGAGTTTAAGATGAATGTAAGAAAGGTTGAGGTCACATACCTCTCTCTACTGCTAATACAGATTTAGGGAACCAATTTCCTGAGAAAATGTTCATTCATCTTCCGTCACTTATTGTCCAAAAGACAGGATGATTATATTGCTTAGAGGAGACTGTTCTTTTATACAATGGCAAGCAGAACAATAGTTCTTTTAAAGAATGGCAAGCAAAGCTATGTTCCCTACCAAGGAAGGGCTGGCATGTTGTAGTAGATTCCTACAATATAATATATCATTTCTTCTTGCCTTAATAAGAAGCTGTTAATGTTGCAATTATGCTGTAGTGAGCATGGAGATAGAGCATGGAGATATACATACCCTGTTTCCCTGAAAATAAGACATCCCCTGATAATAAGCCCAATCAGGCTTTTGAGCGCATGCGCTAAAATAAGCCTCCTTCCCTGAAAATATTTAAACGCATGCGCAGCCAGTCCCCACCATTTCCTCTGGTTACGGTTAGGGAGGCAGAGCTGGAAATCAGGTAAGACTGCAAGAGGAGCCCCGTCTTGCTCCATGTGCCCCAAAATACTAAGACCTCTCTGAAAATAAGGCCAAGTGCTTATTTTGGGGTTCAAAAAATATAAGACAGGGTCTTATTTTGTGGGAAACACGGTAGTAGGACAAGCCTGATTGCATATCTGTTTATATCTTGGGAATGGTAGAACCAAAGGACTGTTAATACTCTTGTAGATATCAAACGAGTGAGATTCATAAATAATCTATAATCCTCAATGGAACTGCATAGAGGGAACTGTTCAGTGGAGTAGGGCCCGTACTCTTCAATATTTTCATCAATGATTTAGATCAAATTTTCAGATGACACCAAGCTGGCAAGAATAACTTTAGACTTGAACACTATCTAACAAAATGAAATTCAATGTAGAGAAAAGTAAGGTTCTATATTTAGGCAAGAAAAACCAAATGCACAGGTATAGTATATGTGGTTCCTGGTTCAATAGTGATAACTGTAAGACGGATCTTACATTCCTAATAGACAGTCATTTAAATATGAGCCAGCAGTGTGATGCAGCTGTCAAAAAAGCCAACTCAGTCCTAGGTTGCATTAATAGATGGATAGAATCAAGGTCACATGAAGTGTTAGTATCACTTTATAATGCCTTGGAATATTGCATCTAGTTTTGGTCACCACAATATTAAAAAGATGCTGAGACTCTAGGAAGAGTACAGAGAACAGCAATAAAGGTGATTAGGGGACTGGAGGATAAAGCATATGAACAGTTCCAGGAATTGGGTGTGTTTAGTTTAATGAAAAGAATGAATAGAGGTGACATGATAGCAGTGTTCCAAATGTAAAGGGCTGCCAAAAAGAAGAGAGGGTCAACCTGTTTTCCAAAGGACCTGAAATCAGGACAAGAAGCTATGGATGGAAACTAATCAAGAAGAGAAGCAGCCCAGAACTAAGGATAAATTTCTTAACAGAACAATTAACCTATGGAAGGGCTTGCCATCAGAAGTTGTGGGTGCTTCAACACTGGAGTTTTTAAAGAAGAGATTAGACAACCATTTACCTGAAATGATATAGGATTTCCTGCCTGAGCAGAGGGTTGGACTAGGAGACTTCCAAGGTGCCTTTCAACTCTGTTATTCTGTTTTTTTGAATTTACACTATTAAATAAACTTGGTAAAGTCCAAGTCACCTCTTAAAAATTTATTGCATGGACAGCAACCCACTCTTACCTTTAATTGTTTGGTTATGTTCAATTTATATGGATTACTACTAATCTATTCTTCAGAAGTCTTGGTAACTGCACTTCCACTTTAAAATTGTTTTTGTGTCAAATTGTATGTCCCAATATTTGAGCACTACCTTGAAATAGTGAAAGATAAAGAGAAGTATTAAGCAAGGATATTTCGAAATTTCCTTGTATGAAAATTTTTCCTGAAAAAAAAAAAGTAAGAGCACTCACTCCTCACAACATTGTTAATACTTTTTTTTAAAAAACAAAGAACTCTTGATGTTAGAACAGATTTCCCCAGATTCTCAATTTTCATCAAATTATTCTTTTAAGCATCAAAGCGAATGTTAAATGAATTCAAATAGGGCTGTGTAATAGATAATTGTAAACCCCTGGCCAAGGCTAAATTGGTGCAAAGCTGATTCTAACTGATTTGCGGTGGCAGAGATTAAAGGAACAAGCTCTCCTACTTCACCCTGGTTTAGAAATTCCCTAGGAGGTACCACCCAGTAATTAGAGAATCTATTCTAGGACTTCAGCCTTAAATCTGAACAATGGCAAGTGCAGGGAAATCAGGAGATACAGGCAGTTCAAATGAGTATAAAGATTTATTGCAAGCTTAAACTCTGTACAAGAATTGGACCATCTAATGGCCAAAGAAAGTGAGCATAAGATAAGAGAGGCATTCAAGGTGGGCTGGACTTAGATCTCTTGTGAGTCCGCAGTGATTTCTTACTTATGACACATTTGATCCAGTGGTGAAATCCAATTTTTTTTACTACCGGTTCTGTGGTCGTGGCTTGGTGGGCATGGCTTGGTGGGCGTGGCAGGGAAAGGATACTGCAAAATATCCATTCCCACCCCACTCCAGGGAAGGATACTACAAAATCCCCATTCCCTCCCCACTCCTGGGGAGAAGGATATTGCAAAAGCTCCATTCCCACCCTACTATGGGGTCAGCCAGAGGTGGTATTTGTCGGTTCTCTGAACTACTCAAAATTTCTGCTACCGGTTCTCTAGAACCTGCTGGATTTCACCCCCTGATTTGATCCCTCCCTCAGGCTCAGTCTGGTCATCTCCTACAAATATTCTCTAATAAACAGATGTCATTGTTAAATGTCAAGTTCATCTTTGAATTAATAAACAAGTATAATTATAACAACATACAGGTGCAAACAGATTAAATTTGTATTTCAAATTGCATACAGATATTAAAAAGCCTAATCTGAAAATTTACAATACAATAATGCACATACAACATAACATTTAGATATATATTAAAAGCCTTACTTTTTGTAAACCTCAATGGTAATTTACTGTAGCTGAATAACAGATGTTGTTGTAATGAATGAGTTATTATGCCATAGGACAAGCTCATCATGACAAGCAGTTTGGTTCTTGTAATAAAGCTATTAAATAAGAGAAAGTCCCATTGAAGTCATTGTGTTGTAATTTCAACCACAGGATGGTGTACGCAGGTCACTCCAATGTTTAAAATATATTTCATCATTAGATGTTCTGCATTGAAAGTTTTAGACTTTATTATTTGAACAATATGATATATATTTATATATATGATATATCTGTGTCTGTCTGTCTAGCATATCTATCTATCTATCTATCTATCTATCTATCTATCTATCTATCTATCTATCTATCTATCTATCTATCTATCTATCTATCAAAGTCTAACACTTTCAATGCAGTGCATCTAATGAGGATATATATAGGCGAAGCTGTTGAGCTACATACAGATAATCCTCAACCATTCTAAGTTACAATGACACTGAAAAACGTAGCTTAGACTTTTTAGGTGGCTCCTCACACTTAAAACTGTTGCAGCATCCCCATGTGATGAAAATTCGGGCACTTGGCAACCAATTCACATTTTTAATGGTGGAAGCGTCCCGGAGTCATATGATCACCATATGCAATGCTCCAAGCAAAGTCAATGGGAGAATGACTGCCTGATTCATTTAACAACTGCAGCAACTTACTTAACAGTAGCAAAAAAGGATGTGAACTCAGGCATGACTCATTTAACTACTAGTTTGTAAGCAGCAGAAGTTCTTGCTTGAGAATAGCATTCTGGTCCCAACTGAGGTCATAAGAAATAGGTTTCTTTAATTTTTGATTTAATTTTGTTACTACAAGACACATTTTAAAAAGACTTTAATATTGAGAGAGTGGGAAACTACAACTATTATCATATTTACTGAAAAATGTGGTCCCCAGAATAGCTGGGAGCCAGGTGGCATATACATTTCTATTTCTATTTCTATTTCTATTCCTATTTCTATTCCTATTCCTATTCCTATTCCTATTCCTATTCTATTCTATTCTATTCTATTCTATTCTATTCTATTCTATTCTATTCTATTCTATTCTATTCTATTCTATTCTATTCTATTTAATAAATTATAATCATTATCATGCTCTTGAAGAAGAAAACATAGGGAAAGGATATTTGTTAACTTGGAGACCTCCCAAATTTCCCCAAAGTTTATTTAATGGTCCATGTGTTCAGAAAGTTTGACAAACATTATTCTTGTCAAGGGACAAGATGTGTACAAAATGGGAATTGGAAGTGTCTTCAAATAGACTACAGGATGCGTGTTGATTTATCAAACTTAATTTACAAGTTAGACAAAAATGGGTCCTTTCCCCCAATCAGTACAAGTAACAATATTTTGTTTAAATTTCCTAGTTAGTTGTGTCCAGAAATCCTTTTTTATGTTAGGTTTAAATTGTATGCTAACTATAAATCACACATTTATAGATAAAGTAGCAGCTGGTAAGGTGGGGGAGAAATCAATGTTAATAAAAGTTTGGGTAAGTGCTATCAGTTATTATGTTTAAGTATGACATGTGAGCACTGTTACTGATGTAAGGATCCTTTGAACTCTACCGATTTCAAGGCTTTTGTTCTCCAGTCATAAATATTTACATTATATGCAAAAAAAACCAAAACACTACCCAGACTTGGCTATAAATATATTCCTGCTTTTCTTAGGCAGAATAATAATTGTTTGTGTTAGTGTCTTGCCATAACAATAGCATAATTGTTAGAATAAGGTAATGTTCCAGAAGTGGAATTGCCCATCTGGCAATTTCCCTGGTCAAAAGTCCAAATATGAATCCTATCTTGAAATAGTCTATGAAAAATTCTGCCCATCTCAAGGAGATGCAAAACTTGTATTGAGGGATAAAAGTTTGAAGTCTTTTTGGAATTCCATCCTGCTGTCTAGCCAGGAAACCAGCCTCCTTTCTAGGTCTGGTAGAGTTGGCCCTGATCCTGCACTATTTGCTCCTTACAGTAGAAAGAACGGCCCTCAACCTTTTGGGCACCAGGGACCGGTTCTATGGAGAGACATTTTTCCAGGAACTGGAGGGGACGTGGTTTCATGTGCTGCCTGCATCCTGCAGATGGGTCTTTGCTTGTTGACGTGGACCATGCCACAGCCCAGAGACTGGGAGTTGGGGACCTCTGCAGTAGAAGAAGCTGGTATTGCTGTGTTTATTGGTCAATACCTTGACAAGACATTTGGTTAGAGCAACTGTATAGTTTATAAACTTGAAATTAAGTTTTCTCACATTTTAGCAAGGGTTCTTTGTAGTTAATTCATTGTAATTAATGGTCAAGCTTGGAATGAGTTAAACAGACCTATGAATACCCAGGAAACATTGATAAGTAGTTTAATTGTGGAAAAGCTATTATGAAGGGATTGCAATAACTGCTGTTGTATCAAAAGCAAAACCTATTTATAGCAAAATCAGTGTACATATTGCTCATCTCCCTTTCTTGGGAGGGGCAGGACACTTCATGTTTCTTGGTTTGGTAAAGGATAGCTTTGATATTTTACTGTTTTCTCTGACATTTTGAGAATTAACTGTCGCACAAGGAACATTTTTGACCAATGAGCACACATGGCTTTGATAGTTTGTGAGGATTCTTACAAATGGTTGTTGTTACGAGCACCACAAACCTTAAATTACTCATTTCCTAGAATCATAAACTATAAGAGATGAAAGTGATCTTTATCACCAACTTGTCCATTGAAAGAAATTATTGTATAGTTTTCATTACCCAATCCTCTGTTATTGCATTGCCTCCAGTTTCAAACCAAATAATTGCTTCAAGTAATTATTGCTATTTCTGATGGCAAGCTAGATAAACTTATAAATAATTTATATTTGGTTTAGTACATTTGTTGTTTCATTTTTCAAGGTTTAACACTACACTAGCAAACTCACCCAAGAAAGAACATGGAAGTACAGTCCTAATTCGCACAATCCGTTTTTTCACAAATTATTATTTTCTGGTAGTAACTTTACATCATTCAGTCTGTTTAAGATGTTAGAATTTTTTTTTTTTAATTTGATTTATATGCCGCCCTTCTCTGGAGACTCAGGGCGGCTTACATTGCATTAAGCAATTAAGCAATTTGAGTCTTTTGCTCTCACAGTTGTGATAAAAGGATAGATCAGACTCATATTGGTTTTCATAAGATAACGGGACTTATTTACCTGGTTAAAAATTTATGTTACCCAAACAGAGCTTGGCTGAGCTTTATGTAGTCAGCACATTTAAGGGAAAAGATGGGAGAATGCTTGTTACAGAATTACAGGATAACAGAGTTGTAGGGGACCTTGGAGGTCTTCTAGTCCAATCCCTTGTTCAAGCAGGAGACACTATACCATTCTCGACAAATGGTGTCCAATCTCTTCTTAAAAGCTTCCAGTGATGGGACACTTACAACTTTTGGAGACAAGCCATTAATTGTAAGAAAGTTCTCCTTAGTTCTAGATCACTTTTCTCTTTGATAAGCTTCCATCTGTTATTCTTGTCCAACCCTCATGTGCTTTGGAGAATAGGTTGGCCCCTGATCTCTGTGACAGCTCATCAAATATTGGAAGACTGCTATCATGTTACCTCTAGTCCTCTTTGTTAGACTGGGCATGCTCAGTTTAGCTTGTGTTCAGCAGGAATGAACAGCCACCATGTCACCTGTAAATGGCTTAATGTAGGGATTGGCAATTGTTTCAGATGCCAGATACTACTCATGATCTCAAAAAAAGAAAGTTAAAATTTAATTAAAATGTAAAGCAATCAAATTTCATTGGTCATGCTATTTTGATCACTTTATAAAATATGTATTTATTTATCAAGGTTCCATAAAGGATCTCAATGGGTGTTGCCTTAATGTCTTTTGTTTAAAGACTTTCCAAAAATGCTGTTCAGTGTCCTACAACTTTAGTGATTTAATTCAGTAAAGAAGAATGAGTTGTTGACTTGAATGAGATGTTCAGGGACAAGAAGGATGTATGTTCTTGTTATAATCAGTGAAGGAAAGGGATCCTGCGCAGTTCTGTTAACTTCCTAATCTGTAGGAGAAGAGGCTGTGGGCTGAGTGAAGTGAGGACTCAGCCTAGAATTGTTACATGTCCACAAATGTTCCAAGTTCACCCACCCCCCTTGAATTTTGTTGACTTTTAGGTAAAAGTAAAGGTTCCCCTCGCACATATGTGCTAGTCGTTACCGACTCTAGGGGGTGGTGCTCATCTCTATTTCAAAGCCAAAGAGCCAGTGCTGTCCATGGTCATGTGGCTGGCATGACTAAACACCAAAGGCCAAAGGCGCACGGAACACTGTTACCTTCCCACCAAAGGTGTTCCTTATTTTTCTACTTGCATTTTTATGTGCTTTCAAACTGCTAGGTTAGCAGAAGCTGAGACAAGTAATGGGAGCTCACCTCATTACACGGCACTAGGGATTTGAACCACTGAATTGCTGACCTTTCGATCGACAAGCTCAGCGTCTTAGCCACTGAGCCACCACATCCCATAATTGTTGACTTTTATCTAGAGCCAATTTAGTGCTTACCATGACTTGACTAGATTCTTGTGCATAGACATGAACAATACAGCTCTGTGTATATAGCTCTGTGTATACAGCTCTATGTGTAAGTTGGGTTCCTTTTGCACAGTTACTAAAAATTCAGTCTGCTACAACTTGGATAACCATGTGGTAGGAATTAACCGTGGACTGTCCTTGTGGAAATCAAGAGATTGTTCTATCTAACCTTCCTATCAGTGTGATAATACAGAAATTGAGCCCATAAGTTATGATTAATCTTAACTATTATCTCCAGTGATCACTTTCTTCTATAGAGTAGGATGTCCTTGCTAATTACTAGATAGCGTATGTTGCAAGTTTGCTTGTTGTAATATTGCAATTGCATAACTAATTTGCTGGAAGTGTGTTTATATTTTAATGTCTGTACTTCTTGAAAGATGCCATAACATGTTAAAAATGTTGCAAGTAGATGTTAAAGATATTTTCAGTATAGCTGTCTACCGAAACTAGATGCTAAACATAGTGTGTTTATTATGTAGTAATAAAGCTGGGCCTAAAATTCACCATTTTGGCCTGTGGTTGCTCAGTTCTTGGTGCTGAAGTCAGTAATGAAAGGTGATAATGCTATTCTTTTTATTTAGCATGTCCCTTATTCAGAATTTCTGGGATCATTCATATCTGTTGATCCAATCAATGATCCAAGATTGATTACCTTTATGTATCATTTAATGGCTAGATTACATGCCAACAGTTTCTCCCCTAAAAAGTATAAGAATGTTTCAACTTTGAGGTTGAAACCAGAATCTGTGGAAAGGGTGGGAACCCTTCGCTTCCCAAATTTAGAATTGCTATACAGCTTCATTGCTGTATTTCATTGCAAACAGACTAATGCCTTAAACCGTTCTAAATAATCCGTACATTGAGTGCTCCTGTTTCCTTTTCTTTCTTGTTTTGGAGTTTGTGAAGAGGTTTTCATAAAAGATTTGGCTCTGATTTGCCAGAAGAATAAGGTGGGACGCAAAAAGCTGTTAAGTAGCATTCCAGGCCATGACTTTTTTTCAGTAGCAATTTTCAGTGTCAGGTTTTAAACTCCTTGAAAGCTGTTAGTTTTGAAAAACAGTTGAAAAACATGGCTTTAAGGAGCTGTTGCATGATTATCTGGAGCCAAATAGTGTACCATCTTTTTTACTTTTGCTAGTTCAGTAGTCCTTTTTTTGTACAATGTCTCCTTATGATTTATATAGGAAAATTAATATTTTCCAAATTGCCCTTAAAGTCAATTTGAATTAGTATTTGTTGTCCTCCTCAACTGATGCCCTCTAGATGTCCTTTGCCTAACATCTATGTTGTCTGTGGATGTGGCTATCCGTGAAGAGTATTTGGAAGCTACAGCTGATAGAGAATGCAGCAACTTAGTTACCAGCTAAGTCCAATTCAAGGTGTTGGTTATTAGCTTTAAAGTCATTATGACATGGATTCAAGGTATCTCCCCAATGTGATCAATTCGCTCGACCTTATCTGTCAAGGAATTCTGGCTGGCAGGGTCAAGGAGAAGAGCCTTTTCCACTGTGACCCCTGCCCTGTTGAACATTTTGTTGAACTATCTGCTTCCAGAGTTGAGATCTGCCTCCAAAACCTGGTTTTGCCAGCTGACTTGGTGCCCTGATGGGGATGCCCTTCATTGAAAGTGGTTGATGGGTTAAGAAAGAAGAGCTCACCCACATGCCATCTGCCCTTTAGTTTTTATTTAAATCTTTTAATTTTAACTGTTTTTATATTTATCTTTTTAACATTTTGTAACCATCCTGAGTTATTTTATCGGTGAGAGGGGTGGCATTTAAATTTAAGAAATAAATAAAAATAAAATCTTGTGTTCTACCTGATTTGTAATTACCAGATGTGAACCTGGGGGATCAAATGCAAATGAAGGGCATTGCACATTCAGTACAAAAAAAAAGAAAGGAAAATTTAGCCTAAAAGACCCATAATTTCAGCACCTAAAACTATAAAAATCCATATATTCTTCTTTCAATTCTTCAAATGCATTTTACATCTTTTCAACTTGCTGCATTACTTATGTCTGAAAGGAGGGAAGCTATAACTTAAGAAATAGAGGTATCTACTGAAATATCTAATCAGATCATATATTTCAACATATGATTTTCCAGGGAAGTACATTTACCTTTTTGCCACAGGACTTTAATTGTGTAATGTCCTGTCTAATGTGATATGAGAAACTTTGAATTTTTTTTGACCTTGTTAAATGGTTATCACTTCAAATTGGCAGTCGTGTCTTGTATGACCAGTTAGATTGCATAGCTCTCATTCTTAAAGAAAAATGTAGTCGGGTAACTTTAACTGTTTTTTTTTTTTGTCAAAACTGAAAGTAGGCTTAGACATTTTTATTACTAATCAAACAATTACAATGCATCAAGATTCAAGTTGTCTTTCAGGCTAATGGAACTCCCTTCCACTTGCCTATTTTTGGAGGTAATTTTCAAGGCAGACAACAAAAATGAGATCTATATTGAATATATGTTGACTTCTGCTGAGCTTGTAGATCGCAGCTATGCAGTAGTCCCTTCAAAGGAGCATAAAGTGTTCTTTAACCAAGAAAGTGACAATACTTCTCCGGACATATGTTCCTGAGCCCCATCTAGATCTCAGGGTTCGAAGACCCATCAAGCAATGCAAATTCATGAATGAATTAAACCCCATTTTACCCTTTCTCCAACTATGACCCTTATCTTTCCATACAACCCCATAGCTCTAAGAGTTCCCTGAATGGATGTTCTGTGGAAATTTGCAGCCCATTACATACTGTATTTTTCAGACATACAACATACCTATCTTTTTTGGTGAGGAAAACAAGAAAAAGTAATTTGCCTCTGCCTCTGCCTCCCAGCAATTTTGCCTCATTGCAGCAAACAGCCTGCTTTACTTTCATTTTCGTTTTCAGCATAGCTTGATTAGCACAAGAAAAAAAAAATCTGCTCCCAGCAATTTACCTCCTTGCAGCAAGCAGCAGAGGCCCGTACAAAACAGCTGAGAGCAAAACAGCTGAGAATAGGGAAGCCGATCCAATTTATGCTAATTTGGCTGTGCTGAAGCTGAAATGAGCTGTTCCTTCTTGCTACAAGGAGGTAAACTGCTGGGAAGCAGAGGCCAAAGGGTGGGGGCCAGTGGGTGGGTGGGGCTACATTCGGTGTATAAGATGCACTTAAATTTTCATCCCCTTTTAGGGGAGAAAAAAGTGCATCTTATATTCAAAAAAATATGGCACTTAACATAATCTGCAGTAGCTTTATCTATATTGAATTGCACTGCATATTTGAGGCTGACATCCTGATTGTTTGGTAGACATTTAAAGGCTTCTGACAATCAAATCAAATCAAATCAAACCTTTATTGTCAATGCACAACATGTGTACAATGAGATTGAATGAGCCTCCCTTGGTCCACCCCTCCTCCATCGAAAACACAGAATACATCTCAATAACTCAGTAAATAAAAGAAAAAAATCCCTAACCCAAATAAGTAATAACTGCACACATTCCCATATACATATATGTATATAACATTATATTATATTACACCGGTATAAACATGTTGCACGTTGCGCTGGCCCTGCAAGTCTATTATATTAAACCTGATTGTGCTGTCATGTTGCATTCAGAAGTCTGACGGCCCATGGATAAAAGCTATTTTTCAGCCTATTCGTTCAGCTGGCTATGCTGCTATATCTCCTGCCCGATGGTAGGAGAGTAAAGAAGTGCTGACAGGGTGTGAATCATCCCTGAGAATCCCCAAAGTCTATATCATGTTTAGCACTCGTTGAAGGAACATATGGCTGTTTTGTTGGTAACAAATGCCATTTTAAGCAGATGTGTAGGCAGATAATGAAGCAATAATTCTCTTCCTCTGCCCCCCCCACTTTATACATTAATTGTAAAGATTGGTCCCTTCTAAAAGCCCAGCAATGGCTTATATTTTAATTCTGATCATTTGCACATGTTCACATGTTACCAATGACTAATTTTTCTCTTTAGTGCTTTCTGTGAACAAGAAAGTGACATAATTAGCTATTAAAATGTGTTTGCTTATTTATATAGTGTTAAGCACTACTCCCATTTACCAGAAAGTAAGTCTCAGTGAGCTTAATAGCTATGTAGCTTAGTAGCTATTATTAGCTACTATTAGCTACTATTAGCTACTAGCTTAGTAGCTATTATTAAAAAATAATTTCTAAAATATTTGCATTGCTTTTTATTGAACTATTACAAGCGAATTATGCATACGACAAATTTAAGATGCATGCATAAAATGTGAAAAAAATCTTAAGACAACTTAGCAACCAGAACAGATATCTCAAAATAAAGATATGGGATAGTAAAACCTGAACCTTCCTATTGATAGTCAGGAGTTGCTAGCTATGATTTTGGAACAGGGAAAATACATTATTGTGCAGCATTGTAAACTTGAATTCTAGATGAGTTAGAATCTCTTAATGTGATTTCCCTTTCATGTGCAAGCAGCTGTTTTCATACATGGTATTTTTTATTGAATTTTTCATTGTTTTGCTTAGTTTACTAGATTGAGTTTAGTTTATTAGTGCTGTTTTTTAAATTAATTACACATATATTTTTCCAGAAATATTTGTTATGCAAAATGTTTTGTCCCTGCAGTCTTCACTTAAAGTTATTTTCTTGATATGCTACATCATTGAGTGCATCTTCTTGCATCATAGAATATTAAGCATCAAAGATAGACATGGAGGGTAATTATTCCACATTTACATTTTTGAAATGTTGTGAGGAATTATTTATGACAGTATGGAGGCTGCTCCTATGGTATTTCAAAATGCTTGGTTCTTACACCGTTCTGGTTAATTTTTCCAGTCTTTGCTCAATAGATGTAATCTTGCAAAATGATATACATGCTTTAAACAGTACTGTCTTATCTGCCTGGCTTCTCCTTTTTTTCTCCCTTGCTTTTCACCTTTCAGATGGACTATCAAGACTTTTGTTGCTACAAAGACCTGTAGCAGTCATAGCAGAAGTTGTCAGTCCACGTTATCGTTCCAAATTAGCAAGGGTGAAAACAATCAAGGATTCCCTGAAAACAAAAACACTTCATTCCTGAGTGTTTGGGGAATGAAGAAGTGACAATATGGAAGCGCCCATACACAACATTAAAATAGGCCCATTGTAAACTATAGGCTAAAGTAATGGCTACTATAATGTAAGTTATTCTAATTTAGTTGTGGCAAATTCTAGATCAGTGGTCCCCAACCTTTTCAGCTTTGTGGATTGGTGGCAGTGGGGGGGGGAAGAGGATGGTACCACTTGCACAGCCCAAAGGTCTGCAGCCCAGTACTGGGTTGGCCTGGGGGTTGAGGACCTCTATTCTAGAACTAATTTACCTCATAGATGTACTGCCATGACTTCAGTTTATTACCAAGATTTAACAATATTTTTTCATAAATGGGGTATTTTCTCAATATCTTTTGATTTTCTCAATTTTCTTTTGATAGTTGCCTATTCCTCCCTACGGGTGAGACTTAATACTATCTAGAGGAAACCACATGGACTTTCCATTTATTATACCACAAACTGACTGTACAATATATCATGTAGAAATACCAAATTATACCTCTAAATAATGTCAGTGTTGAATTGTGACCTCCAGACCCTTAATAAACATCCAACAACCTTTGTTCTTTTGTGTTTAGTCAACCTGCAAAGCAAAAAAATAAATAAAAATAAAATCATTTAATCTTGTGATGACTAAATAATCTGTGATGATCTTGATCTGGAAAATTTTTCAATGATTATTTTGTTCTCATTCTGGCTTTGTGAGTTAAACAGCTGCAATTCTCAGTTGGACATCAGAACAATTTTCTGACTGGTAAGATGTGATTAAAATAGTTCTGACTGCCTCACAATGTGGTGGACTTTTCTTTATTCAAGATGTCTTTCACTTTGTTATTTTTCTTCTATGTCTGTTATTTTCATGAGATTGATTTGTTAGATTTAGGAGCCACAGGACTCCCAAAGGACTGGCTAAATTTATACTTAAAGTAAGAAAGCAATAAAAAAAATGCTAGAAAGAAGATCCAGACAGACATGACTTTTAAGATTTGTGGAACATTCTCAGAATTGGAGCTAAGCGCATCTCTGAGGAATATCATTCATAACTGCCCATGTGCCATGAAGGAATTTATAAGTGATAATAAGCAACTTAAATAGTACACAGAAGCTCACTGGCAACAAGTGAAGCTGTAGGAGCTGTAGTGACACATGGACATTCCAAGACATGCCAACATTGCCTGTGCTATTGCATTCTGGATCAGTTGCAACTTCTGAATAGTCATCAAGGCCAACCCCATGTAGAACGCAATACAGGAGTCTAAGCAAGAGATGGCTAGGGCATGTCTGATAATCTGAAGGGCTTCCTGATCCAGGAATGGATGTAACTGACAGACCAGATAAAGCTTTGTAAAACTCTCGATTTCAGCTGCAATGTGCATTCTAATCCCCAGATTTGCAAAGCCCCCCCCAATCCAGAGCCCCCCCAGTCTTGTCAGGACTGAGTCTGAGTCTATTTCTCCCCATCCAGACCCACAAAGCCTCCAGATACTGAGATAGGAATTGACTATTTGGCTGGTATAGCATTGAGAAGTATTACTAGGTATCACCCACATATTGATAATAATAGACTCCAAAAGATTAACTCACCCTGTGGTTTCATGTAGATGCTAAACAGGAGGGGAAGGAATGTCAAACCCTGAGGCACCCCACAAGTGAGAGGCTGTGGGTATGACACCTTTCCCACATCAACGTTGATTGGAACCAGCTGATGAGAGCCACCACAACACAGAGCCACCAACTCCTAAAACCACAACTGGCCAGAAAGATACTGTAATTGATGGCATTAAAAACATAGAGAGATTAAGGAACATCAGAATAGAGCACCACCCTCATCCCAAGTCATTCAGAGTTATCAGGAAGTACAAATAATGCTGTCTCCATACTGAATCCCAGATGAAATGGGTCAAGACAGTCAGCTTCTTCCAGGTTCCACTGTTACTTTTACCGTATTGGCTCCTTGCCTAATACAGATGGTCCTCAGTTAACAATGGCAACTGGGATCCGAATTGCCAACATTAAGTGATACTGTTAAGCAAATCTCCACAGGTCATTAAGCAATCATCTGACCATGTTCCCTAAAAAGGGAAAGTTGGCAGTTGTCCAAAATTGTCAGGTTTGACGGGGAAAACACCACCCATTCTCTCAAACAGGCTGATACCACTGCCTGGGCCCAAATATAGGTCACCTCCCAGTATATTGTGCTATTAAAGCTCTTCTGATTGAAGTTCTGATAGAAGTTTTTAGAGAGAAGCAAAGCTATTGAATGTTCTCTTGAGAATATATACTGACTAGTAGAATTCTACTGTAGAGTTTGGACTGACTTTGCATCATGCTATTGCATGCTTTGTTAAATAGTAACATATGCCACATACTACAGTTAATTGGTTTTCATAACTGTAGCCGCTGCCGCTACTGGTTCACCTGAACCAAGGTGAACCAGTAGAAACCCACCCCTGGTACACATGCTTTTTAATCACACATTCCTGCTAGCTGTAGGAGTTTTAGGATCAGGAGATACGATTTATAATAATAAAAAGGGATAGCTAGAATTAAAAGTTGGCAAATCTGAACTGGAGAGAACCAGCTTCTAAAGCCTTCAGGATTAAACTGATCTCAAAACAAATGATTCAGAAATTACCTGGAAATGTTCATTCTGCCCTGCCTGGGCTAGCATCCAGCTTGGAATGCTCATGAATCTCACATCAGAAACTTTTTCTCCGTTCCAGTTGATAAATTAGGTCCTCCTGTCCAAAATATCTGAATTTTGCAATTAGCTGTCTGAGATATGTTTAAAACATTACACTTTACACTTTGGCTATGTGCATAAATTGGACTCTGTGTGTGTGTGTGTGTGTGTGTGTGTGTGTGTGTGTGTGTCTATTTATGTATGTATCTCCACAGAAAAAAAAAGCAAGGCATTGGGGCATGAGCCCAAAATTTCAACTTAAATTTAATGTGTGATTTGCCCATCTTTTGCCAGAAGAAGAAACTCAATATTGTCTGCAAATAAGCCTCTTTACAGGGATATTTTTCTTTCACAGTTTTAATTCTAACTTAACTTCTGTGGTCCACATCCCATATTTAAAAGGTTCCTAAGGGGATATGTGTAAGTGTACTCACATGCCTATTGTCCCTTGTCACATTTTAGTTTTTTCATTTTGTTCGTTTGAATTTGTAGTTTTTGTTAGGCATATAAATAAATAAAATAAATGTGTCAGAGCAAGTATTTATCAATCAATCTACTTCAATGTGAGGTCTCCAAAACCTTTGGAATTATTTCTCTATAATTTCTGCAAATAGGGGAATGCTGCCTAGAGAGGTTAAATTAAAGTTCAACAGAACTGTAAGATAAACCATTTTGAAAAATTGTTGCAAGGTTTATGGATTTATTTTACTTTAGATGTTCTTACTTTAGTAAGATTTTTTTTTTATGGACTTGGGTTGCCTTGGCTTGTACCTTGCCTTAAAGCCAAGTTCAAAATCCTTGTCAGGTTCAACAATGATTTGACTTGTGAGATTAGAAGATTATGATATTTCATCTAGAAATCTGTTACACAATAGGATAAATATTTTTATGTTGTTTTTCAGCCATTTTCAGAAAGTGGAAATTCATATTGGAGGCTGTCTTGGAGGCTACCATTACATCTACAAGATAGCATAATTCTTATCCTATCAGACTCAGTACTGATTCTACAATGTCTAGTATAGATCCATTTCAGCAGATTATGGTAAGTGGATAATTGTTCTATTTTGATTACCCAAAATAATTATTTTAATTATGGTAACAAATATTAGGGCCTGCATGTTTTGAAATATAGAGATAGGAAAAATTTAAAATAAGGAAATAAAACGGAAAGGCACTGGGTTAAACTAAATCGTTCAAATTGATTGCTAGAAGGGCTAGAAATTCTATAAAAAGAAACTGTACTAACTGCACTATGGAATTCTGAAAACCTGTAGGAAATTAAAATATTTAGATATTTGAGCTTACAATATCCAAGCATTCCAGGGTCCTGGAACAAGTTCTTGCCATTTACACTGCAGAGATGCTCCAACTCCTAACAAAATATATATTTGATTTGAAAGCTAGCAAATAATAGTATTTATTTCAGAAGAAACTAAAGTAGATTAGGTTATTGGGGTTCATTTGAAATAAGTAATTGTTCTGATTCAGATATCACATTTTCTTAGTCTGCAAGCTGTGCTCGGAAGATCAGGAACATGGCAACTGTTTCTAGTTCTCATTTCTTCTGTCTTCCCTCAAAGCAAGATTTTTTATTCCCTTCTATGGTTTGCTATGGTTATTAGGCCTTTGTCAAGAAGTCCCAAGTAATCCTGAATCCTGATTGCTTATTTATTTCTTTGAGTGTTTGCAGCCAGTGTTGTTTAAACTGACCTAAGCTGACAGCAAGCTGTGGTTACAGCAAACCACTGGAAGGAGCCATGCTGGAGAGAGAGAAGGAAGCTGCAAAAGAAATACCCTGGCTGAACTTTCGATTCCTTATGCATCCTTTATATCTGATGATTGTAACCTTTTCCACAAGGATGTAGTCATTATATTCTTTTAAGTGCAACAACAGCTCATACTTACAAAACAGAATGGCTGTTTCACTTTGACTATACTTTTACCGGGTTAATGTTACCCAGAGCTGCTTTTGTCTATTTCACTCAACTTTAGTAAAATAAGGAAAATTATTTTAATTAGTAAATTAAATCGACATTCATAATTGTATAACTTTGAATATGCCTATGTAGGGCCGTATTTTAGATGAAAGTCATTTTTTCGTACTGCAGTTGTGAAGCCATTCCAAAATGTTAGAATATTTAGCAGACCAACAATTTAACAAAATCTGTAAATTCAGTGTAAGCTGTCCACCAACTGCTATCTTGCTGCCTGGAGCTCTCCATGCTGTAATAGAGAATGTATCAATTCCCATTATATATACGAAAGAGGTCTTTAAAAAAAAAAAACACAACCTAGATCAGTGATGGCTAACCTTTTTGCCATTGCGTGCCAAAAGCAGGGGGAGCACAAGGGGTCATGTGTGTGTGTGTGTGTGCCCGCCCACACCCATAATTCTATGCACCCCCCCATGCATGCACACACGACCCCCCTGCGCTCCCCTTCCTTTGGGCACGTGATGGCACGGTGGGCCCAGTAGGCCTGTTTTTCGCCCTTCCCAGGCTCCAGAGGCTTTCTAGGAAATTGGCAAATGGGCCGTTTCCGGCCTCTGGAAGGCCTCCAGGTGGGTTGGGAAGGCCGTTTTCGCCCTCCCTAGGCTCCTAGAAAGCCTCTGGAGCCTGGGGAGAGAGAAAAACAGGCCTTCCCCACATACCCTCACGCCCTCCGGAGGCAGGAAACAGATTGTTTCCCTACTCCGGTGGGCCCAGAAGGCCCGAAAATCAGCTGGCCAGTGCACACACTGAGTCACGTGCCCACTGATATGGTTCTGCGTGCCACAGGTTCGCCATCACAGATCTAGATTGTCTTCCAGATTAACTGTTTTGTATCTTCATGCTGTTGGTTTGGGCTCAAAGAGAAAGAGAAATTGGATATTGATTAAAATAATCAAGCTGTACCGTATGTTTATGTTTATGTTTATTAGATTTCTATACCGCCCTTCTCCTGAAGGACTCAGGGCGGTGTACAGCCATATTAAAACACATATAAATATACAAAATTTAAAACAATTTAAAATTGAATATATAAAAATTTGGCCCATAGATTAAAACATACATACACCCATTCTAAAATTCGTATTAGGCCAGGCCAGCTTGTTGGAACAAAAGGGTCTTCAAGGCGCGGCGAAAGGTACGCAAGTCGGGGATGAGATGACTCTCAAGGAGCACCTCATTCCAGACGGCTGGTGCCCCCACAGAGAAGGCTCTCCCCCTCGGTGTCGTCAGTCGGCATTGTCTGGCCGATGGCACCCTGAGGAGTCCCTCTCTGTGGGAGCGTATTGGCCAGTGGGAGGTTGTTGCTGGCAGCAGGCGGTCTCGTATATACCCCGGTCCTAAGCCATGGAGCGCTTTAAAGGTGGTGACCAACATCTTGAATCGCACTCGGAAGACCACCGGGAGCCAGTGCAGCTTGCGCAGGAGGGGTGTTACGTGGGTGAGCTGAGTCGCCCTCATAACCACCCGCGTGGCCGCATTCTGGACCAGTTGGAGCCTCCGAGCGCTCCGAGGGCATGAGTGACCGTGCTCAAGGCATCCCTGTCCAGAAAGAGATGCAACTGGTGTATCAGGCGAACCTGATAAAAAGCTCCCCTGGCCATGGCCGTGATATGATCTTCCGAGGACAGCCGTGCATCCAGGAGAACACCCAAGTTGCGAACCTTCTCTGAGGGGGACAAGATATCACCCCCAGTAGTCAGAGATGGAGCCAGCTGACTATACCGGGACGCTGGAAACCACAGCCACTCAGTCTTGGAAGGGTTGAGTCTGAGCTTGTTCCTCCCCATCCAGATCCGCACGGCCTCCAGGCACCGGGACATCACATCAAGGGCATCATTGGGGTAGTCCGGGGTGGAGATGTACATCTGAGTATCGTCAGCGTACTGATGAAACCTCACCCTGAAACCATGGCTCTCGCCCAGCGGCTTCACATAAATGTTGAACAAAAGGGGCAAGAGGACTGACCCTTGTGGCACCCTACATACAAGGCGCCTTGAGGTCGACCTCTGTCCCCCTGCCAACACAAACTGCGTACGATCGGAGAGGAAGGAGGAGAACTACCGTAACATGGTGCCCCCCACTCCCAACCCCTCCAATCGTCACAGCATGATACCATGGTCGATGGTATCAAAAGCCACTGAGAGATCTAATAGGACCAGGACAGAGGAACAACCCCTGTCCTGAGCCATCCAGAGATCATCAACCAATGTGACCAATGCCGTTTCCGTGCTGTACCCAGGCCTGAAGCCCAACTGGAATGTATCTAGATAATCAGCTTCATCCAGGTACTGGGGAAGTTGTCACGCCACCACACTCTCAACAACCTTCGCAACAAAGCAAAGGTTGGAGACTGGATGATAATTCGCTAATACATCCGGGTCCAGGGAAGGCTTCTTGAGGAGAGGCCTCACCACCGCCTCTTTTAAAGAGGGGGGGAAGAGACCCTCACTCAAAGAAGTATTAATAATCCCCTGGAGCCAGCTTCGTGTAACTGGGAGGCCAGCACCAACCAGGAGGGACACAGGTCCAATAAACATGTGGCAGGGCTAAGCCTACCCAGAATCCTGTCCTCATCCTCGGGAGTCACAAGATCAAACCCCTCCCAGATAACATTCTTAAGAGTATGTCCTAACAGTGGTTTGATTCTTAACTTGAAAGAAAGACTTCAAAATTTCTCATTATATTTGTAGAGAAGCACCTTCCATCAAGTTTTTACAGATGCAAACTAAAAATTTAAGTGATTACCCTGTTGCATTTTTGTTTCTGAAATTATAATTTCTGCTAAATAACTCTTTATTACTTTTAAGTTGCTGAAATACAACAAAAGGCATCTAGTTCTTATAAAATGAGGAACCCCAAAACATTAAGCATATGAAAACATCAATATATATCTACAAGAAATTCCATTGTGTACGTGCAAGAAACAAGTAACTGGGAAAATCCCTTCCAGAATAGGATTTCAGTTTCTATAGCTGAAGAGTACTAGGTTTCCTATCTTGCTGAACAATGTTAATATTTCATTCTGGTTAATTTTGTCTCACTTCTTTATCCATTTATATTTTGCTCAGTTTTGCACAATTATTTGTATGTCTTGAAAGTTGATGCTCTACTTGTTCCTTCTTGGTTCATTTTATTTATTTTGTTTTTTAATATAATTTTATTTGGGGTGTATTTTGGAATACACATATATCTTGCTTAGTGACCACAATTGGGGCTGGCAATTGTTGCTAAGGGCTGCAATCACTAATTGGAAAATCATGTAACCATGACTGGCTTATGACCGGCTCACTTCCAATTTGGTTGTTAGGTGAATCACTGTGGTTGATACGTGCAATTTTACTTCTGAGTTCCTCCTTAACTCTGCTTGTTGGAAGCTGGTTGTGATGTCCAGAAATAGTGACTGTAGGTCAGTGGGACATTTTGACAGTTATAAATGCATACCAGTTGTGAAGCACCAAAGTGGCAATCATGTGACCATGGGATGTTGTAACGGTTGTAAATGCAAGGATTTGGTTTTTTTATATTGTTGTAATCTTGAACGTCATTAAACAAAGCAGTTGGTAAGTGAGGACTAGTTGTAAACACAGATCAGGTAGAAATACATGCACTAAGAACCAATGGTCTTGTTTGCTGTCCTTTGATAGCACCTTGGTCATAATATTATTTAGTAGGAACAATGATCATCAGATCAAAGTGATATGGAGTTGTAAAATCAGGAGTTAATCACCACAAATTATCTTGTATTGGTAGCTCCTTTCAGTAGTTCATATCTGGGGCTTTCTGAGTAACCTCTGAAAAAACAAAACTTTTTTTGTTAAAAAAAGACACATTTAATAATTTCACCTTGAAGATATTAGTTTCTTTAGTTCTTTAATCTGTGGCAGCAAGTAAAACACCTATTAGATAAACTGGATGAATCATTTTTAATGTGATACTATTTGTTTTCAATATCTGGAAATTAGCTAAGTGTTTTGACTGCTTAACTTCATACGTTAGGGAAACAACAGTTACTGTAAAAATTATCACATGCTCTCAAATGCACATGTTTTCTACATGAAGTTCATATTCCTGTAACTGTAGTAACTGTACTTATTGTAGGGCAATAAGCTGACTTTGTATAAATATACAAGGCTATTGCTTAACGCACTGTAAGCCGCACTGAGTCTCCGGAGAAGGGTGGCATATAAATCAAATTAAAAAACAAAACAAAACAAACTGTAGTCAAACAAAAATTAAGCTTGAGTTGTATCCATATCCTATGGAAATAGTTGGCAAAACATGCTCACCAAGCAAGAAGGCCACAAATTCCTTCATCATAATGTTCTTCTAAAAATATCCTTCACTTTCTCGGATTTTTTAAAATTTGTAATGTGGGTTTGACTCTTATGGCAGTCATATCCTTCTGAGACAACTAATAATTCTCAAAAAGCAATGTTGATGCAATAAGAGTTTTTCCCACTTCTTTTTCCCTCCTTTTTATTTGAGGTTTGACTTAATGGGGCAAAAGAAATGGAAGTGGAATATTGCAAGTTGGGGTGAATAAAGTAGTAGTCATACTGTTCACAGATGCTTTGACATAAGCTTTGACTGCCATCTCCTGGATAAAGGGTTCAAGTTGGAAATATAACAATATGGTTTCTCCTCGCTTTATGCAAATTTTCTACTATGCAATTGATCATTTTCATCCAAGAATTAGCTTTATGTAAAAATAATTTGCCATTCTATAATTTCATGATAGGACTTTTCCCCACCAAACCTGTTTGAACATTTTCCCGCCAAAATCTTTTTTCTGCCGTCACACATGCTATGAGGTGGTTATACCTCCCTCCCTCCCTCCCTTATATAAAATAAAATATATAAAATAAAAACAGCAATTGGACATAATTTGGAACAGCTTATAATTCTCCAAAGAGGGCCAGATATTTCTCTTTTTTTGCATATAAATATTATGTCTCATTATTCAAGTAGATAAAGCTCATGGATCTCCATCATTCATTAATAGGTGGAATCAGGCTGCTGAGCAGATAACTGCAGTATAGTTTAAAAGATAGTGGCTCTTTTCCCCCTGAGCAATCCGATAATGTTTGCCTTTGCATTTTTCTGACTCTACCAGCAATCCCTTAAGCGATTACATTGTTAGGATCTGCTCTGATTGTTATCATCAACCAAGATAGCAAGATCGTACATGATTTTTTTTATTGCTTGGATTTGGTCCTGTCACTCAACAAAATCCGACCAGCCAACAGAGAGATAGTTTTTGTTTCTTTGTTCTTGTCCATGTTAATCTTGCCCATGGCTGTTCTTAGGAAGAAAATTTCCAAATTCTCTTTGATTCCATCAACAGTATTCTGGTCTGAGGAGGGCAGAAGGATCAGGGCAGTTATATATCTCAGCCCGCACACCCTTTCATCATTCAGCCTTACTAGCTGTTGCAGTAATTGACATTTTTGCATGAAAGTCATATCAGTTCATTTCTAACCACAGTTCAAAATGCTGGGGCAAGCCTTTTAACTCTACAGGATCCAAGTAGTGGAATGAATGTGGCTTTTCATAGCATGTAAGTAAGAAAAATTTGCCCCTCACTACCACTAGCAGGATGTTACCATGAAAATGTTTGTGAAAATCCTGCTAGTAGTGATTGTAAGGAATAAATCTTTCTGACCTCATTCAAGGAATGTTCTTTCCAGAATAGGCTGCTTGGCACCAATTTGATAATCTTTTCAGTATCATCAAAAATATTAAAGGTTCCTTTAATTATCGAATTACAAATTTTCAAATTATTAGGTTTATTTTTTTGTGGACGTAAAAACTATTTGGAATATATCAATATAACATAAAAACTATTTTGAGTATATCAATGCAGTAATATCAGCATTAATATGACTACATAATCCAACTATAATAAATAGCAAACTATATGATTGAAATTAGTTAAGTTAATAATAAGTTGCCTATCTGGTCATTTCTCAGTTTGCAAACATTGACAGATTGCTGTCTGTCTCTTGAAGCAGAACACACTTCCTATATTTTGTTCTATATTTTGGTTTCCCTAAATATATTGTAATATATTTGCTATGCAGGCAATAATAGGAGTTACACTTTGATTCATTTGGGGGATATAAGATGGAGAAAGTTGCTTTCTTGCTTTGCATGGAAATGACAAGTTTCATTTTGGATTCCCACAAGATTGAGGCAAAAGCAAACTCTTCCTTTGCATCTTCCCTTAAAGCTGACTGTCGGGGTGCAGATGGACAATTCTTCCTTCTTAATCTAAACATTGCCTGCAAAGATTTTTGAAATTTGGCAGACAGTAAAGGAGATTAGGGTGAATATCTTAGAATATGTCTAAGCTTGATGGACTGATTGATGGACAAAGTTTTGTTTTGTTTTTTTTTGCACAGGACATGCTGTTGAAAAAGTTACCCAAACTTGCAAAGTTAGAAAATCACTGCTATAAGTCCATATAGTCATGAATACAGGTCTTTTTGTATATTTGTGAGTTGCATTCTATGATATTTAGGCATCATAAAAAATTAATCAAATCAAAAAGTATATTTTTCTCATGGGTGGAAGGTGCCTGCAAATGTACTTAAAAGTTTGCAAATGTATCTAAAAGACTCTTGTAAAATCAGTGTCTACCTCTATGCAGTGCTCTTGCTGACTAATGACATATTTGAACAGTACCTGTGCTTGAAGGGGAGGAGAGTTAATATGATGAAACTCAAACTCAAATACAAAGAGGAAGAAAATAACCACAGATGAATAGGAGTAGTAGCAGTCAGCTGAAGAGAAAATAACTTTATAATACACAATGCTGTGTGTTCCGGTGTGTACTTAATTTTCTTTGGGGGAGGAAAGGGGAACTGTAGGTTAGCTGAAAACTCATTAAAGAGCTGCTACTTTTCTATTGGTTCCTAATCTATTGTTATTTGACATTTAGGTGGAACATCAGTATTCACACAAATTTACTGTGACAGTTAAGCAAGCTAAAAATGTCACCAAGGGGGCTTTTGGAGATATGCGTAAGTATCACTTTAGTGTTATTTGTATTGTATTGTTTTCTTTTCAGTTCTTACCACATGAGTTTAGAGAGGTATGTTCTTAAGGTATGACTGATTTTCAAATTAATTTTTGCTGCTTCAGAAATTTGAAATGTAACACGCGTATGTTATATTAAATAAATAAATTGAATGCAGATCTGATACCAAATTGAGTCATTTTAGAGCTTTATTGGTGGAGATTCTTAGGGCTACAAACTTACAATGCCTTTGCAGAACTGATAACATTTTTTTCTTCCAGGCTTTCCAGATAAGGAAAAGTCTAGGTAGAGGTTGAAGGAAACATGAAGAGGGTAATTTTGTCACTGACAGCTCTGACCTTTAATAAACCTGAAATTTTTTATCTGGAATCTCCCCTATGGGGTTTTCAGAGAAAATTATTCTTTTTTTTTTTTTTACTGCTTTCATCTCTTAGAAACAGGAGTATTATAAGTAGTGTTTTCGTGAAAGACCACTTCACTTTGAATTCGAGTGTGCATAAACCATAAAATACAGTGATATGGAATGGGCAATGGATGGATTCTGATTATAACTTTGTTGAAGTAGAGGGAGAGGAAAGTCACTTTTGGTGGATGACTCTGTTGGATTCTATTTTTCCTTTGTAAAAAAGGGCTTGTAAGTGTTGTGCAAAGATTATCATCATCACCACCACCATCTTTCCTCTTAAAATGCTCATGTGACCATGCAATGTGTCGTATGTTCAGTTGATTATTAAGGAGAAAGGTTGTGCTAGAAGCCTGCTCTGATGTCATCCTGAGTGGAGATAAATCCTTTTCATGTAGTTTCAATGGGGAAAAAGGAAAGTCCTACTTGGTTGCTGATCAGTGAGTTCTATTTACTTGCACCTGAACAGTTACAGCTGGAATTTTTGGTCTTCTTAAGATGATCATCTGACCACACATTCTTGTGCTGTGATACAATCATTTAAAGATGTAGTAAGATATCAGTGATACTACATTTTTTATTCATGAATAGGTGGACCAAAATCCAGAATTTCCTAGTTTGCTATGTGACAAATTAGATTCCAAAGAATTCATGATATGAATGTTTCAATTACCAGTTTTTTTAAAAAATAAATTAAAATGAAAAATATTTAGAAGAAACTCTGTGCACTACTTTGTCTGAAATTTACAGTAAACCTCCCATTAGCTTTTTCTAATTGTTTCCAATTCTATTACATTATGAAAAATGGTTTAGCCATTTCTTTATGTCAGATTGCAGTCAGTGAGAGATTTGGAATTCTAAGCTGAAAATCACATACTGAACCTGGTTACATCCAGTTTGTGACAGCTGCCAGTAAAAATCAGTTCCAATAAACCCCCAATTACAAGAATATAAATACATTTGCAAAAACGTTATCAAAAATCCCTAAAAATTATTTATAAATAACAGTGTCAAATAATGAAATTTCAGAAAGACAAAATCAAAATACCATCCACCAAATAAGAATCATAACAGAGAAAGCTAGAATATAAAAACAGTTTTCACATAACTGAAGATGGACAAAATCCAAGTCCCATTGAAGAAAGAAAATTGAAGAAATCCAAGTCCCATGATCTGAGCTCCAGGTTCAGCATCCAGAGGTCACAACACATGTCTTTATTGTTGCCAAGAAAACTACAACAACATTTTTATATAAGCAGGGGCAGTCAAGTACCATTTGAGGGACTTCATATTGCTTTTCAGTTTTTCTCATATCTCTGGTTTCCTTTTGAGGAGCTGCATTAAAATAACAAATAATATAATAGTGCAATCTATGTTGCAATTGTTTATAGGAAAATATTCAATTGAATTATGGTTAAAAACATTTCCTGTGAACATTGATAAAGTTTTGGACTGACCTTGCTTTATCATTTGATTTACATTTCTGATTTTAGAACAACTTATCTAAACAGCTGCCTTTTCTTTTTGTTTTCCTTCAGTTTGATATAATGGTTAAGATCCTGGCATAGAAACAGAAGATTGTGAGTTGTAGCCCTGCCTTAGGCATGAAATCTAGCTGTATGACTTTGGGTCACTCTCTCTCTCTCAGCCCAACCCATCTCACAGGGTTCTTGTTGTGGGTAAAATAGGTAACTCACCACCTTCAGTTACCTAAAATAGGTAACACACAACTATCAGTTACCTATGAAGTAATAAAGGTAGGATAAAAATCTAATAAATAAAAAATAATTTATCCTGATTTCTTTTTTTTTTTTGTTTTCTAAATTTTGTCTGCAGAAGAATGCATTTAAGTAAAACACATTTCATCACCCGGAATATTTCTGTTTTTTTCCTTTTATTACCTCACTTTCATTAAGCCCATAGTAGAGTACCTCTACTACTTGTTAATAACAGAACTGAGCATTCCTCAGTTCTTTTATTAACGAATTGTATTCATAGCAGCTAGTAATTAAATTAGAAGATTGTTTAAAAGCTTAATTAGAAGATTCTATTAATCCCTTTTTCATTTTCAAAAATACACATTTAGTTCTGACCTAACAAATTTGAATGTTAGAATGTTAGTAAAAGAAATGTTGTTTGTAGTGAGTCTGGAAACTGGATTCTGAAACAGGCTATTAAAACATGTATTTTCCATTCAACCAGTCAACAAGCCATCAATCTTCATACAGCTTGCTGAAGCTGATTACATCGCATTTTCTTAAGGGCTAAGGTTGCAAAATTAACTAGAGATCAGAATGTGATTGGAATTATAGCTTTAACTATGTTTAGCTTCGGTCTTCTACGCCAGTATATTTTTTATCATAGGAATACCTTTTCATTAATATGTGTATAATAAAATTTTAAAAAGTATCTGATTTGAAAGCAGAATGGCTTTATGATAGTGTAACTCAACCAGCCAAATAAAGATAAGATCCAATTTTACTATGCACTCATCTAAAAAATATGAACACTGTTCAAGCTTTGAGCAAACAGGCATCAGCAAGCATCAGCATTCATAAGGAGGTATCCTCATAGGGAAAAAAAAACCACCCCAGAATGTCTGCTTTATAAAATCATCACAATAAAAATAATTTAAAATGTACTCAACAATATACAAGCCTATTTGAAAAAGAACGTACTTTTGACTTTTGATGACTTATATTGCTGGTCACTCTTTTGGACAAATTTTCATTCTGGAAGTTAAGAAACCTTATATAAGACAGAATGCTACTAAAAAGACTTTGTTCTGCTACATCAGAATCTGTGCCATGATCATAGCATCTTATTACAGTGTGCTTTCCCTGCATTATTCTCACCTGCTGCTACTTCAAAGCTCATCCAGCACAATCTTTTCCCAATTGAGCATTACCTGTGCTAAATACTCAGGAAATCTACCAACACTCGGGATGGGGCAGGGGAGTTGGAGTCCTTTACACTGTAGTTGCTCCTACTTTCTTCTTCCTGAAAGCAGAGATGATAGCAAAATATGAATGTTCTTTGAGATATAGTAGCTCTTACTCCAAAGTTTTCAGGGAGTAAATCTTTTGATTCAGATGATACTGTGGGATTTGGGATGAGAATGTCCTGCCGTTAATTCACAATTTTCTATGCCTGGGATTAGGTTGGTTTTTTTTTTTTTTTTTTTAGAGATGATGAATGCTGTTCATACATTGTGGGTAGTAAAAAGGCTTAACTATAAAACAAGTTTGTTATTCGGACATAGGATGAATTTATCCATATACTCATTAATATCCTATTAATGAGACTATCAGAGTGGCTTCATATTCAAAGTGGCTACATATGTCTGTAAAGTCCTGTATTGGATTTTTCCACCTGATGATCTCCTGACAGTCCTAAATTGAGAGCAGATGCATATATTTGCCTGCAGAAGGGATAAGTCATTGTTTCACAATGTCAGATAAATAGTTCAATTAGCATAAGGCTATAATTAGCATGCTTGCTCTTGGGCATTAATTTAGCCAAACTTTGACTGCTGATATATGCATGAATGTCTATACTCTTTCTCTTTACATAAGAGTGATGTGAAGGCACAGCAGTTAAGACACTGGTCTTGTCAGCTGGAAAGCTGACAGCTCAGGTTTGAGACCCAAGTGCCACAGAATGGGATGAGCTCCCATCGTCACTCCAGCTCCTGCTAATCTAGCAGTTTGAAAGCATTCAAATGCAAGTACATAAATAGGTACCACTTTGGTGGGAAGGTAGCAGTGCTCTGTGATGTCATGCTGGCCATATGACCGTGGAACTGTCTTCAGACAGTGCTGGGTCAATGGCCTTGAAATGGAAATCATCCCCTATAGTTGGCAACAACTAGTGGAGTAAAATCTGCAGGAACTCCTTTACTTTTACCTTTTTCTCTGTATATGCTATTATGCTTAATACGGGAGATGTTTTTTTGGACCTATTTACTGATTCTTTAATTCATTTTAGTGTGTTTAGTTTGTTTTCTCCTTACTAAGTAAAGCTAATCAGATGGATAATGGTTGTATCAAACTTGATGACCACTTTATGTTATTGCAAGAGTTGTATAACTTTCATATAGTTTTATATATGATATATAGTTTTAAATAGATATCATATAAAACTTTTACATAGTACTTTTTTTACATAGTACTTTTATAGTATCTCTTTAGAAATCAGTTCTTAAACAGCATGTAAAAAATAGGTTTAAGGAATATGATGTTATGGCTGGCCTACAGGTTTTCAGAGAAGCTATTGCTGATACCATCATGTTCTTATTTTATTACAGTAGACACTCCTGACCCCTATGTGGAGCTCTTTATTCCCACAGCACCCGACAGCAGGAAGAGAACAAACTATATCAACAACAATGTGAATCCTGAGTGGAATGAAACTTTTGAGATAATTTTGGATCCCAACCAGGAAAATATTCTGGAGGTACTAGTACAAATATCTGTAGGGAAAAGGACTCATGCGGTGTGGATACTATATTAAAAATATTAAATGCAATGTCAAAAGAGGCAGACTAATTCAGCAACTGTGTGTGTTAAGTACCCTTGTTCTATCTCTATCTATCCATCATCTTAAGGTGGTATGCTTTATGACTTTCTACCCTGTTTCCCCCCAAATAAGATATCCCCTGATAATAAGCCTAATCGGGCTTTTGAGTGCATGGCAATAAGGTCAAGCACTTATTTCAGGGTTCAAAAAATATAAGACAGGGTCTTATTTTGGGGGGAAACACAGGTATTATAAATGAAAGCTTACTGAATGAAACAATCTAAGGGCTGATATTTGCTTTTCTACATGGCATGAATGTGTATTTAATCACATTAGCCTCTTCTTTGTCTGTCTCTGTCTGTCTCTATATCTATCTATCCATCATCTACCATCTATCTATCTATCTATCTATCTATCTATCTATCTATCTATCTATCTATCTATCTATCTATCTATCTATCTATCTATCTATCTTATCTGTCTGTCTATCACATCTCTCTCTCTCTCTCTCTCTCTCTCTCTCTCTCTCTCTTCTAAACCACCCACCACCCATCTCCCTTGCAGAGGGACACCTTCAGTCTAAAGTTATATAGTCCAAATTGCAAGGAGACGTAGACCTAGTGTGCAAAGAGAGAAAGGCATTTGGAGAATGGAAAAAAGAAATTAAACTGGGGAATCTAAAAGGATTAACTTGGACAGTGTGTTTCTGAGCACCTTTTCTACCATTGTGAAATAACACTAACCAAAATGATAAGTATAAAATGACAAGATGAAACAATCTTGTGAGCAGAGATTTGGGCATTTAATAGTCTAAGCCCATTTCTTTTGATGAAGTACTTTCACAAGTATAAAATATTATGAGAAACAGTAGGAATCACAGAGCTAAGATTAACACACAGACACCCGCACACGCCCACACACACACACACACGTGCGTATACATCTAAAATATACAGGCCGTCTATAATATACTGTAATATAGATCAGAATGAGAAAGTTCCAATATGAATTTCTCATTTCAAAAATACACGCTTTATTGCAGCTGGTCTACAGCTTCTGAATGTCAGTCTAGCTTGAAATGAGCTTTGTAATATTACTTATTTCTCCCTTTCTAAGTAAATGAGCCCATTTGAGAAAGGATAAAGGGAAGAACAACAGGGAGGGGAATGTTCTAAAGAGAGGCAAAATATTGGGTTCATCAGAAATAATTTTTCTACAGAGTATGACATTTTGTTTGCTTTCTGAACAGAATAATTAGTTATCTCCTGCCTTTAGCATATAAAATCAGAAGTTTGTATTTTTACAAAATATTATAGCATTATATGACAATCAGGAGTAAATATCAGTTTGGCCAATCTAATTTATGTCCAATAGGTATACAACTATGTCCATTCATCCTGAAGAACTAGTTGCTGGTCTAACATAATTTTAGTACTAATAATTTGTAAAAATACAAATATTTTTTTCAAAACTATCGTGTGTGCAATCTCTTAGTATAATTGTTTTGCCATTTTTGGTAAAGGTTTACAGATTTTCCAGTTAAAAAAAAGTAGAAATATTTAACCAATATTGCTTTGTTGACTTGAAGTGAAATAAATTGGTAACAAAATGCGTTTTTAGATCTTTAATCAATCCAATGTATGTTGAAAATTAACTTAAAGTTTTGTTTACTAAGCATGTTTGCTTCATTTTTAAAAAGTCTTCTTTTACATTTGTTTAGGATATGAGAAGGTTCAGTTTAAGTGTATCTTTTTTCAGATTACCCTTATGGATGCAAATTATGTGATGGATGAGACTATTGGTACAGCAACTTTTCCCATTTCATCTTTGAAAATTGGGGAGAAAAAGCAAATCCCATTCACCATTAATAAAGTAAGTTCCAAAATCAACATGGTCACTTTCCAAGGTTATAAGTCGAGGATCTAAAATCTAGAATCTAGTGATTATACACAAATGATGTTCTTTACTTCTCTTAAACATTTCTGGTACTGAAAATGATGCGATCTGTTGAAACTACAAAGATTACAAAATTATGACTGGGATATTGAGGATATGTATCAAACCACATATTTTATTTTATTCTTTGAAGCTTTTCAAAGAGTGCTAATCTTAGTATTTTTTTAATAACAGATTTACCTGGCTGAAGCCACTGCTGTAGGCAGTGTCTTAAAATGAAATTTATTTTGTAGTCCAGTTTGCACAGATGGATGCACAACACACATGTTGATAGCTGCAGTTGTGAAGAGCCATCCATGAGAAGCCATAAGCCATGTTTAAATGTACTTACATTTTGCTATCCCAGATTTTTTAGTCCTTCATTTGTAGTGTCAAGACCTGAGCCATGTTCATATATCAATTGAACAGCATCTAGTTTTTTTCATAACTGGATTGCTGAATCTGGTGTTTGTTCAATTTTGGATAATAGCCATACTTTGAAAAATGAATTTGATTTGAAAAGATACCTGTCAAGTTTTTCTATTGTCTGATTTTGATAGTTTGCATGAGTCTAGATTTTAATTCCTTTTTTTGATATGGATGGAATGTGTTACTTCATTTTTTTCTCTCAGTTCCTATCAGTAATGCATTTCAAAATCACTTCCCAGATAAAATTGCCCTGATTACTTATGCAATATGGCAGTACTATTTATTATCTGCACTCTATGTAACAGCATTGCAAAAATATCATATTACATTGGTTATAAGATGAACTCCATTACATTTTTTTTACTAAGTCATATATTATTCCTTCTCTTAGGAACATATATTGATTTTTTTCCCGTGTCTTTCAGAGAATATAAGATGTAAAACTTCCCTTGGCCCAGCCACCCTCCCCTCCCAATCTCTTTCCTCCCCTCCCCTCCTCTCTTTAATATGAAATTATTCTGCAGTTTGTGTTTTTGTGATCCAAATGGTGGGTGAATATGAGATAGTATTCAACTGTATTGATAATGTATTGAGACCAAGGAAATATATTTATGTTTATTCTTAAAAATAGTTCATACCACTTCTTGATATAAGTAAAAACTTCTTGATTTAAGTAAAACAAAAGTATGAAATATAAATAACAAAGTTTTTTGAGAAAAATGTAGTGGCTTAAAAAAGGCTTTTAAAGCCTGGAAAGTTAGAAAAAAATATAAACTGGTAGGTGATTAATGTTAGGTGAGACTCCTTTGTTTATAAGACAATAGATCACAAATTTCTTGACAAAAATTGTGATACAATTATAACATTGCTTGTTTAGGTTATAGAAGTCATATTGGAGGTCTCTCTTGAAGTTTGGTAAGTAATCTTTGTATTCACAAAGTGTATTTTCAGAAATGATAGCACTGAGACATGTCTTCCTTTTTTGTGCAATTATGATGTATAAACTGTATCATAAAGATCTATTGGACTACAATGACATAGGATTGAGAATCCATTGAGATTGGCAGTATTGTCTTGTTGATGTCAGCGTAGGATATTGCTGTAGTTTAGTTCTATGTATATTTATTTGGCAGTCCTGTATTTTGTGTTATCTGTAGTTATGTTCCACTGAATTCCCCTGGCATGTATCCACAAGCATGATTTATGCTATCTTGGTACTATAATTTGGCCTGAAACTGATGGCAGTGAAGCCAGACAATTCACTTCCTTCTGAGCCTTTTGGAGCTGCAAGCATTACCAACATATTTAAAAATTCAGCACTTTAAATATTATTAAACCATCATTTAAGTGGCATTACAGAAAGTCCATGCTTGAGCAGGACATTATTGGCATAGAACTTAAGTAGATTAAATTGTTTGTTCTTTAAGTGGGAGTTTTAGGACTAAACAGGTGTTTTGCTCAGCAGCTCTTCAACAGACCTCCGTTTCAGCATGGCTCTGTGTGATGAAGAGAAGGACTTCCGACAGCAGCGGAAAACTAGAGTAATGCATCATCTGAACAAGTTATTGGGAGCTGATTTGGCCTCCATTCGTGATGTAAGTCTGGAGGGCTTATATCCGTGATGGCAAACCTATGGCACATGTGCCAGAGGTGGCGCGCAGTGCCTTCTCTGATGGCACACAAGCTGTCGCCTCAGTTCAGCTCTGCTGCACATGCATTCGCACCTCTCGCCAGCCAGCTAGTCATCGGGTCTCTGCTGCACATATGGGGGGCATGTGTGTGGGGGTGTGCATGTGTGGGGGTAGGACACATGTGAGGGGCCATGTGCACATGTGTAGGGGCAGGGGGCACGCAGGGGTGGGGTGCATGCAGGGGGCCACATACATTGCATTTTGGGGGTTCAGCCATGCACATGTATTCATGCGCATGTGCACTTTCGGCACTCGGTCCGGAAAAGGTTAGCCATCACTGGCTTATATCCAGCAGTCCTTAGTTCAACCCCACAATGATCCAAAGCTACATTGCATTAGTTTTTTTTTTTTTTTACTGTAACTTCAAATCCTATTTCACCTTTCAACTCTCTGTAAATTTTTGTTTCCACGTACTTTCATCAGCAAGCCAATTGGTTTCTCCAAATCTGGAATCCTTTTTGAAGTTCTCATATCATTTTGTTTCAGTTGAAAACTTTGGTTTTTAATCTTAAGCAAAACACTTTAAACTTTCTTATCAAGTGCTTTGCCTAATGCTATGCATGATTGCTAAGACTTTGTTTGCTTTCCTAACTAGCTAAGTCTAGTTCTAACTAATTAGTTTAGAGTTAGTTATTCTAGTAATAACTAATTATAGCTGCTTAAGTTTTTTTTTTTTAAAAAAAAACCTCTAGCCCCTAATAATTTTATTTGGTTTGTTTGAGTTGAAATTATGAAAATTTATTGGAACATTTGTTTGATCTGTGAGACATGTGGTCTTGATATGTGGACAAATGGGAACTAGAAAGGACAGGGAGATATACACAGGGTTCTTATTTTCTCAAACATTTCTCATTGCTTATAATGTCCAAATATGAACTTTTGTGTTGTTAAACAGTCCAGAAATGGTTTTGGTCAGTACAGCAAACAAATTAGCAAATAATTTATCATTACGTATGCTTTCTCTATATTGAATATCTTAAAGTAAAATTAGAGATTATTTCTAAATTTTCATGCATAAGGCAGAGAGAGACAGTAACTATAAATGACATGCTAACATACAGGTCAGTGCTCCAATTTTTAAAATGGTGGGATAGTAAAGTTGTTTATAGATTAGAATTTTCTAGCCTATTGTTTTTTTCCTACAAAAACCTCAAAACTGATCTCTTTGAAGAGTATTAAATACAGATCAGCTCTTGGCAAATGTTTCTTCAAACGCTGGATGAAGAGAGATACAAACCATGGGTTGTGTTTAGGAGTGAACAAATGATTTTTTGGGTGGGTGCGTTTTCTGTTACATTAAGTGGTGGGTTGCCCCCGGTTCGCACTGGTTCTATAGAACCGGTAGTAAAACCAGTGGGAGGCTCCGCCCACCAACCCCGATGTCATCAAAACGCTTCTGCGCATGCGCAGAAGCTTCTGCGCTCAGGCGCGCATTTAGCCCCACTGCGAACCAGTAGTAAAGGTAAGTAGAACCCACCCCCTGGTTACATTATGTGTTTTATATAATGTTACCATGACTATATAATGTGTTGCTCGTGTTGTGTGATAAATACCTTAGAAGGCATCTACGTTGTATGTTTTTCCAGGTGCCAGTAATAGCAATCTTGGGATCTGGAGGTGGATTTCGGGCAACTGTGGGATTATCTGGAGTAATGAAAGCACTGTATGAATCTGGAATTTTAGACTGCGCAACATATATTGCTGGTTTATCTGGATCCACATGGCAAGTTTGATTTTTTTTTTTAAAAAAGCTTTTTTTATTTTAATAGGCAATACCTTACTCTTATTATGTATATTTTTTATCCCTTGATTCTATAGCTAAATTGCCAAAATCTTTTAAAAAAGGTAAATCAGCTTTTAGCGAGTGGTTGACTTCTATTTCTAATTCTTTGGTTTGGTGATTTAAAAATCTTTCTGAGTTAATAAAAGCTTGCAACTTAGGTTTTTAATGTTTTAGTTACACTTTTTGAGGAAATTGAAACCTATAAAAACAAATTTGCCTTAAACTTATACTTAGAATGTATGGTTCACTAATCAGCTAAAATTGTCTGCAATAAATCTTCAGTATCGCTCAAGGGTGCTTTAAATGTACTGAAATTAAAATATCACTTCATAACATGAAAGCAATTATATTGTTTATTATTACTGAATCCTTAAAATAATGGATTTGATTGATTTCTAAAACCAGTAGTTCTTAGAGCATAAAATAAAAGGAAATTCACAGTCCCTTGAAGATAGCTTTCCCAGGGAATTTGTGCTACCAGACGACTCAATCTTTCATCAAGCAGTAAGAGAACTTGACTCTAGAGCAGGGGTGTCAAATTTGCGGTGTCACATTGTCATGTGACATATCACAACTTTTTTCCCCTTTGCCAAAACGGGGGTGGGCATGGCCAGCACGTGACACATCTGGCTGTGAGTTTGACACCCCTGTTCTAGAGTAAAGTTCTCTTACTGCTTGATGAAAGATTGAGTCGTCTGGTAGCATAGGTCATATTGTCAAAATTTAAAAAAGAACTCAAGCATCTGAGTTCTGGACTAGGAAGGCAAGTAGAAATAGGTAGGAGTAAGACAACTTTAATTTATAATATTACTTTGTTTTCTTTCTTGGAATATTCTATTATTTTATATTGATAGCTAATAATTGTCTTCAATTGTGACAATGGAATAAATTCAATTAACAAACTTAATTTTTTCCTGCTGTAAAGGCTAAAGAGGCTGCAGCCCTAGATGAAATTTTGTCAGTTTTTTAGAATAAACTTAGTCAAAATGAAATTTAAAAAATGGCATAACTACTGTCAGTTTTATTTTGAGGATCAGTAAATATAATTTAAAATCTTGCTGCCAAATGATGAAATTAGAATTCTTAAATTGAAGTAATCTCCTCTCTTAAAAACTATGTTTCTGGTAGTATGCTATCTTAAACACAGAGATTAGAGAAATACATATTGTATGTCTCAGTTAGAGGACTGAGTATTTATAAACAATTAAAGTTTTATTAAATATGTATATATAATATAAATTATTTTAGATAAACGTAAAATACACAAGTTTCACCAGTGTTTTGTTTTTCTTCTCCTCCCCTCCGCTTTTCTCTTATTTATTTATTTAAAAAATTTACATGGCTGCCCAACTCACTCTTGGTGACTCCGGGCGGCTTGTAAGGATAAGACCCCAGTACAACAAACCAATAACTCTCCCTGCCACCAGTGATAATAATTAGATCAGCCACTTGATGGGCTCCATATAATTCTGGGGTCCCCAGGCCCACCAGCAGAACTATGTCTTCAGGGCCTTGCAAAAGGGTGTCAAAGCGGTGGCCAATCTTATCTCTGCAGGGATGATGTTCCACAGAGAGGGAGTCATTACAGAAAAGGCCCTTCTTTGTCCTGCTAGATGGACCTTCTTAAGATGATCCCATATGATTCCCTGCTTTCCCATTATGGCGGGTTGGGTAGATATGACTGGGAAAATATGGTTCTTCAAATAACATTGACTCAAGCCATGTAGAACTTTGAAAGTGTCAACCAGCACCTTGAGTTGGACTCAGAAGCAATTTGGCAACTGATTATTCCACAAGAGAAGTGACATGTACAAATCTAGGCTTACCCAAACGCATGTGGGCCACCACATTTTGAACCAATTAAACCTTCTAGATACTTTTCAAGGCAGTTCCATGTAAAACACATTGCAATAGTCAAGATAGGAGGTGACATAGGTGAGGGGAACAGTGAGTAGGAAATGTTGGTCCAGGAAAGGCCTAACTCACAGGCCCTCCTAGCCGAGACTGCCACCTGCTCTTTAAGCAGTAGTTGTGAGTCCTGGAGAGCGTCCCCTCATTTGTCACCATTATTGGTTGAAGATCTTGTGACCATCTTTGGTCCATTTTTATGTGCACTAAAAATATTGTTTTGGTCTGTTCGTAGGTACATGTCAACCCTGTATTCTCATCCAGATTTCCCGGTGAAAGGGCCAAAGGAGATAAATGTTGAGTTGAGGAACAGTATTAGTCACACCCCACTGAAACTACTTACACCCCAGAAAGTGAAGCGATACATTGAAGCACTATGGAAAAAGAAGAGGTCTGGGCAGCCTGTGACATTTACAGATATCTTCGGAATGTTGATAGGAGAAACACTGGTTCAAAATGTAAGCATTGGTCAAAAGATTTAGGGAAGCTGTTTAAATCTTAGGTGCATAATATTTGTGTAAATACAGCTTGATGCATCAGAACTGCTGACTTTGTAGTAGAAACTGCAGACAATGATGAGAAAACTCTACTAATCACAATTAAACCAATGGTTTGAATTCTAGTTATAACTACAACATAATCTAATACAAATGTGAGTTGGGCTCTGCCTTTTGGTTACCCAGAAAGCTGCAGTAGCTACCCAATACTTCTATTACCACTTTATCATAAATATTCAAATGTCAAAAATGCGTCCTGCCCCCCACGCATGTGTGCATGGCCCCCTGCACACGCTCCACTCCCATGCATGCGCACACGCCCCTCACATATGCCCCCCCTGCACATGTGTGCATGGCCCCCCTGCATGCGCCCCACACCCCATGCATGCGTGGCAGGGACCCGAAGACCAGCTGGCCAGTGGGAGACACGCGCGCATACGCAGAACAGCTGAACTGGGGCGACGGCTTGCGTGCCATCAGAAAGGTTCACCATCATGGGTATAGTCTCTGTTATTTTAGCACATAAAATTAAATAATACCCATCTACATCAGCAATATAACCTGTTGTTATATTGTTTCAACTGTTGTACATCAGTTGAAAATAGCAATAGCAATCGCACTTAGACTTATACACCGCTTCATGGTGCTTTACAGCCCTCCTTAAGTGGTTTACAATATCAGCATATTGCCCCCAACAATCTGGGTCCTCATTTTACCGACCTCGGAAGGATGGAAGGATGAGTCAACTTTGAGCCGATGAGAATATCCTTTGAGTTTCCTAATATATGAATAATATTTTCACTGTTTTTAAATTTTTATTATAATTAGTATTATTTATTGTGAAAGTTATAGAAAGTTATTGGCACATAAACTGCTCAGAGTCTGAAAGAGTAGGAGTGCTTTATAAGCCTAATGAATAGAACCAGTAATCACCAACTTGTGATTTTTAACTAGACTAATCAGTAGTAAGAAGGCTTTCTTAGTCTTTGTTACAAGATTATTAATTTATAATTTCCATGTAGATAATTCTGTTACATTTTTGGTGTATGTTCAGCTGGTTTATGACCATAATGAAGTAACCTGAAGTAACTTTTTTGTATTTTTAAAAAAGTAAAACTCTGACGGAGATAGGTGATTAAAAATATGAAATATGAATAAATATATCAGCTTCAGTTCAAATATTAAACTACATAATTCTGTTTCCTTTTTGCAGAGAATGGATATCACTTTATCTTATATGAGGGAAAAAATCAACAAAGCACAGTCAGCTTTGCCACTTTTTACCTGTCTTCATGTTAAACCTGATGTGTCAGAACTGATGTTTGCAGGTCAGTGTTCTCACTATCTGGTCAGCCTTTATTTATTTAAGACCATCCTATTCAAGAATGATTCTGGGTGACTTATAAAAGAAACAATAATAGACAGGAAAAAAATGAATTTCCAGACAAGACAAATTATCCAAAACACACCCATGAGGAGCTCAACAACCACCCTACTTCAGAGCTTGGGAGAAGTTTTAAGGACTTCTAGAACCCCATTTTTTGAGAGAGGCACATGTACAGTATCTTTAGAGAGATGCTATTCTAGAGGGCAGGCAGGTATTTTGGGTCCCAATAGATGGCACTGTTAATAGATGGCAGGTAAAATACCAACTATGTAGATCTTACCTGATGAGTAGAAACCACGGAAGGTGATCCTCGGATAACTTAACCATATTTAAGAGGTAATGACTACCATCTTGAATTGGTTCTGGAAACTCACTGGCTATCAGTGCAACTTGTGCAGGAATGGGTGTCATACAGATTTATGCCAGTCACTTCCTGTTCTACTACATTTTGGATTACTTGTAGTTTCCAGATGATCTTTGAGATCACAGAGGGTGCATTGCATGATATGATCAGGATATGAGTAACTAAATGAAGGGCCTCTTAATGGAGGAATGGACACAATTGACACACAAGATGGAACTGTAGAAAGTGGCAGAATCACTGGCTAAACAAGAGGGGGCAGTAAAAACATGTTCCAGCCATGGGAGGAAGTAGCAGAGGCCAGACTACTGAAGTCTTTATCTGCTGGTTCCCAAGAAAATACAATTTCTAGCAAAAGTCTTGTAAATAGGTGATCAACAATAAAGAAACTACTTTGGCCTACTCACAAAACTGTTCTGGTTTCTTGGACCTGACACAAAGTACCTCTATATCTGCCACCTTCTTTTCAAGTCAAAGATGACCCCCAGGTTTCATATCAGTTTTGAATATGGAAGGGTAGCCTATTCCAAAACTAAAAATGAAAAGTCCTCATTTTGAGGGGCCAATGGGGCCCCTCAAAATCCACTTAGTCTGTTTGCACAGCCTCCAGGCACCATGACAGGACACTGGCACAGGGTCAAATTGTACATTGATGACCTTATCCAAAAGCTTCATAAAAAGGAAGGGAAAGAGATTTGAACCACGAAACATAGTTATAAGAAAAAGCATATATTGCTTCAAGTAAACACCACAAAGCTTGATTTTTATTTTCACCCCAAAAAGAAGAAATTAAAATGACAAAGAAGTAGAATTAAAGGCGGAGCAAAAGTGTTTGAAGATGAAACTGATGCTTTTGGTCTGGATTGATTGAAAAAATTGGTGCTTGCTTAGTGGTGTATCAGTATACAGCTCTTTTTACTCTGTTTCAGACACATATGAGTGACACAGATTTTTTAAGGTAATAATTATGAATCAGATAGGTCCTTTGTGTTTTAATCAGCTTCTTTTTAATGATGTAAATAAGTCAACATAAACATTCTCTTGATGCTAAAAAAACAAAATTCTGGTACCTTTGTGCATGTGCATGTGCTGCACATAGTTAAGTAAGTAGGTTTATTGTTAAAACAAAACAATATGTGCTACATGTAGTGTATATGAAATAGAAAGAAAGTTAGCTTTCATGTAAATTCCAGGGCTTGGGAGGTGAGTGAAAATGATTATTTTTATTAATACACTAAATGTAATAAAGTCACTGAACTGGCAGAATTGCTTAATATTTATTATCTACTGTGTATTAGTTGGCAGCTCAGTATGAATTTTGATTTTGTGATGCTGCAGCTGGTCAGTGGGACTTAGTTCACTGTGGGTTGGTGCCCAGCTCTAATTTTTGTTTTGTTTTTTATCATGGACCAATTTATTTATGGTAATAGATCAAAATCCCATACTCAATAAAGCAAAACACATGAGCAAAACAGTAATGTAAAATTAGTAAAAGACATAGCTAATAACTCTCCACACAAAAACAATCAAATCTCTATACTACCAAAACTCTCATGTCTGTTTGACACTTCAGTTGTGCAAAATGCTGCATCATAGGGCAAATCTGGTCAACAAAGGTACTCGAGATAAGCTAATTTATAGAATGCTGGGACCTATTACTCCCCCACGGAATGAAATTTGTGAAAGATGTGACTGCTTCAAAGAGGAGGGGAGGAAGTACTGGAAGGAAAGAAGGATAGAACAGGGAGGAAGAAGGGATGGAGGAAGAGAGAGGAAGAAAGAAAGGAAGGAAGAGGACAAACTGAAGTTGAAGAAACATCTCAGAAAAAGGCCATGGCAAACCACTTTCAGTTAACACTTTACTCTATCCCTTTATTGTTGAATTTATCAAAACAGTATTAGTATCTGAAGTGACAATTTCAACAGATGCTTAACAGTTTGTTCTGTCTTTTGCTATGATTCTCTAGTTGGAACCAAGATCTTTTTTTGACCCAAACTATTTGATTATACTAGTTTACATGTTCATATATGTATATTGGGAGGAGAAAAGTGTGAGAAAATCAGAAGTCTGAACCAGTGGCAAACTTCTGTTTGTAAACACTACCTTTGTAGTAGGTCATTTCTCTGTCTGTTCTAACCATTGTTTATTGCTGCTTTCAGATTGGGTGGAGTTCAGTCCCTATGAGATTGGAATGGCTAAATATGGAACCTTCATGACTCCCAATCTTTTTGGCAGCAAGTTTTTTATGGGCACAGTAGTGAAAAAATACAAAGAGAACCCTCTGCATTTCTTAATGGGTAAGTACTAGATTAAATCTCAGAAAGTAAACAATGCCCAAGCATTATTCTTTTTTTAAAAAATAGTACCATTGTTCTCTGAAAATCCAAGGACAAAACTTACAGTACCATTACTGTATCATATCTAGAAAATGTATATCTCTCAGCTACCAAATAGACATTTGCAGCCCAAATATAGTAGTTTAACACACAGTTAAAGTATGTATGAATCACATTTGACTTTTCTAGTCCTATGAGTGAATCCTTACAGGTAGATGAACAGAAAGTTTCTATCCAGTTTAAGGCTTCATAGTTTGCATTCTTCTTCACTCTGTTCCAGAGATCTCTTTTACAGTAGTGTAATAATAGTTATTTTTTTAATTTAATAAATGCTATAAGTTAGTTTGTACGTTAAAGTCTGACTTTGAAAATTAATAAAGATATTATATTAAAAGGATAAATTATCAGTCATCTATATACATAAAATATTTTACTTGTTTTCAGGTGTATGGGGAAGTGCATTTGCTATACTGATCAACAGAGTGCTTGGGGTTTCTAACAGCCACAATAAAGGACCCACAATGGAAGAAGAACTAGGTATTGTAATAAAAGTTGAAGCATGTGTCTATGTTGATATTTCTGTTTAAAAATAATTAAACAAATGTAAAATTGGCATGCTGAAAAGCAAAGTCCCAGCCTCCAAGATCATCTATTTTCCAGGTCACCTTTTAGTTCTTAAGGAAGTAATAACCTACAGTGTAAATGCTTTGGTTGGAAATGTCCTACTTGCCGATTAAAAAAGAAAAAAGTAAGTAGAAATGGTACAGAATACCTGTAGGGCACCTTGACCTGCAGGGATGGAATCTAAAGGTGATGGAGATGATTATCTGTTAAAGGAAGTACTTTGCAACTGTCCATGTGTCCCATTATAGCCAGGTTGTGAATGCTAAGTTCTTTTCAGAGGTTTTGCAGCTGGGTAGAAAGAATGTTCACCATATGCACTTACCAGTGTAGAAAGGCTTGGGATCCCTGGGCTAAAGTAGCTTAGACTGGGCTAAAGTAGCTTAGACAAATTCATGGACTTTAGTAGTTATGGCTGTTATAGCTACAGTATAAGCAGCTTGGATGCCATGTTCCTTCCAATAGTATGGAATATCATTAGGAAAGAATATTGCCTTTATGCAGGGGTGGGCTGCTGGGGGTTTGGGAGAACCTCTAGTAAGATTCTGTGCAGTTCAGAGAACTCCCAAATCCTACTCCTGGCTCGCCCCACCCACCCCTCCCCTCCCAGGAGTTCCCATGCAGCTGTTTTGGATGCAGGTAAGTACAGGGCATGCACAGAGGCTCAGGGAGGGTGAAAAATGGGCCTACCGGAAGTTCGGGAAGGATGGAAATGGGCCCATTTCTGGCCACCAGAGGGCCTCAGGAGCCTGGGGAGGCTGTTTTCGCTGTCCCAGAGGCTCGAGGAAAGCCTCTGGAGCCTGGGGAGGGCAAAAGCCCCCACCAGTGCAGGATGCTGACTAGGCCACGCCCACCCAGCAACTGGGCAGAGAATCCCTTGCTAAAATTTTTGAAGCCTATCCCTGCCTTTATGTCCTGTGTGGAAGCTTGTCTGAAGCATCTGGCTATATATTTAGTAAGAACAATGCTTGATTACTGGAACTGTAGTCTATTTTTTCTGAGTTTTATTGTTCTGTTTATTCATTGAATGAATGTCTATTCATCTGTTAAGGATGAAAACTTCATGTGGCTTATTTCCCCCATGCAGCTTATATTAGAGACTGTTATCTGTCTCCCTCATGAACTAAAGAACAAGTGAAGAATAATCAAATAGAAAGATAAAATTTCTGCAACAAAAATTGTTTTTTTACAGATGGCTAGATCCATAAATTTAGCCATCTCTCAAACTTGTTTCAGTCAAAACATGAGCAATCTTGGGGGAGAAATTGCAACCACTCCTGTAATTCACTTGTGATCCTTCTGAAGTCCACATGATCACAGGTTTTGGAACCGCCGTAATTTATGCTGCTTTATTATTATTAGCCCACATAAACTCGGGAGAATGGAAGCCTTTTCCTTAAAAATTATGGAACTTAATCTGTCATACTGCACCAGTATCGATTGGTAGATGTTTTTTCACCTTCCTAGTCTAGGGCTGAGAGAAAATAACTTGCCCAAAAGTCACCTAGATGGTTTCTATCCCTGATGAAGAATTAGAACTTGGGTCTCCCCATTCCTGATTCAGTATCTTAATCACTGCACCATTCTGGCTGTCTGCATGACATGATATGACTATATAAAAATTGACATAGAATTTTAAATGGAAGAATTGCTACAATGGACAAGAACAAAGCATCAGATGTCAATACAATTTTTTTTAAAGCAATACTAAATCTATTTTGAGGAAATGTAGAATACTATACATCGTTTTATTTCATTCCAAATAGACCACAGAGAATGCAGGAGATGAGCTGTCTCTGAAAATGTCTTCATTGTAGTAGTCACCCATGTCACTCCTTTATTTACTCATGGTTGACAGCTCTTACTTTAGTCTGTGATCCCTTACAGAAACCCATCATTTCCTCCTCCTGCCTCCCAGGCAGTTGTCAGGCTTTTGAAATACTGTGACTGAGAAAAATATATCTATGTACATTTTTGGCTAATTTGCAGTTCCACATACCCTACAGGAAATTTCATCTCTTCCTAAAAGGTTAGGTAATAAAATTTGGGAGCATCTAAAATAAATTGCTAGTTGGTAGCAGCTGCTTGCCTATACTCTAAAACTGGTGAATTTGTACTTCATTCAAAAGAACCATTCAAATTATGCATTACATGCCTGTTTGCTGTAGTGGAGAAATACTGTATATACTGTAGTCTTTCAAAGGCATTGAGACTTATTCCCAAATGAATAAAACATTTTTCCAAAAACTAAAAACATGCTTAATCCTATTGATTTCATTGACTTTGATATGGTTAACTTTTGCATTACAGGTAGTCCTTGACTTACAGTGTTTCATTTCGTGACTGTTCAAAGTTACTAGGCAATGAAAAAAGTGACTTATGACCATTTTTCAGTTACGGCCGTTGCAGCTTCCCCATGATCATGTAGTCAAATTTCAGATGTTTGGCAACAGGTTCATACTTATGTCTGATGCTGTGTCCCAAGGTCATGTGATCACCTTTTGCGACCTTCTGACAAGCAAAGTTAATGGGGAAGTCAGATTCACTTAACAACCTGATTATTAATTTATCAACTGCAGGCATTCACTTAACAATGGAGGCAAGAAAGGTGGGGCAAATTCACTTAACAACAGAAATGTTGGGCTCAATTCTAGCTGTAAGTCGAGGACTACCTTTATTTTAAAGTTAAATCTGTTTTTCTGTTTCCTTTTTAAATTATTCAGGGGTTGGTTGGTTGTTATGATGTAGTCATTCTCTCATTGAACGTCTGATAGTTTGTTGTTACAATACTGCATGGTGTTAGTCAGAAATCCTTAAAGCAGAGTCAGTCTTATTGCAGAGTTGAAAAAAAATATGTGCATTGGCCACAGGATAACCCTGATACTGATCTACACAGACATGCAATCAGATGGCCATTGCGTGAGAGCATGACTCTTGTAAAAGCCACTCTCTCAACTATTCTTTTAAGGAAGTGATCTACTTGCTTTCTAAAATGCAAACCACTCCCAACTGAACATTTACTTGAGAAATAATAAAAAGAATTCCTGAAGAGTAAAATAATCTAATTCTTTCATAATGAACTCTGGAGAATAATGTCAGTTTTTTGATACGAAGAATAAAATATCCTGCCCCCTTTCTTTCCTTATGTACAAAAATAGTTTGGAAATCTATCTCTTAGGAGGGAAAATATTGGAGTTATCTAGTAATCAGAGCCGCTCATACTAAGATGTTTTTGAAAGTATTTGAAATGCTTTTAGTATGCCAGACTGTGTTGGATATCATAACCATGAATTGAGTCCTAAAACCAGTTTTCCTCACTTCCTAGCTTCCAACTTTCAGTGTCATCGTAATGCATTTAAAATGCCAAACTGATTTAATATTGGATAACTAGATGGAGCACTAAAACAGGATTATATCGCAGTACAGTTTATTATAAGTAGGTGTAATGTAGAAAGAGTCTAGAACTGAAGCAGTGTTTTAGAGTTGTGTGTTTTTTTTCCCCTCAGCTGCTGTTCTGAGACAGATCCCTATGTTACAAAGCTTGTCTGCCTCTTGGATCATGGTACATTTGATGTAGGGTTCTTTTCTTTTTCTATATTACGGCTTTTATGAAGGACTTAGTGAGTCCAGTGGGAAATAGCTTGCTCACTTCTGAAGATGTAATGATACATTTCAGTGATGATATGAGAACCAGCAGCAAGGAACTAATTTTGTGCTATTATTTATAGTAGGGAGATGATTACAGAAGTGGGTCCTAATGTAATTCCAGGAGATTGATTTGAGAGTCTCAGAAAGCAGGAATTCCAAGAGGAGACTAGATTGGTGGTCCTTTGTCCTTTTCAGCTTTAAGGATTGAGAATATCCTTTTTCCAGTTTGCTTGTAACTAAGAATATAAATAGAACCCAGCCACCCTGGAGATCAAATTACATATTGCATAGAACATATAGAAGCTTCCTCTTCACTTTTTTCTTTTATTGCAAATGATAAATCCTACTTAAATGTGATTGTATATCTGAATGGAGAGGGAAGTTTTAAAATCTTTTTCCTTCCACCCTAGAGTCATTTTCCAAAGGAAATAGCTATGAGAAAGACTTAAATTATTTTCCCTGTGTACCCTTGGTCCTGATCCCGGTCATGATCTTATAGGCTTTACTTTTAAGTAACCTATAAAGTACTTTTAAAAAATCTAATACTGTATGTAGCTCTTCTATGATCTACTGTGAAAAGAGAAAATAAAAGTACATTAATTGCTATTATTACATTGACAGGAAGCAGAGTAGGGAAAATTGTAAGCTCCTGAATCTCACTTGTACCTCAGAAGCTTGATTGTTGGATTACTTTGTTTCTCACACTATATTGGGGCTTGCTTTTGACTCGGTTAAGACTAGTGTGCCTTATCATTCAGACAGTGTGTTTGGCTCAAGTAAAAAAAAAAAGTATAAGGGTTTCCCCCCCCAAAGGTGTTTCCTTTGATTTTACCTAATACTGTAATAATAATAAATAGTTAGATCAGATAGCAAACAGCAAAAGGAAGTCAGTGTCAGAGAACAAGAAACTAGCTTTATAAATAATGTATTTATTTCTTAATCTCTTTTATCAGAGGGTGGCATGAACTGCAGCTTTCTTTGTAAGAAAAAAATCCAATGCCTCCAATTTTTACTTAGCTATCCTTTGATATTTATGGAGATGGAAAATCTTTTGGAATTAAAAAAATCTGCAAAATTCAAATTAACTTTAAAAAAAGAGGAAAATATCACAATGACTTTGCTTTCCTTAAAGTACCTCTATAGGGAAGTTAGGCTAGATTACAATCTTTAAGTAAGTACAGACAACTTCCTTTGCCCTATATTGCTGCCATGCTCCAGTCTCTATGTCAAGAATCAGGAACAATGGTCCTTTTATGGCTTGTGGACTTCAACTCCCAGAATTTCTGAGCCAGCATGGGAGTTGAATTCTAGGAGTTGAAGTCCCACAGGTCATAAAAGGGCCATTGTTCTCCATCTCTGTTCTATGTGATGGTCCACAGAAGACACATATTATCTTTGTGTTTACAGAATGGAAGGCAACTGCAGTGAAGAAATACTCTGATTGACCGCCTTCCCCTCCCCAGTACTAATATATTTTCTAATTTCTTCCATTTCTCCATGTTTATTCAATATTTAAAGTATCAAACTGTTTCTTTCCTTGTTTTCACAGAAAATATCAGGTTGCGACAGATTGTAAGCAATGATTCAGATAGTGATGATGAATCACAGGGGCCAAAAGGTAAGAAAAGTTACCAATCGTGACACTGCCTAGAAAATATTTTATGGACAATGCCTAAACAAAGAAAGACATAACCGAAAGAGCCAAACAAGACTATGTGTTAATTGGACAGAGGTACTTTCCCCCTATTAAACATTTCTGGATGCTTCATACATCTTATTTTTTATGCTTATTTTTTTCTTTTTTTAAATTAAAGATAGATGTTTAAATGTCCAGGTTATGTCCCAGATTAAAAAAGCAAAGGTTAAAAATGATCTTATAATTTATATTTTACATTTAAGATATTGAAAGTATTTTTCATATGTTGTCATCTTGTAATACTTAAAACAATCTGCAATGTAGGCCTGAACCATGAGATGGGCAGGAAAGAAAGAAAGAAAGAAAGAAAGAAAAGAAAGAAAGAAAGAAAGAAAGAAAGAAAGAAAGAAAGAAAGAAAGAAAGAAAGAAATGTTAGTATTGCCACATTGCAGACCAGTGATGAGACACAATTTAACTTCTCTGAGCACAGGTAGTAAGTTCATGTAGGAACAGTGATGTGCTGCTTAATGCTTAAGTACTGGCTTCATTGTTACCTGCTTGCTGGAGAATAGTTAATTAACTAGGTTTCATTGCTGATGCTGATGCCTTTTTTTTTAACCTTCTGAAACAGGCTCGGAAAACTCCCAGGCTGAAAAATCTCACGAACAGAGCAGCCAGGAAAGCTGGGTTCAGAGGATGTTTATGGCACTGGTAGGCGACAGCACCCTTTTCAACACCCGAGAGGGCCGGGCTGGCAAAGTCCACAATTTCATGTTGGGTTTGAATCTCAATACTTGCTATCCATTATCCCCTTTCGTTGGTGTCAGTACTCAGGAATCGATGGAAGATGATGACGTGGATACTGCTGTAACAGGTGAAAATCCATATGTTTCTTCATTCTGTTTCTCTGATCAGTAAGACAGAATGAAATGTAAAGGGTTCCAAGTAACCTACCCATAGCAGATAAAACTCTGAGGTAGGCAACTTCCCCAAAAAATAAGTTTATTGGATATGCCATATTGGCACAGGCTGATGAAAGCCGACTCTGAATATTCTCGTGGTTTTCACCTAATTAAAAGTAAAAGTTTTTCACTTTCTCAAAACAATCAGTCACATGGTCCAATCAGGATGCTGTCCAGTTGCTAGGTGACTCCAGTCCCTTCCTTCTGAGCACTTGCAGGAATGTCCTTGGTTCCCAAGAGAAAGTATTTTGTTTTGGCTACAACACCCCAACTATCTCTTCCCCCCTCCCTATTCCTCTTCTCCAATATTTCAGCACTGAAGTCTCAAAATTGTCTCGTCAAGCAGCTTCAGGGTTGAGAGCAATCTTTTTCTTTTTTTTTGAGATTTGCTTCGAAATACAGATAGTCCTTGACTTACAACCATTAGCAACCATTTGAAGTTACAGCATCCCTGAAAATAAATGACTTACAATCGGTGCTCCCATTTACAACCATCACAACATTCCCCACGTTCACGTGATCAATATTCTGGTGCTCGGTCCATGGCATATATTTACAAGGGTTGCAGCAGCATCCTGGGGTCATGTGATCACCATTTTACAACCTTCCCTGTGTCTGACAGGCAAAGTCGAATGAGGAAGCCAGATTTGCTTAACGACCGTTTGATTCACGGAACTGCAGTGACTCCCTTAACAACCACAGCAAAAAGGTTGTAAAATTGGGCACAACCCACTTAGCAGCTTAACAACATATATTCTGGTCCCAGTTGTGGCTGTAAGTCGAGGACTATCTGTATACCTAAAGAGTTATGCATAGCTTGGGCCTTACATAACCAATTTCACTCATTCCATCACCCACCCTCCTCGCCCTTGAATTTGTCAAAACACTTCTTAGGCACACTAGTTGGAACAGAGCAGACACTTGACACATAACTGTATAATAATCTTTAGTGTATACTGGAATAAAGCCACTTTAAGCAATTGCCTGCCCTTTGTCAATAGGATAGTGCAGACCCTTTTTGTTTAAATCCAGCACTTCTATTCCCTGCCTTTCTCAGCACTTAAGAGACATCTGGCTTTAATCTTGTGGGGTGGAGACAGTTGACAGCTAACATGATCAGCATTCTCATTGTGGAAAGCTGTGACAATTAACATAATTTTGACACTTCCTGATCTTGTCTTACATAGCTTGGTTATTAGAAACAGCCCGACAATCTGATGTCAGGAGTTGGATTATTATTATTAGTCATATTTATTATTCAAATAGTAAGCTGGAAGATTACTTTGGCTGTCTCCAAACCTTGAAAATTATGATTAGGGAAAATCAGGGAATAGAGGAGGACTATTCTCATGAGTGTGTTTATAAGGTTATCCTTCTAATTAATGGCATTATATCAAAATCAAACCAAATGAGAACAGTGGTATATCCTCTGGAAATTGATGCTTATTTGTATGTTTTTTTAATCATTTCTATTACTAAATGTATCCCATATTTTAATATAATTTCCAAAGGAGCTTTTAATTAAAAATGGTGAATATTTTAAATATGTGGTGGGAGAAGTCACAGGGTCCTTGGGGCTATAGGTGCCGCTCAGTGGTGGGCGAACCGGTAGTGGCAGCAATGGGAGGCTCCGCCCACCCGCCCAGATGTCATCAAAAATGCTCTGTGCATGCGCAGAAGCACAGCGCGCTCACAAAGTGAGTGTGTGTGCTCGCGTGCTAACGATAACAAACTGGTAGCACCGGGATTTGAATCCCACTACTGGTGCAGCTACATTTATGTTAAATCCATGCCCTTCCTAGTTGTGAAGGTACCAGAGAGGCAACATGTAGGTGTACTGTATGTAATGATTTAGACCTCTCTGTGAGAGGAGGTATGTCCATAAGCTCTGAAAGAGGTAATGGTGTGTCCCTTTCTTAGAAGCCATTCTTGGATCCAGCCAAACTTGATCATTTTAGTTCATTCAAGTCATTGAGAAGATTATCTCCAGTTTGCCAGAATGGAATATAGGATCATCCGAGAATAGTTGTAATCTTAGACTCAGTTGATGCAAGATGGAGATATTTGTTCTCATCAACAGCAAATGCCCTTCCAAAACCTTTTGCCAGGTATATCATAGAATCATATAGGGCTGGAGGTCTGCCAGTCCAATTCCCTGCCTAAGGCAGGATATTGCTTAGCAGTCTCTCTTTAAGCAAGAGCTTTGTAGGGAAGTTCTCAAGTCTTATGGAAGTATTCTTATATTGTACTTATTCTTAAGTAGTCTTATGTTTTCCATGTGGAAAAAAATATAGAATTAAGAAATAAGTTTCAGGCAGTAGAAAAACATATAATATAAGATTTGGTTTCCTCTTGCCTCAGTTTGCTTTTGCCTGTCTGAGGTCTCTTGATTAGAAAGTTAAATTCTTATTTCTATTGAAGGAAGCATTTTGAATCCCTCAATTGTCATATTATTTAAGTAAACATTTATTTTATTGTATATACAATATAACAAGAATACGATATATAAAAGACTTAAATATTCCCCACTAAATATTCCATGAAGTAAAAACTGTTACATTTGATGCCAGGCAGAAGCAATAATCAGTAACCCAACTTGACAACTTTTCTTGGTCCGATACTGAGTAAATAAACGTTATCAATTCTTGGGTAAATAAACACACTGGGCAACTGCTTGAAGAATAGGGTAGTTCATTCCATTGTGTAACATGGAGTATAGCAATCTAGGTACTTTAACTAGGATCTGCCAATATTTTTTTTTGGCTCCCAACACATGAACTTTTCTGTTATGTCTGCACCTCCCAAAGTTTTCTTTATTCACTCCTCCTAGTTACTGGAAGTTATATAACAAGAAACACTTGATTCCAGTTCACCAATTTTCTCCTTTATTTATTTGTAGTAAAATTGTTCAAATGTAAATGGAGACTAAATAATCTGGATGATTAGTTTATGAATATTCTCATACAATCCCTTTCATACTTAGAACTCTTGCTTTCTAAAATAAATCCCTTCGCCTCGAAGTATTTCCTTTGAAAGAATATCAGTTTAGATGGAACTATAAATCCTATCTAAAGTTTAAAATAGCATACATTTTGAAAAGTGTTTCAGTAAAAATATTTCTTTTAAATATCTGCCTCCTTGTAACAAAGGGGTTCAGCAGTTAAAGATGTTGAGCCCTGATTCAAGACCTGACTTCCCCACAACCGATCATGTCTACCTAACAGTTTGAAAGCATGCAAATGTGAGTAGATAAATAGGTACCACTTGGATGGGAAGGTAACAACATTCCCTGCTCCTTGGCATATAGTTATGTTGGCCACATGACCACAGAAAATGTCTTTGGACAATGCTGTCTCCATTGATTGAGAAACAGAGAAGAAAACCACCCCTTAGATACAACTGTACAGTAAAAACCTTTATCTTTATTTTTTACTCCTTATAACTTTTTTAATCCACCATGTTGTTTCTCACAATAGTCTACCAAGGGATACTTACAAGCAGGGAGGGAAATGTCTCTCTTCTATGCTTGTATTTCTACAACTCTTTTTTTTTTTTTATTAAAGGGAATGGGTTTAACTGGATGCGGAGGATTTTTTGTGGTTAATTCTTTTTATTTGATGTAAGCTACTGGGAGTCAGCCTCTAAATCTCAGCCATAAATAAATTTACTTCCCCAAGCTGCAAACTTGAGTCTTCAAGGCTCATAGTTCTTGCAATACTTCTCTTCCAATAAGTTATCCAATTCCCTTTTAAATCCACCCACATTGGTGGCTATCACCACATCTTGTGGTAATAAATAAATTTAAAAAACACTATACATTCTATGAAGAAGTTACTTCTTAGGTCTGTTCTAAAACTCCTGAGATCACTGGATGATCCCTGCTGCTAATTATTTATAAGAAGGGGAAAAAATGTCTCGTTTCTCCATGCCACACATACTTCTCAGTATTCAGGATTTTATTCCTTACCACCTCCCATTAAGAAAGCTCTCAAGGAAGGAAATCTAGAATATCTTTTCTTATTTATCTGTTTCCTTCTTTGAGAAAGTCAGGTATCCTATAACTTCTATAGTGGTGTGTCAATATATGTTAGATTAGGTGAGAGTGGGCAATGCAGTGGCTCAGCAATTAAAACACTGGGCTTGTCATCTGGAAAGCCAACAGCCCAGGTTTGAGACCCAGGTTTGAGACCAGAGTGCTGCCCCAGCTCCTACCAACCCAGCAGTATGAAATCATGTAAAGGCAAGTAGATAAATAGGCGCCATACCGCTATGCTGGCCACATGACCACAGAAATGAAAACGGAGATAAGCACCGCCCTCTGTAGTCGGCAATCTGCAGGGACTCCCTTAACTGAGGATGGCTATTTTTTATATCTTTATTTGTTGGAATATATATAGAGTTTTGAAGAAACGGGGACTGACATTTTATTTTTAGATGGTTTTACATTTAAAGTCTAGTTTTCAACTAGGAACTCAAAGTGTTGCCTATAGCAGAAACTTTCTCTTCATTTTGTCCTCCCAACTGTTCTGGGATGGCAGAAGTGGCTGAAATAGATGTTTTTCCAAATTCCCTCTTCAGTGGAAAATGAATAGAGGGTTTTGTACCCTGTATTTATTAAGTTCTCATTCAAGCACAGACTCAAAGTGAAACAAAAATTCATTCTACATTTCTGGCTTTCCTTAAAAGCACTTCTGGAAAGGAAATGTCTCTGTTTCTCACATACTCCTGGTTTAATTAATTCTTGGAAGAGAAAATGTATTATTTCAAATGAACTGCTTGTACATATGGAAGCTGCAACTGGAAATAACAAATGGAACAAGGTTGGAATAATCTGAACCAAATGTGGTTTTCCATGCCAAATTTGTATTTACAAAATAATACCCAGATGTGCATTTGTTCTTAGATTTTACATTTATCCATCCATATGAAACTTTGTTCTGCATGGTCTAGTAAAGCTCTACAAAAGTAATTGCAACAATAGAGTGGAAAGATGAGGTTATGTCTGCCTCATCTTGGAAAAAAAAAACTCTAGCAATAGAGAACGGCCCTTAAGAAACTTCATTTAATACAGATGTCCCCTGATCCTCCTCCAGTTAGATTGCATTTGTTGCAATTGAATATATTTTATTTTTTGACTATTTTCATAAGGCATCAAGTAGCTTCTTAGACAGATTCTAAAATATATCCACCAAATTTGAAATATTCAGACAAAAATCTTTGGCATCCAAGCGAAGAAAAAGGTGTGTGGTCCCATCCTCCTTTTCCTGACACTTTATGATTCATTTTCTGGCTTATATGAAATTAGAATTCCTCATGGCTTTTAAACTAGAAAATTTAGGCTTAACATCAGTTAACAAATCAAGATATTTACAGGAAAGAAAACTGGTTTACCCATACTATTAATAACATTTCAAAGTGAAGCATTATGGAAGGACTAGGGATTAGCGCTTGGTTTCTGGGTTTTGTTCAATTTACTAAACCACATCTGAGGGTTGACCAAGCCAATCCATTAAGGTTTTATTTTGCTAATATTAAGGATGTGGACTATCACGAATAAACATTGGGTAATTCCACTGGATTATTATGCCATGCCTTATAGCATTCAGTGCTTTAAACAAGCAAAATGGTAGGGTTTTTTTTTTGTGAATGGCTTTCCTTTTTTAATAATAATGATAGCATTAAAATGTTTGCTTCATGCAGCTACATTGTTTTTCACACACATTTTCTTGCTCGTGCTAATCTACATTCCATCATTTAGGTATGTCACTTTTGAAGAGAATGTATAACTGACTGGGATTGTCTCTTCTCAGTTGCTGCAGGCACAAATTATGCAGTCCGCTGCATTTATACCCCATCCACCTTCGCCCAGGAGCTCAAAAAAGATGCACAGTTTTCTTTCTTTTCCTTTTTCCCTTCCCTTCCACTCTTTAAAGAATCACAATAAGGTAGTTTAGTCTGAGAGATATTGACTGGCTCCAAAGTACACAATGAATGTGGGTTGTACTTTCAGCAGTCTAACCACACTGTAGAGTCGAGTAGTGAGCCCAAGAGACTAAAGGATAATATCACTCATCTATAACGTGAGTTATGTGTGAATCAATGCTCACCCCTCCTCTCCCCATCATCACTTAGACTTATTATTGGACTTATCACTGTAAATATCCTGAAACTGGTTACAGTAGTTCTCTAACAGTATAAATAATAGCTTGCTTTTATTTGAACCAGATATGCGATTCAAGTATTTTTTTTTCACAAAACGTTACTGAATTTAAAAAGAATATAAAGTACAAAAAAGAAAGTTGCAAAGACAAAATTGGGAAGCAGGGAAAAAACAACAGTGGGGGAAGGGTGTAGATAAGAAGGGGAAAATGGTATAAGTTCTGATTTTCTTTGGTACATGCATGAAATACAATGACCCTTTGAACTATAGAAAACCATAGCATACAGAGCTTCTGTGGTTATAAGCAGTTCCAGTCATCAGATCCCAAGGTTAAAGTTTCATTTCTTTCAGCTTCGAGGAAAAAGACCAAAAGTGGTTTCCAAGAAGAAACAAAGCTAGATAAAGTATTTTCTTTTGACCAAACAGTCAGTTTCATCTTCTTCACCAACTCCATTAACTTCATCTATTCTTCCATTGTTGATATTCCATTGTTGATATTGTTGATATTTGGGAATCCTTTCATTGTTGTATTTAAAGAAGCCTTGCTGCTGTTATCCTGTGTAAGAAAAGAATCTCATGTTTTTTGTTTTGATCATTTTGTGTGTCCATCAAATGTAGAACAAATCACTCTGGTTTCAATTATGCATTCAATTTTAGAATTCTCTGAATTTACACACACACACACGATCCCAGTATTTCTTAGCTTTCTTACACGTAAACTTCCAAGTATTTTTTAATTTGAAACATGAGAATTTGTTTTGGAAAATGGCATAAATCCTTGATATCATTACCTCTCTTTTCCTAGATCCCAATGAATTTGACAGGATATTGGAACCTCTGGATGTAAAGAGTAAAAAAATTCATGTTGTGGACAGTGGACTTACTTTTAATTTGCCATATCCACTTATCTTAAGACCTCAGCGAGGAGTTGATCTTATTATCTCATTTGATTTTTCTGCTCGCCCCAGTGATTCTAGTCCTCCTTTTAAGGTGAGTAACCTAGGGCAGTTATGGACCTGAATTGACAACCTACTTACTCTAGATTTTAAGTTTATAAGTCTTCCAACAAGTTCTGAGTAGTGGCTTAGAGGTTGGACCAGGTTCAAGAAAGATCAATATTAGAGCTCCCAATATTAGAAGTGCCCCTCCCACCCACTGTGGGTGGGAGGGGCAGATATGGTGGTAGCAGGGGGCCATATCATGTTTCGGGAGTGCGCACTCGCTGTTTGCGAACGATTGTGCACTCAGGTCCCCAATGCATCCCTCGTTCCCCGGGTTGCACAAATCCTCAGGGCCTGATGTTGTGCAACGCCAGGTCCGTGATAAACAAAGCCCCCCTCATTTACGATCTTGTTCAAAAGGGGGGAGTTGACCTGGCGGGTATTACAGAGACCTGGTTGGGCTGGGAGGGGGGGTTTCCCCTCGTTGAAATGTGCCCACCAGGCTTCCGCGCATTCCATCAGCCAAGGGCTCAGGGTAGGGGCAGGGTGGTGGTGGCTATTATAAAGGAAAGTCTTTGTCCGTGGGAGGCCACTGTACCTCAGATAGCCGGATGTGAGTCCCTCCTTATGAAATGGGGTCATGGGGTGCAGATGGGCTTGCTGATTGAGTACCTGGCTCCCTGCCATGTAGCAGTGGCCCTGCCCGAGCTGCTCAATGTAATAGCCGAGGTGGCGGTAGATACCCCCAGACTTATGGTCATGGGGGATTTCAACCTGCCATCTGTCGGTGAAATGTCAGAGGCAGCCCGGGAGTTCATGGCTTCCATGATGGCCATGGACCTGACCCAGTTAGTTTAAGACCCTACTCACATGGAGGGACACACTCTGGACTTGATTTTTGTCTCTGGTCAGTGGCTGAATGATCTAGAAACAGGAGATATAGCCATCAAGCCCTTGTCATGGTCAGATCATTCACTCCTTCGACTAGACTTTTGAGCCGCTATCCTCCGCTGCAGGGAGACGGAACCAACTAGGTGGTTCCGTCCCAGGCGTCTGATGGATCCGGATAAGTTCCTGACGGAGCTTGGGCCATTCCCTGAGACTCTGGCTCATGACTTGACTGAAGAACTGGTGGCCACCTGGGATAGGGCGGCCGCTGGACCTTTAGATTGCGTCATGCCTTTGCGGCCTCTGACCTGGTGCCGATCCCAATTGGCTCCCTGGTTTTCCGAGGAGCTGAGGGAAATGAAGCACAGGAAAAGATGCCTGGAGAGCGATTGGAAGGCCAGCCATTCCAAATCTGACCGAACACTGGTGAGGTCTCATATTAAGATCTACCTAGTGGCGATAAGAGCGGCAAAATCTAATTATTTTTCCGCTCTTGTTGTGTCTGCAGATAACCACCCAGCTGCTCTGTTTAGGGTGACCTGCTTCGTATTTCATTTGGGAGCGCGGGAAGATCCCTTGCAGAGTAGGGCTGAGGATTTTGTGCAATACCTACATGATAAAATTGTTCAGATTTGGGAAGGCTTGGACTGTGACTGGGTAGGTTCAGATGGGGTGATGGAGGTGGGTCTTGAGAGTGTTATCTGGGAGGAGTTTGACCATGTGACTCCTGAGGATGTGGACAGGATTCTGGGTAGACTTAGTGCTGCCACATGTTTATTGGACTCCTGGTTGGTGCTGGCCTCCCGGGCAGTCACATGAGGCTGGCTCCAGGTGATTATTAACGCTTCTTGGAATGAGGGTTTCTTCCCCTCGGCCTTGAAAGAGGTGGTGGTGAGGCTCCTCCTCAAGAAGCCTTCCCTGTACCCGGCTGTATTAGCGAACTATCGTCCAGTCTCCAACCTTTGCTTTGTGGCGAAGGTTGTTGAGAGTGTGGTGGTGCGACAACTTCCCCAGTACCTGGATGAAGCTGTCTATCTAGATCTGTACCAGTCGGGCTTCAGGCCAGGGTACAGCACGGAAACGGCATTGGTCACATTGGTTGATGATCTCTGGAGGGCTTGGGACAGAGGTTGTTCCTCTGTCCTGGTCCTATTAGATCTCTCAGCGGCTTTTGATACCATCGACCATGGTATCATGCTGCGCCGGCTGGTGGGGTTAGGAGTGGGGGGCACCGTGTTGCGGTGGTTCTCCTTCCTCTATGACCGTATGCAGTCTGTGTTGGCAGGGGGACAGAGGTTGACCTCAAGGTGCCTTGTTTGTGGGATGCCACAAGGGTCGGTCCTCTCGCCCCTCCTGTTCAACATTTATGTGAAGCCGCTATCATCTGTGGTTTTGGGGTGAAGTTCCATCAATACGCTGATGATACTCAGCTGTACATCTCCACCCCAGACCACCCCAATGATGCCCTTGATGTGATGTCCCGGTGCCTGGAGGCCGTGCGGATCTGGATGGGGAGAAACAAGCTCAGACTCAACCCCTCCAAGACCGAGTGGCTGTGGTTTCCGGCGTCCCATTATAGCCAGCTGGTTCCATCGCTGACTATTGGGGGGGAGATTTTGGCCCCCTCAGAGAGGGTTCGCAACTTGGGTGTCCTCCTGGATGCATGGCTGTCTCTAGAAGATCATGTGATGGCTGTGGCCAGGGGGGCTTTTTATCAGGTTTGCCTGATTCACCAGTTGCGTCCCTTTCTGGATCGGGACTCCTTGTGCACGGTCACTCATGCTCTCGTCACTTCCCGCCTGGACTACTGTAATGATCTCTACATGGGGGTCCCCTTGAAGAGCACTCGGAGGCTCCAACTGGTCCAGAATGCGGTTGCGCGGGTGATTATGGGAGCGACACGGCACACCCATGTAACACCTCTCCTGCGCGAGGTGCACTGGCTCCTGGTGGTCTTCCGGGTACGATTCAAGGTGCTGGTTACCATCTTTAAAGCGCTCCATGGCTTAGGACCTGGGTACTTACGAGATCGCCTTCTGCCACCGATAGCCTTCCACTGGCCAATACGCTCCTACAGAGAGGGACTCCTTAGGGTGCCGTTGGTCAAACAATGTCGACTGGCGACCCCCAGGGGGAGAGCCTTCTTGGTGGGGGCACCTGCCCTCTGGAATGAATTGCCCCCGGAGATATGTATGATCCCTGACCTATGCACCTTTCGCCGTGCCCTCAAGACATTATTGTTTCAACAAGCAGGGCTGGTTTACACATGAATTTTAATGGTTTGTTTTAGTTTTTAATAATATTGGGGCCAAATTATTTAGTATGTTTTAAAACTGTTTTTAAATTTTATGGATATATGTGTTTTATTGTTGGCTGTGCACCGCCCTGAGTCCCTCGGGAGAAGGGTGGTATAAAAATTTAAATAAATAAATAAATAAATTGAGCTATATAAACCTGAAGTAGTCAGACTTGTTCAGCTCAATCCTACCTCACAGAAAGGAGGGGATAAAAGGTGAGGTAAGTCAGTTATAAATAGACTGAACATAAATTTTATTATATATTTATGATGTAGATATTACATTTAACAAAGAGAATGGTAAATACTGGGGAGAAAATATCCTCTGATTGGACATTTTCTAATCAAGCAAAAATCATCGTCAACAGACTCTTCTATGGTTATTTAGCTACAGTATAGATTGGAAACTAGATCTGTTCTAAGGACTAGATACAATTCTACCCTTGGCCAAAGAGGTTTGATAATATTTGGAGGGTTACTTTTTTGTGTGCAGGAAATTACTTATTCTAGCCATTTGGGAGAAATTAATTTCCACTAGCAGAAGTCTTTTATTGTCCTGTGGAATGGTTGCAAGGATAGCTTAGCCAAGTCACCCTCCATGGAATAAGTTCAAAGGAGTGAAACACAAAACAGATTTCTCTGCTTTAGACTGTGTCCTCATCTGTCCTACATATTTATTCCCATCTGAGAAAAATGTGGGTGGGCTGAAACTCAACATCTGCTCCAACTAGAATATCTTAAACAATGGTTGTGCCTAAACTTGGCCATTTCATGCCATACCCCTTTGGAAAATGTACCGTTCAGAGATTTTGTTGAGTATACAACTATGCGTGTGGCTTATTTGACACACTGAAAGAAGTAAATTCTCGTTTCATTTATTGTGCTGTAAATATACTTCGTAATACTACCAGGAAAAATATCAGATAGAGATAACATTATACATTTGGGGAAATATTTGGCACATTGATCATACAATAGACACTTGAGAATAATGTCATGGCTTTTGGGAAACATGGAAAAAAAAATAGAAATTGAGCCATAAGTGTCAGCATAATTTGTAGCATTACATGAAACTGCCTTTATGACGCAGGAAATGTTATGACCCTCTTGTTTTATAGAGATCCACCCTTTTATATTCAATTAAATGTTACATTTATAATTGCAACCATACCAAACTCATTGGGTAGTGTTTCTCACAAAAAGCTACTGACGACTTAATAATACTACTAATAAACTGAAATGTGGGATTTTATATAGTAGCATTCTCAAACTTTGCTGTTTGAAAGCTTGGTTTATGCTTTTATACTTCCTGCTCTATGGACACCATGTTTTCCGCAGGGAGGGAAAAAGAAATAGGATTCTCTCTATTATTCTTGCAGTTTGAAGAGTACCACCGCAATTCTGCCCTTTTATTAGGATCTTGAAAAGCAATAAAGTCTAACATTTATATTATCTAACAGCTAATCACAAACAGATGTTGAAGGGCCATCCAATATTGCACCAAATGACCATTATTTAGAATATTATATTCTTCAGTTTCCACAGAGTGTATTAAAAGATTCAGCTGTTGAACAGATACTGGGGTTTTTATTTTTTACTAACATGAGGGGGGGGAGAGAGAGAGAGAGAGAGAGAGAGAGAGAGAGAGAGAGAGTTTATTCATAGATCATATTTTATTAACAAATAAAACATTTAAGCAGTCATGATTTTCTTCTAATAGAAAGGAAGTATGAGATTGTAGTGTTCTGAGGCAGAACCATCTTACACTGTATTGTAAGGTTTTTTCTCTAACTCTGTTTTTTCAAAGTACAAATAATTAAATGGGTGCCAAAAGAATAAACAAGATTACATTTTTATTGCATTTTCCCTATTTAATGTTCTCTTAACTCTTAACTGAAGCAAAGAAATAAGTGATATCATTATGGCAGGAAATAAGGTATTTCCTTTACCAGAAGAAAAATATATTGAAATCAAGAGAAAGCTACAATTTTAATGGTATTTTACACTCATTGTGCCTCTTCACAACAAAAGATTGATGCAAAGTACATGTTTAATCAGTGTTGAACAGAAATGCCTATATTTGATTTGAACATAGAAGTATCACATGAGCTATATTTCTGATAATTTTCCTATGAAAGGGGATGAACCACTAGAAGCTCAAAAAAGTAATAGAAATAAAAACAATGACAGTGTCTCTTCTTCATCTTTAAAAAATTAAGCACTTGTCTTTACAATTATATTTAGATGACAGTTCCTTAATTTTGGCTTTTAAATCTTTCCTTTGACGTGATAACTGAAGGAAATGATGTTATTGCCAAGCTGCAAGAGTTGATGCTATTTTGATTTCCAGCTTTTCTATAATGAGAAATTACTATAAGCTCCTAAATTGTTGTTAACAAAATGTCTTTTCATGCTGTTCCTTCTGTTTCTCTAACATATGTTACAATTAGAATTTTACATTGCAATAAAGATATAAAAACGGAACAGTAGAATAAGAAAAAAAAAGGAAATAAAAAAAGAAAAGAACTGAAAAAAAAAAGAAAGAAAACATAGAATTTTGAGTTCCATCCTTCTTTCTATTGAGTAATTGCCATCTTACTCTTTCCCCTCCTCTTTCCCCTTTCTAATCCCCACATTCATAAATTAGTTTTTTCTTAGTCCATATAAAAAGTATATAAAAACTTAGTCCAGTCTTTAAAAATAATCTTTTATCATTTTTTGCCTGACCAACTTGATCAGCTTTGCCATTTCTATGAACTCCATTTATCCATTCCTCTGTTGTGGATATTCATGCTATCTGTTCTCTGTGGTTTTGTGGTTTTGGAGATATGGGAATATGTTTTGTAATCTGCAATGGCATGTGCAGGGTGACTTTGTTTTGAATGAGAAAGGGTGCAGTCCGTGATTTCCAGTTTCCAAAAATGGAACTAAAGCAATTGTTTGTCCTCTGGGTAGAATAATGTGGTTGTAGATGTACGGAAACATCTTGCCCAGCTGAGAAATCCATGTGATGAAAAGGATTAAACATTATCACTTAGTGCAATGTGAAATCCGAACCATTATTTTGCAATGAAGTTTTTACTTTGTATTGTCATTTTATGGGTTAGAAATATTTGCTTCTAATGATTTTAATGTTTTTATGTTGTAAGCCGCCCAGAGTCACTTCGAAACCAGATGGGTGGCAAATAAACTCAATTAATAATTTTAAAAATAAATAATAAAATAATAGAAGACTATATGTCTATGGAGATTGTCAGTTATCCGAGTCATGGTTGGCTCGAAGGATCTTTTTCAAAAGGCAACTGGACTTTGTTTTTCTTGGAAGATGTTTTGCTTCTCATCCAAGAAGCTTGTTCAGTTCTAAATGAATGGCGGAGGATGGTTGTGATGTGCATCTTTCCATCTTCCAACAGTCAGTCAGAACAATAGAAGACTATTCTCCTTTCTCTCAATTATGCATGATTGTATCAGTTTGTCCTTTCTTGTGTTCCTTTATATGATGTCTGTGTCTTGAAAAAATATGACTTTCTTTCTAGGAAATTTTACTTGCTGAAAAATGGGCCAAAATGAACAACCTTCCTTTCCCGAAAATAGACCCAAATGTGTTTGATCGTGAAGGATTAAAAGAGTGTTATGTCTTCAAGCCCAAAAATCCTGCATCTGAAATAGATTGTCCCACGATTATTCATTTTGTTTTGGCCAATATTAACTTCAGAAATTATAAAGCACCAGGTCAGTGCCAGAAAAGCATCATTACCACAAAAAATAAACCTAACAATCAGTTTTGTGTAAGATAAACCTTGCTCTGTACAGATTTATGCTCTTTTATTTTATTTTTTAACACTGAATTTACTTTCTTTTTCTGTCTTTCTTTTTGGGAAAGGGAGGTAGGAATATCTTTGCAACTGCTGTTTCTGTTTCAAACACATTAAAATATATATCCATTGTCTACACAACGGACGATGAATTTCAAATATAAGAAATTACTCCTTAGCTTATCAGTTTATTTAGATCAGATGGGCAATGTAATGTAAATAAAGTCACATTTTTGCCAACAATGCAATTGCACTCTAGATTTGGATTTCTTGCCTGTTTGAGGAACAATTTAAAAACAATCCTGCATTCGCGAGAATCTTAAGACAATAAAAAAAAAACTTGTCCAAAAAAATAGTCCAATCACTTATGGCATTATGTGACTACATAACCAATTATCTCTGGTTTTCACACACACTCCAAATTTTGTACAGGTAGTCCTCTACTTAAAACCATAATTGAGCCCAAATTTTCCTTTGCTAAGCAAGAGAGTTGTTAAGTGAGTTGTGCCTCAGTTTTCGATCTTTTCTGCCACAGTTTGTTAAATTGCTATAATTGTTAAGCAAATTACTGAAGTTGTTAAGTGAGTCTGGCTTCCCCCATTGACTTTGCTTGTTGGAAGCCAGCTGGAAAGGTTACAAAAGATGATGACATGACCCCAGGACACTGCAACTGTCATAAATACATACCAATTATCAAGCACCCGAATTTTGATCACATGACCATAGGGATGCTGCAACATTTCTCAGTGTGAAAACCAAACAGTCATTAAATAAATGGTTGTAAGTCAAGGACTACCTATATCCGTGATGGCGAATCTATGGCACGGGTGCCACAGGTGGCACATGGAGCCATATCTGTGGGCACGCGAGCATTGCCCTAGCTTAGCTCCAGTGCACATGCGCGTGCCGGCCAGCTGATTTTCAGGCCTCCCGGGCCCACCGGAAGTCAGGAAATGGGCTGTTTCCAGTTTCTGGAGGGCCTCCGGGTGGGTGGGGAAGGCTGTTTTCACCCTCTCCAGGCTCCTAGAAAGTCTTTGGAGCCTGAGGAAAGCGAAAAACAGGCCTACCGGGCCCACTGTGCCATCGCGTGCCAAAAGCAGGGGGAGCATGGGGGGGCACGCACGCATGCGTGATAGCGGGGCGCATTGAATTATGGGTGTGGGCACGTGCGCATATGAGCCCCCTGTGCTACCCCGGTTTTTGGCACGTGACGGCAAAAAGGTTAGCCATCACTGACCTATATGGTATCCAGCTGTAAAAATATTGGTCAGTTTTTGATATAGCTTGTATAGTCTATGCCAACTTTGTCAAGCTTTGTACACCAGAAGTTAAAATCGACAGGCAACTGATTTGGATTAATATATCATTATTTTACATGGATTTTCTTTACCTTTTTAAGATAATTTTTATATTCTTGATATTCAGTTGTTATTTCATTCTATCTCTTTATGATCTTTGGAGCAAACGTGTATGGCATCTTATAAGATTCTGAAACCAATAAGCCAAAATTCCATTTCAGACAGTAGCAAAGGTTCAATAAGATTCATTAATGTTTCACTGACTTTGCTGAAACCATTGCTTATTCTTGGTAGCACTCTCAGTGTGCCTAGGAATTTAAAGAATGAAAGGAGGAGGAGCTTGCAAGGGAAATTCACAGTTATTAAACACTCAATTGCGTGCAATCTATACCCATCTGCTGAATTATTTGGTCTTAAGATATCTTTTACTTTGCTGTCTAATGATAGGTGTTCCAAGAGAAACTCAAGAAGAGAAAGACTTCGCTGACTTTGATATTTTTGATGATCCTGACTCACCATTCTCCACCTTCAACTTCCAGTATTCAAATGAGGCTTTCAACAGGTTGCACGATCTGATGGAGTTCAATACCCTTAACAACTTAGATGTATGTATAATATACAAGGGAATTTTTAGATGCTCTGTTGAATTCAATGATTCGTATATCTACCATTTAAGGGTTCTTTCTTCTATCTTGATAATTGTTATTAATTTCTAGATAATTCCCTTTCACTTTCAAAACCAGAAAGAAAATGGGTCCAGATAACATAAAATAAAAATGTATATGTTAAATAACACAGCCAATGATCCTTCTGCTATACCTTACTTGTATATAGTGGGTCCAATTTTGAACATCAGGGAAAAAAACCACCCAGTTTCCATATTATTATTTGGAGAGCAAGGGATGGAAAAAGAAAATTATTAAACATAGACAGATGACAATACAATAAATGATCACTGAAGCTGTTGGGCAATGCCAGCGCAATAGGTTTATTGGGCAAAAGTAACAATTTCCTCAATTATGGGAGATAAGGAAGAGTATGTTAATATTGTCCATACTTCTGCCTTGAGTTCTGCAAACAAAGCTTGGGAAAAACCAAGATTCCTGTTGCTGCTTTGAAGTGCTTTCTGCTTTAGAGTTCCATTGATTCTTGCCTGCAGAGAGTTACACCTATTATTTCTTCAGCAGTTTGGAAAAGTAGATGAGTAGACAGAAATGATGTCTACTTTTAAATAATTGGCAGCTCTTTTATTCAGTGAGAGCATAGTGCAGAATAAATTTTAGCTCCTTCTTTGTTTGCCTTCAGTAATCTAGGATAGGATTTAAGAAAGAATTATTTAAACAAGAAAATCCTTCTATATTCCTTGCAAATCTATAAATTGTAGATAAATGAGGCGTTGATTTTTTTTTTTTTACAGAAAGGTGTTCAGCAACATATATTTAAATGGGGATGATCTTAATTCTTATATCTTTGCTTTCTTCTAAAAAGCAGCAGGCAAAAACCTTGGATTGGCTTTTTATTGATTCCTTCTTAATATGACTATCACCCCAAACTGTGAATGTTCCTATTTCAGAATTCATTTCATTTTCATTTTCATTCATTTATTAGATTTGTATACCGCCCTACTCCCTAAGGACTCAGGGCGGTGAACAGGGACAGAATAAAACACATAAATACAAAAGTTAAAAAATATAATTAAAACCAAATTAAATAATTTCACCCGAGACAATTAAAATTCCCAATAATTTAAAAACAAATTAAAATTTCAGTTTAAAAAATTTAAAAGAAAGGGGAGAAAATTAGGCCAGGCCGGCCTGCTGGAATAGGAGGGTCTTAAGAGCACGGCGGAAAGTGCGCAGATCCGGGATCCTCTGTATCTCCGGGGGGAGCTCGTTCCAGATAGTAGGTGCCCCCACAGAGAAGGCCCTCCCCCTGGGGGCCACCAGTCGACATTGTTTGGCTGACGGCACCTGGAGGAGCCCCTCTCTATGAGAGCGTACCGGCCGGTGGGAGGCTGTTTGTGGTAGTAGGCGGTCCCGTAAATAACCAGGTCCTAAGCCATGGAGTGCTCTAAAGGTGGTAACCAAAACCTTGAAGTGCACCCAGAAGACCACCGGGAGCCAGTGCAGCTCGCGCAGGAGAGGTGTCACACGGGAGCACCATGTTGCTCCCATAACCACCCGCGTGGCCGCACTCTGCGCCAGTTGGAGCCTCCGGGTGCTCCTCAAGGGGAGCCCCATGTAGAGAGCATTACAATAGTCCAGGCGGGAGGTGACGAAGGCATGAGTGACTGTGTGTAGGGAGTCCCGATCTAGAAAGGGATGCAACTGGCGAATCAGGTGAACCTGATGAAAGATCCTCCCGGTCACGGCCGTCAAGTGCTCTTCTAAAGACAGCCGTGAATCCAGGAGGACGCCCAAGTTGCGAGCCCTCTCCGTGGGGGCCAGTGATTCGCTCCCAATAGTCAGCGATGGCGTCAACTGACTATATCGGGATGTCGGAAACCACAGCCACCTGGTCTTGGACGGGTTGAGCCTGAGCCTGTTCCCCCCCATCCAGATCCGCACGTCAGCCAGACAGAATATGATGCAGACATATTCTTAGGGCTAATATTATCTTGGCATTAAGGCAGGGGTGAAATCCAGCAGGTTCTGACAGGTTCTGGAGAACCAGTGGCAGAATTTTTGAGTAGTTCAGAGAACCGGCAAATACCACCTCTGGCTGGCCCCAGAATGGGGTGGGAATGGAGATTTTACAATATCCTTCTCCCAGGAGTGAGGAGAGAATGGGGTCCCCTGGAATGGAGTGGGAATGGAGATTTTGCAGTATCCTTCCCCGCCACACCCACCAAGCCACGCCCACCAAGCCACATCACGCCCATCAAACCATGCCCACAGAACTGGTAGTAAAAAAAATTGAATTTCACCACTGCATTAAGGAAACATAATTGTCATCTCAACCTGGTTCGCTCTAAATGCATCAGACCTTAATTCCAATAGTCTCCAATCAGCCTACACATGGTCTTTGTGGACTGGGACTGGATTTCTCTTGAGGCTGAAAGCATTTCCCCTAAGCATTCCTATGGGAGGAGTATCTATGGAGATTCTCAGTCATCCAGGTCATATTTTTCCCAAAGGTGTTTTTTTCAAGAGGCAACTGGACTTTCTTGTTTTTCTTTGAAGACGTTTTGCTTCTTATCCAAGAAGCTTCTTCAACTCTGACTGGATGGTGGGGAAGGATTTATACTCCTTGCACACAGTTGGTCATTTGCATTCTTTTAGAGAATTGTTGAGGCCACCTGGAGCTTTATCTGTGTCCTCAGGGTCACCTGACCAGTGCAAATGGGTGTGGAGTCTCCTTGGAACTGCTGAAAGGACTGTGTTGTAGACTGGAGATAGATGATGTTGTATCTATCTTCTTGGATGAGAAGTAAAACGTCCTCAAAGAAAAACAAGAAAATCCAGTTACCTATGGGAGTAGTAATTGGCAACAATTTTGGAATGCAGTGCCTATGCGCCACTCAGCCCCTCCCATATGATAATGCAATTTATGGTGGATTTCCTGTTTAAGGATTGGAGAAAATTCCAAATCCAGGCTCAGTCTGCTTCTCCTTTCTTATTTGCTGTAGAAGTTACAGTCAAGCATGTATCAAAATATTTTTAGATTGCATTCTAAAGTTGTTCACTATTCCAAATGCAATGAAGCCTTCTTTTACTAGATCTTGATGCAATAGACTTCCCAGGCAGCACATCAACTTTCTGCTATTTGCTTAATGATGCCATCATGCAAATAAGCATAATTTATATCATTTGATTATGACTTCATTGTATTTTGTTTACATAGGCAAACATAAATATTCAAATTATGCAAATCTCTGTGATGCCTGTACTCCTCCTAGGTTCTTTCCCTAACTTAATCCTTTCAGATGAGGTTTCATTTGTAAATTTCTAAAAGCACCTTGTTTTTCCTTGCTCTAACCTTACTTTCTCATTATTACTTTAATTTCAGAAATCCATTTTGTAGGCTTAAGATATGAACCAAACCCTTAGAACTAGTAAGATACTTTCATACTTTAGTCAGTTCTGGCCATGAATTTACCTGTTAAGCTTTATTATTATTTTTTTAAATAGTTTTTATTGAATACAAATATTAAAAAAGACATACATAACATATACACAACAAACATTTATACAACATATACACAAAAAGAGTGTAATTTCTTCTTAAGCATTTTTTCAGAGTGACGTTCTACAATTCTACTTATAATATATTCCTTCACCTCTCTTTAATCTAATAATATTTTTATTACATATATATGTATCAATCGGTAATATATCCCCTATATTTTTTGTATATTTCTATTTTTTAACCAATTATACCAATTATTCCATATTTTATAATAGTCTGATTCTTCTTTTTCTTGTAATTCTTTGGTTAACCTATCCATTTCAGCGCATTCTAAAATTTTCCCTATTACTTCTGTTTCACTTGGTATTTTTTCTTGTTTCCAATTTCTTGCGTAGGTTATTCTTGCAGCAGTTAATATATGGATTGTAAGATATTTGATATCCTTAGGGTATGATTTGTTAAATATTCCTAATAAAAATGTTTCTGGTTCTTTTTCAATCTGTGTTTTTGTTATTTGTTCCAACCATTTTTTGATGTTAGACCAAAATTTCTTTGCTGCCGGGCACGTCCACCATAAATGATAGAAAGTCCCTTGTGCCTTTTTGCACTTCCAACAAATTGGGCTATTTTTAGGTTGTATTTTTGCCAATCTGGTTGGAGACATATGCCACCGATAAAACATTTTCAGTTGGTTTTCCTTGTACGCCGTTGCTTTCGTTAACTTTAGATTTACCTGCCAGAACTTTTCCCATTTTTCCAAAGGTATTGTGTGTTTGATATTTTGAGCCCACTTGATCATCGTTAAGCTTTAAAGCCTGTTAAGCTTTATTAACAAGTAGAGCTTCTAATTAATACATATTGGGCAAAATTGCATGGTGAACTCCTTCTACAGAATGCAGAAAGATATAACTTTGTTTATGAAAAAGCAGAAAATTTGCTAATGTTTCATTGAAGAGGAAAAGGAAGGCACGTGACTTCCATTTGCATAGACAATGACATTTTTGTTACATTTAACATTTTGTAACCCATCCTCCCTTCCCCATAGAAATTCCACATATGGACATGTTGATGCATGTTCAATACAAGCGAAATTTATCTATTTGTTAATTAAATTTATATGCTGCCAATCTCATGGTTTCAGGCAACTCTGAGCAATAGAAGTTGATTTGAAGGTCTCTTTCACAAAACAGAAAAATTGAGGAATGATTAGATGGAAAAGCTGGGAAACTTAGTTTATGGTTGTGCTCCTGGACAAAATCACAGTCTTTATATGTAAAATACAGTTGAAGGGTTTTTTTTGCTAGACAGTTTAGTAATTACTAACATTACTTTTTCTGCAAAAGTTGGAACTGTTGGGTATATTATGATTAAAAGATGCCATCTAGTGGTTAAATTTCATTCTCCATTAAAAAAAACACACTGTGTACAAATTAAAAACAAAAAGCATAAATCATAAAATCATACATCACGATTGTCCATGATAATATTTTCATCCAAGTCTTTGCTATTGCATACATTCACCTTTCAAATAATCTCCTTAGCCAAAAGTAATTCTAACTGAAAATGGAGTCCCAGATATTAAACTATGAACATAATGTCTGAAAGAAGGGAAAAATGCCCCCAAAGGATATACAAGATCAGTGCACATATTATCTTGTCCATACCTTGGTGGAATAAGTCCAGCCTTCACTTGCATTAAAGATATGTGAAGGAATTTTTGCTGCTGCTTCTGTGTTTATGCACTTATGAAATTGTGCTATTAACTTTGGATCGTGGCTAGAATCTGTCATCTTTCTGGAGAATGGTATCACAGTATATATTAGAAAATGCCTTCCTCTTTTTTATTTCAGAAAGTAGAAGATTGCAGCAATTTATACATAGAGAGAGAGGAAGGGAGGGAGAGGGGGGGCTTATGCACACTTGGGCGTGTGCATAAACTCTTTAGGACTCTCTTGTGTTTCACATTCAAAGACTCAAAAAGGAATTTTGGATTATTCATGTGCTGTAGTACATGTATGGAAAATGTATGTGTGTTTCTTTATATGCATATAAACAAATATACACAAAGAGAACTGGATCATTATATTTCTATCAGAAACTATTTCTTTAATGTAATTGATCTTTTATTCGTTTAGTGTAAAAAGTATACAGTGCAAATCTGATAGATACCGTGTTTCACTGAAAATAAGACCCAACTGGAAAATAAATCCTAGCATGATTTTTCAGGATGCTTGTAATATAAGCCCTACCCCCAAAATAAGCCCCAGTTAAGATCGTCAGCCAGATGGATGCATTTAGTATGGTATTTCCTCAAAAATAAGACATAACTGGAAATTAAGCCCTAATGCATCTTTTGAAGCAAGAAAATAATATAAGACCTGATCTTATTTTGGGGAAACATAGTACCTCTTTAGAGGAAGGTTCCACTGAGATTAATGGAACATATTCCTCTGTAAGCAGGCAGAGCATATATGGCAGCAAATTTAGATACTTTTTAAAAGGTTTTATCCTGTGAAGAAAAGGAAATTACAAAACAGAACAACATTATATCCTTTGTTTGATACTGATGCTTGTGTAATTAGACAACAGAAAATGCAGGGTATTCTACTTTTACCACTGGTACAGTTTTGATGCTATTTTTGCTTCTTTCTTCACAGGTAATCAAAGAAGTGATAACAGACAGTATTGAGTATAGAAGGCAGAACCCATCACGCTGTTCTGTATCACTCAGCAATGTTGAAGCAAGGAGATACTTCAACAAAGCTAAAAGCAATAACCACACATAAGGATCAATACGAATTTTGCTACTTAGAGCCAAGGATTGTTGCATTGATCAAATAGACTATATGCAGAAAAGAATCCTCTGGGAATGGATCATTACAAAATAAAGGAATTCAATTGCATCCATGATGATGATGATGATGATGATGATGATGATGATGATGATGAAAATGATAGCAGGTTTATTTTCAGCTAGAAACCTAATAACACGTACAGTATAAATTCCAAAATAAGACATAAAGGAAGAAGGAGAAAAAAGGACAAAGTAAAATACTTAACACAATAGAATTCATAAACATCATAGTAGATAATAATGGTAAAATAAAGTAAAATTTAAAAAATTGGTTCAACTGGTTTTTTTTCAGATTATATTAATCTTCTGACCCGGTTATTCTTGTATATTTCTCCTCATTCCTTTAAAACACTTCTACACTTAAGGTTCCCCTGAAATATATTGATTTATTTAACAGGTTTGAAGTTGTACAGTAATCTTAGCATACTTAGAGGCTGAGTTGAGGAACTGTTATTTTAAGAATACAGTACTCTCATTTTTGATGTCAATACTCTGTGGTTGTTTGAATGCTGTATTCTAAGTAAATTGTTTCATGAAGGTTTGTTCTTCCCAATTATATAAAAATGTTTGTATCACTGTGAGATGAGTGTTAAAAATCTAAACCTATCTCCACCATCCATTCATTTAACAACATCAAAAACAAAATGAGGTGGATATTAATATATAGCTTGGTTTTTATTTTGTTGTTGTTGAATTTTTATATAATTGAACATAGTAGACTCTTGATTTAGTTTAATTTAGTTAAAGGACAGGGACTTTTTTTAAAAAAGTGTTTATTTCTTTTTAAGTAAAGTTGTACATTCTATAAAGGAACTTAAACTATTCAAACAAAGAGTGGCTTCCTTTCCCAGGTCTGGACATAGTCACAATTATTTATATTGCCAATTGAGCCTTAAAATATCGGAAACCATTCTGCATAAAAGTTTTTTTTTTCCAAACCTAGTTATTTTTAAACACTATAGATTCCTTTCTTCTTCCATCACACTCTTGTCCCATGCAACCATCTGTCATTATTGCAATCTGCGTAATTCTAAATCACAATGGGGGATGCTTTTGTTTTTCTTTTTAGCATAACTTGATCCATGAATCTATGCCTTATGATAAAAGAATATGTCAGGCTGTTATGGCTTGCTAAATACACAATACACAGTACCCCCAATTTGGTATTGTGTATGAGCCACACTATGAAATCATCATTCTATATTTATTTATTTAATTAATGGAATGTGTGAGATATTTCAGAGCCAAACTATAGCCAGTCCTTCCCAGATCATGCTCCTATCCTTTCTCTTAGTTCTTTGGTGTATATAGTTATCTTCCCATCCAAGTAACAAACAGGAATATAGAGATGTGCCCTTTGGCAGAACAATGTTGCTGTTCATGAAAAGACTGCACCATCTGTTTTACTGTGTTTCCCCAAAAATAAGACCATGTCTTATATTTTTTTTAAATCCTGAAATAAGTACTTGGCCTTATTGCCATATGCTCAAAAGCCCGATTGGGTTAATTATCAGGGGATGTCTTATTTTGGGGGAAACAGGGTAGTTATGGAGTTGCCTTTTCAAACAAAAGGCAACTCCTTTATATTTGCCTTGCTGGTTTGTGCTTATGATTGTAAATCTTTACAAGATGGGCTATGCTACTGCTTGGTACCTGAATAATTAAATCTGGATGAGCAACTCAGTCCAGCACTCAGGAAAAAAATACAGATTAAATGATAAAAGAATGACACTGGTTGAGCAGGTATAAAAATTCAATACATAAATAAAATGCTGATGGGTATTTTTTAGCATGGGTTTGTACCTTAAATCAACTTTTGATTTCTAGTGACTGCCTGGATAACTCCCTGCAGGAGTTGGGAAGGTTTTTCAGGAAGTGGCTGGCCATTGTCTTCTTAGGGCTGAGAGTGACTTGCCTAAAATCCCTCAAATATTGACTTCATGTTGAAGATGGGATTAAAACTGATGACATTCCAATTTCTAAACTGGTCTCTTAAGCATCTCAAATAGTTTAGAGACCAAACTATATCCACTTACAGAAATGTAATCCAATATGTAATTATTCATCTTGTATGCACTACTCCTTGCTGAGAACTAAAAATCTGTTCAGAGTTAATTTGTCCCTATTTCTTCTTTGCTTCAGGCACCAAAGAGCACCAATTGACTCCCCACAAGAGCCTTTACTTCCCTTCTGACTTCCCTTAATAATTTTTTGGCACCTCCCTTCCTACACAAAAGAGAATTTTAAACCCTTATGATGACCAGACTGAAGCATAGCACATATGTACCTGCAATGACATTTTTGCTGTCTAACGTGTATTGTTCAAGTGCCGGGAAGATGAGAAGTTACAGTAACTGCATTGCTTTTGACTGGAATGTTGTGAAGTGATCTCATATTTGGCCAATATACATTCTTAAAGTAACATGATTCTCTTTGCCAAGTTTTAGCAGTTTGCAATGGCAATTATTGCAAATATGTATGATCAGACCTTTCCTACTTTTATGCTGTTTCAAAACTAATGATCCTTGGCTGTTAAAATGCTTTGTTTCAAAGCTTGTGTTGATCTCAGAACAAAAATATTAATGCCCCTGGAGACGGGAACAAAAGATCAACTGAAGGGTCATGCTTTAGAGCTTTGTTTTCAAGATAGATTGAACGAGATAGCATTCCCTAATGGATGTAATCCAGTTACTTCCATGGTTGATCATGATTTCACTTCAAAGAGTTTATGGTGAGCCATGTACTCTTTAACTGGTGCCTGCCCTCTAGTCTCTGGTTCTAAGAAAGTTTTCAGGATGTTTTTGCTAGAAATTTATTCTAGTTTTCGTCTTTGTTTTGGAAACATATATAAGCATTTAAATAATAGTATTTCATTCTGCAGAACTGGGTTATATTCACATTTTTTTTTGTTTTTGCCCTCTCTTGATTTAGTTGTTACTAAATGTTTATATATTATAAACATCAGGGATTCTTAATACATGATCTGAATTCAGCCATAGATTTTAACATTTATATTTCTTTACTGCCAACAGATTAATATTTCAGCCAATGCCATTCTATAGCCAATGTATCTTAGAATTAAATAACTGATGAATGCAAATAAATATGCAAAAATAATCATTTGTGTGGGGTTTCCTCCCCCAAAAAATAACAGATAACTAACATTCTTCACTGAGAGAAAATTAAAATCATGTCAGATGTGGAAATGAATTCTAATTCCATTCTTTGAATGTTTTTATGCAACAGGGTATTCAGGAATATTAATCTTTCATTAGTTCATTGTATTATACTTGAAGTGTTCCCCTTGTTTGGCTTATATAAATAATAGAAGTATGGATTTGTTACATGCTGCAAATAATTTTATGTTTTGCTCTCTGTAATGGAGAATTTATAAGATATATATATATATATCTTATATATAGATGTATATATATGTATATATAAAGTGTTTACCGAGACACTTGGTCTACCCCAACATGTGGGAGGGGGCATTCTGCTCCCTTTTGCTTTTCAGCTCCAATCCAGGAGCCCTCAAGCAGTCGCATTCACGACAAACCATTTTTATACCAAATATATTTTTGCCGATAAAGAAATAGAGGGAGACTAGTATAGATCTATTTCAAGCTTTTTAGCTCTCATCAGCCAGCCATACCCTAACATACATACATACATACATACATACATACATACATACATACATACATACATTTCCAGTAAGTCCTTGCTAAAATAAGATTTAAAAGTTTTAAAGTGACATCCTAAGGAGAATTGTGGGTGCCATCAGTAATTTCCAAAATCTCGATAGCCAGGATTGTTCAGATATGGTTCACTTCATTTTTAATGACTTCCCGAGTGGCATCATTAAACAAACATGGCAATCAATAAATGAATGCTGAGGTTAAGCAAATCCATCTATTTCTATGGGTATTACGTTCCAGAAACTCACTGAAAAGACTGGAAACCAGCATACCCTGTAGTGGTCATGTGATTATGGAATGCTGCATTAGGCTGTAAAGGCAAGCCGATTACCAAGCACCCAAAATGCAGTCATGTGACCATGGGGCTGTTGTGTGCAGCCATCAGATCTCTGAAACTGGGTCAAAAGTAGTTTTTTGGGGATCTGTCATAATTTTGATGATTGTTAAGCAAGAACTATCTATAGTACTTCCTATATAACTTCCTGCAGATTTAACTATAACTTCCATCTACATTGAACATTATTTTCTATTCTGCTGACAAAAGTTCATCTCCTTTGGTGGAGATGTACCTCTGTTCCAGCATGGTTATAGTTATTAAGATGGAGTGATTTTTGTTGATTTATTTTCATTGTGGGACAAGCCATTTCAGTTAAATTTGATCTGCATAAGATTTAAATCTCTTATTACACAGCTATGTCTTAATTGCTAATTGCAGATCTAAAACAAGAATAAGGGAATGCTCTGAGCCTGCTCTTTGCTGGAAAAACTCACACTTTATAAATAGAATGATTTAGTGCCAGTAATCTGTTTTTTATATTATATTCTCTATAGTATATTTTTAAAAAGTTATAAAGTTCCCAATTTTAAAGACTGTTTATTCAATAGTTGCTGGATTTGTAAAATAATTATTTCATTATTTCATTTTCCTTTACATAAAAGGAAATAAATTAATTTTACATAAAAAATTAAGTTGCTTACTTCATTTAATAGCTATTCTAGCATCTATTGTATTATTAAGACTTTACCAAAAGATCTGTCATACTGTTTAAACTGTTTTATGATAGTGTGAATTAGATGTTTAAAATTATGACAGGATTTTATTGGTTTTTTAAAAAACTTTCTGTGAAAACAAAGGATGTGATATAATCTTATTTTTAATACATATATTTTAAGTAAAACCAGCAACATATTAAATCATGCATTTTTCTTTTATTTAGAATGTTTAATTGGTTCACAAGACTAACAATGAATTGTCCCTTGTATGCATAAAAACATTTCATGTCCCTTTCTTAACAATACTTGGAATATCATCTGTTTTGTCCCATGACATTATTATTTAATGCTTTAAATAAATGTTACTGTGTGGTTACATTATAGACTATCAAATTTACTGTCTCACATTTCCATAATTTGTTATACGGTTGTATTATAGGAAACATAATATTGGTTCATTGGAAACCACGGTTTAGAAATAGGTTTGCTCAACCCAGAGAACCTCTTTTCTAGGTTTTGTAGAACATGACTGAAGTTAGTAGTGTAGATCAGAAAGGCTAAGAATTCTCCAGCTAAATCGAATTATGGTAAATTAAAAAAAACTAACCGAACTGGATCTTATCCAACCAGTATGATTCAGTTTTTATATATGTGGCCAAATTTTGCTACACAGTTTGTAAAACCAAACACCCTTGGATTGCATCAATGATCTTGCCGTAAACTATGTTATTTTATTTGGTTATATCTGCTGCTATCTTGTTGAATTCTTTATTTTGCAATAAAGGTTAATATAATACAATACATCCCGATGAGTAATAGCCTATTCTAAATATTTTTATGGGGGAATCCTTGGAAGGAGTTTTGCTTTTTTTTTTTAAAAAAAAAATTCCCTCATCCCACTTTGCAACAGCATATAAGAAATATAATCATCTTTTGTATAAATGTCAGATGCTATAGTTGTTGGCTATTGTCAATTCATTCTGGAAAAAGGGACTATAGAACTGCTGACCCGGGTTACATAAACATGTTTCTCATCTTTGCTTACGCAGCACAGTAATAAGTAGACATTTCCTAAAGCTCTTGGAATTTGCCCCTTGTATCTATTCTCTTTAACTGCATCAGAACTTTCGTCTGTTGTTTTGGCAGAGAGAAGTTAGGCTTTTCTCATGCTAGGATGATAGAACATACATGCATGCAACCCTCAAAATCTGTTGTATGACTACATTTGTTACAGCTGAAAAAAAATGATATTCTTGAATGTTGTGAGTTCCCCATCAGCGGAAACTAATGACACAATCCCAGCTTTTTGAGTGTTCTTGAATGGCCTTGATTTGCTTAACAGTATTGATATCTGACTGTGATCTTAAAGAATGAAAGGAAGCAGGACTTAAATTGCTAGGAGCAAGTAAATGAAGGAGATCATGGCACACTCCTTGAAGACTATCTGGAAATTAGAACTGGTCCAGAATGTGGCAGTGTGCAGTTCTGGGTGACCCACAGTTGGCCCATATTGTACCGCTATTGGGTGAGCTGAACTACCTTCCAGTTTCTTAATAGGCATACATCTTTTAAACCCTAAATGGCATGAGATCAGATCACTTGCAGAAGTGCTTGTCCTGGAAGGTATCTATTAATCTCATCAGTCAGACAGGGTGGACATGTTCCAAGTCCCTTCCCTAAATCTAACAGGTCTTAAATTCTTACGGGTCGTGTGGCATTTAGCTGGTCTCCAGTTTGCTCCTCTGGAAAAATACTTGCTAATATTGTTTCCAATATAATAGATTCCCATAAAATATAACAATATCATCAGGTAATGTTGTCAGCTCTATGGCTCATATTTGAGGATGCTTTACTTTTTTGGCTTTATGTATACCGTGAATATAGGCATTCTGGTTTATAAACCATGGCTTATAGCTCAGTATTATCTGTGAAGTAGCATGAATTATTTGTTCATGGTTTAAAATCAGTTGGAGCTTAGTGCGATGTACAAATTTGACTCCACTGAGGTTCTCAAATCTTAGTTTCCCCTTTCCTTATTCAAATCCTCTTTGCAGAAAGGGTTTTTAGGTTTGCCAGTTAAAGAAATCAAGACATGACTAAGTATCATTTTAATCCGGTTTTCACTGAAGTGGCAAATCTTGAGTTGGTCAATACTGTATCATACTGCTAGTATAGAACCAGTTAGGTCTAGTGGTTAAGGCACCAAACTAGGAAGTAAGAGTTCAAGTTCCACCTTTGGGTAATCTTGGGCCAGTCAATCTCTCTCAGCCCAACTCACAGTTCAACTCACCTCAAAGGGCCATTGTGGAGAAAAGAGAAGGAGGAATGTGTGTTGGACACCTTGAATTATTTGTAAAATAATAAGCAAGCAAGCTATAATGGAATCCATTTCCATACTTCCCCTCATTCCCCTAGTTAACAGATGATATTAGACAGCATCTCTAATGCAATTCTTTCACAGGTATTCTTTTCGTTATAATCAGTCTCGGATGATTTATTTCAGATAAAACTTTGCCACATCAGGAAGAAGAAAAATTACAATGCAGATCATATGTGGAAGAAATACTGACTTCTTGGTGGTTCTGAAAGATGTTTGTGATTTCTTTCCCTTTCAGTGGATTAATGAAAAATTATTTCGGTGTCATTCATGTTTTTGGAACTGTTGACAGTAGATGCCATCAGTGAAGATTTTCTTCAAAATGCACACTGAAACTTTAAAGAGAAAATTTTGCTAAAACAATGGCAAAGGGAGAAAAAGTGATGTTTTCTTTTTCCTTGTCCATCCCAATTTTTAGGATGCTGTGGTAGATGGTAGATTCATCTTATGAATTTATCAAAACAATGGGATCTAATTATTGTTTTTGCTTTGTATATCTGTACAGTGAGTTACTAGACTCTTAAGACTTGGCACCCAGAAATCCAGGGTAAACCTTTCAGGAATATACAGTATATAGATTACAAACATTTTAAATTTTGAACTATGTCTAATATAATTCAAAAGGCAATTTGCACAGGCAACAAAGGCATAGATAAATTAAATGAGACTTCTATGTTTTTAAATGAATATTCATTATAAAAATGTTTATCTTTTTGTTGTTGTTGTTAAATTAGGAAGTATTGTAGTAAGAGTGTGCTGGTGAAAAGAATATCTATTTTAATTCTCTGGTATGTATAGGATTCATAAGTAAACAGTACCTTTAACAAGATTCCAAGATAGGCTGAAATAAGAAAACCTTTACATGTTATAGTTTTATTGTTGTTCAATGAATAAGCCATAGTTGTAAGTTTCACACATAGTGCTAGGACAAAATATACTTATATTCACATGTCACAGAATCGGGCTGTGTTCTCATGACACAAGGAATTATAAAGGTTGTTTAATTAACACATACAAGAATAATTTTCCCACATCACATACCGTATTTTTCAGAGTATAAGACGCACGGGAGTATAAGACACACCTACCTTTTTTGGTGAGGAAAAGAAGAAAAAGAAATCTCCCACTGCCTCTGCCTCTGCCTCTGCCTCTGAGCAATTTTGTCTGGTTGCAGCAAACAGCCTGCTTTACTTTCATTTTCATTTTCAGCATAGCTTGATTAGCACAAGACAAAAAAAAATCTGCTCCAGCAATTTACCTCTTTGCAGCAAGCAGCAGAGCCCTGTGCAAAACAGCTGAGAGCAAATCAGCTGAGAGTCGGGAGGCCGATCCAATCAACTTGTGCTAATTAGGCTGTGCTGAAGCTGAAAGGAGCTGTTTTTGTTGCTGTTTGCTTGCAAGGAGGTAACTGCTGCGAGGCAGAGGCCAAAGGGTAGGGGCCAGTGGGTGGGCGGGGCTACATTTGGTGTATAAGACGCGCCTAAATTTTCACCCCCATTTGGGGGGGGGAAGGTGCATCTTATACTCTGAAAAATACACTACTTTGCATCATTTGAATTCCAAATGGCCACCAAGGAACCAGAGTCTGCATTTTTATTTAGCATGTAGTCCAAACATAACCATAATGTAAGTATGTCTGATTTAATAGAATTTGTGGATCCTTTATACAACGTGTGGAACCAGCTTCAGAAAAGCTCTCGGCTACAGTGGCAAACACAGGCCTGGTTTAGGTGCATACTATCTACAACTATATCCCAATAAAGAAGCTTGCTGTCTCCAGAACTTTGAAATGTTAAAATTTCTTTGCTATATCCACAGAAGAAAAGCACATTGTCTCACCTATTTTAAGAAGGCATGAGACTAGAACAACAACTGAGTTTGGAAATAGTAATGATAGATTGAGAATCAAAATTAAGACAGATTCATCCAGTTTGGGCACTAGAATTGGGAAGATTATACACATATTACATATATTTTTACACGATCTTCATTTCTGGCACAAATTCATAGTAATATAGAGAACTGGAGGTACCAGAATAAAAGATAGAAGTTGGTAACAATAGGCCAACTTGTGTCCATGGAGAGCCTCTACTAAGTATTATAGACAATACAGAACAATACCTTCAGAAAAACCCTTTCAAGACCTTTTTCTGAAGTGATTTTCTTGAGGGTACAGGAAAAAATATTCTTCAAATTCTGTCATGCATGCTTTCAAAATTTCAAAATTTTTTTTACTACCGGTTCTGTAGGTGTGACTTGGTGGGCATGACATGGCTTGGTGGGCGTGGCCTGGTGGGTGTGGCAGGGGAAGGATATTGTTAAATCTCCATTCCCACCCCACTCCAGGGGAAGGATACTGTAAAATCTCCATTTCCTCCCAATCAGCTGAGACTTGGGAGGCAGAGAATAGATGGGGGCAGGGCCAGTCAGAATTTTTACTACCGGTTCGCCGAACTACTCAAAATTTCCGCTACCGGTTTTCCAGAACTGGTCAGAACCTGCTGAAACCCACCTCTGGCAGAGTAGTATGTGTAAAGGGCGTAAAGGGGAAGGGACCAGACTGACAAAAGCAATGGTGAGCAATTGTGACCTAAGCCCTATTCCTTTTATTTACATGTACCATAATGCTACATACATGCTTAAAAAGGGTTTTAGCTTGGAGCACAATGGCACGCCCATGTTTGGATCCCTTTTATTTCTTTGAAAAAGTGTTTAGTTTTTCTACAGCTGTAGTGGATTTTCAGCTTGTACATCTAAGTTAATTCCAATATAATATTATTTTGTTATATAATGTTTTAAATGTCACGTTTAATTGTTTTATTTTATCTCTTATGGTTGCTTAGCAGAAAAAATGGTGTAAATATATAAACAGAGAGGCCCAACGTCTGATTCAATTTCTCTTGGCCCAAAACTGATGCAGTGTTTAACCGCTGAACCCATGGATAGAATGATTTGTATCCTTATAATAAAATGCTAAATATTTTTAGACAAAATCAAAGTACCTAAGGAAATGTTGGTCTAGACATTTGGCATCACTGAAAGGCAGATTGTAAATAACTGGCTAATTTTATTAAATTATGTGCGTGATAAATTTGACAGATCTTTAAACAATGAATAGAATTTATGTAGGAAACCACAGGATGGCCTCATAGAGGGGGTCTTAGTAAAGGAGCTGGAATGTTAGCATTTAAGTTGTACGGTGACAAAAATTGCTTAATATCTGATGAGTATCCACAGGCAGTCTTTCTGGGCTCAAAATGGAATCTGATGAAGATATTCCACCATTACACATTTCTATTGTTTTACCATAAAATTTATCTCTTAATCTACACCCTTCGTCTTGGTACATGACTTTACAAGAGTCAATGTTCTTGATTAAGAAAATGGAAAATAGTTAAGATCCATCATCATTTCCTAAGGTGAAGTGGCTGCCTTCCTCAGCAGATTAGAAGCACTATTAAATGGTAGTAAAATTATTTCTCTTATTCATTATTATATTTTTATGCCAAGTCTCAGGAGCAGTGCCTTATCATTGTTTACATTATGAGCCAAGAGAAAGTAGTTTGATTCTGAATTCTAGGCCCCTTTAATATTATATGTGCAGGAGATGGAGATATTGAATGGGTTTATCCCCTAGAAACAACTCTAAATCAATAGATGATGCCATGAAAGAAAAGAATTACTGCTGATTCTCAAGAAAAAATAAATTGATAAGCTTCCAATAAGTTTCATTTTTTCACAGTAAACTAAAATTCTAAACCTGCTATAAAGGCTTAGCTTGATCCAGTTGTATTTCCATAATAATCTATTGAATAACATACCAAAATTTGTCCTCCAATTTCCTGAATGTGATCTATGTGAGTGAGGCTTATTTTAAATTTCATTCTCAAAATGCTTTTGGTGTTCCTAATGGGGTGCTTCTAACAGTGGCAATTCAGCCAGATAAATGAAATAAAAGTCATAGTGAAGGTCAATATTATTGATGGAAATGTCAGTCATCCAAAGTAGAGGTTTCCCCCTGTTTGGTCATGAACTGATATTACATTATTTTTGAATGGCACATTATGTACTATTTAAGAAACATCAGATTTTCCAATTACCAGCAAGCATTCACCTTCTAGGTAATAGAAACTATAGCAGGTATATTCACAATTTATGTCAATCTTACTAACAGCAGTTAAGTTAAATATTGTAAACATTTGAAGTGGTAAAAGCACCTAAATATAGAGATGGGGATAGAAAAATAGTGGGATAAACATTGCTTATAAAATTGACTTGTTTTCTTAAAGGTTAACAGAACCCAGATAAGGACAAGTTTGTAGAAACAAATTATACAACTTTTAGAATGTTATGTTTGAAAATAGGAAACAGCATGTGGATTTTTTTTGTGTGTGTTAAAGTTCTTATTTTTCTTGTCTTTTATTTCTATATCTACCAATTATATTTTTTTAAAAAAAGTAAAGGAAAACAAAACTATTGTGTATGCAGGCAAGATTCAAAGAAATGTTAAGCTTACCTTGTTGAGCAATGACTAAGAGAGCAGGTTATATTTTATTTATTTTCCTGCGTTACACTTTTTTTTTCTATCAGTCTTCAGTGTTATAACTTTTTCACTTGAGATATACGAGTAGTTGGAACATGAAAATCTGCAGCTGTAGAGTTTGCTTATGTACAATTTCCACACCCTCTTCTAACCCAGGGAAATCCATATGGTAGCTGAGATCATCTTACCAACCTGTAAGAAAACACAAGGATTTTTTTTCTGCAGGCACTGTGCTCAGCTGGCATCCCAGTCTCTATAGTTAACAAGGGAAGAAGAGAAGCTCAGAGATGCAAAGATTTGGATGATCAGCTGGCACACTTGGCCAAGGTGGTTAGGGAGGCTGACAAGTTTTGTGTCATCTTTGTGCCTAAATATGGCTCACAGTTCACAGCCTCCCAGTTTCTAGCCTGTACTACCTCTTCCTGTCTGCTGTTATACTGGGGCATATGGCAAAGTTCTTTCCTGCCAGAACGTACTTCAACTTGAAGGTAAATTGTTGGAACTACTATGCCCACCTGTTTACGGGACAGCTTTCTTGGGGTTTAGAGGGATTCCAGGTTTGTGTGATCTGTCCACATTTCAGATAGTTTCCTCACGCCCTCAAGCAGGTGTCACCATGTTAGGAGTGCCCACCTCACCGCAAAAGCCTCCTCCCAGTCCTAGGTCCACTGTCTCTCCCTCCATCCCTGGAATGGGGCTCCAGCATGAGGTGGGGTAGGCATCCTGGACCCAACAGGTCCAGTCAAGGCAGAGCTATGCCACCAGTTCTCTGTTGATGCATGACTAATCCCAGGCTCAGGGCCTGCCCACCCCTCTGCAGGACACCCCTTACTCCTGTTCTTACGTTCCTTCGGCCTCACCACAGGCAGGTCCCTGGGGCATACGGGTGCCTTAACTACACCAACCTGGATCTAATTATAATATTGAATGTACAATATTGAATGTATAATATGTACGGGCCTGGATGGGGAGAAACAGGCTCCGACTCAACCCTTCCAAGACCGAGTGGCTGTGGCTTCCGGCGTCCCGATATAGCCAGCTGGTGCCATCGCTGGCTATTGGGGGTGAATCATTGGCCCCCACGGAGAGGGCTCGCAACTTAGGCGTCCTCCTGGATGCACGGCTGTCTTTAGAAGAGCATATGACGGCCGTGGCCAGGGGGGCTTTCTATCAGGTTCGCCTGATACGCCAGTTGCGTCCCTTTCTGGATCGGGACTCCCTATGCACGGTCACTCAAGCACTCGTCACTTTCCACCTGGACTACTGCAATGCTCTCTACATGGGGCTCCCCTTGGGGTGCACCCGGAGGCTGCAGTTGGTCCAGAATGCGGCTGGGCGGGGGATTATGGGAGCAATGGGGCGCTCCCATGTGTCACCTCTCCTGCGCGAGCTGCACTGGCTTCCTGTGGTCTTCCGGGTGCGCTTCAAGGTGTTGGTGATCACCTTTAAAGCGCTCCATGGCTTAGGACCGGGGTATCTGCGAGACCGCCTTCTGCCGCCAATAGCCCCCCACCGGCCGGTTCGCTCGCACAGAGAGGGCTTCCTCAGGGTGCCGTCGGCCAGACAGTGCCGGCTGGCGACCCCCAGGGGGAGAGCCTTCTCTGTGGCGGCACCAGCCCTCTGGAACGACCTACCCCCTGAGATACGCACAATATCAGACCTCCGGACTTTTCGTCAGGCCCTAAAAACACACTTATTCCATCTAGCTGGGCTGGCTTGATCCCGTCCTCTCAGTTTTAATTGATTCGGTTTTAATTTGGGTTGTTTTAAATTATTTGGGCCAAAATTATTTAATTGTTTTAAATTGTTTTTTAAATTTTGTATACAATGTTTTATTTTGGCTGTGCACCGCCCTGAGTCCTGCGGGAGAAGGGCGGTATAGAAATAAAAATAAAAATAAAAAAATATAGAGGTGACAGAAAATCATAAGGAAGGCATAAATAAGATTGAAAACTCCTTGGATTCCATAAATCAGGGGTCTCCAACCCCAGAGCCATGGCCTAATACTGGGCCATGGCCTGTTTGGAACTGGGCTGTGGAAGCTGTGTGTGAGTGCTCGCCCACCCACCACTGGTTTGGAACCATCCCCTCTCCCCACCAGTCTGCAAAACTGGAAAGATTGGGGACCGTTGCCCTAAAGTTTAGAAAGTACTTAGTATTAAGATTGATAAAGCAGGATATTTGCCTTCAGTGGTAGCTGCTGGTTATGGTTAAAAAAAAAGGGAAGATGGAATACAGTAATAGTGCAATATACATAAAAACCAGATGGCAGTTTGATCACACCATCATGGCCACCATCTCCACTTTTGACCATGATCCCTGGACACTACTGTAAACATCTTGACATTTCTTGTGGAAGGCATTTTAGAAAGAAGGTTGTGCAAAAGTGCCAATGGTTTCTTCAAAGACAGTGGATTTACATGTAGTACTGTATAAACCAGAACACACTTGACTTCTTTGAGGATTAGCATATTCTGTGAATCCAGCCATTGTGCTTCATAAACATGTCAAATTTACTCATTGTTTTCAAAATGTATACAGTATACTGTTCTCATTGGCTTACAACTCTCTCTCAAGCTACAACTTACCTAAACAAACTAGTGATGTCAAAAGACAATAAATAAAGCAGTGATTTAAAAAGATGATTTATAAACAGTACATTAATAGAGAGTGGGCAAAAATAGCTTTGTGGTAACCTACTAAATTGAAATATTAATCTTTTGAAAAACCAGGGATGAAAAAATAATAATAATGCTGGAAAGATAATAAAATAAGGACCAAGCAAGTCTAAGGGCAAAAAGCATTCAAGAACTGGGAAGTGACCAAGAAGATCTGCTCCTGGGTGTCATTCATGATACCTGATGAGAAGAGCAACCTAGAACCGCACTTGGTAGGAAGCTGTTATCAGGCAGGCAGGAACATATGGAAAGAGATGTTCCTTTAAACCTGTAGTTTCAAGCCATTTGGGGCTACAGTATTTGCAGATTAATCTTAAATTAATCTTGAATGCCTTACACCATGATTTATGGCATAGTTAATTGAAATTTAATAAATGATGCTTAAACCAGTTATATTTTAGCATTCAGATCCCAAAGGCAAACACAAGAAGGCATCTAAGGGTCACTCAGTGGGAGAACGAAGAAAGAAAAATGGTGTTCTTTCTGAAATTTGTTACCTGTAAATAAATCAATATGCTTGTTCTGAGGGACTTTCTTCTGAAGCATGAGAAATACATTGTAAGTGTGGCTCTTTATGACTTTGAGGCTCAAGCTTTTGGGTACTGATTATTTGATTTCTAAAACAAAATCAGATTGAAGAAATAAAATTGTAGATACACCTGTTCTCACATATAATTGAGTGTGCATCAATTTAATTATTGCCACTTCTCCAGATGTTCATGGAAATTAATTTTTTTTAGAGTTTCCTAATGTCTCATAGGTCCTTACTTCTCTGCAAGGAACACTATTTTTTCTATCTACGTGATTTTTCCTATGCAGGAAAATTGTATTTGCTATCATGATTGAATAATGCAGCTATTCTGTTTGAAAAAAAAATGTTGCCAGTTCTAATTTCCTACCATGTGCGTAGAGTGCAAAAATGGATTTGTATATGTTTGATGTATAATACAATGCAGATGTTTTTCATGCCTTTCCACAATTGCATTGGTCTCTGGGAAAAAAAGAAAAGTCAGGTGTGAAAGACTCCTGATAAGATAAATTGCAATGAAACTAGAAGCTATTTTAAACATCAATGATTTTTTTTAAAAAAAAGGACTACAGAAATACATATTTAATGTTGCACTAGGTTTCTTTCATACTGGATCATCCTATTGTACTCTAAATTTTGTTACCAAATAGATCTCTCTAAGTTTAAAACTTCTCTGATGCTACAATTTTTCTATTGGTTTATACTTAATTCATAGAGTAGAATAGAATAGAATAGAATAGAATAGAATAGAATAGAATAGAATAGAATAGAATAGAATAGAATAGAATAGAATCTGGAAGGGAACTTGAAGATCTTCTAGTCCATTATTTCTTGTCCTGCCCTTTGGTGCTTTGGATAATAATTTGACCTCCTTTTCTTTGTGGCAATCCCTCAAACAAATATTTTTGTTGAACTACTTGCTTCAAATCAAATGCCGCTTCTCTTTTAACTGAAGCCACGATGCAGTAGTGTAAATCTTAGAGTGACTAAGTTGGAGGGAGCAAACAAATGTATATCAGGAGAGAATGGATTTATCTATATCTTAAATATTAAGACAGAATAATTAATGTTGATAATTTATCTTATTAGCCTGTTACCACTAGAGGAAACATTTTGGCGACAGCTTTCTTCGGCTCGCTTCGTTTTTTTGAACTGAGTGTCCCCTAGCTCAGAATCTAAAGGATTAGCCCGATTCTCACTTCCTGATTGTAGTAGCCGAATATTTCTCTAAAAATTGAAGCTGTTTAAAATAATCAGTTCATGCTGCAGTGCTATAATATATTATGACTATACTGTCTTACACTTTGCTGTAAGCCCCAGTTGGGTAGTTGGGATGTGAGAAATATTTTAAGAGATGCTTCAACTCACTCTTGCAATCCATAGTTGCCACCTCTCAGGAGAGCTTTCAGATTGCTCACATAAGAGAAAACTCTACCTCAGAAAGGAAAGTCTGTCATCCAGTTCTTTTAACAGAAGTATTTTAATCAAAAGAGAGTTGTAATGTACAAGGAAGTCATCCTGCCAGGAACCTTGAACTGGTAGTCCAGGTCTAGATTTCCAGATTGAACTATAACAAACAATAGTAGAGTGTTTGGGGGGGGGGGTTAATTTCTCATATTTTATTTAATCCTATGTCAAAAATTTCTTCTATATTTTTTAATACACCCTTATTCTGTTGGGTGGAAAAGAAATAGTTCTTGCTTTTTATTTCATTTATTTATCTTTGAGGAAGAACATTCAGGGGACATTCTCATCACACAGAAATGTCATGATTGGCTAGAGGAATTGTCAGTCAAAGCATAGATGCTTCATTTTGGGCTTCTGGGGCAAGTATGGCAAATCGAAGATGGTTCTCTGAAAATGAGCTGATGACCATGGCAAAACCTTGGTAGTACAGGGGTTTAAGGCACCCTGTTATTAAGCTGGTTATTAAGACCAGCTGCCTGCAATTACTGCAGGGTTCGAATTTCGCCAAGGCTCAAGGTTGACTCAGCCTTCCATCCTTTCTAAGGTAGGTAAATTGAGGACCCAGTTGTGGGGGCAATAAGCTGACTTTGTATAAATATACAAAAGGATGAAGGCTATTGCTGAGCACATTGTAAGCTGCCCTGAGTCTTCGGAGAAGGGCGGCATATAAATCAAATTAAAAAAAAAAAAAGGCCAATGAATGGGTCAGTAGGTTGGTTTTTTAGAACCTGTTTAGATAAGGAGAGGATAGGAAATCACCCATATGTGCTCCAGAAGGCTGCTCCTCATAAGGAGATTGCAGGATAGTAGCTTTCCATGGGAGAGGACAGGACTGCCCATCTTACTTGCAACAGTGGCAGAGACATTTAAGGGTTTGCATCCTGTGTTCATGAGGATATTGATAGGGACACATACAAACACATGCAAGCTGTATATGAGAGATTGGCAAACCTCAGGATAAACTTTGTGCTCTCCAGAATCTCAGATTGCACTGTGGAATGTTGGCAACAAAGCAGCTAAGTTTCATGACATAATTTTCTAGGTTTTCTGTTTTCTTTTAAGTTGAAAAGAGTAATTAAGCTTCCTGAAGATTTGACTCACCTATGCTGTACATAAATGTTGCCTAGCCACGTCGTGTAGAAAAGCTCCTAAGTGTTTAGATCACATCGATGGTCATGCTGTCCTGAGCCACTGAATACTGAAATAAGTAATAAAATCTATCCTCCAACCAGAGGTGGGTTTCAGCAGGTTCTGACCAGTTCTGGAGAACCGGTAGTGGAAATTTTGAGTAGTTCGGAGAACCGGTAGTAAAAATTCTGACTGGCCCTGCCCCATGTATTCTCTGCCTCCCAAGTCCCAGATGATTGGGAGGAAATGAGGATTTTGCAGTATCCTTCCCCTGGAGTGGGGTAGGAATGGAGATTTTACAGTATCCTTCCCCTGCCATGCCCACCAAGCCACGCCCACAGAACCAGTAGTAAAAAATTTTGAAACCCACCACTGCCTCCAACCCCCAAAAATGTCACCCATCCCATTATATCATGGATTGAAAGACTTCTTATTTTTTGAGCCACAGCATTCTTCCTTACAATGGGGAGTGGGTGGGTGGGGAATCAGTCTAAATCTGTCAATATTTAAAAGTATTGACTATTTTAAATATTAGAAAATCCATATTCTTGTATTTATATCCATCACAAACATATTTCTTTTAGAGACTCAACTATCTGCTGTCAGCAACAATAATGGGTTGCTGTTGTGGTCCTTCCTTCCTTCCTTCCTTCCTTCCTTCCTTCCTTCCTTCCTTCCTTCCTTCCTTCCTTCCTTCCTTCCTTCCTTCCTTCCTTCCTTCTTGTTATTGACCCATTTTTATTACTTTAAGTGTCTTGGTCCTATAGCCTTGCCAAGTTCAAACACATTTGTTTAGTTTATTCCCAGTTAGCTCTGGGTAAGCAAGTATATTATATCAAAATGACAGTTAGCTTGTCCTCCTGAGCTTAAATTTCTAGTGTAGTTTATTTTTATTTGTGAAAACTCTTTTTGGTTTGTTCCCCAAGGTTAAACATATCATTACTGAAAAGTAAAGTTAATAGAGAGTTTTTCTTTCTTTTTTTCTTTTTTAAAGAAGGATGTTCATATCCTGTTGGTCACATTCTTGGACTGGATTTTCTAAGACATGTATACAAGAAATACAGAAATTGGAGGGAAAGTATTAAAATATATATTTTTTCCATCTTGGAGCTTATATGATGTAAATGAAAAAAAGTAAATGTTAAGAGTTTGGAGCAATAGCAAAAAATATACAAAATATTGGAAATGCTTTTTGTTTTCAGTTGAATCTGTAAGTCAGATGAAAAAGTGAAACAAACTTTGAAAACAAGGGGAACTTCCAACTCTAAAAAGTCAAGCAATTGTTTTCAAGCATTAAATATATTCCATGTTAGACTGTAGTTCCTGAAAGTGTTCCTGAAAGTGTTATTGATGGGAGGTTGGTCCTATAAAAAGCAACCTTGCACAAGGAATTAACAATGTTATTCAAACCAACAGAAACAGACAAAGTGTTAGAAAGAAAAGTTTAGGCAGAAATGCTATAGGAGGGCATTAAAACCAAGGGACTTTATCTAAGTCAACAGGGAAAAATAGGCCTTTTGAGGAAGAGAAATAGTGACCTACCACATCAGGAGGACATTACAAACATTTGGTCAAATGGACTTGTAAACACATACAGCAACATTCAATGTAACATAAAATGTAGGCACTACTGTATTTTACCACATTGGCTGGTGTTTGTGGGAACTTTACTTGCATACACACCTAAGAGAGTTATACTTGTGTGTGAGGTTCCCATTTCTTCCCTTTAAAGCAGTGTTTCTTTAAGTATTGTCTTAAGATATATGGGTGTCCCTTAAAATCCACTCAGAGATTTGTGAAGCCAAAATTATTTTTTCAGGCTATGCTGAAAAATAATACAGTATTAAAATCCCACCAAACTGTCATGAGAAACGATAGTGGCAGTGAAAACATCAATTTAAAATTTTAATATGGTAAAAATTAATAAATACAACCCATACAAACAAAATATGTTTTGGTGTTCTCCATATGTTTTGAAAGAGAGACGGGTTCTGAGAGCAAAATTTTTAAAAAACTACTGCTTTAAAGGACTGCAAGCTGAAATTTCCATTATGGCCACTAGATGTCCCTATAACCCTGCAGGAATTTCATTCTGCCAAATTATTTTTTCTCTTCCAACTTTTCTCCATTTCAGATGCCTTCCACCCACAACAGCTTCAAAAATAATGTTTGTTTTTCTTTTATATTGTTGCTACCTTATGTAGAAAATCCACAGCTCTCTAAAGGAAACAATGGGCAAACTATAAATTCACTCTATTACCCACAATCCTGGAACTGTTTTTGGAGCAAGTCCAACATGACAGCATCATTTGGAAGATACTTTATCATTTGTTCCTATGTTGTTGCTGCTGCTGTGATTGCTAACGGAATGAAAGAAAAATACTGTAAAAGAAATGATGTTCGTAAGCAGGAAATAGACCTAAATCAGCACCTAGTAATGGATTATGAATTGCTCCATTTTACATAATGTTGGGCGATTATTTGGAATATCTTCTAGTCCCTATAAAAGGGACTTCATTTTTCTCTTCCACACAGGAGTAGGATAATTTATTTTTAAAAAATTCAGATGCAGATTGCTAGAGATGAGAGGAAAGGCAAGGTAGAAGGTTGTTTTTTTCCCTAGGCGTGTGTTTATGCTTGTGGGTACTCCAGAGGTCTCCAAATCTGACAGTGTTAAAACTTCTGGACTTCATCTCCCAGAATTGGGAGTTGACATCCACAAGCCTTAAAGTTGTCAAGTTTGGAGAGCCCTGATGTAGTCCTTCTGCCAATCTATGGGTCTCCCTGTTTCATTCTAAGGTGAAAACTGACCATGACATTCAGATTTAATATCTGCTGTCCCAGGACTGCCCAGGTGCAATGTGTAAGATGATTCTCTTTTCTGCCATGCACAATGTGAAGTTTGCTTTTCATCTTTATTTATTTTTAATTATAAAAGAAACAAAACCTCAAGACAAAAGACAAAGTTCAAGCCCAGAAAATGAAAAATAAAATAAAATAAAAATAGCAGAAACTCTGATTGGAAGATCCTGATAGCTTGTTTGTCCTCTCCTACAACTTTGGGGAGCTACCCCAAAGTATCAAAGAATACTGTATTTTTCCATCTATAAGAAGCCCCCATGTACAGGATGCCCCCATGTTTCATGTAGAGTAAGTAAGCGCACTACAAGCCATCGTTGTGCAGAAGCCATCTTATTAGAGAGTGAGTAATACAAGAACAGGAAATGCATCACAGGAACAATAGAGATGAAACCTAGAGTGGCAATGTGATACAGGAGACAGCTACAATAGAGAGGAATGATAGAGCTGCATATAAGATAGAGGCTCGTCTGGCAGAGCTGGAGAAAGGGGATGGGCCATGCCTTCTCCTCCTCTACACCTCCTGTGTATAAGATGCCCCTCCATTTTCCAGTAAATATTTTAAAGAAAAAGTAGGCGCCTTATACATGGAAAAATGTGGTAAAATGAAGTTCTTCTACCACACTTTATAATTGGTGATCAAATGACCTTGCCATAGGACCAAACCCAATGGTAACCCAATGGACTCATAAGCCCATAAGACAAGCCAGATAGCCCAATCGGTGACAAATCTATTACAACCAAGGATTATCATATTAATCTTAGCTTGAGACCCTGTGACTGAAGCAGCTGGAGTTCTTCATAAACTGAATAACTGCCTCCTTGCATCATAGCTATGCTGGAAATCCCCAATCTACTCTATTTCTCACCCAATGTGAACTATGTATTATTTAGATGAGACAAGCTGATTGAGATTTGACGACTTCCCTGCCAACCCAACAAATATGTACTGATTAAGGGAGTGCTATTGTAGACAACTCCTCCTTTAGGCATCAAACCAGAATTTGACAACCAAACTAAGTCGGTGGTATGCCTGAGAGCTAACTTTGAGGATTTAGTCAAGCAAATGGCTGCCAGCTCTGCAATCTGTCACCTACAACAGGGTAACATCCGCATCAACATGGCAGCGTGCTGCTGAGTTTCAGCTGTTAGCTCAGGATGTGGGCTGGAATGAAAGTGACTTACCTGACCAGTTCAAAGCAAGGCTGTCAGATGAGATACAGGATGAGCTCATTCATCGAGGCATTCCACAGACTATAGCAGCTAGACTGCTGATAGAAAACGTGGAGAATTGCAGCAGAATATGGGTGGAAAGGGGAAACAGTATTTTTTTCCCCATTGTTTGCATTCAGCACATTCCAATTTCATTTTTACATTCAAACCAAACCAAGCCTAGGGCACATTCTGTATCATTTAATGCAGCTTGCAACAATACGTTTTGATGTTTATTTATTAAATATAATGAAACCTGAAATGCAGTCAAAAAACAGGAAGACAGAGACACGAAGAAATGGTAAAAGATAAAAGTGGCTCAGGACTTAATTTCTACGATCTATACTTTATATTTAAAAAAAAGCCCAGAGGTTTCAAGAGCAACTGTGGATATCAGGGTCACCTAAGAGTCCTTAATTTAGAAGAGAAGGAAGAAGGAAGAAGAATGTCAGATGTAAATGCCTTATTCTCCAATGTGTAAATAATGTATATATGGAACATCAGAGGTTAACTTATTCTTTGGACTTTAATGTATTCATAACTTACCACTCCCATTCCTAGCTCCACCCCTTGTATATATAAGGAGCCACCCTCACCATTCTCGTTGCTTCTACCTTGAATATTCAGTGAATATAGAATGCCTATCATAATTAAAAAGAAATATATTTAAAGCTCTAACTCCTATTATCTTTATTGAGTCTGATCCTGAAAATATTGCAACAATCTGGTAGCAGAGGATGGTTAATTGACTCAATAAGTAATTAAAAATGTCCAAGAAAGATAGGCCCAACACCAGGGCCTACAGCAAAGAAATAGAAACTGATCAAGAGATGATCAACGAATCCACCAATGCGATTTCGAGAGAATCCGAAGAATACACCACTGAAGAAGAAGAACTAATGAGTGAAAATAATGACCAGAAAGAAATCGAAATAGAAAATAACGAACTCAGGTCAGAGATATTAAAGATACTAAAAAGCCAAAAGAATGATGAAAGTCTCATCGCGGACCTCCAGGAGATGCTGAAGAACAGCGGAGCAGCGAGAGAGAAAAACGTCATTAAAGAAAAACCCAAAGATCAAAAAACCGTAAGTGAGATGACTACTGAGAAAATAGTTGTTAAAAAGAAAAGATGTGATCCCGCGCGAAATTTTGAATGGCAGCCATCTTGGTTTCAACGAACTTCAAAAGAGAATGGAGCAGAGCCAATCAAAACGCTCAGTTCAAAATTTCTGGCGCGAAAAACACTATCAGACGAAGAAAGTGAGAAAGAAGTCTCAAACTCTTCAGATGATCCAAAATCAGAAAGTGAAGACGATTTAACAAAATCTCAAGTAAAATCAGCAATGAAAACACTTTTTGCTGCTTTTGGGCCAAGACTGAAAATTACCAAGACATCTACGAAGAAGCAAGAAATCAAACCGGCGACTCAAGACCTGCACGCTCCCATCCTGACTTCGAAAGCGATGACGCCCGAGCCCAGAGAGCCATGCCGATTTCGCCCTACACCACAGACAAGATCGAATACCAACGCACACAAAAAGAAGAAAAGAACCGTCGCCACCACCAGAACCCCAAAAACCGAGCCAGAGACCGACTCATCTGAGGAGGAGCGGATCGAGAGAGCTGAAAGGGAGAGAACCTTCCACGACGCCACCAAAGAAGAAATGAGCAACGCGCATGCGCGAAACTACGTAGACGACCCAGAAGGACTTGAACTGGCCAGAGAACCGCGCAGACTCATTGCAAGCATCCCAATGCCGTTCTGTAATTTCCTGCACTTGAGAGATCACGGACTGCCCCAGGTTGTAAGTAATGGACAGAATAATGTAGGTAACTTACCCAGTGACTTCCCAAAACTTAGAATTGATGGCATTAATTTACAAGAGTGGTATCAACAGCTTCAGGTTATTTTCATGAAAGAAAATTTACTATTCTTTATAACTAGCCCTCCAAGAAGACCTTGGACTTTAAAAATAGATTGTTTACATCATAGAGCATTTTTCATAATAATATCTAGCGTGTCTCCTGCAATGTATCATAGCATCAAACCAAACCTAACTGTATCAGAAATAATCCAATGCATGTTTAATCTATTTCACAGCGATAGCGTAGCTACAACCACAAGAATGTCTAAGGATTTCTTTTCCTCTAGAGTAAAACCAGGGGTTTCTATAAGTGAGCATTTGATAAATCTAAACAAAATAAGAGCTGAGCTACAATTGAGGGGGGAAGTGATTTCAGATCAAACAATGAAAAGTGTTATTATCAATTCACTTGATCCATCATGGGATAGCTTTATGTCACACTTAGATACCATTAATTTGGGATATTTATCCATAGAAAGTCTATCTAACAAATTGATAGCAGAAGACAATTCAAGAAAAAATCGATCCAGTAACCAAACAGACCACAAACCTTTTAGGAAAGTAGTCTTTCAAGATAAACATAATGAGGCCTTTAGATGCTACAATTGTGGATCCAGGGAACATAGTAGAAGAGACTGTCCCAAAGTCTCAAGAGAGAGACATAGGCCAGAATATAGGAGCAAATATAATTACAGACAATCTTCCACAGATAGACACAAATATAGAAGTCCACCAAATTACAAAGAAGGTAGAGGGGGTAGAGAAAATTCAAAAGAGAGGAAATCTGGGTCACTGAATGGGCTAAATAAACAAGACAGCACCAGAACACAGCAGGATGAGAATAACAATTGGCTTATTGATTCTGGTGCAACAAATCACACCACCAACAACAAAAGTATATTATCTTCATTTATAGAAGATAAGTTTGTGATAAAGGTAGCTAATCAAGAAAAGGTTCAAGTACTAGGCAAAGGAAATGTGACCTTGCCTGGTCTAGGGAAAATAGAGGGGGTATTATTAATCCCAGAAATACCTCACAACATACTAAGTGCCATAAAATTAAGCAGAGAATCTGATATCAATATAGTTTTCTCAAAAGGGAAAGCAACTATAGAAAAGAACAAAACAAATGTAGGTACTGTAATGATAAAAGGAGGTCTACCCTATCTGATAACTAAAGAAAGATGTTTACATAACATTGATTCAAATATGGAAGATTGTATTGAAGCAGATGATGAAAATGTCAGTAACAGTGACAATGATGAGTGTAGAATAACTCATGATCACAAAAATACATACAAGGAAAAGAAACCAAAAATAGGTAAACCAATTCATGATGAGTGTGCTCACATCTTACACAGGAAGTTAGGACATGCAAGCTTTCCTGTAGTACAAAAAATGACTGAACACGCAGAAGGTGTCAAAATAAAAAATTGTGAAAATTATTTGGAATGCTCAGTATGTAAATCCACCAAACTAAAAACCAGTCCCAGACCAAAAAAATCTAACAGATCAACTAACAATATTTTTGATTTGGTACATATGGACTTAGTTGGTCCATTAAGTCCCTCAATTACCTATAGAAAACGTTACTTCCTAACAATAGTGGATGACTACAGCCGATATGGTTTTGTTTACACATTAAAGCACAAGGATGAAACATTTCAGAAATTTAAGGAATTCTACAAACGTATAGAAACACAACATAATATCAGAATAAAGCAAATTATGACAGATAGGGGATGTGAGTTCATGTCTAAAGAATTCTCCCAATGGTTAAAGGATAGAGGAATGTTACATTTCACGTCCAATCCTTTTTCTGCATTTCAAAATGGAGTTGCAGAGAGGAAAAATTCCACACTACAAACCATGATTAGGTGCACATTAGAGGATGCTGGTTTAGGCAAACAATTTTGGTCAGAGGCATTACATTATTCGAATTACACTCAAAATAGAACCTGGTCCAGTATTGTGAATAAGACACCATATGAGGTGATGTACAATAGAAAACCCAAATTATCACACATGCACATATTTGGAGTCACTGCAGACGTACACATACCTAAACAATTGAGGAGAAAGGGAGAAAACGTATCCAGGAGATTAAGATTCATGGGATACGAAACTGGAACCAAAGGGTACAGATTTATTGATAGTAATAACAAATTTATAGTATCCAGAACAGCTGTGTTCCATGAACAGGCCAATTGGTCAAAATTGCACCTTAATGAAATATTTCCTAATAAATGTAAAGATACGATATCTTGCGAGGAAGGAACAACAGAAAATCAAAATATTAACAAAAGTAAGAACAAAACCAAAACTTGGACTAATAGTCAGCATAAAATAAAGACAGACACATTAACAAAAAAGGAAGCTAGATATTTGCATGATAACCATAGCAAGCCTGAAAGAACTATTAGAAACAATAGAAACCAAATACCAAATAAATACAAAGATTACATAATGCATATGAATGGAGAACAAATAACACCTAATACATATGAAGAAGTATTGAAACTTCCACATGAAGAAAGAGAAAAATGGGAACTAGCTATGGAAAAAGAGATGGAAAGTTTACAAGGATTAAATGTATTCACACCTGCGATCGCACCTAAGGATAAAACAATTATAGGTACCAGGTGGATTTATAAAATTAAGAACTTAGAAGGAGGCAATACCTTATACAAGGCTAGACTAGTTGCACAAGGCTATGCACAAAAATATCCAGAAGACTATACTGATACATATTCACCCACAGTGAGAACAGAGAGTGTCAAAACAGCCCTTGTAGTAGCATCTGCACTCAATCTGGACGTATTCCAATATGACATACAGACCGCATACTTACATGCAAAATTAGATAAGGAAATATATGTAAGAGCACCACACAGTCAATACACTAATAAGAACGAAATTTGGTTATTAAATAAGAGTCTGTACGGATTAAAGCAATCCGGCAAAAGATGGTACGATTGCTTGGTAAAAGTACTTAAGACCATGGATTTCAACGCCACCACTGCTGATAATTGTTTCTTTGTAAAAAAGAGTAATGATCATATTGAATTTGTATTAATTTACGTGGACGATATTTTATACATTGGAAAGCATAAAGAGAGCAGGGAAATCTTTGTAAATAAGTTAAATGAACACTTCTCACTGAAATCTCTGGGTAAAGTGAATAAATACCTTGGTGTGCAAATTAACAAAACTAAAAGGGGATTCAAACTTACACAGAAAGATAAAATCATCGAACTCCTAAACAAATGTAACTTAAATAATGCCAAAACCTGTGACACCCCTATGCAAACTGATTTTCTTAGAAACACTGATGAATCTTCCCCTGAGTTTAAAGACAACACATTTTACAGATCAGTTATAGGTTCACTCCTTTATATATCTAATTGGACTAGGCCAGATATTGCATTACCTCTCAATCTATTGTCAAGATATGTTAGTAAACCAACCTTGTATCATTGGGAAGCTGTCAAAAGAATTCTAAGATATCTGAAGGGTACATTAGATTTTTGTTTAATGCTGGAACCCAATAATGACAGAGAACCAAAAATTACTTGTTATGCTGATGCAGATTGGGCTGGTGATACATCATGCAGAAAGAGTACTTCTGGTTATGTTTTTCTATTGAATGATTGTCCAGTTTACTGGTATACTGGTAAACAAGAACTAGTAGCCACTTCTACTACAGAAGCGGAATATGTTTGTTTGTCCAAGGCTGCAAATAACCTTGTATGGTTCAATGATCTGATCACTGATGTTTGGAAGAAACCCACTTTACCATTTATTATGCATGAAGACAATAAAGCGGCCATTGAAATATCCAGATCCGATGCAATTGGACAAAGGTCCAGGCATATTGATATAAAGTTTAAGCATGTGAGACAACTGTCTCGAGACGGATTCATTAAAGCAATACATTGCGATACTTCTGAACAATTAGCTGACATATTAACAAAACCCTTACCTTCTAAACAACACAAATATTTAACTTCTAAATTATATGTATTATATTGTCCTGAATCAGAATGTAATTGGTGTTGTGTAACGAACCGGCATTTAGAGGGGGATTTGTCAGATGTAAATGCCTTATTCTCCAATGTGTAAATAATGTATATATGGAACATCAGAGGTTAACTTATTCTTTGGACTTTAATGTATTCATAACTTACCACTCCCATTCCTAGCTCCACCCCTTGTATATATAAGGAGCCACCCTCACCATTCTCGTTGCTTCTACCTTGAATATTCAGTGAATATAGAATGCCTATCATAATTAAAAAGAAATATATTTAAAGCTCTAACTCCTATTATCTTTATTGAGTCTGATCCTGAAAATATTGCAACAAAGAAGACTTCAGTTCAATGACTTCCCTAAGAACATATAAAATCCCTGAGATACATATCTTGAGAATACAAAGCAGACAGGCTCTTTAGGAACAGGCAGATTGACATTTACTTGCATATATAAGAGCCTTGATAGTACAGGGGTTTAGTGCACCCTGTTATTAACACAGCTGTCTGCAATTTCTGCTGGTTCGAATCTCTCCAAGGCTCAAGGTTGACTCAGCCTTCCATCCTTTCTAAGGTAGGTGAAATGAGGACCCAGTTTGTGGGGGCAATAAGCTGACTTTGTATAAAATATACAAAAGAAGGAAGGCTATTGCTTAACGCATTGTAAGCCGCCCTGAGCAGCCTCTTTATATATATATATATATATATATATATATATATATATATATATATATATATATATATATATATATATATATATATATATATATTACACACACACACACACACACACACACACAGAGTGTGTGTGTGTCTGTGTGTGTCTGTGTGTCTGTGTATGTATGTATGTATGTATGTATGTATGTATGTATGTATGTACGTACGCCTGTTGTGGAAATATACTGTATCAGTAGTGGAATTCAATTTTTTTTACTACCGGTTCTATGGGCATGGCTTGATGGGCATGGCAGGGGAAGGATATTGCAAAATCTCCATTCCCACCCCACTCTGCGGCCAGCCAGAGGTGGGTATTTGCCGGTTCTCTGAACTACTCAAAATTTCTGCTACTGGTTTTCCGGAATCTGTCAGAACCTGCTGAATAACACCCCTGTACTGAACATATATACTGTATACGTGTGTGTGTGTGTGTGTGTACACACAGATATTTCCACAATATATATATCCACACACACATATTTATATGTCGTGGAAATTTAATTTGCTCAGTTAATGCTTTGACAACATTAGGAACATTAGCCTAAACATTGCATGGAAAGATATGGATAGTCTAAGAATTAAAGATTCTGTTTTGGTCTTATTTATTATTCTTTTCTGGTTTTCTGTTTTTGAAAGTTGGATTAAGAATTTATTGTATAAGCAAGAAGAATCTGGAAAGGTTTATGATGAGGAAGGTATTTGCTTATTAAGAAAGGGTGTTTAAAGAAGCATGTTGGGCTCTCCTTAACAAAATGATATAAGAAAGGGCAACTGTTAATAGTTTTTATGACAACTAAGATTAATTATGTATCAAAGACTAACATGTACCAGTTGCTATACAGATGAAGCATGGGTTCACATCCATAATCTGATAGTGTCTTATTAGGCTCTATCTATATGGAGTTGCGACTCAGAGGGCAAGGTAGGGTGGAAGACAAAACGAAAACAAAATCAATCAATCAATGATACAATAAAATAGCCTTCTTTTCAGAATGCTTTAAAAAAACAAACAAACACAACAACAATGGTAATTTCCATTGGCCTATAGCTGTAAATAGATCCAAGACATTAGAGGATCTTCCTTGTGATGACACAGTCTTTACAATCATTGATGTCGGTCTCTTCCTCCATCAGTTGAGCATTGGTTAAGGGTCAAAATACAGTTCAAGGGGCCTAAGTGTGTAAGATGTCTTTTACAGCTAAGCTTAAAACTTACTTGAAGCTTACTTGCAATTAAAACTTACTTGAAGCTAAAAGCAAAAAATAGGCAACAGGAGTGGGTGATATAAAAAACCTATTAATATATACATGCATATCTATAATTGTTTGATAGGTGTAGCTGTTTTCCCTAGGATTTATTTCTTGATTTGAAAAGTTGCAGTATGGAGCAATATTTTGTGATGGGTCAGGATATAAATTAAAAACACATGCCAATAAATCACTCATTAAAGAAAGGAAGAGCTTCCTCTGTTTCTCATTATTGTCACGAGAAATAAGATTCATTTCTTTGGAAATCGAAAAGGATTTTCTATTCTAGCAAGTTCAGCCCACTGCTTCACCTACGAAGACCAAGCAGATAGAAGAATGAAAAATGAAAAATGCAAGTGGACAAGAACATCAAGTGAGGGAAGGATTGTAACTGGGAGAGAAGAGATGTACAAATAAAGAACTGTTGTCAATTCTGCAAGGGTATATATGAGGATGTATACACATTTTGAAAAAAGTTATTTACTTTTATAGGAGGTTCTGTTTGTCTTCCTTGTCCTCTGCTGTGAGAAAACATTTTTTCACATTAATTTGATTGCTGAGGAACCCTTGTCAGTCCATGATGAAACCTAATACAAATGGAGCTAGTTTGATCTAGTGGTTAAGGCATCAGGCTAAAAAACCCACAGTTCTCCCCCACCCCCCAGGTGATTTTGGACCAGTCAATTTCTGTCAGTCTACTCACCTCACAGGGGAAATGTTATGGGGAAATTAGGAGGGATAAGGAATATTAGGTATATTTACCACCTTCAATTATTTACAAAAATAATGAAGGTGGGTAAAAAAGCAGAAAAAATATTTACCTTGTTGTACCTTCCTTCCTTCCTTCCTTCCTTCCTTCCTTCCTTCCTTCCTTCCTTCCTTCCTTCCTTCCTTCCTTCCTTCCTTCCTTCCTATCTTCCTCCCTTCCTTCCTTCTTCCCTCCCTCCCTCCCTCCCTCCCTCCCTCCCTCCTTGAATCCTTCTTCCTTCCATTCCACCTTTCTTTTCTTCCACTCTGCCTCCCACCTTTCCTTCCTTCCTTCCCTCCCCCTCCTTCCTCCCCTTCCTTTCTGCCACTCTGTCACTATCTTCCTCTCTCGAATCCTCCTTTCTTCCTTGAATCTTCCCTCCCTCCTTCCTTCCACCTTTCCTTTCTTCCCTCCATGTCGTTCCTTCCATTCCTTTCTGTCATTATCTTCCTCCCTCCCTCTCTCCCTTCCTTCCTCCCTCCCTCCCTTCCTTCCTTCCTATTCCTTCGGAGTAAAGGATTGAGAGACTGACTGGGAAATTTTCACAGGAAATTGAAAAGGAAGATCATGTAACTACAGCAGTAGCAGCACAGCAGCAGTCAGTAGCACTGGAGCAGCCACATGTTTCCCAAATTTCATTCCCTTAGGAAACATGGCTTCTAGATTTTGGACATATTCTATAAATTAGCCCATTTGAGGTACCTTGGCTCCAGTTATTGATGCATTGTTTTGCCCAGTCAAACATGTTAGTATTATACAAATTTGATGCATATGATCATCCATGTCACAAATATTACACTGGTAATAATACATTAAAAACAATACAATTCCCTTTCACCCAATATCAGCAAAGGCTACGTTCACATAAAGAAGCAGTTCCTTGCTACCGTACAATGTAACAGAAGATCTAAATAACATTAATTGAGAAGTACCTCTTACAATGATAATTAAAGCTACTATTATCTCATCTAATGCCATCTGTTTTGTGACAAGCCAGACTATCATGGTAGCCATCTGTGAATGGCCCATAAGATGCTTTCAACATTCCAGAGATATCCATTGATAGAAACCTTTGCCTATTCCTGGTTTATTTCTTCCTTCCAAATTGTCATAATAGATGTGTCCCAATTTATCATCTCAAAATATAAAAGTACCCCCTCAACATTTACCAATAAAAGCAGCCTTAATTCAATGAAATAATTGCCCTGTACTTAAGGACAATGGGTTAGCTGTTTGTAAAGATATATCAACATTCTTAATTGGAACAAGTCTTTAAATTTTATCAAAGTGGGATGCTGCCAATTTCATTTCAACTCAATGCTAGCTTATAAATGTTTGATTTCCATGTGAATCAGTTCAATATAACCAATAGTTCAATGGAATGCTTTGTTTTCTTCATGCACCTCCAATGAGATAAAACAAGTTTATAATTGAACACTGCCTAACCTTTAGAGGGTCATTGGTTATATGATATGTTTATTCATCCATAAATACTTTTTCAAAATCGTTTTTATGTGAAACCATGTTTTATAAAAAAAGAAAATTGAATATACTTTATTAGTGATCACGTAAAAACTAAGTTCCAATGATAAGTTGTCTATTTTTAGTGGAAAATTGAGTGGTAGTAATTATTATTGATGTTGGCTTTGAAATGTGTTACTGGTATTAACTATATGTTAAAAATTAAAGCAAGACAGCCTCCACTGAGGAAAAAAATGCTTTGCAAACCACATCAAAAAGCTTTGACTTACATAATTTAAGTAATCTTAAACAGAACTATGAAGTGTAAAGTGGTGTTAAACCATTTCTTTTATTTTTGTTCTTAAACAACAAAAGAAATGTTGCATTAAAAATTTGATAATTCCTTTCATTGATGTCGCTAACAGATTTTTATATTATAGTTTAATCAAAGAGAGAAAAACAATGTAGCAGAGCTAGTTATATAATCTTTAAAACTGACTCCAGGGAGATGTTTTATTTTCAACTTCTATCATGCGTTCAGGAGAAAATGTGTTTCCCTGATTTAGTTAATTAAACTTTGAAGTTGCATCTCTTAAAACTGTGAAAGAAGATGAGAAAAATACAAGGCCACATTTTGCAAAATTTGACAAAATAATTATTCTTTTGAGGACTTATTCCATTGGAATGAGTCAGCAGAAAAAAAGTCTGTTGTCTGTAATAGAGATACATGGGATACTAATAGATGTATCTGTAGAATGTAATAGAGATACATGGAATACTTGATAAAATATAATCCCAGAGGAAGAATAGCCCAACTGACTGGTGAAGCATTAATTATAAGAAATGCATCAAACTTGAAATAGACATTCTGCAATGAAACATCAGTAGTGCTTAACCATTTGTTTTTCTCAAAGCTACAATTCATAGTACTTTAATGGTTACAAGTTTTAATTGACTTGAGTTTGGGGAGACTGCTTTGTCTCTGATGTATTTTGGGAATACATGAGTGCAAGGGTTATAGGTCATGAAGAAAAAAATATGGACAATGGCCTTCAGGCAACGAGTAGCTTGTGTTTATCAATCTGCTTATCCTTCTATGCATTCCTTAATCTCGACAGATTATAACAGCTAACCAACATAGCTGGGACTCAGAGGTTAAACAGGTCTGGGACACAGACCACCAAAGAATATTAGGGTCAAAACCAGACTGAGAAGTTGAAAAACACTCAGGCATGAACATGAATATTCACACATATCTTGTGAACAATATTGCATGTTTGTGTTACTAAGAATTGAGCTGGATTCAGGAGTGTCTTTACTTTTATACTTTAATCAACTTTTCAAATTTATCTGGAAGTTTTGATTACATATAAATTTAATCAAACATGATTGATTAAGTTTTCCAAATTGGTTTTATATCATTTACTAACAAATTGTTTTCATACACAGATTATTTTTTAAAAAAAGCTAAATTCTTGTACTTTTCATGTACAAGAATATGTTTTGAGAAATATATCACATTTAATGCTATATCTCAGGCAGTTATCTGGAAATGTAGACATACAGGAGTTGGTTAAAAAAAAGAGTTTATAGTCACCTGTGAGGCCACACGTACTGGAGAATAGAAGCTAAAACTCAATAAATCTACAGAATTCCATCTTACTAAAGGCTGATTTGTATTACAAATTCTTTCACATCACATCACAAGGCTACAGAAAATTTATTCATATTCAATTTTCTTTAAAACCAATTAATTGCTGGCTCTCTTTAAAAGATGCATTATCAATTGTATGTTTTAAAACGTTCATAGCCCTGATGCAGTTCTATTTCTTTGTGGCATGCATACAGTATATGCCGGGGACACACTCAAATAGAAGTTACCATTTACCTTCTGAAGTGCAGTAGATTCTAAATGAAATTAAAATTGGATTTGGTTTGTTTATGATCAATACTGATTTTTCCTCCCATAAAGAACAAGTGCAGGCAGTAAGCGTGAATAATCAGCGGAGAAACTCTGTCCTGTTTATGATGGGTAACCTGCTTATAATACTTTGGAAGAATGGGCTTTTAGGACTACTGTGCATAGCAAAAGAGATAAAGACAGTTTATTACTCAGAGCTTGTGCGTATAGCTCAGTAGGCAACTATGTAGCCAAATAAATCATATCATATTGTGAAACCTTGCATTTCCTAAGATTGTCCCATCAATGTATTCCAGATTATGCCCCTAAATCCTTTTCACTTTACTGTTGCCTAGGCAACCAAAAAAATAAAATAAAATCACAGCACTGAAAAGAAGGTTTGAGATTTCATTTGAACATGTGTGAAAATTACATTCTGGAAGATTAAATGGAATTGATCCCATGTTTATCTTGAATGCTTCTCAGCAATGGGATGAATATTATCATATATATCCCCAAGGGCAGCCACTAAAGGAAGATGCACACATAAGGGGTTCTAACTGAAGTCAACATAGAATTTTCCCTCCCCCCCCAAAAAAATAGAGCCAAGGAAACAAGGGACTTTGGTAGAATAAAAGAATCATCTAATCATTGGGCTGGATGGGAGCTTGGAGGTCTTCTAGTCCAAACCCTTGTCCAAGGCAGGAGTCATTATATCATCCAGGACAAATGGTTATTAAATCTTTTCTTGAAAATCTACAGTGATGGAGTATTTAAACGAGATGTTCATTGCTTAATTTTTCTCACTGTTATTTCCAAGGTTGGACCTCCCTCTAATGAGCACCAGCCCATTGGTTCTTGTCCTGCCTTTAGGAGCTATGGAGACTAAGTTGATGCCCTCTTCCCTGTGACAGCCCCTCAAGTATTGGAAGATTGCTAACATTGTCTCCCCCAAGTCTTCTCTTAAGACTTAAGCTAAGCATACCTAGTTTCTTTAAATGTTCATCATACAATTTAGTTCCCAGATCCCTTATAGCAGGGGTGTCAAAATCACGGCCCATGGGCTGAATGCGTCATGCATTGGCCATGCCCACCTTCAGTTTAGTGAAGTGTTTCCACAATACGTCACATGACAACAATGTGATGCTGTGAGTTTGACACTCCTGTCTTACAGTCTCTGTTGGTCTTTGTACTCTTTCTATGATCTAAGCAACTTTTTTGTTTTGTGATTATCAGAACTAGGTGAAAAATCCTAATTGTGGTGCTCTATCACTTTCCATGATCTTGATGATATCTTTCTGTTGATGCAGTTTAGGACCAAGTTGGTTTTCTTGGCAACTACACCACATTGCTGACTCATACTTAAGCAGTTATCCATCAGGACACCTAGACCTACTGTCAAAAAACACTACTGTTGAATCAGGTACTGCCTATCCTATACTTGTGCATTTAGAACCTTACTTCTTCTTATGTAGCTGAACTACATCTTGTTGGATAGAGTCCGATGCTCATGTCTGTCAACATCTTTCTGAATCTTGCTGGCAATTCCCCAGTTTGGTGTCATCTGCAAATTTGATGAGTGCCCTTTCCATTCCATTATCTAGGCCATTTATGAAGATATTGGAGAGCACTGAGCCCAAGGTAGAACCTCAAAGTACCTCATTGCATGCTTCCTTCCATTTACATGCAGTTCCATTGACAACTGCAGGCTGAGTGCAGTTGGCCAGCCATTGCAAATCCATCTGGTGATGGTATTGTCTATCTCACATTGTTCTATCTTACCAAGAAGTAGGCTGTGGTCAAATGGCTTACTGAAGCTTAAGTATACTATATCCACAGAATTTCCTTGATCCAGTAATTTAGTCAGTTTATCAAAGAAGGCAATAAGGCTTGTGCAGATCCATTGTGCAGATGCAAATAAACATTTCCTTGTAGAGTTCCTGCTTTTGATTCTTAGTGGTAAGATTTGCATGCATAACAGTGTGCTTGATACTAGCTTGATTCACTGAAGCTCATGGTGAGCTTCTGTTTGCCCTCCAAGAATCCTCCAATGTTATGCAGAGACTTCCAATGACAGAATAAATCTGAAGATTGCCGGTGATTGAAGAAGAGCTATGAATCAGATCTTCTCCTGAAGGTAATAAGTAGTGAATGGCTTTTATATTTCTTTAGCCTCACATGTACAGATATTAAGGATAGAAACAAGAGAAGTCAGGATTGAACCAATTATCCTGTTCCCCCAGTATAGAAATGTATAGTCTTGCTTTAAAAACAAAACAAAATCAAGCTGTACTTTTCTCATGTCTTCACACTTTAACAATACAGTATCATCAAACTCCTGCACGAACAGTAAAATCTTGTCAACAATTTCAACTGCTATTGTGCACTCTCATACCAATGTTGCATGAGTGCCAAATGTCAGGAAATGTGGTCTTCTGTGAGAATGCCAAAATTCCTGGCAATTTGATAAAATTCCAGCCATTTTATTTATTTTTCAATTAATTTAAATTTGGAGTTTGTGGATACACGATGTTGTCCACTTCTAGTCTAATGAATAAAGCAAGGAAGGTAAAAATAGATACAGCAAAGCTCTCTTGACCTGCGTTTGATTTTTTTTCTCTGTGCAGAACTTTTTTTTGGATAATATTGTTTCTGTTTTATCAGGGCATTGTCAAATTGCAACTCACACAACTCAAGAAAAAGAAAGAAAGAAAGAAAGAAAGAAAGAAAGAAAGAAAGAAAGAAAGAAAGAAAGAAAGAAGCTCTGATAAGTATGTATAATCAAACTTTGGGAGGCTATGTTTTGAGATTTCTTTTTGTTTCCTCAAATGATGGGTTTGAAAGAGAAGGGAAAGGATCCACAGAAGTCTGAAATTTATATTAAGTACAGAGGTCTTCTAAAAGCTTTGGCTCTCACCTCAATGGCAAAATGCACTCTGTGTCAATCATACAACTGAAAATACATCACAACTCAAAACAAAGTTGTTCTTGCCAAGGAATGAAAAGAGATGCATGTCAATCTTTCCATTGTTCTCTTTTTAATTTTGAAATGCTATGTTTCACTGAAGAACTTTTACTTGGCAGTGAATATTTTATTGTTTTAGAAAACTTGGTATAGACCAATTAGGACTGTATAAAAATAACACATATTTGGAAAAATATTTGTCTGATAGCAACAGCAATAGCAATAGCACTTAGTCTTATATACCACTCCACAGTGCTTTACAGCCCTCTCTAAGTGGTTTACAGAGTCGGCATATTACCCTCAACAATCTGGGTCTTCATTTTATCCACCTCGGAAGGATGGAAGGCTGAGTCAGCTTTGACCCTGGTGAGATTTGAACTGCCAAATTGCAGGCAGCTGGCAGGCAGCAGAAGTAGCCTGCAGTACTGCACTTTAACCACTGCACCACCATGGCTCATGATGGCATGCTTTGCATCCCAAAGACCCAAAATTTAATCACTACAATGTTGATCTATGACCTACATGCATCAACCAGTCACTGGTCTGCTCACTAAAATAATCCTCACACTCTAGACTTGATTTTTGTCTCTGGCCAGTGGTTGAGTGATCTTGTTATAGGGGATATAGATATGGAACCCTTGTCATGGTCAGATCACTCACTCCTTCGTCTGGACCTTCGTACCGCTACACCCCGCTGCAGGGAGGTGGACCCAATTAGATGGGTCCGCCCCAGGCGCCTGATGGATCCTGATAGGTTCCAGACGGAGCTTGGGCCAATTCCTGATGACCTGGCACACGACTCGGCCAAGGACCTAGTAGCTGCCTGGGACTGGGTGGCTGGTGGGGCCTTGGATCGAGTCGTGCCTTTGCGGCCTCTGACCCGATGTCGATCCCTCGTGGCTCCTTGGTTCACCGAGGAGCTGAGGGAGATGAAACGCTGGAAAAGACGCCTAGAGAGCGGTTGGAGAGCCAGTCGTGCTGAATCTGACCGAACACTGGTAAGGTCGCATATTAAGACCTACCTAGTGGCGATAAAGACGGCAAAGTTTAATTACTTTTCCGCCTCTATTGCGTCATCAGGGTTTCGTCCGGCTGCCCTCTTCAGGGTAACCCGCTCCCTGCTCCACCTGGGAGCACGGCAGGATCCCTTGGAAGGCAGGGCGGAGGATTTCGGACAATACCTGCATGACAAAATCACTCAGATCCGGGGGGACTTGGACTCTGACTGGGTAGATCAGGGCAGGGTGACGAGGAATAGTCTTGAGAATGTTATCTGGGAGGAGTTTGATGCTGTGACTCCCGATGATGTGGACAGGATTTTGGGGAGACTTAGTGCGGCCACATGTTTACTGGACCCGTGTCCCTCCTGGTTGGTACTGGCCTCCTAGGAGGTTACACGAGGCTGGCTCCAGGGTGTTATCAACGCTTCGTTGAGTGAGGGTTACTTCCCTGCGGCCTTGAAAGAGGCGGTGGTGAGGCCTCTCCTCAAGAAGCCGTCCCTGGATCCGGCAATATTGGCCAACTACCGTCCTGTCTCCAACCTTCGCTTTCTGGCGAAGGTTGTTGAGAGTGTGGTCGCGCGACAGTTCCCGCAATTCCTGGAGGAAACATCCTATCTGGATCCATTCCAGTCTGGTTTCAGGCCTGGGCACAGCACGGAAACGGCATTGGTCGCGTTGGTTGATGATCTCTGGAGGGCTCGGGACAGGGGTTGCTCCTCTGTTCTGGTCCTGTTAGACCTCTCAGCGGCTTTTGATACCATCGACCATGGTATCATGCTGCACCGGTTGGAAGAGTTGGGGATGGGGGGCACCGTGTTACGGTGGTTCTCCTCCTTTCTCTCCGACCGGTCGCAGTTCGTGTTCGCAGGGGGGCAGAGGTCGACCTCGAGGCCTCTTATATGTGGAGTGCCTCAGGGGTCGGTCCTCTCGCCCCTCCTGTTCAACATTTATGTGAAGCCGCTGGGCGAGATCATCCGTGGCTTTGGGGTGAGATACCATCAGTACGCTGATGATACTCAGCTGTACATCTCCACCCCAGGCCACCCCAACAATGCCCTTGAAGTGATGTCCCAGTGCCTGGAGGCTGTACGGATCTGGATGGGGAGGAACAGGCTCAAGCTCAACCCTTCCAAGACTGAGTGGCTGTGGTTCCCGGCATCCCGATATGGTCAGTTGACCCCATCACTGACCATTGGGGGCGAGTCTTTGGCCCCCACAGAGAGGGCTCGCAATCTGGGAGTCCTCCTGGATATGCAGCTGTCCTCGGAGGAACATCTGACGGCTGTAACCAGGGGGACCTTTTATCAGGTTCGCCTGATCCTCCAGTTGCGGCCCTTTCTTGATCGGGATTCCCTGTGCACAGTCACTCATGCCCTCGTAACCTCTCGCCTTGATTACTGCAATGCTCTCTACATGGGGCTCCCCTTGAAGAGCACCCGGAGGCTCCAACTGGTCCAGAACGCAGCAGCGTGGGTAGTGACGGGAGCAGCGTGGCGCTCCCATGTAACACCGCTCTTGCGTGAACTGCACTGGCTCCCGGTGGTCTTCCGGGTGCGCTTCAAGGTGTTGGTTATCACCTTTAAAGCGCTCCATGGCATAGGGCCTAGCTATCTTCAAGACCGCCTACTGCCACCGACGACCTCCCACCGACCCGTGCGCTCCCACAGAGAGGGCCTCCTTGGGGTGCCATCAGCCAAACAATGCAGGCTGGTGACCCCCAGGGGGAGGGCCTTCTCTGTGGGGGCACCCACCCTCTGGAATCAGTTGCCCCCTGAGATAAGGAGAATCCATGACCTCAGTGCCTTCCGCCGTGCCCTTAAAACTTTCTTTTTTCAACAAGCCGGGCTGGCTTAATTTCTTTTTAAGGTTTTTTTTTAAATTGTTTTGTTTGTTTATCATTTTAATTAATGGGGCCAAATCTATATATATATTTTAACTGTGTTTTAATATTTGTATTTGATGTTTTTATTTGGCTGTTCACCGCCCTGAGTCCTCAGGGAGAAGGGCGGTATACAAATTCAAAAATAAAATAAAATAAAAATAAAAATAAATATCCCAACCTCCGTTATTACCACTTGCATTATTTCTGACTGTTCCTGGTTGGTACTGGTATGAGCTTGGCTAATCTCTAATATTCAACCCATATGGCTCCCCCTCAACTGAGATCTCTTTTTCTCCATCTGGGCATTTCTGGCTGCTGCTGACTGCTAGCTGATCCCACAATAACAGAATAACAGAATTGAAAAGGACCTTGGAGGTCTTCTTCTCCAACTCCCTCTTCAAACAGGAAACCCTATACTCTTTCAGATAAATGGTTGTCCAATCTCTTCTTAAAAATCTCCAGTGATGGAGCATCCATAAATTTTGGAGACAAACTATTACACTGATTAATTGTTCTCACTGACAGGAAATTTCTCCTTAGTTCTAGGTTGAATCTCTTCTTGATAAGTTTCTATCCATTACTTCTTGTCCTGCCTTCATGGGCTTTGGAGAATAGGTTGCCTCTCTCTTCCTTGTCCCTTAGACAGTGGTGGGATTCGAATAATTTAACAACCGGTTCTCTGCCCTAATGATTTCTTCCAACAACCGGTTCACCAAACTGCTCAGAAAATTAACAACCGGTTCTCCCGAAGTGGTACGAACTGGCTGAATCCCACCACTGCCCTTAGATATCGGAAGACTGTACCCCACGCAACTCAATCTTTCCAGCCAAATGCCACTGTGTGCAACAACAACAACAACAATAAAAAGCAATTCCTCCTAGAAAACCATCAGAATGTCATAGATGAAACAGCCACAAAATTATTGTGACCTCTCTATTTCAGCTTCTAAACTGCCAGAATAGAACAATTGATTTGAAATATTTTTTCCTGTTTACCCAGTCTAAGAAATATTAAATGCATACTGTAGACTTCCAACCAGCAATATCTCCACACCAGATTTACACAAATGAGCAGATTCTTATGGCAGACTCTCATGTAGATTGATATACACTATTACAGTCTTTAAGGCCAAGTTAGTCTTGACCTCATCACTGTGAAAATGACAAATGGTCATAACCCCGCAGATAAGTGCCATAAAAACTTATGTTTTGTATGCCGTTAATCTACCAACCATGACAAGAGCAAAGAGCTTAACAACACTTCAAGAGAGGAAGTTAAATCTATAAACACAGAACTCATTAATCTGGGAGGGGAAACCAAGCAGACATCAAAATAACAATCCGGACATACCACCCTAAGTTTTACTGGACCAAATACTGATTTAATTTAGTACCTGATATTCCACCTTGGATTTTCCTCCCAGTAACTCAGATTCTGGAGGTTTTATGTAGCCATTTTGATTAATAAACTTTATAGACTTATTTTACATGAATTGGTCCAATCATCTTTTCATGTCATCTAAGATGATATCATTATGATACTTCATGGTAGCGAATCCCATGGTTTATGTATTATAAAAATTCTTTATCCATCCAAAATTTCCTACTATTCAATGTCTTTGGATGAGTTCATGTTTTTGTGATGTGAGAAAATTATAATGCTTTTTTTATACCATAAAACAAACAAACAAAAGTGTTAAATGATAAAATAATGGCATTTTTGTAAATTGCAATTTTCTAGGTAGAGGCTGTCCCCATTTCATATTGAACCTAAAATAATATGTGTATGAAACATTTCTTCTGCTAGATCATGGGTGGGGAACAATGGCCCTTTTATAACTTGTGGACTTCAATTCCCAAAATTCCTGAGCCAGCCATGCTCGGCCATGCTCCATTCTGGAAGCTGAAGTCCACAAGTCATAAAGGGGCCATCATTCCCCAGCTCTGTGTTAGATAATGCCCCTGCCCCATATGTTGTAAATTATCTGTTTTATTCAAATCTTTACCTCTTAAACTATATCCAATATATCAGCACGTTGAAGAAAAATTATGTTGTTTCAATCTATATAATTCGTCCAGTTTATTTTTGCTACTTGACATCTATCTTAAGTGGACAGGAAAGTTTAGCAGTAGAGTCTAATCTAATTGCAAAATTTAACACAACTCCAGGAGAATGTCTTTTCCATTTATCACATTTAACTTTGAGCGATCCCAGTGAGCAAGTAATATCTAATTAATCCATTTACAGAAGCGCTACTTATCTGTTAAAATTAAATGGTATACATTTATAGTGCCTTAGTGTAAATACAAAGCTCACTTTTTATTTTAAAGCTCCTCCCACACACCCATACATACACACACAGAGAGAAAGAGATAGAGATAGATAGATAAATAGAGAGAAAGAGAGAGAGAGAGAGACCAATAATCAAGTGCAAGCCAGACAAAAACAAAAAAATCCCGCAGTTTATTTAGCACCATCTTTTGGCCATATCTGAACATTTTAAGGACCATAACTACATAACTTTTCACGTGAGTGATTTATGAAAATGCAAAGAAAAACCAGCCAAGCAGATTGCCATAGGCAGGCAGAGTATAGCTAAATTGTTGGTACAATCTGCTACTTCTGACCTTTCCATATGCACAAAAAAGGGATTAATTTAGACAGTTAAATCACAAGTAGCAGCACCTAGTCAAATTATGGCATGGGTCTAAACTATCTGAGAACTGGTTTATCCCAATGGGATTAGCCTACCCTACTTGAGCCATCAGAAGGGGCATGCTGCAGCCCCATCGACTAAGGAATTTTGGCTGGCAAGGTTCAGAAGAAGAATCTTTTCTGGTGCGGTTCCTGGCCTCTGGAACATCTTGCTCCCTGAGGTCCTGTCTAACCCACCCTTTTGCCTTTCCAAAAGACCTTGAAGACATAGCTATGCCAATTAGCCTAGGGCCGTGTTGGCGAACCTATGGCATGCGTGCCGGAAGTGGCACACAGAGCCATTTCTCCGGACATGTGGAGCCATCACCCGTTTTTCTTCCGGGTTCTGGTACGCTGCCCATCTGGTTTTCATGTGCACGGGTGTGGCAGAAATTGGAAGAGCAGCTGCCCATTGCACATGCACACTCCAGGAAAACGATCTTCCTGTTTCCAGAGTGTGCATTCACACTGGCCAGCTGGTCTGGTTTCTGGCATGCATGCGCATGCAAAGACCAGCAACTGGTGCACGTGCCAAAAGACGCAGAGAGGGAATCCCGGTGGTCACTTCCTAAGGGAGCAGAGGAACGTAAGCCAGGGATTCCCTCCCTCCCTGCCTGCATGAGCTACTTGCGCAGTCCCAGGCGGTCCGGACCACTGGAGGACCAGCAGCCGGTGAGGGTGGGGTGGTGGTGGGCTGCCTGCTCAGATGACCCCATGGCCATCATCAAAGTGGGCTGAGATGCCTCTCTTGGCTCGCTTCACCAGCTGCGCGGGTCACTTGGGATGTGTTCTTCCTGCGCAGCTGCACCACCCCAGAAGAGCAGCAGCAGCAATTGCAGCTGCCGGGAGAAGGGAAGAGCAACCGGTCAGCTCAGGTGCATTTGCTGGCAGGCGTGCAGCTGCCCAGCCCGCGGCTTCTTCCCTGGTGTATGGCCAGAGAGCCTGGCTCTGCTGGCGGCGCAGCAGTGGGGGTCGGGTGGGGGTGCGCGCTACCAGTGGTTGGGCCCATCGCTCAACCCCTACCATGCCTGCTGCCACATGAAAACATTGTTGCCGTGATCTCCACTGCTTGGAGAACTTCGCTGCCTCCCCAATTCCAAAAATGGGGTGTGGAGAGGCAAAACAAGAATACCACCATTTCAGCCGCCACCTGAAATGCAATATACTTATCCCGCGGCTTGCATAAACCACTTCCGCCCCTTTCAAAATAGCCACCCGGTGCTTCCCTCAGGCGCTCAGGGCCAGCAAGCAGCTCTTCTTCTGAGAAGGTGGGGGAGAGGCAGGTGCGCCGGCGGAGACGGGCTTTGGCTGCTCATTCTGCTGTGACCCCGAACCCTTGCTTGGGCTCCTCCCTGCTGGGTGCTGGGCTTCCTGGGAACCCTTTGTGCCTTTGCTGCCTTGGAAAGAGGAAAGAGAAAGTGAGTCTGTGGGGAAAGAGGAGAAGGGCGGGGCCCGAAGTGGACGGGTGAGCTTCTCCGGCCGGTGCATGGCACTGCCGAGGTGGCAGGGCCAAGAGCACTGCCACCGGCTTGGGAACAGCTGTCTCACCATGGAACAGGCCGGTAACTGGTTGTCCTCTGGTAAGAAGCGCGCCGGCCCTCTTGGAAAAAGTGCATGCGTGGCAGGCGCACCCCTCCCTTCCCCTTCCAGGAGTCCCCACGCACCCCATTTTGGCTCCCCATAGCCCGTTTTTGCTCCCAGGAGGCTGCAGGGAGGCCCAAAACAGAGCACGGAGGGGCAGTGCCTCCCTGCTGGCCATTTTTGCTCCCAGGGGGGTGCAGGAGGCTGAGTGCTGCCTGTCACGCCCCCTGGCTACACCCACCATGGCCATGCCCATCCACCCAGTCATTAGGGCAGAGAACCGGTTGTTAAATTATTTGAATCCCATCACTGGATTTAGTTGACCAAGGGAGAGAGTGTAGCTAAATCTTGCTTTTCTTACAAAACACATATTTTCTATGTTTTTTGTAAGAACATAGAAAAACATTTCTGTGCATTGTGATAAAATTTGAAAGAAGAAAGGCTACTGAATACATTTCAGTAGCAAGGGTAAAGTACAGTAGTATCCATCCATCCATCCATCCATCCATCCATCCATCCATCCATCCTCCCTCCCTCCCTCCCTCCCTCCCTCCCTCCCTCCCTCCCTCCCTCCCTCCCCCCCCCTCTCTCTCTCTCTCTCTCTCTCTCTCATCTACCTACCTACCTACCTACCTACCTACCTACCTATCATCTATCATTTTATATGCCAGCCATCTCAATTCTAGGTGATTTTCATACATAGGATTAAATGCAGAAAAAACATTAAAACAATAAATAAAGATCTTAAATGTAAAAATTCAGTTAAAATAAAATTAAACAGGATGGAGAGGGAGGATGCAAAGTGAGCACAGAGAGGAGGTGGGGTGTTGTCTATTCCAATAGCCACATCCAACATGCCACAACTGAATTACTGCAGGAGTTCAGTAATCTAACATTTAAAATAAAAATCAGCAACATCTCAAAAACCTATAATGTTATGTTCTCATAATTCTGCAAGCATTATAGTTGAACATTCTATCTCCTATATCAATATGGCATGTTATACTTCATTAGAACTTGCATAGAGCATTTTATGCGGTTAGAAGCAAAAAAAAGAAAAAGAAAGAAAGAAAGAAATAGAATCATCTGATCTGGCTACCTTCACTGGCCAAAGGTCAATTCTTTATTAAAGGCGCATTTTCTAAGGATTTATCTATACTGCCCCATTACCCTGTTGCCCCATTACCAGAATGGGACAATAACCATTTTTGGAGGAATGATTGACATCACTCTGTACTCATGTTCCTTTCATTGTGTTGGAAGAAACATCCTTCTAGGTTCTGCTCCAAGTGGGGAAAACAGACACTGGAAACATGGAGACTGCTTGGAAAGATGGTTTAATGGTGGACAGGATCACATGGCTTGAGTTCCTGAACAGAAAAGGGGCAGATACAGAAAATCCTCGGGTTTTTATGCTCTCCCTGGCTCTGCATTTCTTGGGCCCCAAAAGAGTATCCTGATTGGTTGTCAGACTCCCAGGGGGTGGGGGCCTTGCTGGCTGATGGTCACATGTGCTTCCCAGGTCACATGTGGTGAGTTTCTGCTGCTATTGTGTAGAGGGCTAATCCTATCTTTGGCAATTCCTACAATGGCTCTGCCTGAAGGAGGTAGATCTTTGTTATGTAGAATAGACTGGCCCAGGCCTTAATGGCCCATTGACAAAGGGTGGGGGGCAGGAAGGTGGGAGCTGCTTTGTCTGTAAAATATGCTTCTCATATTTCTGCCTTTTTCATATTTTCTAAAATATTTCACTCTTCCAGGAAAGGGGTGGGTGCTAACTTCCTACAATTGCAAATACAACCTCCAAATTTAATTCTCTGCTGTGTCTCATAGCACGTTATGCTCCTGCCCATTTTATCTTTTGCATTATTACTTTGTGACAGGCTAACAATAGCAGTTCATTGGTTATTTTGCAGAGGCTGGAAGAACTCTTCAACTGTGTCAATCAATCAATCAATCAATCAATCAATCAAACAATCAATCAAATCTTTGTTGTGGTCATAAACCAGCACAACAACTGAATCATGGTCTCCAATGTTTTCTAGAGCTATTATAAAATTTCTGGGAAAGGCAGCACAATTGCTGTTATTTGTCCTGTAAATAGAAGATTGCTAGCTCATAATCTGCAGAAACCCTTTTTAAAAAAAACAACAACACTATTTTTATTTCCCCGAGTTAGTTATTATTCCAGAGATTAAAAAATCTATTTCCATGGATTTTTTAAAAAATCTGTTTTTCTCTAGTCACCAGTTTCCATCCAATTTTTGCTTAGCCATGATGTCGTCCAGATTTTATTTTTCATTGTGCTTGGTAGCACTTAATTCAGTAAGCAACTACCTTAATTCAGGTAGCAACTTTATCTATTTCCCTCTACCTCCAAAGTTAGGTGGGAGAGGTCTGGATAGCTATCAGAAAATTCCAGAAAGAATCAAAAACATTTTAAGAGTAAAAATCAATTTCTGTTTTATAGATTCAGATATATTCCCTTAAATACTCTTAAACTAGACTGAAAAGTCAAAAGGGTATCCCAGAAGACCATGATAAAATATTTCCATATTGTTACAAGGAAAAGTGCACAAATGTGTTCATGTAATCACTGAAAGTCAAATTCCATGATATATTTTCTTTTTCCTTTTAACTGGTGTTGCTACAATGTTTGAGGCTAGATTTACAAGAACTTGGTTAGGAAGGTCAAGAGAGCCTTGGATTCAAGGAGGTGATGGAAAAACTGTTTCAGGAATACTTATAAACTTGGACAAGAAGCAGATCAGCTAAAAAAACTAAAAACAATGAATAGTAAATGCTAGGTCAAGGCATAATTTCTGAGTTTAGACAAGCAGCATGGTTACAATTAGACAAGGGAGACTCAAATGTTAATGAGCCATGAATGTTGGATTGCTGAATCTATAGTTCAGTCCTACAAACTTTAATTTTAAGAGATTTAATCTGAAAAGAAAAAACAATTGCAACCAGCCAGCCTTCCACTGAGGACCTGTATATTGTATGGGTCAGAAAGAGAGCTGAGTAAATATCTACTGACCCCACACATCCTGGACATAAATTGTTTCAATTCCTCCCCTCAGGATACTGCTACAGGATACTGCTACAGGGCATGCCAAAAACAAACAGACAGACACAGTTTTTTCCCCCCTCATGCCATCACTCTATTGAACATTTAATTCCCATAGCACTGTCTTATGCCTAAAGTTATTTATCCATGTAGTATAGCTGTATTGCTAATATCCTGCTAATCTTTTCTACTACCTTCTCTTTCTGGTATCATTATTATGATTATTATTACTCTATTGTTTTCTATGTACACTGAGAGCTTCTGCAGCAGAGACAATTTTGTTGTATATTTATTCTATTCTGTTCTGTTCTGTTCTGTTCTGCACTGAAATAAGATAAATTACAGGTGACCCATTTAACTTGTCTGAAAAAAATTGTTAATTTTTGCCACAATGAGAAAATATGTTTTCAAATGTTGCGCATGACATGACATTTATCACTGGGAAAATGCTGCAGGACCTCAAACAGACTAACCGTCATACTAGGTTACCTGGTCTTCTAATGACATTAGAAGAATCCAGAAACTCTGTACTGATTCTTTCCAGAAAGTGCAATCATTTTATGAACAATCTAATTTCTCCCACACAGAAACTATCCTTACACAAAATATCCACCTTGTCCATATTGTCCAAGTTGTTGATTCTTACCTAACCCATTATTGCATCCAGACACTGGTTTAGAACCTGCATAAGCTCTTATGATTCCATGATTATGGAGAAGCATAAGTGTTCAACATAATAATGACAGTCCTCAAAGTCTTAATCAATTCCTGCAGTGGCTTCATTAAGATGTTAGGTAATATTGGGAATAAACAGTTGCCAGGGTCTAGAAACTATTCTCTGAAACTATTCTTGCAAGCAAGAGCAGAACCACCATAGTATAGAACTTCTAACTCCCAAAGACAATTGAAGAAGATACCATGTCTGATGATAATACAAGTCAATATGAGGTCAAATAGGATATAAAATAGGCAAGCCTGGATTTAAAAAAAAACCTGTTATTGATTTGTCAAAGAGAACAGTTCCTTTTCTGTGCTTTAGTTTCATTGGTTAATTCTAGCAGTTGTTTCAATAATATAATGTAAATTTACAGAATTCTCAAGAAATTACTCAACAAGGTGGAGCTGCAACAAAACAGTGTAAGATGTAATGTTAGCTTACATTATTTTGTTCCCCAAAAATATGTTCCTTCTTTTAAAACATTCAATCAATATTCCATCATTAGGTAGTTTTGGGAAGATCTCTCCCTCTCCCTCTCCCTCTCCCTCTCCCACCCTGCCTCTTTCCACCCTATCTCTACCTCCCTCCCTCTCTCACACACAATTAAAGGCACCGTTTTACGGTGGTTCTCCTCCTTTCTCTCTGACCGGTCGCAGTCTGTGTTGACAGGGGGGCAGAGATCGACCCCGAGGCCCCTTATATGTGGGATGCCGCAGGGATCGGTTCTCTTGCCCCTTCTGTTCAACATTTATATAAAGCCACTGGGCGAGATCATCCGTGGTTTCGGGGTGAAGTACCATCTGTACGCTGACGACCCCCAGCTGTACATCTCCACCCCGGATCACCCCAACGATGCCCTTGAAGTGATGTCCCAGTGCCTGGAGGCTGTACGGATCTGGATGGGGAGAAACGGGCTCAGGCTCAACCCATCCAAGACCGAGTGGCTGTGATTTCCGACATCCCGATATAGTTAGCTGGCGCCATCGCTGGCTATTGGGGGCGAATCATTGGCCCCCACGGAAAGGGCTCGTAACTTGGGCGTCCTCCTGGACTCACGGCTGTCTTTAGAAGAGCACTTGACGGCCGTGACCGGGAGGATTTTTCATCAGGTTCACCTGATTCGCCAGTTACGTCCCTTTCTAGATCGGGACTCGTTAGGCACAGTCACTCATGCCCTCGTCACCTCTCGTCTGGACTATTGTAATGCTCTCTACATGGGGCTCCCCTTGAGGTGCACCCGGAGGCTCCAACTGGCGCAGAGTGCAGCCGCGCGGGTGGTTATGGGAGCAACATGGAGCTCCCATGTAACACCTCTCCTGCGCGAGCTGCACTGGCTCCCGGTGGTCTTCCGGGTGCGCTTCAAGGTTCTGGTTACCACCTTTAAAGCGCTCCATGGCTTAGGACCTGGTTATTTACGGGACCGCCTACTACCACCAACAGCCTCCCACCGACCAGTACGCTCCCACAGAGAAGGGCTCCTCCAGGTGCCGTCGGCCAAACAATGTCGGCTGTCGGCCCCTAGGGGGAGAGCCTTCTCTGTGGGGGCACCGACGATCTGGAATGAGCTCCCCCCAGAGATACGGAGGATCCCGGATCTGTGCACCTTCCGCCACGAGTTGAAGACGCTTTTATTTCATCAAGCGGGCCTCGCCTAAATCTTCTCCCTTTTAAGTGTAAATTTTAAATTTTTAATGTATTTTAAAATTATGGGTATTTTAAATTATGGGTATTAATTCAGCCAAATTTATTTAATTCATTTTATTTGATTTTAAATTTTGTATATCTATGTGTTTTATTTCATGGCTGTACACCGCCCTGAGTCCTTCGGGAGTAGGGCGGTATAGAAATTCAATAAATAAATAATAAAATAATAATAATAATTAGTTTCTAGAAACCCTAAAGTACCCTTTCTTAACCCTTCTCTCTTTTGCATGGAAGATTCCTATTTTGGGGAAGGAACATCACTTGGAGAACTGAGATATCTAGGTTCTCAAGGCAAAAAAAAATCATATTCATTTGTGTTTATTGTATTTGAACAAAAGTACAAGCTTAGCAACAAAGTTAAATGCACGTTCCCTACAAAAATGAAACAAACAAACCTTCCAGTTTCTGCTCCATATAGCAGAGATCCCTGAAGCCCCATTCTTCGCAGAAATGAAGCTATTATATAGTTTTAAATATAAGGCACAAAATGAGAATTTCAGCATCCATAATTGCAAAGTCTGCTTTTGTAGATTAAAATTGCAAATGCAGAAATACATTTGGATAGGTTTCTCTGCTTTTCCATAGTTCTTTGTACTGTTAAATAATTGAATGCAGAGTTTTCCAAACAAAACATTCTCCCCAAGGAAAGTTAATGAACCGGATTAGCAAATGCAACATAAATTGAGTTAAGGATATTCATTCTATACTGATTTCATGTGTTTGTAATCACATATGTATTCTTATGCATCTAGATAAAGACTTAGAGGTACAGAGATATACCCGTTTCAAGCCTCGTGAAATCCATATGTGTGTTGATTAAGCCCTAACTCTTGTTGAAATTACTCAGATGAAAAGCTTTCATATATACGGGGAGAGAGGGAGAAAGAAAGAGAAGGAAGGAAGGAAGGAAGGAAGGAAGGAAGGAAGGAAGGAAGGAAGGAAGGAAGGAAGGAAATGTGAAATAACCTCTATTTAGTATTGAATCCGTGTGAAGGAGACTGAGAGACTTTAGGTGAGATAATGCAAAATTTCCTAATTTGCTATATGTAAAGCCCCATATAATGATGATAATATGTCAGAATGGGTAAATATATAAAAATAATAATCCAGAGCTGGATTTTTCTTACTGATGCTGATCAAATCCACATAAAAATTGTGTAAGCTTTTTCTGCAGAACTCTTAACCAGCATGATGTTACAAAGAATAATTTACAGGAGATAATGTAAGCAGGTCATTGCAAGCATTCTAAAAAGTAATCTATAATGCTAAATAAATAAGATAAACATGTACAGTCCCACCTCTCAAAATGATATGCTTGTTTTGAAAAGATTAAAGTGAGGCCTCGTTATCGGTTTCAGATTAAAATCCAAATTGTTGGACCATTCCAACAATTTGGAAACATTCATGCAGTGATTTTTTAAAAAAAGCATAATAGTTCTTCCCAATTTCAGGAGAAAAAAAAGCTGTAAGAGAATTCATCTCAGGCTATGACAAAACAAAGCAGAATGCAACCAAAGAATTCCGTTTTTAAGATATAACAATAATCTGAAGATATGTCCAGGTCTCCTATTATGGATGGCATTAGATTGCTTATAGCAGGGCTGTCAAACTAGCAGCCTGTGGGCCTGATGTAATACACACTGGCCATGCCCATGCCCATGCCCAGTTTAGTGAAGGGGGGGAAAAGTCATGATACTGTCATGTGATGCTACTGTGATGACATGAGTTTGACACTCCTGGCTTATAGCAATGGCATTTAGACTTATATACCGCCACACAGTGCTTTACAGTCCTCTCTAAGCAGCTTACAGAGTCAGCATATTGCCCCAGACAATCTGGCTCCTCATGATTAATACAAAAGGGAAGAGAAAAAGTGAAAAAGAAAAAGAAAGACTTTCACTCACTGCATTACTAAGAAACCAAACATCACCCAATTAATTGGTCTGTGTCTGATTATATCTCAATCGTATCTATTAATGCGCACTGAAAATAGAATGTCACTTCTGACTTAGAAGCAAACACATCACACACATGTCATTGAAAGGCAATTATAAGATTCTTCATTAACAACCATGATTAAATGATCTTTGTATTTATCACTTATGTCTATGAGAGAATAAAACTAATACTTTCCATGGGGCTGACAGCACAATTCTCTTAAATGTGAAAAAAAAAAGAAAAGCTTTTAAAAATCTCTACTATCTGTACTTTTCTTTCTATTTCTTTTTTATTCCTGAATTAAGTCCATAAAGAATCACGAAAGGATCACACATAGCACACTGAAGCTATCCGATATATAGGGTTTACTTTCAAGTAAAAGTGCAAAGGGTTATATTATTCATGCTCTTGCCCACTCCCATCCTTCATACTTAGGTAACTCATAAGAGACTCTGCCTGAGCCAAAGTATCCCCTTTTTTCCTCCCAAATTGGGAAAAAAGAATTAATTTGAAATTTATCTTTTCTGGTCTCCAGATAAAGACCAGGAAACTAAAGCAGTGGTGAAAAGGAGCTGCTAATATTTTTTCCCCCCTTTCTTTTTCCCATCAAAGTGCAGGAGAGAAATTGTATTATATAAATATGCCCCTCTTCATTTCACTGCTGAAGTATCTTTTTGTCTGTAAGAATTGGTAAAATAGAAAGCTGCCTCTGTGTCCAAAGACCTCCAAATGACTCAGCTGTTCTTATCAAGATGCATAACTAGTGGTGAAATCCAATTTTTTTTACTACTGGTTCTGTGGGCATGGTTTGGGCATGGTGTGGCTTGGTGGGTGTGGAGGGGAAGGATACTACAACATCTCCATTCCCACCCCACTCCAGGGGAAGGATACTGCAAAATCTCCATTCCCACCCCACTCTGGGGCCAGCCAGAGATGGTATTTGCCGGTTCTCTGAACTACTCAAAATTTCCACTCCCAGTTCTACAGAACCTGTCAGAACCTGCTGGATTTCACCCCTGTGTATACTATTGTTAAAGCACTATAGTCATACACAGGAAATGGCAGACAGAAGCCTAAAAGAATCTTCTTTCAAATGTGAAAGGATTGCATTATTAGTCCTGGTCAGAGATATTGTTGTGGCCTCGCCCTCTGAGCCTGTCCCATCGGAGGAAGAAAGCTCCGAGCATGAGGAAGAGGAGTCAGCCAGGCCTCCCTCTCCAGGCCCCTCCCCTCTGGCACTGTCTCAGGTGCCGGCCGAGGGAGAGGAGATTAACAGAGAGACAGGTGGCTCGGATGAGAGCGAAGGAGAAACATCATTCCTGGACGCACGCCTCCGAAGGCGTGATAAACGATTGCAGCAGCTCAGGAGGCGTGCTAGGGATTAGAACTGAGTCACTGGACCACACCCCAGGGACTATATAATAGAGGGTGGTGGCCAGTGATCCTTGTGACGAACAAAACTAACCTTGGATAGTCACTAAAGCCTCGTTCGGAACTGCTGGGAGGAATATTTATTGTTGTTGGACGTTTGGAAGCTGAGTATTTATCTGTCTGTTTTTCTGTGGAAATAAAAGCACTTGGCAGACGGCGTGTATATCGCTGCCAAGTTGGAGATAAAGAGCTGGGTGTGTTCCAAGTGCTTCCTTAACCCTCGGCTGGCTGTGTTTGTGTGTGTGTGTGGACGGGGACAGATCAGATATCATTATCTCAGATGTCTTCACACTGGCATATAGAATGTGAAAAGAATGCAAATGACCAGCTGTCTGCAAGGAGTATAATGATGAGGGCAATGAGTCTTGGCTGGAAACCCCGCCAGCGTCGCAGAGATAAGCGCGCGCAACAGAAGAAAAGGCCTGAGATTAGGCTGAGTCACTGGACCACACCCCACAGGATATAAAAGGGAGCATGGTGGCCAGTCAAAACTTGTGACGAACAAAGCTGAAAGCTTCCACGCCATTCTGCATTGCCGGACTTTTGCTTTAAGACTGGATTATCTCTGGACTTGATTGTAATTATTGAGCTGCTTTCCTTTGATGTATCAGAAGTGGGGAGAAGTTATCTCTCCTCTTTGTAAATAATAAACTCTTGGCAGGCAGCCACTAGGTTGTTGCCAAGTTCCGTTATCATAAGGAAAAGGATTTTGCCGGCTGGTTTGGTCTTTAACTCCTGAACGTCTGTGCGTGGGGTTGGGGACAGAACACTAGACAAGAAAAAACAAATGCATAGGCATAGAATAGGTGGTACCTGTCTCAATAGTAGTTATGCGAGAAGGATCTTGGAATCCTAGTGGACAGTCACTTAAATATGAGCCAGCAGTAGCCTTCAGCTGCCAAAAAAGCCAATGTAGTACTGGGTTGCATTAATAGAGGGACAGAATCAAGATCATGTGAAGTGCTAATACCACTTTATAATGCCTTGGTAAGACCACACTTGGAATAATGTGTCTAATTTTGGTTACAGTAATATAAAAAAAAAATGTTGAGGCTCTTGAAAGAGTGCAGAGAAGAGCAACAAAGATAATTAGGGGACTGGAGGCTAAAACATATGAAGAATAGTTGAAGGAATTGATTATGTCTAATTTAAGAGGATAGAGCTGACATATAGCAAGATACTTGTTCCAGGAGGTTATCTCTGCTACCTTCCTGCTCCAGAGAGTTACTTGGACTGAAGGCTTAGAAGGACAAAGAGGAGATCTATCTTCTTACAGGCCTTTGTGTTCTCCAAGGGAGCTCATTATATACCTGCAAGGATTTAAATTTTCTCAGCTAAGATGCAAGCCCAGCTCCTCTTTGGGGTTCAGTTGGGCCTCTACATGTCAGATCTTTCTCTTGAAATAATTCAGTCCAAATTTCTAATATCTGTTTTTCAAGTACAGCATCCTACCCAGTGTGTCCTGATTGTAGTGCTTCATCATGAAGCTGGCCTACTTAAAATAAAGTTAAAAAATCTGTTTGATTTTACATCTTCTGTTGGCTTGAATTCTCTTCTTTCCTCAGTCAGGTTGGACCCTTTAATTATGACTAAGAGCTTGTCTGCTGCCAGACAATACATGCTAAATTGCATGTATTATGGGTTTACATGGGCAGCCATCACCCTAATGGTTTATAAACATTCACTAGCTGAACTTACACAATGACCCATTGACTTAGGGTTGCAATCAGACTTATCTAGAAGCCACCTTTCTGAATGATTCTGCATATATTTTCCAACCAGCCAGATACTTAAGCTGTACAATGATTCTGAAATTTAGAAGGGTTCTATCCTTGGTGAGATTCAATTCCTTCTAAGTGGTGTTATTGAAAGGCGATATTGAAATATCATTTTTTTAAAAATTTGATTTATATGCCGCCCTTCTCCGGAGACTCAGGGTGGCTTACAATGCGCTAAGCAATAGCCTTCATCCTTTTGTATATTTATACAAAGTCAGCTTATTGCCCCCACAATCTGAGTCCTCATTTCACCTATCTTTGAAAGGATGGAAGGCTGAGTCAACCTTGAGCCTGGTGAGATTCGAACCTGCAGTAATTGCAGGCAGCTGGTCTTAATAACAGGGTGCTTTAGACCACTGTACTACCAAGGCTCTGTTTTTGAACAGAGATTGTGTCCATGTGGCAAAGGAGCACTGAAATGATGGAACATGTTATTTTGTATTGGTCCTCTACACAAGAACTCATCAGGAATTATTATCTCCCATTTTTTTACAAAAACATTCTGGTTGTTCTGACTCATTCTGCCTTAAGTGGTTACTATCTGATCAATCAGATTTCATTTTGTTGATCACAGTGAACATTGTTCTGTGGTTTGTACAGTATGCCATAGTATCACCTCCAATTTTTTTTAAATATTTTAGAATCTGATGTGTTTCTCTTTTTATGTTAATTGGTTGTGAGTTTTTGTTTTATTTGCTGATATATGACCAAATAAAAATAATAAATTGATTGACTGGCTTTTGAGTTGTAATATCCTTTGTGGGGGGGGGGAGGGTATCTTGAAGCAGTAGCTTTTGTGTTGTCTGGGCAGATAAAAGTCAATCCTTATTTGTTTCTATGCTTTATTGTATTTATGGGCCCCAGTATCATTAGTGGAGCTGGTTCATGCTCTTTTCTTGTCTTTGACTGGCATTTTAAGGCCATAGCCCTGAGCCAAAAGGGATGAGGCCAGTCACAAATTGGAAGCTTATTTCAGGAGCTGCTAGTTTGTTGCTACCTTTGCTCTTCTATTTTATGTTGATCTATTACTAGAGATTAATAAAGATTAGACTGATTGAATCCTTATATCTTTGCTTACATTTTGCTTTGGTTTTTTTTTTTTTGTCTTTAAGTCAATTTTTGGCTCATGATGACCATCTGGACAAATCCCTGTATTTTTCTTGGCAATATTTTCAGTTGTAGTTCACCATTGTCTCCTTCCTAGGGCTGTGACTGGCTTGAGATCATCTGGGTTGATGACTAAGGTGAGGCTAGAACTCACATCTCCAAGTTTTGAGCTTTATGCCTTAATCACTACACTAAATTTGTTCTTGCTTTCATATCAACTGAGCTGAATAAGAACAAAAGCTGCAGCTAAATATTTCTAGACAAAAATGTTGCTCACTTTGTATCCTGGAAAAGATTATTGATGGGTTTGAAGTGTTGCTTATACATCTACTTACAGTTGTCTAGTATTAAATTGGTTTTAATTCCCATAACCTGAACATTGGATTGAGGTAAAGTAAACCAAGTTTTCAAACTGTCTGCATCAAGGGAACATTTCAACTTCAATCTGTCTTCTAGATTGCTTGTTTGAGGTACAATGGAGCATTCCAGGGAACGGACTAGGTGCATCCTTCATTTGTGCTGGACTTCAAGCGCATCTGGGGTATAACAAAATAGGAGTTAGAATGAAAGGAAAAGGATTTACTGAGTATCTCTTTCCAGTGAGAATTAGGTAATCATTCTTAGCTACTTGTTTTTGGACACATATTTGGACCAGGAGCTATTCCAGACCCTTGCTTGTATTCCAAGAGGCAACATGCATATATATGAATCATTGTTTATTCTTCTCTCAGTCTCTTAATTGATCATGAAAGACTCTGAGGTGCTTCTTCTGGATGAGAGAAATTGAACTGATCTACTCGCGACCAAATCCTCATACCTTACCCATCCGTAAATAAATAGGCTCTTCTATGTAATATTTTACCATTGAAAAATAATTCACTTGCACAGTTTTTATTACATTAAGAAGTGATGCTAAATTAGGTTAAAAATTAAACTTTCTTTTCTGTTTCGGCCCAAGGATAATAATAAGTGTGGAGGACTGCATTTAGTCCTTTAAATTAAAATGTACACCATGTACTCAAGAGATCAAGTAAATATCTGCTTTAGGCCACATGGATAGAATGTTTTCTTTTCTGCTTCAGCAAACAATCCTTTTATGACTTATTTCTCATTTCTGCATTGCAGAGTAAACTGTGTGATGGTTATTTATGTTTTGTCTGCTGTACAAGTATCCATCATTCTAGAAAGGTATCCACTATTGAATAAAGCTAAGTCAAAACAACTTTTTAATTACAGTTTTTTTTAACTCTTATACATTTGGAGGTAAAAATTAGTTCTACAATATTCACATTGGACAATTTCATGCAGTTTCACCTCTTATTATAGAACCTATTGGTCTTTACAAGGGACGCGATGGCTCAGTAAGACGTGGAGCTTGTTGATCAAAAGGTTGGCAGTTCAGCAGTTCGAATTCCTAGTGCCCCGTAACGGGGTGAGCTCCTGTTACTTGTCCCAGCTTCTGCCAACCTAGCAGTTCGAAAGCATGTAAGAAATGCAGGTAGAAAAATAGGGAACCACCTTTGGTGGGAAGATAATAGCGTTCTGTGCGCCTTTGGCATTTAGTTATCTTCAGACGGATTTAGTCATCTTCAGACGGATTTAGTCATCTTCAGACGGATTTAGTCATCTTCAGACGGACCACGGAGACATCTTCAGACAGTGTTGGCTCTTAAGCTTTGAAACGGAGATGAGCACCACCCCCTAGAGTCGGGAACGACTAGCACATATGTGTGAGGGGAATCTTTGCCTTTACCTATTGGTCTTTAGAAGACATTTCTATTGAAATACTGTTAGATTTCCATGGAAGCAGGGAACTGAAAGAAAGAAACTGATTGAAAGAAATGTCAAGTATTGAATAGCAGTTTGGGCAGATCCATAAATTAAAATAAAAATAAATCCACAACAGGAACAGTATTATATCCAATGAAAGTGACATGAAACAGTAAACAAACTCTTGAATTTTAAGCTCCCTTCAAGACAAATGAGATATAGGTCAAAGCTTTCTGACATAATGATTCAAAAATAAGTTTTGAGATGACTCACTTGATACTGTTTGGACTTCAGCTTAAATGAAGAAGACTTCCTCATCAAGAGTTTATCCCAAAGGTGGTTTTTCAAGAGGCAACTAGACTTTCTTTGTTTTTTCTTGAAGACATTTTGCTTCTCATCCAAGAAGCTTTTTCAGTTCTTCAATTTAGAACTGAAGAAGCGTCTTGGATGAGAAGCAAAATGTCTCCAAGGGAAAACAAAGAAAGTCCAGTTGCCTCTTGAAAAACCACCTTTGGGTCAACCATGACCTGGATGACTGAGCAAAGCCATAGATCTTCAGTACTTTAGTTTATATAAGTACAAATAAACATTTTGCTTTTTTAATTTTGATAAAATCCTTCCCCATTTTCTCTCCCCCACATTTATTTTGCTTAATAATTGCCATTGACTGATTTTAAAGAACTCGAAAGCTTGCTCATTCTTTTATTTGGACAGATTCTAAGAAAAGTTTTGGTTTCTAGCAGAGTATGAATTAGATATTGTATGTATAGTTGCTTGTAGCTGTAAAGGGTAACTGGCTTCTGTGCCAGGTGCTGAGGGAAATACATTACAGATGTGAATGAGATCTTTGGCAGCATTCATAGATTTTATTTCTCTCTCTCAACTTTTAATTATTTCCATCTGGATTCATAAAGGTGTAATTGCTTTTTTTTTGTTTATTCATGTAATTATTTGGACAAAATCTCTTAGAATGTTTTTTATAAAAGTCACAATCTACCATTGCCCTTATGATAGCCTGCATTCAGCCATGCACTCTCTATGACTTTTCATGCATTCATGCAGAAACCCAAATAAATGCTTATTGCCAGTTTTTCTGAGAAGGAGAATCTGAGAATAGATCAAAGTTTAGTTCCTATATGAAGCATTCCTGTAGGATGGAGAGGAAGGGGCCACAGATACTGGGCTGACATTAGAGGTGGAATTTCAAAAATATTAGAGTAATTCTGGAAAAGAGAACAGGAAGGAAAATTGGAATGGAAACCACAACTAGACCTAGGCAATTTATTGAACCTACACAGGCTGAAGATCAGTTTTAATAAAGAACAAAGTGAGAAGACAAACTGAAGTTGGTCTGGGCAGTGTTTCACTGCTAAAAGGTGGTTAGTTCATGGGCATCCAGAAAAGATGGCTTGAGAATGTTGCTTGGGCATGATCCAGAGAAGACCCAAAGAAGAGGCCATATTGCAGGTTATGATCTATTTGTGTAGATGATTACCCAGGGAGTAAAGAAGATGGAAGATCAATTTTACCATGCCAGAGACAAACCATCTTCTAACTGATCTAACCAATAGATGGATTTCAGGTTGAAAATGTAAGATGATGAGAAAGTAATGCTTCTGGTAGTGGCATGCTTGAGAAATTAAGTGCTTAGGAAGATAAGCACACTGTTTGTGTTGCAGCTGAACTACACGGCCTAGGCCAGGGGTATCAAACTCAAGGCCTGCAGTCCAGATCCAGCCCATGGCCTGTGGGGCCACCCTGGAAATTGTGAAGGACTGCCCCATGGTGTCTCTGACAGTGAAAACAGAGCTCCCCCAGAGCTGCCAGGAGGCTGTTGCGGCCAAAAACAGAGCTCAGGAGCCCATTTTCATTGGCAGAGCACTCAAGCCACCACAGGCACTCCCGACACGAGTGACATCATGAGCTTGTCATACCCACCCTGGCCACACTCACCCTAGTCCCCTCAAGGTCAAACTCAACTGATGCGGCCCTCAATTAAATCGAGTTTGACACCCCTGTCCTAGGCAGATGATGTGATTTCTAGGACTATCCATTCTTAGTGGATAGGCCAACGATTTTTAAGGAAACAAAATGGGAAGTGGATGAAGCAATGTGATAGGAAAAAATGGGAAAAATATATGAAGAGGCAAAGCTATTTGATAGTTTTACCAACCCATTGCTTTTCTCAAGTTCTATAATAGTTACTCATTCTAGCCAGTTGCCTGGATGTAAACAAAACAAAATAAGATAGAATAACCAAAGATCAAATTTTGAACAGCAGTGGTGGGTGGAGAATAGGGAAAAGTTTGCTGACATCTATCTCACTCAAGCATCTTGCTTTGCTTCATTATAAAGTTGGTTAGCTACATATGAATTTATTTTGCTAGAAGAAAAGCAGATTCATGTAGAGACAGGAAAGGGCAAGAATTACCATGGAGAGGAGGAGAACAAAACATATGCAGTTATTTTAGTCCAGGTTAACCAAGGTTTCTGAAGAACATACAGAGTCAAAAATAGTTATAGTTCTTGGCTGTTTTACTAGACTATGAAAGTTTGTATCCTAAACATTTTGAACATCTTTAATCTTACTCATTACTCTTTTGCTACAAACATTGTAAAAGAATAATGGGATTAACTTTCTGGGATTAACGCTGTGATTTAAATGAGATTTCAGATTGTTTTGGGGAATGCCGAAACTCAGAGTAAGATTGCATTTTCCATGCAGAAGTGCTTGGGTTCAATCTCTACCCATCTCCAGGTAGAGTTGGAATTCTGGGAATGACTCCTACCAGGAATTGTTGGAACTGTTTCTTAGTGTAAACAATGCTGACTTTGATGGACAATGATCCAAACATTTCCTATATTTTCAGTTTGTTTTCAGTTATATAACACGGCTTTGACAACTGAGAGCACAGTTTAAAGAATTTATTTTTAATATATATTTATTTAGGAAGAATGTGCAATAGTGGGAAATTTTCAGATTATAAACATAATCTGTTCTGCAAGGATATGTCTCTGTCTCTGTCTCTCTATTTGAGAATAATAGAATAATAGAGTTGGAAGGGACCCTGGAGGTCTTCTAGTCCAACCCCTGCTCAGGCAGGACACCCTATACCATTTCAGACAAATGGTTGTTCAATCTCTTCTTAAAAACATCCAGTGTTGGAGCATTCACATCTTCCGAGGCTAGTTGTTCCATTGATTAATTGTTCTCACTATCCGGAAATTTCTCCTTAGTTCTAGGTTGCTTCTCTCTTTGATTAGTTTCCATCCATTGCTTCCTGTCCTGCCTTCAGGTCAGGGGTGGGTTCTACTTACCTTTACTACCAGTTTGCAACAGGAGCATGCACATGCACAGATCGTACCTTATGACGTCCAGGCAGGTGGGCGGAGCCTCCTGCTGCTTTTACTACCAGTTCACAAGAACTGGACAGAACCGGGAGCAACCCACCACTGCTTGAGATGCTTGGGAGAATAGCTTGACTCCCTCTTCTTTATGCCAACCCTTTAGATATTGGAACATTGCTATCATGTCACCCTAGTCCTTCTTTTCATTAAAGTACACATACCCAATCCTAGCAACCATTCTTTATATGTTTTAGCCTCCAGTCTCCTATCTCAATCCTTCCTCTATCTCAATCTCTGTCTCTATTTCTGTATCTTTATCTCTATGATCTCTATCTCCCTCTCTATTTCTCATTATCTTTCTCATTACAGAATAGAATTAACAGAAGTAAAACAATATATGAAATATAGAGAATAGCAAAATGTTTATACATTTTTCATTTAGATTACTTCTGCCTGCTAATATTTCTGTAGTTCCACCTAACGATTTTAATATACTTGATTGATTAGGGATACTTAGGAAATCTTAAACGCCTCGTGGTCCTGCATATGCTGATCACTTTTAAATTGCTGCACATATTTGAGAAATTGTTAATTGATCTCCTTCAGGGCCTCTTCCATTGGGAACAGAAAACTTTCTGTGAGCTAATACTATTTGCCCCAGGAAGGTTTTCATTGTGATTGATGAAATCAAAAGAGAAGCATTTGCAACATTCTGTAACTTTCATTGACTTAAAACCCTTACGGAAAGTAAAAATTTGGCTATGTCAACATTTCTATATATGAAATATGGACGTAAAAAAAAAATTACATCTTTCCTCTCTGTTCACTATAAACCATGTTTTGGAGCAGCAGGGAAAATCATAACACTGATTGGCCAGTCCAGAAAGAGTGAATATAAATTACTGAATATGAACAAGCCAAAGAAAGAATGGATTATGGTCCTAAAAGGCAAAAATTTCAAATATTTTCAGACCAGCGGACCTGATAGTCTTTTTAAAAAAATACTTCCAGAACGTCCGATTAAAAGGCAAAGTTCTAGTGATAAAAAATTGACTGTGTTTGAGTTTTTCCCCTTAGTCTCTTGCAGTATTCCAGAGCAGCATGCTGGATGGGTAATTCTGGGACTTGAAATCTATACATCTTAAAGTTGCTGAGAAACTCTGTCCTAGGGTTAAGCAGGACACTGTTGGAAAAACCATGCTCTAAAGCAGTGGTGAAATCTGAACCAGTTTGCCACTGGTTCGCTGGCCACACATTGTTCTGACCCAGGCCCAAGTAGTAGGAAAATCAGTCAGTGAAAAAACAAACAAACTTTATTAGAACAGCTGAGAATAACTTCATTCCCAGTGTCGTTCAACTAAGTTAGAGCAAATTCCTCCCAACACAAATTCCTCAGTCCTATCGCAAACCTTGTCCAATTAGGCAAACTGCCAAAGGCCTTTCTTGGCAAACGTTCAGAAGTCACAGATACAAAAATAAATACAAGATGTAGACGAAGAAGAAGAAGAAGCTACCAAAGTTGTTTTCCAGCAAAGCCCAAACGCCGTTGCTGGTCTGTGTTAGGCCTTATGGGAGGGGCCAATCATCTCTTGGCCCTACTCCCGAGTTGTCCTCTTTGCTTGAGCTGCTCTTGCCTTCTGGCAGCTCTTCTCATGCATGCATTAGGAACAGGCTCCTCCTGTTCCTCTGCCTCACTCCTATCAGTCTCTGGAGGCTCTGGGGTCTGCACTTCACTCCCCGATGGCCCTGGCCCCATCTCTGCCTCTGACGCAAGCCCTCATCCGGGCCTTCCCCAGCCTCCAGGACTGGCCCATGTTTTTCCTCAGCCTCATCGCTGTCTGACTCCACTGCTCCGCAGGCTGCTGGCGGACCACAACACACATGCGTGGTGTGCATGCATGCACAGTACGCTCCAAATGCATGCTTTGCACAGAAAAAGGAGGCTTGGGAATGTAAGTAGAACAGCGAGGGGGGGAAACAACTGTGCGCACAATTTAGATTCACTAGAAAACAGGATTTCCTGCTTTCTAGCGATTTTAAATCACGCAGTACAGCTGATCGTCAGAAATACTGGTTCAGATGAACCGGTAGCTTTTTTTTACTACCAGTTTGCCCGAACTGGTAGTTTTTATCACTACCGATTCACCATAACCGGTGCGAACCAGTAGCATTTCACCACTGCTCTAAAGTAAGTGCAAGAAAATGAAGAAATATACTAGGTACTATTTTGTTGTTATTGTTCTACATGATACTTTTGGAAGATTTTTGTTTTGTTTTGTTTTCTCTCATAATCTACATGAACTACAGATAATCTTCGATTTACAACCTTAATTGATCTCAATTTTTTTGTTGCTAAGTGAAAAATTTGTTAATTTTGCCCCATTTTGTGACCTTTTGTGCCGCAGTTAAGTGAATCACTGAAGTTCTTAAGTTAGTAACATGGTTGTTAAGTGAATCTAGCTTCTCCATTAACTTTGCGTGTAAGAAGGTCACAAAAGCTGATCACCTGACTCTGGGACACTGCAACCATCATAAATTGGAGTGAGTTGTCAAGTATCTGAATTTTGATCACGTGACGATGAGGCTACTGCAATGGCCGAAGTGTGAAAAATGGTCATAAGTCACTTTTTCAGTGCCGTGGTAACTTTGAAAGGCCACTAAGTGAACTGTTGTAAGTTGAGGACTACCTGTAGTCAAATGTGCACAGCAGAGGTAGGATGATATGCAGAATCAAAATTTAGAGGGCGGCAGAAAAGAGAGGTGTATGTATGCCCAAGCAGTAAGTTACAATGAAGACTTGATCAAGTTGAAGCTGACAGTCTTCCAGCAAGCACACAACAATGGCATATTGTCATGATATGTGGAACTACCTCAGTACATATTTGTGATGTGTATATGTGTGTATTAAAATGCTTAACCATTACCCTGGGCTTCTGAACTCTGCTCAATGACCGCAGAAGGGACATCCATCATTGTGTTGCACCAACAAAGTCAAACTTGTTAACCTACATACATACAACAAGAAGGTGGCCAGCAAGTCAGGCTTAGTGATAAATATATAATTTGGTATCTTGAAACGCCTATTTGTCAAATTCTCACTCGACACTTTTAACAGTTCAGGAAAAATGCCTTCTAACACTTCCATGAACCGCTTGACAGCTTCTCTTTTCTTTTGGCATTCAGCTACCTATTATGGTTTCTTGTTACTTTTAGTTTTATCTGCATTTTGTCAAGAACGGAAGTCCATACTGATTTGGGGCAGCTAGTTCATTATTTGGCATATGCTGCTACGTGAGTTCTCACCTGGAATGTGGGTGTTCAGCAAAGCTTCTGAAAATGGTGTTACATTTTTCACAGCTAATTGGCAAATGTGTTGCTTGTTGGCATGCTTCAGACACATCTGAATGTAAAAAGGAATGATCTGAAAATACAAACAGCCCTTTCTTTATTCACAATCAAGCTGAAAAGCTGGGAGGAAAAGTAAAGAGAGAGAGAGAGAAGAGGAGAAAAAAAGAGAAACTTTTTTGGGGGAAGGAGAAGGAGGAGGATTTTAAAAAATTAGCTGAATAAGGAAGGTTTTTTTTTTTTTATAATTGCACAGCTGGAAAGAGAACTGAAATGGGACCTTCAAACATAAGATTAAGCAGGGTTTGTGAATGTAATCTATGACAATACATTTCCAAACTTTTCAGTTATGTTTGCTGAAAACTGTCTTATAATAGGATGGTTCACAGATAATAAGATAAGAGCAATATTTTTCTTTTTATAAAATCTATACCTCTTGGGCATCACAAAGCAAACATTTTGATATCTGGCCAGTATTCTTAAGAACACACTGCCTGCCCACTCAGTTCAGATTCAGAACTTCTTCTCATGTTCTATTTTATAATCACTGGGAGTGAACACAAGAGAAAACAGGCACAACAGGAAAGCTGAAAGCAAAACTGTAAGTGAAATCTGGAGCAGCCATGGAGGTTAAGACCTTAGGCAGCCCAAATGATTCTACTTTTTTTTAAAAATAGAAATAATAAAAGGCCCATTTAGAATAAACCAGAATCAATTGAAGCCTTAGCGGTAGGCAATTCAGAACTTATTTTAGATGTTGCTTGGACTCCGAAGATAAGCTCTTTTGGCCACAGGCTTGTAATGCACCTATAATACTCCAAAGCTACTAGACCAAGTATCTTGACCTTATTTATTTATTTATTTATTCATTCATTCATTCATTCATTCATTCATTCATTCATTCTATTTATTTATTTATTTATTTATTTATTTATTTATTTATTTATTTATTTATTTATTTATTTATTTATTTATTTATCAAGCATATATAAGATAACAGGTAAAACTATAAACATAATTTGAATACATGAAAGAGTAAGTAAAAAGGAATATTAGGACAGGGATGGTAGGCACGCTGGTGCACTTATGCTTGCCCCTTACAGATCTCTTAGGAATGGGGTGAGATCAACAGTAGACAGTTTAAGGTTAAAGTTTTGGGGGTTTGGGGAAGAAACTACAGAGTCAGGTAGTGCATTCGAGGCATTGACCACTCTGTTGCTGAAGTCATATTTTCTGCAATTAAGTTTGGAGCGGTTTACCTTGAGTTTGTATGTATTATTTGCTATTATTTATCCCAAAGGTGCTTTTTTTCAAGAGGCAATTGGATGTTTTGCTTCTCTCTGAGCTGAAGAAGCTTCTTGGATGAGAAGTGAAATGTCTTCAAAGAAAAACCAGAAAGTCTACTTGCCTCTTGAAAAAACACCTTTGGGACGTGGATGATGGAAATCTCCATAGATATCTTGACCTTATTTCCTCCAGTAGAGTGAAGGTGACACCTTCCAAACTCTGTTGGCCCCAGCTATTAAAAAAATATGCATCATCATTTAAAAAAATTACAGCCACAAAAAGATCACCTCTGAAATAGAATTTTCTGAATTTTGCCTTAGGAAGCAACTTCTTGCACATTTGTGGAAGACTCTTCTATTTGATTGCCACTGAAATGAGGTGGATATGTGTAGACATTTTCTGGCTTTTCATTGCCAAGGACCAGTCTTCAAAGACTTACATATGCCAGTTCTGTTTGTTAGCAGAATTTCCTTAGATACAGTATATTCTAAAGCAGAAATGGACAATTTTCTGGTTGGTAGAGACCAAATCTACCATTCGAGGGGAGACCAAGGTTGTTAAGTAAGTGGAGCTAGATTTTTTTCTCAGAGAACTTTTTAGTGGGAGATGCTTCTTTTAGGTTTAATGCCACATTTTCATCTATAAGTGTAGCTGAAAATGGCTGAAGATTATTCTATTCATTTTTAAGCAATTGTCAGAGGGGATTTGTGAACTGCCTGCATCTCTTGAAGCCCTAGATTGCCCTTCCCTGTTGTACAGCAAATACTTTAGTTCATGTAGGGCACTCACAGTAAAGATTCTGTATTTTGTTTTAAAAAAATGCAGGAATATAGGCAGAATCAAGCAATATCAAAGATGTCCAACTGAACATAATAAGCAACTACATGAAAATAGGAGTACTGTGGGGACTGCTTTCTGTGGAACTAACCATAAAACAAATGAAAATAATGAGAATATATATAAAAGAAAGTGGGAGTTTATACATCTAGCAAATAATAAATAAATAGATGTAGTGGTAAGTAACAAAACTATGTTTCCCTCAAGTTCTTGAATCATTTGTCATATGAAGGCTCTTAATAAAGATACAGAAGATGCTTGATGTTCTGATTCCCTGATGGCATGTTGGCAAGTTATAATTATGCATGGTGTATATAATTATTATGTATACATAATTATGTATACAATTATGTAAATTAGAACCAACAATAAAGATATCAACATGGTAGGAGCCTTCTTCCCTTTAGTATCAACCATCAACAGACCTATAATATTTCTGATAGATGACTACCCAGTCTCTTCTTAAAAGCCTCCAGTGTTGAGACACCCACAATTTCCAAAGGCAATTTGTTTCACTGCTTAATTGTTCTCACTGTTAGCAATTTTAGTTCTAGGTTCTCTCCTTGGTTAGTTTCCATCATTGTTTCTTGTCCTGCCTACAGGTGCTTTGGTAAATAAGATGGTACCCTCTTCCTTGTTGCAGCCCTTAAGTATTGAAAGACTGCTATCATGTCACCCCTGATCCCTCTTTTCACTAGACCAGGTATATCCATTTCCTGCAATCGTTCTTCGTATGTTTTAATTTTTAAGCCCCTAATCATTTTTGTTGCTCTTCCAATGTCTCAATATCTTTTTTGTATTGGGGTGATCAAAACTGGATACAATATTCTAAATGTGGTCTTATCAAGGATTTGTAGAGCGGTACTAGTACTTCATATGAGCTTGATTTTTTTTTTTGTTAGTTGCGAAGTCATGTCCGATCCATTGCGACACTATGGACAATATTCCTCCAGGCCTTCCTGTCCTCTACCATCCTCTGGAGTCCATTTAAGCTTATGCCTACTGCTTCAATGACTCCTTCCAGTCACCTCATTCTCTGTCGTCCCCTTCTTCTTTTGCCCTCAATCTTTCCCAGCATTAGGCTCTTCTCCAGTGAGTCCTTCCTTCCCATTAGGTGGCCAAAATTATCTTAAGGAAATGTTCTTCATTTCGGGTATAAATATATCATTACAAATATCAGTTCAAAATTGACAACAACAGTTTATTAAAAATCTCATTGAATGTATAGGATACATGTGTCAGGCTCCAAGTAATGCACCCATTACAAATCGAACTTCGAGGCATTGCTTTTCCTCAAAGAACAAATTTATTTAGATACACCATCTTGGCGCTACTGGTGAAAAGCCAGTACTAAAGTTCCTGGGCTTTTCATCTCAATATAAGTTTCAGTTTCTCAAGTTTCCAAAACAATCGGTCACTTTGTTCAACCAAGATGAAAGCTGATTGCTTGGCGACTTCTCTCCTCCTCCTCTGGTCAGTGAGCCATTGGAATGTGCATGACTCATCGAGTAGTTATGCTGTGGTGACTGAAGGCTCCATCCTCCTCCAGCTCAAAACTGTGTCAAACTGAATTAACATTAGAACACCCCAGGATACAAACAATCCCACACCCAAGTAAAATTCAGGCTTGACAACATGTTATATACAATTTTAATATTCTTCCAAGCATTTTTTTTAAAAAAATTTCAAGCAGTTTGATGAAACATTAAGATTTTTTAACCCCTAAATTATCTCAATTTCATCATTCATAACAGAGTGGTAGGTTAACTTTATCACCTTTCAGCTTTATCATCAAACACACATGGACCCACACACATATAAATATATATATATGGCATAATCACACGATTAACTTTGATGATCTCTTTGATATCATGGAAGAAGCTATTTTTACCCATAACTCAGCTGTATTCCTTGCATTAAAGGCCCAACAGTTTGTTTGAAAGACAATGGGCCAAAACTATTATTTCAATCCTTACTCATATCAGAGGAAATAGACTGGACAACCACCTAACTGAAATGGTATAGGGTCTCCTGCTTGAGCAGTGGGGTGAGACTAGGAGACCTCCAAGATATCTTCCAGTTCTATTCTGATTTATTGAAATAAACTTGCTCTCTACATGGGGCTCCCCTTGAGGAGCACCCGGAGGCTCCAACTGGTGCAGAGTGCGGCCGCGAGGGTGGTTATGAAAGCGACGTGGCATTCCCATGTAACACCTCTCCTGCGCGAGCTGCACTGGCTCCCGGTGGTCTTCCAGGTGCGCTTCAAGGTTTTGGTTACCACCTTTAGAGCGCTCCATGGCTTAGGACCCAGGTACTTACGGGACTGCCTGCTGCCACCAGTAGCCTCTCACCGGCCAGTACGCTCTCATAGAGAGGGGCTCCTCAGGGTGCCGTTGGCCAAACAGTGTCGACTGGTGGCCCCTAGGGGAAGAGCCTTCTCTATGGGGGCACCTGCTATCTGGAATGAGCTCCCCCCAGAGATAGGGAGGATCCTGGATTTACGCACCTTCCACCGTGCCCCAAGACCTTTTTATTCCAACAGGCTGGCCTGGCCTAACCTCCCTTTTTAATTGTAAATTTTAAATTTGTCTAAAACTTTAGGGGTGTTTTAATCTGTTCCGGGCCAAATTTATTTAATTAGGTTTTTATACTGTTTTTAAATTTTGTAATCTGTGTGATTTATCTCTTGGCTGTTCACCGCCCTAAGTCCTTCGGGAGTAGGGCAGTATATAAATCTAATAATAATAAAAATAAAAAAATAAAAAATTATATTGAAACCATCTATAAAAAACTAAAATTAGCTGTTCTTTCCTTGTTTAAAACTCTGAGGAGAAAAGTAAGAAATAACTTGATAGAATAATAATTCCTTCAACTTTCT